>NC_133754.1:101657463-102261781 GCF_036562045.2 Rhinolophus sinicus | reverse complement strand
GAAGGCTGGCATGTAAATGAGCTAGTTTCTCTCTCTCTGGCTTCTGCACACCATCCATTGGAGGCGTACAGATCAAACTTTTGCTTATCATGTAGTTTTTTGTAAAGAGATCACCCATTATATATAGGTTACTCAGCTTCACCTCAGATGAAGTGCAGCTTCTCAACTGATGCCAAAAAGCCTTTTTTAAACTTCCAAAGGGTCAAGTACACCATTTAGGGTGGTTCAGAGATAGATACACTAGGGTCATGTGCTGCAGCCATTAAAACCATGAATCAGTACTAAGCTGTCCCAAGCTCTGGTTGTTGTCATATTGATATGTATCTAACACAGCAGGGAAGCTAGACCTTCCTTCAGACTAACAAAATCAGTCCTACGTAAGTCCATTTCCAATTGACTGGTTTTCCAAGAACATGAAAACATCTTTGAACCTCACGCTAAGTGCTTAACTTTATGTAGTTTAGTTTGTTCATTGTCATCTTCTCTCTTCAATGGCCTTAAGCTATTCAAAGGCTGGAGTTTTGTATTTTTCTTGTATCATCTCCTGTCTTCCTTAGGCAATGGCACCCACCTGACACCTGTGGTCTGACCAGTGAGCAGCTGATTTCTGGGCCTACCTGGAGTGTGCTAGTGGAGAAGTGATGGAATCTAGGATGGGAGCAGGTTCTGAATGGCCCTGGAGATCCAGAAAACTTTACACTCCTCTAGAATTCCGTATCAGCATAAATGTTGTCTTTGATCCATTGTAAAGTCTTAGGAAGCCAGTAGTTGTTTACAATACTGTAATATCAAGTTCATGCACCAGGCCACAGTACACTTGTGGGACCGTGTCACACGTGCCAGGAGGCTGCTTCCTGACAGATAAATACTCATTTAATAATCATTTGAAAGAGATTTAATAAGTACTCATTTAATAAATGAGTATGGATAAGTACCCATTTAATAAAGATTATTAGAACGGGATTATATGGCTGTGGGCCCTTTAAATTCTTTCTAGTGAGCAGTGTTACTTGGCACCAGCTAATTTCTAAATACTTCAGGATTTGATGTAGGTGGAAACAGAAAACCAGTGTTCCAGCCTGGTAATCCTCACACACAGGAGACATCCCCACACACAGGAAGTCACACTGGGTATCTTCCTTGCAGACCATTAGGGTAGAAGTATTTGCTTGTCATATGGGCTGAAAAGTTACTATATAAATACTACAGGGAAGCCTTATGTCGCAAAACACGATTAACTGGGATAAAAATGGAATGTACCCCCAAATGGCAAAATTGGCGAATCATTTAGTTTATATTTTCTGACACTCATACTTAAATAAAATGTCTTCATTAAGCAAAAAGACAATAAAGCAAACAAATATAGTACATGTGGGGGTGGAGAAAATGAATCTAACATTTTTCCTCATGCCTGGATTTGACTAGTATACTTCTAATTATAGAGCCATGGCCAGAGCTGTTTTAGGCTGGAATGCAAAATTAGTGAGGAGAGATCATTTCCTGGATAAAGTAGACTCAGATCGTTTTCTAAAGTGTCATTAATCTTTCTTTCTTCTTTTTTTCCTGTTCAGACATAAAACATGGATGCCTTTTAGTTTAGTGATATGAGTTTCCAGGGAATCAAATCAGAAATGCAGAGACATGTCCTGATGTTGATAAGCTGGGCTGGTGTAGCTGGTCACAACGTCTTTCTTAGGTCATTTTCAGAATCATTAGGATGCTACCCAACACCCCCCCCCCCCCCAAATTCATCCTCTGAGATTCATCTCCCCCTCACTGCAGATCTCAGGAAGACATTATACTCTGCAGTCATGTGTGATGAAATCATCACGCCCTATCAGGAGGGCAGATCAAGTGGACTGAGTTCCCAAAGTGCCTTTCCCTGACCAACAGTGATCACGGCAGAGGAGCCATTTCTCTCTTCTCGCTCTGATCTCTGGATTTTCACTTCATCTAAATGGCTTAAGGAGGTTACCCAGGCTCCCGCCTGGGCCAGCTAAGTGGCACTGGAACAAGGCTCGAATTTTCTAGCCTGGAGCCTCATGATTTTACATTCAGACCCCAAAGGGCAGACAGCGTCCTCCCAGGAAAGCTGTGGCCTGGCCATGGGTCCACAAGGCCAGTCAGCTTCACACCAGAGAGATTTGCACCAGAAACTTAAATAAACTTTCCTGGATATGGGAGTGGATGTAGAAGACGGGGCTTGTGCTGCACGCCGCCTGCAACACTGGAACCTATGTTGTTGCTTTCCACTTTTTCTGAATGACTTGCAATTTAAAAATGCTCAGACCCAAAGCAGTTACAAGCATTCATGGAAGTTCAGGGATTCCATTGTCCGTCTTCCATCACTATCCCAGGCTGAGACCAAATTGCCTCGGATTAGATAGAGCTAAGTTAGCTCTGAGCTTCTGACTTTACTTTTGTAACAAGAGCCTACTATGTGTTAGGCATAGCTGTGGGTACTTTACAACTCTTCTGCTTACCCCTCATAATGCAGCTGTGAAGGAGGCAGTCTAATCTTCCTTTTACAGAGGAGAAAGCTAAGCAGCTATAAACAATAATAGAAACAGAGCCATTTTAAGATGGAGCCAGCGCTGCCATCCTGGAGGCACGTCTTAGGCCTCAAATCTTTGAAATGTTAAAATAGGGCAAAATAACCTTTGCACTGGACATGGGCACCCTTGTTTCCCAAAAAACTGTTTGCAAAGCAAACAAAAAAGCAGTTATTATGACTACCAGACTGATGACTACCGGATTGAAAGGTGAAAACATTCTTTAGAATTAGCATCACTGTGTGTGGGGACAGAGCCCCAGAAAGCAGATTCCAGGTTCTCGGCCTCACACAGAAAGGTGTTGGCTCAGGTAGTAAATGGCCATCAACTGTGATCGGATGGCCATCAGCTGTGGCTAGTTGGCTGTCAGCTGTAACCAGTGAGCCATTGGCCACTAATAGAACTGCTGTGGCTATGCTAGCAGAAAAAATGGGGGCCTAGCAAGAAGATAGTGGCTGGCAAGCGCAGATTGCAGAGCGGTGGATGCCGCCAGTGAGAATATAGTGGTATGACTCCCGTATCTATGGCTCTGTGGGTGTTCCTTTTTGGCCTCACCATATCCTGCGTTTTTATGTGGGGAGCGGGAGCAGAGACCCCGCCTGTCACCCTGCACGACAAATGGCGCAGCGAGCAGGGTCTCCCGCATGACACTGTATCACATTATCTGCACCAATAGCAGTGCCTCCCTTCTGTTGATGTCACTGTCCCCCTTCTCCTTCACATAAATACCATCACTTTTGTCTCCTACTCGAATCACTACTTGGGCTTCTGCCTGAATCAGTTGTGTCCTGAATACCTACTCTTTGATTTCAAGTAAATGCTTGTTTGCCTCTCACTTTGAAAGGCCTTTTAATTTTCAGGTTCACATCTTGGCGTCAGGAACAGGATCTAAAGTGGTCTTACCTTTCAAGGTCCCTGGAACCGGGTATGGTACCTACAGAGCCTCTCCTGTGCTCACTGCTTCCATGGACCACTGTCTCCTCGACTGTGAAACCCTCTCAGGTTCATGGACTTCCTGCGTGTTTGGTAGACATCAAAATGCCTCTCTGAGGGGCTTTTCACTCAAGGGGGTCGATTGCCCAGGTGTCACTGGTGCCAGGGAGGCTGTTTCCTGATGGATAAGTACTCATTTAATTGCACTCCTACAAAATGCACTCTTAATTGATAAATAGAAGTTTCTAAAAGACAAAATGATTTTTGGCCATCTAAGGAGTACTTTAAAATTTCGTACTCTTTGCCCTGTCCAAAACCTGACAAGATATTTCAAAGCATTTCATAACTCTGTTTAGAAATTTCACAAAACTAGAAGTCTAATACCGTGTTTCCCCCAAAATAAGACCTAGCTGGACAATCAGCTTTAATAAATCTTTTGGAGCAAAAATTAATATAATATGTTAACATAATATAATGTAACATAACATAATATAATACCGGGTCTTATATTAATTTTTGCTCCAAAAGACGCATTAGAGCTGATTGTCTAGCTAAGTCTTATTTTCGGGGAAACATGGTAGTTTTCTAACTCTCAGTAGTTACTGAGCTCTTTCTACTGATAACCTGATAACAAGAAATGTAAGCACAACCCACAGGTGTCTGAGACTAAATGAACTAAAGGAAAAGAAACGGAAGGAGAGCTTTTTTAAAGACACAAGTGGCTGTAAAGAGTCCCTTGCCTCAGCAGCGCCCCCTATCTCCTTAAAAATTGTTTATCAAGTTACAAATAAAAATCTTAAAGCTTTAGACATCTGAATGAATAAACTTAACTTATTCCAACTGTTATGAATTAATGACTTTTGCCATACCTGTCTCATGACTAAAAAGAAAAAGATTCTAACGAAGTTACTAGGTCTCTGGTTGTGTCTGTCTGCATATGGGTGTGCATGTTTGTCTATCTCCAGAGGAAATTATTAAAATTGATTTATATAAAAAGAGCTCTGCTAAATTGACTTAAAGAAATTAAGTGCTTATATAAATTAAGAAATTTAACAGAAACTAACCCAAACCTTTTCAGAATCACGTAATCTGGGAAAATATTTAATATGAAGACTGATTTAAGTTTGGTTTAATTGAAACAGCCATGTCTTTAAAACAGACATGTAATTAAATGTTTAAATAATATGAAAAAATATGTTTTCAATAAAAGATGGTATAAGAGATGGAGATAAATTTTCATTAAGAAAAATGAAAATAATTTTGTCCTGGTTATTTTAGAACTTTGTCTCATACATTTAGCTGGCTAAAGTTGAATTGTTATTATAAGGTTTTTTTTAAAATTAAGGTTAAAAAAATGGGTGTTAATGCAAAGCTAAAATGTAATGTTATTTCTATATAAAAATAATGAAATTTTCCTGTACTATTGGTATGCTCTTAATAAAAAAGTATAGAGGGAAAACAAAGATACACTTTATTAAAATGATTTCCTGTGCTCTTTATCATCAAGTCTTTAATTGTTTAAGTACACTGAGTCTCCTTAATATTAAAAGAGCTAAAATTCTGCTTACAACTATTTAACTCTCTGTATTTTCCTGAAAAATCTTTTATTGTCACTTGGTTAAATGCATAATTAAATATTTTTTCATTAAGTATTTTTCCACAATGATATATAAATCTATTTGAACAAATAGTTTTAGAACTTCTGATATGTTTGATAAACTTCCCAAGATTCAAAAAAACAAAAACAAAAAATAATAAATACTCATTTTCTTGGCCTTTGAGATTTTTAAGAACTTTGGAGTTTTTCAGAATTCCTGAAACACCTCAAAGATTTGTTCTCTCTCTTTATAAAAGGCGAAAATTAAACGGATTAGGCTTATTTAGGATGGTGAGTTACTTGGAAAGGACTGTCAAATAAATAATGCCAAAAACCTTAGTTTTTCTCTTTCTTTGAAAGTTGTAAAGTTTATTATGTCTTTGAAATGTAAACACCAATGAACTAACCAAAACACTGCCCACTGAGCCTGAAGGGAATAAAAAGTGGCCTTCTGAAGGTGCAAACTGCTCTACAAGTTCCCTTGCGAAAATTGATTTATAAAAGAGCTAAGGTTTTTATAAAACTACTAGAAAATAATTAGGAGAAAGAAAGATGACTAAGTATGGAGATAGGCTGATGTGTTTGCTGCAGGAAGGCAGGAGGCACGGGGATGTACTTTGTTAAGGGAAAGAAGAGTAGAATGCATTTTTTGGATAAGGAAGGATATAAAGGACATGGTTTTTTGTTTTGTTTGTTAAGAAAGAAAAAGGAGTAATTTTATCCTAAAAATAAAGTGATTGTTTAAAGGAAAGGGGGGGGAACAAAAGCTGAAAGGTATGTATATGATAGCTGCGTAAGGTTGCTGGGCGAGGGATCTTGACAGAAGAATTTTACATATGATTAAACTAAGATTGGAATACATAACTAAACCAATTGCTTTATTTATGTGTCTGCATGTGCACTCTGACCAGATTTGTAACCATAGCCATTTTTAAGTCTTTCATAATTTATAGACAGTTATTGTTCTACTCTGATGCTTTTACAAAAAAAAAAAAAAAAAAAAAAAAAGTTCTACAAAGATGTTTTATCTTCAGAAATATTCATGGAGAAAAGTCTGACACCCTAAAATACAAAACTTTAGGTGCTCTTAACTAATCCATGTGTGACTAAATTTAGAGGTGTTGACTCTTGGATTCATATTTCCCAACTGAAACAAAGCTCTTACTCCTAACTGTCCTGCTCAACCAACAGAGGATTTGAAATTACTAAGAAATGAAGCAGACAACATCTGTTGGGGACAACTAAGCCAAATGATTAAATACAGTGCCCACTGACACCTTGTGGCTCTCTAATAATTTTAACTAACTGCCCTCAGGTAGGTATCGCTCTCTGGTTTGGACCTATTCTTCAAATTGGATTTAGCATTTTCTTTGTTGTATTGCTGTTTTCAAAGAAAGATCTTAATCAAAAGTGAAGAAACATAAACAATAGTAGAAACAGAGACACTTTAAAATGGAGCAGGAGCTGCCATCCCAGAGGAACTGCCTGGCACATCTTATGCCTCAAATCTTTGAAATGTTAAAATAGGGCAAAATGACCTTTGCACTTGGCTTAAGCACCTTGTTCCCCCCCCCCAAAAAAAAACACAAAAAACTATTTGCAAAGATAACAAGAAAGCAGATATTACGATATTATGACTACCGGGCTGATGACTACTGGATTGCAAGGTGAAAACATTGTTTAGAATTAGCATCACTGTGTCACGTTATCTGCACCAATAGCAATGCCTCCCTTCTGTTGATGTCACTGTCCCCCTTCCCCTTCACATAAATACCATCGCTTTTGTCTCCTGCTCAGAGCACTACCTGGCTTCTCCCTGAATCAGTGCGTCCCAGTAGCTCCTCTTTTGGATCTCAAATAAATGCTGTTGCCTCTCACTTTGAAAGGCCTTTTTAGTTTGAATTACCACACCTACTGTGTGCCAGGTCCTGGTCCAGGTGCTGGGGTGGAGATGAATTACCACACACAGGAGCAAGGGCTAAGCTGTCTGGCCCAGGTTATCCTACACAGAAGAAGGGTTCTGTTGAGCAGTATGGTTTCCTACCTCTTCACTGCTGCTCACAACATCTCATAAATGCCAGGGCCAAACTCTAGAGAAAGATGGGCCATCAGGAACAAGTCTAGATTTGTCTATGGTGCTACAGCCAGACTGCTCCACAGCCTTCCAAGTCAGCCCCTGAATCCAGAACTTGTGCTGGGGGCCACTGTCTGGAGGGTCTACCTCCTCTTGTCATCCACCGGACAGAGATTTCAAACAGTAAGCCCTGGGCGGGTTCACTGTGCAGTGAGGGTGCAGGGCAGCACTGTTTGGGTAACCAGTGGGGAAGTGAACTTAGGAACTACTGGAGATCATCCATTTTCCTGTTGGAAAAAAGTGGACTGATAGTTTAACAGGAAAGCAAAACTTTTGTTCCATACACAAACCTAAGATGTAAAGGGATGATTTATAACTCTCCTGTGAACTTCATTAATAGAGAAAAGTGACTAAATGTTTCTGATCCACACTGGTTTGGGGACCTGAACGGCCTGGTTTATACCTGCAGAGTCATCAGTTGTGTTGATCAACTGCCCTGTCCAGGAGAGTGGCATTCGTGGAGAAAAAAGGCTATAAACAACTCTAGTCCTGAAAAGGAAAAAATAAACGCTGCTCTAGTACAAAGTGAGAAGTTGCTGTACTGCTGTAGTAAGCACACTTTTCTATATAACTGAAATATGTTTTCATCTAATTAAATAGCATCTAATTACGTTCTTTACAGCCACTGCTGCCACCACTATCTGGAAGTTTTAAGCAAGCAAAGTGTAGATGTTTAATTTCTTACAAGCTAAAACAAATACACTTGTAATGCTGAAAAAAGCATTAAGAAATAAGTATTGGAAGAGGTGTAATGAAATACGCAGGTATTGTCTTCATTCCCTGGAATAATTAATTAATTGAAAATAAATAAAAATTACTTGTTTTCATTGTTAAGCATGTACTAGCAAAGGTTATTTTGTAGAGATACATAGAAACTAAGTCATCAAGCCAATTAGTGTGTGGTCAATACAGAAATCTGGGAGACACACAACTATAAATATATGTAAATCTGTCTGTATCCACCAAAAAGTGACATTTAAATACATAGTGATGTGACTGTTCTAAACTCCCATTTTAATTTCCCTTAGGCCCTTATTATTTGCATTATTTTATCATTTGTGTTATTTTAAATACACCATATATAACATAAATTAAGCCAAAATTTTTTGTCATGTTCAATTAGTGGACTGATTCCCGACAAAGCTGGGTAAGGGACTTTGCACTGAGTTTCTAAAGAGGTCACAATATAAAAATTGTAAGGTATATTTTAGAATTGTGCCAGTCTCGTTATAAGGAACTAGGAGCTGTTTTTTAACCTAACCCCATTTTGACAATAATTAAAACCAATAAGCATCATTTACCCTGAATTGCAGGTTGTCAATCCCAACTCACAATTTTGAAAAGAACAGCATTTTTAAAGTGCTCTTTATAGCCTCAGAAAGTGTGGAGCCATCCAGATAACTGAGGAAGTAGGTGTATGTCAAATACTCCGATGGGAATGGAAAGTAAACATGACAATCTGCGGAGGAAAATGTCCATAAAAATCAGAGTGAATAAGTAAGGGAGCCGACAACCTGAGGTGACTTGGCTGAATGGACGGACGAACAGTTCTATATTCACAGGGTTACAGCCCTGGAAGGTACAGCCCATATTCACAGATGGCCCGTGCCATCTGGAAAAGGGAAAGTTAACTTCAGTACCCTCTGTTTCAGAAGACAGAGTGTCTTCATTTCAGAAAGATTCCCAACAAAGTGAGCTTGAATTGTCTGAAAAACGAACATAGTTGGGACACACTCCCCTGCAATGGTAGATAACTGAGGTTTTATTGCCCTTGTGAAGTCACGAGTGACAGACTTTGCGGAAGCCCTCCAGACAGTACACTAAGTTCCTGCTGAGCCATGAAGGAGCCTGACCTGTAAACAGAGGGATCTCCTTGGCACTTAGCAGTGATGGCTTAGGATCAACCGTGAGATAGTTTGGTTAACAGAGTCTGTCATCACTTCCTTTGCTCTGGTTGGTTAATCCTCAATGAAGCTCTTTCAGTAAAGTACATCCTCTTATTCAATGGGTGTTCAAGTAAAATAGAGACCACCTCGCAAAGTTTTGCAAATAAGCAAATCCAACCACAAAAATCCCGACACTTGACAGACAAAACTCATGAGCATAGTAGATCGTTCGAAAGGTTAGTAGAAGGGAACTTAATCAGTCAGACGGTGCAAAATAAGTTACTTAAAAGCTCCGATTTAAAATAAGTTGAGCCTTCTCTACAAAACTGATAATAATACTGATATTAAGATATTAATAGAAAACTTTCAAAAATGAAAATTTCATATAATTCTTTTTCCTGTATGTGTATTTGGTCAATTCATCACAAACAGTGTGTGACACCATAGAAAAACAGTCCTTAAACTCTCAAAATCTAATTGCATATAAAACAGGGCTTGATTATGACTTGCTTTCATTTTAACTTTATTAGTTCAGACCAGTCATTTTTAAAAAGAGGATTCTGTTTAATTTATATACGTCATTCAGGCACCCATTCTTTCAGTATCACTACTCTTGAGCTTATATCATGAGTGGAAACAAAATGAACATACTTAGTTCTCATGACTGAAAGATTGTATGTTTTTAAACTACTGTGTTAAACAGGTGCATTTTAGCATTTGGGATTCTGAAGGTGTATCTGGACCTGAGGCTGTTCGGAGCTATAGCCACAGTCGGACATTTATGCGTCTGTGAGCCAGGATCCTACAGGTGTGTTTGCAGAAGCTGATGGCAGCCCAGCTTGCCGTTCTCTGCGCAGGCCAGCACCCCCCTACCCCCCGTAGCCCTCGGCCCATGATAGGAGTGGACAGTGACAGAGCCCCCCTCCCCCCAATGCTCAGCCTCACCTATGGTGTGATTTCCTGGATTCACTGGGTGCTGGGGAAGGTAAGGGTTTGGGTTTAAAAGCTCCCCCCCCACACACACACACACCCCTGGTGGCTGAACTTGGAGGTTTAGAACACTGAAACTCCGTCTCTTTCAGCACAGCTTAAATAAAACTCACAGTCGGCAAGGAAGGCTATTTTCAACAAGGGAGAAAAACTGGAACTATGGTTCTTAAACACTTTTTGGCCATGGATTCCTTTAAGAGCCTCATCAACGCTACAGGCTCTCTTCCAAAAAAGGAAGACAGAAAAGAAAAAAAGAAAAGAATCCATATACACAGGTTGCCTGTGTTTCAAAGTCACTGACGCCCTGAACATCCTCCAGGACCCAGGGAAGTCAGTAGTGCTGCAGCCACGTGCTGGCCCCTTGTGGGCCCCTTGTGCCTCTTGTTTTCTCACCTCTGATCCCGCTGGGCTGGTGGGCGGCGGGAGCAGGGCGCCAGGGCAGGACAGGGCACTCTGCCTCCTGACCTACAGCCCTCACACGCAATTCTGGCTGAGAGCTCAGCTGGCTGGGCCAGCTTGGAGTGTCTTCTGCTAACCAGGGGTAATTCACATCTAATTTCTTTTCAACACTTCAGTATCCCTTTCCGATGCTTGATCCAACAAGAAATCAAGTTCTACAGTTGCAGTAAAAATACAATTCAAAACACATACGATACTGTGTTTGTGTCCAATGGACATTTCAGATAAATACCTCAACTGTTTAACAAACACCAAGAAGAAACTGAAATCACCCCAAAGGCATCAGCCTAGAAGTGCTGGCAAAACAGAGTCTGGGAAGGCTCTTAATGTGATTGACAGCTTACAAAGACAGGCGGGTGGTCCCACAGGGCCTGAGTCACTCCTGCTGGGGACGGATGGAGCCACTTACACAGCAAGGACCAGGAACCACAAGCTCAGGACCAAGTGCTCTGCAAGGTCTAAGTCAAATGGCCTTTGTCAGCACTGTGTTGTCACCAGAGGGCAGGGACCCATCTCACAGTTACTGCCAAGTAGCTACTAATCTGTCCTGAAAGCCAGAGGCGAATGACCTCCTTTAAGAAAACAAAAAGCTTTCAAATAGGAAATGCGCTTTCAGGATATTTTAACAGCTGTGATGGTTGCAAAACATACCATGTTCTTAAAGCTGGTTCTTTCAGGTACATTATATGTCCTGGCCGAGAGGACAAATATGTTGGGAATGGAAGAAGGCATCGTGCTACAGAAAAGGGAGAAGAGAGATGGCGATTCGTAAAGAAGACTTTCAGGTGGCAAGAGAGAACTAAGAGGTGACACAGCCACCCATGCTGGCCACGGAGGAGAGGACACTGGAGGCGTGGGCACGCCGGGCGCTGGTGAGTTCCAGGCTCAGTGCGCCCTGGAGGAGAAGGTGAAGGAACAAAACTATTGGAGGCTACACAACGCTGACTCTGACGCCTTTTTTTAAATGTGTATTTTATATGTATATAGAGACACAGATATATACCGATACACATATGTGTGTGTTTGTATTTTTTTGAAGGAAGTTGGAGATCAGATGGCAGATTGAGAAAAGAGGAGATGAAGATAGTGTAAAAAGAAAAAGAAGAACATCAATCAGTTGGAACTCGTTGAAAAACGTTGATGGGCTTTTGGAGCACAAAGGTAGCAAGAAGCAATTTAGGTGTTCCTAGGTAGAATATTCTGGATAAAGAACCAAGAAGCCATAGTAAGTGTCTGATATAAAGTGGTATGAAACACCTTAGTACTTCACGGGGAAGTCGCTGGAGATGTCAGAGACTGATACTCAAGCTGCAGGATCGTAAAGACAGGCTGCGTTTGCTCATCTCTCTGACAACCAAATTCTGGCTACCTCGTGGCTCACCAGGCTGAGTTGGGGAAATAAAAGGAGAAACTGAAATCAGTCAGTCGTGAACCGCACTGGTTGTAGATGAGGGGCCGGCGATTTAAACTATCTTGAAGTTCGGTTATTACGTGCGGGTTTCGATGCTCTTTGGCATCTCAGCCCCCAAGAGGAGCAATGACTGAGAGCAGCTGGAGAAGTGGAAATGGTAAGATGGGGGCGGGAGGGGGGCCGGCGGGGGGCGGGGCGGCCAGCATTCTGAATGGCAGCTTTCCATCAGCAGATGGCCCGTGTTTTAAGGGGCCAGTTGGCAGGGTTGTGTGTCTCCTGACAGACATCTATCAGAAGATAGAAGGCGGAAAAAGCTTGTGTGCACTTCCAGGTGAGAACCACCAGGACAACTCTGAGACCCCCAGGAGGTCATGAAATAGTGGGAGGCTCGTGATGACAAGGACCCATGAAATAGAGCTGAGGTAGAGACGCTGTGTGACAGTGCTGCTAGTGTCTGCAAGTGTCCACACTGAGCCTGTCATTGAATTTGTTTCTCCTGTCTGCAAAACAACATGTAAGTAAAAGAAAATCCTGGCTACAATAATCAAAACAGCATGGTATTGGCAGAAAAACAGACACATAGACCAATGGAATAGAATTGAGAACCCAGAAATAAAACCACATAAATATGGACAGATAATTTTTGACAAAGAAGCTAAAAACATACAATGGAGCAAAGACAGCCTCTTCAATAAATGGTGCTGGGAGAATTGGATAGCCACGTGCAAAAGAATGAAACTGGACTGCTATTTGTCACCATGTACCAAAGTTAATTCAAAATGGATCAAAGACTTAAGCATAAGACCTGACACAATAAACTGCATAGAAGAAAACATAGGTACTAGACTTATGGACCTTGGGTTCAAAGAGCATTTTATGAATTTGACTCCACAGGCAATGGAAGTAAAAGCTAAAATAAACGAATGGGACTATATGAAACTTAAAAGCTTCTGCACAGCTAAAGAAACCATTGACAAAATAAAGAGGCCACCAACTGAATGGGAGAAGATTTTTGCAAACAGTGCCTCCGATAAGGGGCTAGTATCCAGAATATTCAAGGAACTCATGCAACTCAACAACAAAAAAACAAACAACCCAATTGAAAAATGGGCAGAGGACTTGAAGAGACATTTCTCCAAAGAGGACATACAAATGGCAAATAGACATATGAAAAAATGCTCAACATCACTAATCATCAGAGAAATGCAAATCAAAACCACAATGAGATATCACCTCACCCCAGTCAGAATGGCTATCATCAACAAGACAAATAATAACAAATGTTGGAGAGGCTGTGGAGAACAAGGAACCCTCATACACTGTTGGTGGGAATGCAGACTGGTACAGCCGTTATGGAAGGCAGTGTGGAGGTTTCTCAATGAATTACGAATAGAATTGCCATATGACCCAGCAATCCCTCTCCTGGGTATCTACCCAAAGAATACGAAAACATTTAGAGATAAAGACACATGTGCTCCAATGTTCGCTGCAGCTTTGTTCACGGTGGCCAAGAGATGGAAACAACCTAAATGTCCTCGATAGATGAATGGATAAAGAAGTTGTGGTATATATACACAATGGAATACTATTCGGCGGTAAGAAAAGATGATATAGGAATATTTGTGACAACATGGATGGATCTTGAGAGAGTAATGCTGAGCAAAACAAGTCAGACAGAAAAGCAGAGAACCATGTGATTTCACTGATATGTGGTATATAAACCAAAAACAACAAAAGAACAAGACAAACAAATGAGAAACAGAAACTCATAGACACAGACAATAGTTTAGTGGTTGCCAGAGGGTAACGGGGGCGGGGGGTGGGGTGTGGGAGATGAGGGTAAGGGGAATCGAATATATGGTGATGGAAGGAGAACTGACTCTGGGTGATGAACACACAATGGGATTTATAGATGATGTAATACAGAATTGTACACCTGAAAAAAAAAAAAAAAGAAAAAAAAAAGAAAATCCTGATGTGTATGAGTCTGTCTCCAGTGATTTCTGAATGAAGGCCCTACAATTTATCTTTCTCAGTGCTGGTTCACGATTGTTACTGTTATTTTTGTTCTACTAGCACAACAAATGAAAGAGAAGTCAGTGGACATAGGGATTCCAATTTTCCAAATCACTTGTGATTTTTGTCAAAGTACAAACTACACCATTAAGTTCTGGTAATCAGTGTGTGTGTCTCTGGACAGATCACGTGATGATCTAACATTTGTACTTCGATGCCCAAAATGTCTGCTCATCTCTCTATTTTACAAACTAGAATCTGAGCACTCATGCCACATAGTCCATATTCGTATCACCCCCTACGTATTTTAAATAAGTTTGTATAAGCCGTGTTCTTTTTCAGACTGTCATTTTGCTTTTTCGAATTGTTTTCATTGTATTTCATTATTTAAATGATTTCTAGTTTTCTGTATTGCAATACATCCTTCATTTTATAAGAAGACATAAATACTCAGAAAAATCTTCTTTGCTTTCAGACCTGGGATAAATACATTACTTTCCTTGTTTTCCCTCCCTCCCTTCCTTCTTTCAGACTATTTTTTAGAGCAGTTTTAGGTTCACTGCAAAATGGAAGGGCAGGTACCGAGATTCCCCACACACCCCTGCCCCACACGCACTGCCTCCCTGCTGTTAACATCCTTCATCAGAGTGGTACGTTCCTGACAACCGATGAACGTACACTGACATGTCACTGTCACCCAAAGTCCACAGTTTACATCACAGTTCACTCTTGGTGTACATTCTGTGGGTCTGGACAAAATGTATAATGAAACTATGGTATTTTTCCCCCCAACGTTTAACACTATGGCTTATCTGAAATTTGATGCAATTTTTGGTTATAACCAAAATATGTTATTCTTTTTCTTACTGTTTTCTATTTAAACTGTTATTCTATTTTTCTAGCAAGCTTCATTAAGTAATTGATCCTTTCTTCAAAGTTGTATTGTTTATTTATATGTCTTAAATCCACTAAATAATCTAAATCAAAATCTGGAATTTCTACACTATTTTTTTTTGGGGGGGTGCACCTAAAGAACAAAACTTTATTTTCTCACAGTTCTGGCAGCTGGAGGTATGAGGTGTCTATGAGGTGCCACCAGGCGAGTTTCTTCAGAGGCTGCTCTCCGTGCTTGTCTGCTCCCCGCACTGTCACACAGTTGGCCTTCCTTCTATATCTGTCCAAATTTCCTCTTCTTACATACACTATTATTGTTAATCTGTCTTTTTCAATCCAATATTACAGAATTTTAATAATGGTCACTTGTAATAATTTTTTAATTTGTTAAGGCAAGTTTAGCTTCATCTTCTATTTGTTAAAATTTCAGTGTTGATATTCTTGATTCTTCAGTCTAGGTGATTTAACTATCAAATTATATTTTATGAGGATTTTTATTCATAATTTATAAGAATCTTTGAGCCAAGAAGCGGGGGAATTCCTGTGTCAACCAGTCAAATAATATTTTTAAATTCAGCAAATAGTTATTAAGCTCCTACCACGTGTGGGCATCATTCTAAGCTCTAGGACTGCGAAAGTGAGCAAGGGTATGTATACTTTTTTCCAGTCCACTCCTTAAAGTACAATTCAATTCATAAAGGTCAAAGCTCAAATAGAATACAAATACCTAGAACAGCTCCAGGAAGGCTGCCCTTCTCCCAACCCCCTCCCATTACCGGCTCTCACTTCTACCATGTTTACCCGAAAACAAGACCTAGTCGGACCATCAGCTCTAATGCACCTTTTGGAGCAAAAATGAATATAAGACCCGGTCTTATTTTACTATAAGACCCGGTCTTATATTAAAATAGTAAATAAGTAAAATAAAACCGGGTCATGTCATGTCATGTCATGTCATGTCATGTCATGTCATGTCATGTCATGTAATACCGGGTCTTATTTTACTATAAGTCGGGGTCTAATACAATATAACATAACATAACATAACATAACATAACATAACATAACATAACATAACATAACATAACATAACATAATATTGGGTATAATATAATACTGGGTCTTATATTAATTTTTGCTCCAAAAGACACATTAGAGCTGTCTGGACAGGTCTTATTTTCGGGGAAACACAGTTTTAAGTGTCAGCAAAACAAGGGGTTCTAGAAAGGACTTATGAGTGTCACTGGAGCTGAGAAATACTTGAAAGCACTCAGGTAGATGTAATTGTTCATTACACTTTGGGGGAATATTCCAATGTTTCCGCATATTACCTGTTTTCACCTGGGCCTAATCCGCGTACAGAAGCAGAGGCTAAAGGCCACGAAAGCCGGACTGTAAACTGTATATCGGGTTAGGAGACGTGCTTCACTTGACATGTCCTGACCAGCCCAGGACTGTCCTGACCAACATCAGATCTAGGTCAGCACATGTGCAGGCAGAGGTGCTTCCACTGACCAGCTCGGGCTCACAGTGCTGCTTTAATTAGTTTACGACGTCAGTGTGGAAGCCGGGTGGCAGCGCTGGGGCTCCAGTGACGCCTTCCTATGATTTCCGCCGCCACAGACAAGCCCCTGCACGCGGCAGAAGAGACGCGCGCAGTCACAGGGTGGGCGGGACCGTAAGCAGACGGCAAGCTCAGAGTTTCCACGGAAGGAATTACCCCCTGAGGTTAGTACATTGGCCTCCTGCTTATGTTCGCACTAGTATTTCTTAACGTACATGGTCAAGGTCCTAAGGCAAAGTCATTTAAAGACGTTCACATCATGACCCAGGCACGTAAAGCAAAGTCCCGAGGCCGTCCACAGCCACATCTGAAGGCACGTAGCGTGGGCCTAACGCTGATGCTGCTCACCATCCACAGTGATGCCGTGAGTCTGACCCCACGTCCACCCTGCTCATCACCACCCTCCATCAGCGCCCTCAGAGGAAGTGGACATGTGTTGGTGCTTTGCCCAGACTTGTCAGCACATGTCCTGCTGACTGTCGTCAGGTAACTCTCTCCAGCACTTTGGGGGTGTGTGTGTATGCCATCTGACCACTCCATCCCTACTGACAGGAAAGGAAAAGGCTGTTTCATGCTATTTTGAGGAACTCACACTTACAAGTCTACTGCTGAGCACACCTGCAGGACACAATTCATTCCGCAACTCCCACTTTACTCTGAGAAGCAACCTTTTTAAAAGTTGCCTGTAACTTTCATGTTTCTTGGCTTTTATTGAAATTCCAAGTCCACAGTGAATAAGGAAGTACCCCAAACATATAATTACCTTGTAGAGTTTGAGATCTTACAGCTAAAGATGGATTTGCTTAAGGGGATATTTATGTTTCTAAAGACGTCAGTGTTCTGCCCCCTCTCCGTCCTGGTGGCCCATCTCTCACCTGGGGATCTTGTGTGTAGTGTGGTTTCTGGGTTTTTCTTCTTCTCAGCGTGCACACTGAACACCTGACTACAGTAGCCATCACAGCCTGACTGTGAGCGTGGTGGGACCAGCTGGCACCATGACTCAGATTTAATTAATGTTTCCTGGATGAGCACCACGTGTCAGACCCTGAGCGAGGCGCTTGGCACACTTGGCTGAATACGCCATGGACACGTGGGCCTATTTTAAAAGCCCCCGTGTTAACCATGTCTTTCATTTTCTGCATTCTGATGTTTTGACATCTTGGGGCCTTGATGGCTCTGGAGGGAGTACTCTTCCCAGGGTGAGCCAATCCTTAGACATTAGGTCTTGACTTTCAGTGTACCTTTCATATGCAAACCAGCCAAGGCCACACGCCCAGCCACCTCTTTAACTGGCTCTCACACGCAGACCACTACCCACTCCAATCAACTCAAAGCCAGGTCCCAGACAACCAGGAACCCCCTGGGTCCCAGAGACCTCTGAGCTTACTCCAGGTGGCCAGTCCTAAAGCTGTTGGCCTTGCCTCCCCTGCTCTTTCCAGTGGAAACCACAACACAATGAAGGCTCTTGTCCACATACCCTCACTCCTTCTGCCCCCCTCTGACCACACTGCCTCCACACATGGCCCCGAGCGCCACCCTGTGAGTATAATAAACTTCTTCCTCTGTGGCAGTCATTGCCATGCCTGCATGTCTTACCATCCCTGATTAAAACAAATCCTGGCTACCATTAAATCACCACACATAATCATAGAATTGGCAGCTAAAATTATTCTGGTTTTCTTTCTTTCCACCCTCTGTGTTCAGTCAAAACAAGTTTTAAACTTTTTGCCATTTGTCTGGCCCATGTTAACAATACTTAATAAAAGTAAGTACATGTATGTTCCATTAGTGTAGAACCCAAAAGCTTTACTTAAAGGTTATTTGCTTCTGTGTGAAAGAGCCAGCTCTGGTGTATGTACCAGGTCCCTTCACAGCACCCATCGCCATGCCACCCTGCTTCACCTGTACATGGGGGGAGGCAGGGAAGGCCCTCTGTCCCCTTCATTCATCTCCCTGCTGAGCCCACGGGCTACATGACTCTTAGAAACCCAGCAGTGACCTGTTGGTTACATGGGCTTATCAGAGGTCCCGCATTTCATGGACTGGAATCTGGGTGTGTCTCTGCAGGTCCACCTGTGCTGTCCAGACACGGTGGGGTCACATGGCAGCGCTCACTTCCTTTGCTCTCAGGACGGCCTCAGAGCTGCGGCTCAGCCAACCTTCCCTGCCATTCCTCCTGCTGCAGCTTCATCGAGCTTCCTGACCTTGGCCTAGAAGTGCTCGGTGCCTGCCCATGGAGCAGCAAGGAAGCAGAGGCACTGACAGGTGGAGGTCTGTATAGCCCACCAGGGTTTTGTCTTTTCCTTTGTCAAATGTCAAAATGGCCTTTTTTGGACTTAAAAAGTGGACTGTAAGGCAAGGCCTTTAAGTAGGCATATACCTTCTTGGGGGTATATACCCAGACAAGGTCACAGTCCTGAGTTTCTGTTTCAGAGGAGCCTCCTGAGTCAGGCAAGGGTACTTACTGCCTGTTCATCCTGGTACGTGTTACATATACAATAGGCAAGTATGTGAAATGGAACTAAGCATAAAATTCAAGCAATTAATGATTTTGGACCCTACAAAAGAACCAAGATGGAAGTTGTTATAAATCCCTCAGCTGTCAGAGAGCAATAACAGCCACAATGGAATTTCTTCTGCCCTGAACCAGTTTTGTAACGGTGTAGAATATTTTGAACAGGGCTTTGAAATAAACTCCAGGATTTAATGCTTTCTGTGTGTGGAATTCCTGTCAATGTCATAATTTTAAGGATAGTTTTCTAACCTTAGAAAAGTAAGTAGGGAATGACTTGACGTGTCTCCGTGCCTTCCATGGGAGGACATTCACCTACTCATTCTGTGGATACTCGATCAGATTAGCTACAGGTCCTGGACTATCGTAAAGTGACACCGAGTAGAGAACCAGACAGAAAAAGTCCTGGCCTTCCTGGAGCTCACAGTCTAACCAAATGAACGACTACAGGGATGAATGGATGACGAGTACGTGCTAGAGGTAGGCAGGTTAGGGTGCATGAAACTAAGTGGGTACAGATGAGCATACTACACTGTGAAGCTTCTTTCTTTTTCACATTTTAACATTTCTGAACTCAGGATGTTTCTTAATATTAATGGCACCTTAAAATTGCTGACAACTCAGGAGTACTCCTGGCACAACTGTCACTCCCCACATATGCATGAACTTGGTCTGGGCTATTTATTTTGTTATAACTTCTACCAAGTTATGAGCATTGTTGTCACTATTCATGTTTTGTTTAATTGCCGTTTAAATGGTTTTTAAAAAGATTACACTATGATTTGGCACTGAAACATGCTACTGTGTATGCACCACAGCACAGAAACAGAGCAATGGGGCATAAATGTTATATTACTATTACAGGAAACATTTATCTTTGGCATTTCCACATTACCTTGCAATGCAAAACCCAAACACTTTATCAGACTGAAGAAAGACACAGAAGATGAATCTGAATTACAGTTTATTACTGAGATATATACAAACTGATCGCCTATTATGCCTAAGCAATGCTACTGAACATACCAGCAGGAAAAAGTACCCAAATCCACAGAGAGATGAAGGAAATTTAAAAGCACTGAGAGACCAGTGTGATCCAATCAAGCAGTGTCATGGAACCATCATTAAAAAGCCATGTCATTATAAAACTGGCAATATTTTCCATTTCCTTTTGTATAAAATAAAAATAATACTATGTCTTACAATGGATGTTTTAAGAGTTGGTGATACATGGCAATAAAGATGGATTGGTGGTTAATGAGAAGTTTTATAAATAGAATAGAATACAGAGTGAAAGGTTGTAGATACTGGACAGTTACAAGTTAATGAGGTATTTGCCTGAACCCAACGTTAGGCAAACTGTGCGATGTCAATAATTTGGTAGAGTTTTGTAGATCACTAGTCATTTTAAATAAGTCTAAGTTCATTCTTTACCCCCCAACGATATTTTTGGTACATTTTGCATTCTGGTGCAAGAGTGTGACAATGAGTCCAGCTCACGCTCTACTTTCCCAACTTTAATTAGTGCTGCTCCAGTTTTGGGCAGTTTAGAGATGTTAGAGGGGAGATCCTGGGGCGGTCTTCTAAACTCAAACTTTATCGCTGCTATGGGAGATCGAATGAAATAATTAGACAGAGAGTCCATTTGAAATCCCAAAGCGTGTGGACGGGTTTTTGAGATTCTTAGCACTAGAGTAACATAAGTATTTAATAAAATGCCAACCACAGGGATATGTTTCCAGGCAGTAAATGGTCGCAGCTCAAAAGTGCATTTATTCCTTTCTGGGCTTAGTACTGCCAATCATTTTGGAACCAGAGAGAGTTGAAACTATACCAAGGGAGAGAAGATACACACAAACACACACATACACACATACATACATACACACACACACACACACAGACACACACACACGGGAAGGGAAATGATAAAACAATGGCCATAGATTTTAGGAGCAGACACAATTTTTTTAGGCACAACTTCAAAACATACTGTGTCACAACTGTGACATCAATTTTTGGTACTGTTCAGCCAAGTGACAACTACCTAAGTATAAAAGTGAGTAATCAAATCCGAAGTAGGTGTGTGCCATTGCCAACACAACAGGTTAAGAGTTTCTATATGGTGAGCACATATCTTCAAGAGTGTTGACAACAGGCTACGGCATATACATAGCATGTCACACTATGGACAAGGCTGCTTCCTGCTCCCAGGGCCCTGAGTTCATTTCCTTTCTGGTCAGCAGAGGACAATCCAGTGGGTCCCTGGACTAGCATTACCTTCCCCAGTGATTCGATTCAGTCTTTCCTTTTATGTAGGCTGGCTTGTGTCAGAAATTCTCTGAGAGCTGTACAGGACAAGTGTGTCAGAGTAAACAATGAAAGGGGTGTGTTGCTGCCAACTGGTGGGGTGTATATACATATATGCAGACCTAAAATAGACTTGATGACTGCGAAGGTAGACACTGCTCTGTAAGTGCCAGTGAGGGAAACACTGGGTTACCTGTGTTCTAGAAGCAACTTATCTGAAAGGGTAAGGAGTTTATATGTCTGGAGATATCCCTCTGATTTACATGCTGGGGGTTGGGGGTGTCTGGGAGTCCCTGATTTCACCCTTTGGTGAAGGGAACACCTGCGAGGCACAGGCATACACTGGGGGGTTCCCAGAGTAGAAGATATTCTATAAAGAGGTCTGATCTATGTTGCCATACTTGCATTTCCTAGTCTATTACAACACAGGTGACTCTTCAGAGGGGCCGGGCGACAGCACACAGTAGTGGTAAGAAGCATGGGCAGGGGCTCAAACATATCCAGGTTCAAATCCCACCCCTGTCATTTACTTGAAATACAAGCTTGGGAAAATTACATAAGCTCTAAACTCTAAAATAAGGGAAGTAATAACACCTTATCAGAGTGATTGTGAGAATTAAAGTAATAACATATGTAAAATACCCAGTGCTATATCCAGCACACAGGATGTGCTCAATTTATGGACACTGTTCTGTCACCATGGACTAAGGAAGTTTCCTTCTTTTTGTGATGTAAACATTCTTACAGATGTGCTGTTACCTGTTACCTGGTAACAGGACAAGGTGCTGATGTCCTTGGCCAAGGGTGTCTGCAGGGCACCAAAGTTGGTGTTATGAAGTTGTCTCGTGGTATGAATATGTCTTGGAAAGAAAGAAATAACTGAGAGCCACATGTGTGATCAGAAAGGTTTCCGATTGATTAGAATTAGACAGAATTCAACACTGAGGTCGGCTAATTTCAAGCCCATGTGACATCCACATTACTACCTCTACTCTAAGCTACTTTATGATTGATGTGGTCCTACACTCTTGTGTAAAACTCAATTCTAGTGCTAATTATTTCGCTGCATTAGAAGTTTTGTAAAGCAAATAATCCCCACCTAGTAACCCATCTTGTTTTGAAGAAACTTTCTCCTATCTTCAAGTGGGTATACACGCTCTGTATTCTTTGTTTCCACCTCTCACCCTAAGAGCTGGGCCATGACTTCCCCCTTTTGTGTGCTCCCCAGCACCCAACACTCAGGGAGAGCCCATTACAAGTGTGTGGGGGTAAGAAAATATTCAAGACGTGCCACAACCACTGGCACCTTGGACACAGTGGTGACTGGGGCTTTAATTGGAAGGTAAGGTAGACAGACTTAAATTTTTGAAGCTCTAAGAGCACAGATCTTGGGGGAGAAAACATGGGGACACTGACTACCTGCCGCACTGCTTTCAAGCAAAAGCCACAATGGTCCCCAAGAGGTTCCCACAGAGGAATTTCCTCAAGGAAGGGCCTGTGTCGGGAATGCTGCTTGGGTCAGAAAGTAGCATGGGTTCCTGCACGCCCACATTCAGGACATGCGTCCCTGGCGGGCAGGGTGAGCTGCCTCTCTTTAAAGGTAAGAGCGTCGGGGACCACCGAGTCTGGCTCCTAGAGTCTCAGCATCAAACTTTCTCCTGGAACAAAACGTCTTTCAAACCACATGGAGGCTGGAGAAGGATGGAGGATGGGGATGCCGCCAGCTGCTGCCGGGAGACTGCCCCCCCTTCCCTCAGCCCCCACCCTCTTTCTCACCGGGACAGCCGCCCCGACCCCGCAGCCCCGCCCCGCGCCCCGCCCCGCCCCCGGCCCCGCAACCGGCCCACCCCCGGCCCGGGAGCAGAGCGCTTCAGAGCCACGTCCCGGGCTCCGCGGTACCCCGCGCCGGGGGGCGAGCGGGGTCGGTACCTTAGGAAGAGGCCAGGGCACCGGAGCTCCAGGAGACCAACAGCATCGCTGGGACGCCGCCGCCGCTGCCGCCGCGGGAGGCCACTTGGCCGATCCGAGAGCGAGAGCCGGTGGGGACCCGGCGCCGCCGCAGCCTGCGCCGCTCGCGCCCCCAGCGCTGCGCTCAGCTCGCTGCGCCTGGGCTCCGCTGCCGGGCGACCGCCACTGTCAAGCAGAGCCCCGCCCCTTGCGCGTCGTAATTGGCTGCCGGAGTCGCTGGCTCCGCCCCCGCGCCGCGCCCTGCCGCGCCGGTGCGCGCGCCGCGCCCGCGTTCTCCGGGAGCCGCCGGGGAGGTCCCGCGCTGGGCGAGGCTTCCTGAGGGCGCGGCGCGCGGAGCCTTCGCTCCCGGGCCTGCGGTGTCCCTCTCCTGGGCCAGCCCAGAGATGAATGGACGGCCGGAAAGGAAAGACACCGAGGAAACACCTTCTCTAGGGGAGGACGGTGGCTGCCGCAGTTCTGGTGTGGAATCCTAATTATGTAAACACATTTATTAAGGGAGCCCAGGGAAGGCTGCCGAGGGTGGGGCGTTGGAATTCCAGCCACAGGGTTTTTTTGTTTTGTTTTTGCTGGTTGTTTTTCTAACCTGAAGGTGCTCGCACACACCACCTAAACTTCTTCATGTTGCAAAGAAAGTAAATCCAGCTCAACAACGTGTCCAAGGTCACAGAGCAAGAAGGTTGATTCCACGCTTCTGTACTAAATCAAAACTGCCTCAGATTTTATTTCTTTCAGTCATGGGGGAGATGATTCTAATATGTGATGCTCTGTATACGTGTAATGAGATTAATTAAAAATCCATAGAGACAGGAAGTAGGTTAGTGAATGCTGGGGGTGGGGTGGGGATGAGGAGTGACTAGTAATGGGTTGGGGTTTCTTTTTGGGGTGACTAGAATGTTCTGTAATTTGATAGTGATGATAGATGCACAGCTCTGAATATGCTAAAAGCCACTGAATTGTGTACTTTAACTGAGTGAACTTTATGGTATATGAATTCTATCTAAATAAAACTCTTATGGAAATATATCGAGAATGATAGTGTTTTGGGGAAACCCACGTAAGCACCTAGTAGCTGGAGTATGGCACAGTTCTGTTCTTTGTGGGCAGAAAATTTATGTGCATACACCCATTCATTCCATAAACCATGTCCATCTTTACCAGGTACTCTGAAGGGATACAAAGATTAATAATGCATGATCTGTGCCATCAAGGACTTGCCAGCCTATGGAGGGGGAAGCCATTATAATACAATAAGGTACCTCTTATTCCAGGGCAGTAAGCCAAGTGTCGGTTTAGGGTACTAAGACCTAAGGACAAACCTTGGCAACAGTCATAGAGAGGCTGGAGAACAGTGTTTGTTCTATTTTAACAATGGCTAATGTGGCCCAATGAGAGAAGTGTGACAGGAAGTGACGCAGGACAGTTGCTCACAGGATAAAAGATCACCCTCAGTTCAAGAGGGGGAACCGAATTGTGAATTGAAAATTTAAATTACTATGGGTCTTTCCCATCCCTGGTAGAGTATGTAATTTTGGTGAATAGTCTTCATCTAAATCCAGTTTCATCATCTCGTAAGGGCACGATCATGTCATTAACTGACCCTTGTTTCTACCTTCCTAATACACAAAGTGCTTTCCTGCCTTCTCTCTCTGGAAACTGGAGTGGTGAGGGGAAGCCTTATGGCTCCTAAGTGATGGAGCTGGGACAGACCTTCATTTCCTGGGTATGGGTTCCATGTTCTTGACATTATCAACCTTTTGAGTTCAGAAGCTTCCTTAGACAGCAAAGAACTCTGCAGCTAGAAAAGCTTTCTAAGCAGCAGCAAATGAAGCCTGTGTTTATACTTGGAGTTGATCTCCTTTTTGATGGGGAAGTAGGACTGTTACAGGCCCTAAGGGGGTGGTGGGAACACAGCTACGGATCTCCTTAGCTCCTCCACCTGTGCAGGAAAATCCTGGATTCCGGATTTTATAAAAAGATGGCTCTGCTATTTGAAAACTGGAGGCTGCCTATTTATATTGTCAGAATACAATTGTCAGCATACTAACAGCACTGTCCTTTTCCTCCACCTTTTCTTCCATCCCTCATGGGACTGTGAACACCTTTTGAAAACAGGTCCTGTGCTTTGTTAATTTCCTTACTTCCCCTCTCCACCCTTGCATCCCCATCCATCCTCACCAGAGCCCCTTTTCCACTCTCTTCCCATCCTCAAAGCCTGGGACCCAGTAGGCCCTCATGAATGTTTGTTGAATGTTCAATATTGTTTCATCATCAAAAATTGTTTTGAAACTAATTGTTTATAGTGCTCACATACATTATGAAGTATGGATATTAATTGGTCCATAGAGCATGTATGCTTTAGAGCTTTGGGACATAGTTGTAGGAACATTAGAGAATTACATTCCACACTTGAATAAGCTATGAATTGAACTCTAGATCTAAATGCCTGAAATTTAAAAGTTAGTCTTAATCTAGGAAAGCACAATACTAATATTTTAAGAGCAAATAAACTAAGCACTTGAGAGCAGAGTCATTTTAACATTTATTATAAATTTTTTTTATCTCTGAAGAGATAACTTACTAGTGGTTTTAAAGGTCTTTGAAATCTTTCCTGAACCTTCCTCGTTTCTTTTCCTTTTTCAGTTTCTCCTTTTAAGCTAATTTGTATCTTGAACAGGATTCTGATATTTAATTAACACCTCAGCATTACAATTCTCTTTTTCATAAATTTCTGTGCAAAAATCTAGGGAATCTGAAGGGATGGGGGAAATGCTAATCTCCCTAGAGTCTAAAGCCTGGAGAAAACCAGTGAGGAGGATGGAGCTGTTCCTCTTACAGAAGCAGATGTTGTCCCTCCCTGAGGAATTATTATGTGTTGGAAGAAATGAGATAATAAAAATTAAAAAGCTACTTTGTGAATGTTATCAAATATCATTAGCACCAGCCAGATAGACCCCTAAATAGTTTTTACTGATCAAAGCAAAAGCAGATGAACATGACGGTTTTCTAAATATGTTCAGGAAAAAATAATTTGAGCGAAAGTGCTGACCTAATTGGGCCACACATGATGGTGTGTGGGAAACAGTCCTTGGGAAGTGGGAAGTATGTTGTTAGATGGACTGGGCTGGCTGTCAGCTGTCAACTCTGCCCCACAGCCAGAGCCAGGGCTTTGCAGCCTTCTCAAACAGGCTTTCTCTCTTCCAGGTCACACAGCCAGCCGAGAGTTACTGGATCTACTGCCCCTTCGAGATTTATGGGACCTGCTTCTGTAGATGAAAAGCCAACCAAAGTTAGGATGAGAGGAGGAACCAAAATGCTTCCCTGCTGAGCTATCTGCCAGATCCCCGGGTTTTTAATCAACCAACCATGAGGTTCCTCGCTGTTCTAGGAAAATCCACTTACCTTATGGCAAAATTTCTGGAAGGATGCCAGTGGATATTCACTACAAAAGTAACCTGATGAAAAAGCAATTTTGTAAATAGTGTAAACGTGAAAATTATGAAGTTTTTTTTTTTTTTAATAAAAAATAATACTACAATTACAGACTGTAAAAAATTAATAGTGGGGACTATTCCCCAGCTGAGACGTGAACACTCAATTCTGTTTGGATGATCAAGGAAGGGGTCATGATGGAGGTGGGTTTTAAGTTGACAATGAGCCATGAGTGAGGAGTAGTAGTCTGAGTATGAGAGGGGAAGAAGGAGCATTACATGTTGCATGAACAGCACCTGGAAATTCCCAGGGTGTGCAAATATGTAGTTTCAGGCAAAAGTAAAATGCCTTGATGTGGGTGAAGTATGGAGGGGGTACATGGTTCTGTTCATCTAAACTGCTTATACATTACCTGCTTTTGTATATTTGCACATTCCCTACTCCTTCTCCAGGAAAACTGATACATATTTAAGAGAAAAAAACAGGCTTGAAGTAACTTAGCTGTTATCATAGAGAATAAGAAAATAAAAATTTTCATATTATGTGAAAAGAAAGTCATGTATGATATATAATTATTCAGAATAAACCACTAAAAGGCTTTTCAATAGAATAAAAAAGAATAGTGATCCCAAAGGAAACTACTGTTTTGACATTTAACTGGGAAGACAGCCAACATTTTAGATTAAGATTATAGCCCTTGCTTTTCTTCTGGAAGAGTTCATAATGATTATTCAGAGAAGATGATGTTTGCAATTCTAGTTACCTTCAAATGATAATAAAAAAACAAAACCCAATGGATGCATATGTATAAAGGAGAGTGACACTGAAATAATTTCCATCCTTTTAATAAATGTCTTGAAGCACTTTTACGATATAGTTAATAAATGTCTCTCAAAAATGAATTTTAATTATCCTTTTTTATTAACTCTCTTTTTGCTTACTTTCTAAACTAGTTGAAATGGTTCCATTTATTTCCTTTGCTTTTTTTCTTTTTCTGTCTCTTGGCCTGTAAGAATTATATTTAATGTCACTGGGAATGGCTGAGGAGAAAATTACCAGGTATTAATCTTTGAAGAATCCCAAAGAGTGAGAGTGGTGCAGAAAGATGGGAAAAGATAAAATTTAAATCCAATTTTCCTGAACAGAAAGAGGTAGTTTCTGCAAAATCATCTATGAGCTTGATGAGGATTATGAGTGAGGATCTAGGCCTGGTTATGCAAAGTCTGGATGTGAACACCTAATAAAAAGTAATGACCACCAGAATCCAGTAGAGATTATTGAATAATAAGTCATGTCAGATTAACCCTCTGAGTTCCCCCAGGTTACACTGATAGGTCAGAAACAGAACAAAAAACAATAGAAAGATTAATGAAACTAAGGGTTGGTTCTTTGAAAAGATAAACAAAATTGACAAAACCTTAACTAGACTAACCAAGGAAAAAAAGAAAGTACCCAAATCAATAAAATTGTAAAGGAAAATGGAGACATTACAACTGATACCACAGAAACTCAAAGGTTATTAAGAGGCTACTATAAAGAACTACAGTCAACAAACTGGACAAACTAGAAGAAATGGAAAATTTCTTAGAAATACACAACCTACCAAGACTGAATCAGGAAGAAATAAAAAAATCTGAATAGACCAACTAGTAAGGAGATTGAATCAATAACCAAAAATTTCCCAATGAAGAAAAGCCCAGGACCAGATGGGTTCACTGATGAATTTTACCAAACAAAGAAGAATTAACACCAGTCTTTCTCACATTCTTACAAAAGGTCAGAGGAGGGAACACCCCACTCCCAAACTCATTTTATGAAGCTAGCATTATCCTGATACCAAAAATAAAAAAGGACACTACTAGAAAAGAAAACTACAGGCCAATTTCCCTGATGAATATAGATGCAAAAATTCTCAATAAAATAATAGCAAACCAAATTCAGCAGCACATTAAAAGGACCATTCGCCATGATGAAGTGGGATTTATCTCTGGGATGCAAGGATGATGGTTCAACATATGCAAATCAATCGATATGATACATCTCATTAATAGAATGAAAGAAGAGAATCATATGATCATCTCAATAAATGGAGAAAAAAGCATTTGACAAAATTCAACACCCATTCATGATAAAAACTCTAAACAAATTAGGCAAAGAAGGAACATATATAAGCATAATAAACACCATATATGACAAGCCCACAGCTAGCATTAAGCTCAATGGTGAAAGGTTGAAAGCTTTTCCTCTAAGATCAGGAACAAGACAAGTGTGGATGCCCACTATCATCACTCCTGTTTAATTTAACACAGTATTAGAAGTTCTAGCTAGAGCAATTAGGCAAAAACAAACAAACAAACAAACAAATAAGTAGTGTCTGAATTGAAAAGGAAAAAGTAAAATTGTCTATTTGTAGATGACATAATTTCATATGTAGGACTTGCTAAAGACAACAAAAAAACCTGTTAGATCTAATCAATGAATTCAGTAAAGCTGCAAGATACAAAATTAGCATACAAAAGTCAGTAACATTTCTATACACTAACAATTTTCCAAAAAAGAAATCAATCCCGTTTACAATAGAATCAAAAACAATAAAACTCTTAGCAATATGAGTAATTTTCACTAAGGAGGCGAAAGATCTCTACTCTGAAAACTGCATAACATTGATGAAAGAAATCAAAGAAGACACAAATAAATGGAAAGGTATCCCATGTTCATGGATTGGAAGAATTAGTGTCTTTAATATGTCAATACTATCAAAAGCCATCTATAGATTCATTGCAATTCCTATCAAGATTCTAATGCCCTTTATTTATTTATTTTTTTAACAGAAGTAGAAAAAACACTCCTAAAATTTATGTGGAACGACAAAAGATCCCAAATAGCCAAAGAAATCCTGAGAAAGAGAACAAAATTGGAGGCATCATACTTCCTGATTGCAAGCTATAATATAAAGCTATAATGATCAAAACAGTATGGCATTGGCATAAAAACAGACAAATAGACCAATGGAACAGAATCAAGAGCCTAGAAATAAACCCAAGCACATATGGTCAACTAATATTTGACAAGGGAGCCAAGAATGCTCAGTGGAGAAAATGTAGTCTTTCAATAAATGGTGCTGGGATAATTAGACATTTTACATGTAAAGGAATGAAACTGGACCTATATCGTACACCAATCACAACAATTAACTTAAAATGAATGTAAGTCCTGAAACCATGAAACTCTTAGAAGAAAACATAGGAATAAAACTCCTTACATGAGTCATGGCAATGATTTTTTTGGATATGACACTTAAAACACAGCAACAAAATAAAAAGTAAACAGGTGGGATTATATCAAACTAAAAATCTTTCGCACAGCAAAAGAAACCATCAACAAAGTGAAAAGACAACCTACAAATGGGAAAAATATTTGTAAGCCATATATCAGAAAATGGGTTAATATCCAAAATATATAAAGAACTCATGCAACTCAATAGCAAAAGAAACCCCAAAACCTAAATAACCCAATTAAAAAATGGGTGAAAGACCTGAATAGATACTTCTCCAAGGAAGATATACGTAAGGCCAACAAGTACATGAAAAGATGCTCAACATCACTAGTCATCAGGGAAATGCAAATCAAAACCACAATGAGATATCACTTCACACCTTGTAGGATGACTATTACCAAAAAGATGAGGTAACAATTGCTGGAATGGATGTAGAGAAAAGGGAACCCTTGTGTGTTGGTGGGATCGTAAATTGGTACAGCCACTATGGAAAATAGTATGGAGGATACTCAGAAAATTAAAAAATAGAACTATATGATCCTGTAATTCCACTTCTGGGAATATATCCAAAGGAAATGAACACACTAACTCCAAAAGATATTTGCATCCCTGTGTTCAAGGCAGCAGTATTACAATAGCCAAGACATGGAAACAACCTAAGTGTCCATTGATGGATGAATAGATAAAGAAATTGTGGTACACACACACACACACACACACACACACACACACACACACACACCTCACTGGAATATTATGCAGCCATAAAAAAGGAGGACATTCTACCATCTGCAACAGCCCTGATGGACATTTAAGGAATTTGCTAAATTAAATAAGTCAGAAAGATAAATCCTGTATAATCTCACTTAAATGTATCTGGAATATAAACAAACAAACATAGAAAAAGAGATCAGACTTGTGCTTACCCAAGGTGGAGGGTGGGGGGAGAGGGAATTGGAGGAAGGTGGTAAAAAGATACAAACTTACAGTTATTAGAGAAATAGGTACGAGGGATGTCATGTACAACATGGTGACTACAGCTAACACTGCTGTATGATGTATAGGAAAGTTAAGTGAGTAAATCTCAAAGGTTCTCATCACAAGGAAAATGTTTTATTTTATTCTTTTCTTTCTTTTTATTGTACATGTATAAGGAGATGAATGTTAGCTGCACCTATTATAGTAACCATTTCACAATATATGTAAATCAAACCATCATGCTGTTCTCCTTAAACTTGTACAATGATGCATGTCAATTATTTCTCAATAAAACTTGAATAAAAGTTACTTGAAATTTTTCAAAAATTGTAAAAAAAAAAAAAAAATGAAAGGAGTTTGTTTCTCTATCAGCTAAGAGTTGAAGGTGAATGTTGCAGTCCTCAAAATGGTCCTTCAGGAACTCAGATTCCTCTCAGCAAGTTGCTCCCTCATCTCGAGATGGTTGTTTGCATGGTTCAGGATGAGTCACAATGAGTCCCAGCCATCATGCCAGCAGGACAGGAAAAAAAGCACAAGTGAAGGGGGCATGTACTCATTTTAAGTGTATAGTTTTTTGTTGAATGTATACACGTGTGCAAGCCCCACCCCAGTCAAGATATAGAATGTGGGTTGTCAACCTGTTTTTTCAATTAGCTGTTTTCGTGAAGATAATTTGCCTTTGAATTTGTGGATAGCAGTAAGCCAAGAGGAATAGCAATTATATTGAGTGATATGACAATAATCCAAATATACCTGAAGAATATACAGAAGTGAGGTGAATATAATTTAGTAGGGGTACATGTAAACTTTGCACTTGAATTCAAAAGTCAACCTCAAAAGGTAAAGAAAACCACACAAAACAAATGTGTAGCTTAAGAAATTATATAAGGAGACTACTCTTGTAACTCTTGCACCCAGCCGTGCAAATCAAGAAATACAACATTTCCAGCCTCCCAGGAAGCCCCTCCATGGGCCTACTGCAATTACCACTCGGTCACATCTGCCGTAAGTAACCACTAGCCTGACTTTGACAGTAATTATCACCTTGCCTTTCTTTATAGTTTTATTGCCTAAATGTTAGACACTATAATTTAGACTTGCCCATTTTATAATTTAATACACCCCTGTTAGTGTACAGGTTCCCCTTACATCCCTTTATTTTCTTTACAGTTGCTAGCAGAGCTGGGCGCTGTTGGACCTGGAGAGTTTCTCATAGTCTGGGCTGTGTTAACTGCACAGCCCTCCATGAGTAGTTGAACAAGTTCCCCTGTCCTTATCCTTCAAATTGGTCACTGGATCCGGATAGTTGATCAGACTCAGGTTTGATTCCTTTGGCAAGGTCACGTTGGTAGGATTCTTTCAGCAGGAAGCACATATTATCTAATTGTTTCTCTTTTGTGGTTTCAGGCACTGTTGATAGTGCCTACATCTGTTTATTCATGAAGGATTGCAAAATGGTGAGGTTCTGTTTCAGCCATTTCTGCTTCACTTGTATTACTTTTCAAAAGGTACATTCCCCCTAATCTATTATTTGGTTATCCAGTGGTCCAGTTCATGTAATTGAGGCAGAATAAATGCTTATTTTCCCCCTTTATTTACCAGTTTTCAAGGTAATTGTTTTCCTAACATTCTCCAAAGGTGACCAATTTATTTAATACCATTATAAACATGTTTATAATGTTTATTAAACATTTTTAATAGGTGTAGAGTTAGGGAGTCTCCAACACAACCCTCACTCATGACATCAATTACAAGTCTGAGGATCCCTAAGGCCACCCTTAGGTTTGGTGTCTCGCTAGAAGGGATTTTTCAGTTTCCTTGTTATACACCTTAGGGTACATCCTAATTAATGACATATGTGTACTTCAATAAGATATTTGCTTCAGTCTCTTATGATGTACTTTTATACAAAGAGAAGAAATGTGTGTAAGACAGTAACCTGAGTTGTAACTAGAAGAATAACCTTACTCAAATTGAACTCACCAAAAGCTGTTACACTCACAGTTATGATGTATCACCTTGAAAGGAAGAGATTAAAGTCAGCCAAAGGAAGAGGCACATGGGTCAGAGTCTGGAAGAGTTCCACGCATACATCTTCGTGCATCCTCTCCCAGAGGCATCCTAGACAGCACTAGCTTCTCCCAACAACATTGTGCGACAATACTCACTGGATGTTGCCCATCAGGGCAGCTCAGCCAAGCCTTGGTGTTAGCCTCCAGCCCCTCCAGAGGTCAAACTGACACTGAATGAGCCAAAGCCCCCGTCATAAACCACATTATTAGAGTGACTTGTTTGGCCCAAGGTCCCAAGATAAGCAAAGTCACTTCAATCAGGCAGGACCTTCCAGGGCCTAGAGGTCAATGTCTAGGAGTGGAGGGCAAAGACCCGATCTCTCCTTAGGGAAGGTTTAAATTTTACTACACAATATTTCAATCCATTATGGCTACTATTATTAAAGCTCCAATTGTGCCATCTTTGACCAAGAGGAACCTCTTCAGTTTGGCTCTTGAGTCTTTATGAGATGATTTAGTGATCTGAAAAGATTCCTTGCTATTTTTTATGATAACATGCTCCAAGCTTATCTGGCTTCTTTTGGAACAAGGTTTTTAAGACATACCTATATACTAGGAATGTTTATTGCCATATATATATATATATGGCAATATATATTATATTTTCCAATGTCTTGCAAGACTCATACTAATATTTGCCATTGCAGTACAGTACTACAAGGCTTTTACTTGACTTCTTTCATAGTACAACTGTATCTTCTTTTTATACACTGAGAATTCTTGTTCTCAGGGACCAACACAGGGGGTATCAGAATTATAATATCCCCTAATTATTCACTTGTTTTTATTTATAAACCACACAGAACAGAATAATAGCATTACCACAATATGATTACTGAAAGCAGTTAGAATGTTTTTCCAGTTTTCCCTCCAGTTTCCCTACAAATTGCTTAATACGTACTGTATGAGTATTTACATTGATAGAGTATATGACCTCTAAATACTATACTTTCTCTCTCTTATATCTTTTTGTCTTAGAAATGAAAGAAACTATAAGTTTAATATTTACAACCAGTCATTTGGCAATGTCTTTCCAGTCATTTTTGTTATCTTAACCTTGATCTGTAACAGATTCTTGAGGAAGGGCTCATGGAACAATATTCCCTAATCTCTTGCATGTCGGTAACATTTTTCTGTGCCCTTTCTACCTGAAAATCACTTTTGCTGGATATGAAATCCTTGCCTCAAATTTTCTTGTTTGAGTACTTTAATTTTTTATTCCATTTTCTTCTTGCATAAAGCAGAGTTCTTGAAAAGTTTGCTGGTAATCTAATTTTTATTCCCTTATACGTCATTAGTTCTGTCTAAAAGCCCAAAGAAAAATTTTCTTTCTTCTTAAAGTCTAGTAGTCTTACTAGAATAGGTCTCAGTGTTGGTTGTTCTTGGTCTATATTTTCAGGTACACACTGAGCTTTTCCATATATAATTTCAAAATTTTTAAAAAAAATTAATTTCTGGAAATGTTACTCAAACAATAGTCTTTAGAGTTTGCTCTGTTCTCTTGGCCCCCTTCCTGTACTTTGCCTCATTTAATCCCTGCCTGTTATCTTTTTTCTTTTTTTTTAATTTTTATTGTGGGAATATGGGGAACAGTGTGCCCCTCTAGGACCCATCAGCTCCAAACTCAAGCCCTTGTTTCTCACTGGTCCATGTGGGAACTGAACTGGCGACCTTGGTGCCATGAGCAATGTGCCCTAACCACTGAGCCAACCAGCCACCCCTATTATCTTTATATTGTTTCTTCTTTGCCTATCTTCAGTGTTTGTCATTATCTCTCAAATCCCCTTTTTAAAAAAATATCTTCCTTCATTTCCTTCTCGTTTTCAAATTATGCAATTTTAGGAATGATCTGTTATGCTTATTTGTTTTGCATCTTGTGGCTTAGTTTTTATTTCTGAAATTACTTTTTAAAAATTTCTAACTCCTTCCTCAGTTTTGTCACCTATTTTTTAATTTATCTGATTTTTATTTTTATTCTTCTGGAATCCTTATCTTAGTATTTTCAGCTTGTCTTGAAACAGTACGTTACAGTTGGTTTCCTTTTGGAGGCATATCTATCTATCATGCTTTCATGTCTACACAGATGTTTATTCGTTTCTTATTCTTTTAGTTTTCTTACAATGACCTTATATGGAATTTGATCCTACTACTTCTCTGATGCTCATTTTTTATGTGAAAATAGTTTTCCTGAATTGTTGAAGAAGACAGAGTCCAGGATATTTTTTAACTCCATAAAACTCCCTCTTTTATTATTTCCCTGCAGTGTCGCAAATTAACAATTTTCTTTACAATATTTTCTGGCATTGGTCCTCTCTCCCAATTCTCTAGACTGTCTCTCCATACACTGGGGGCTTAAACAACAGAAATTTATTTCTCACAGTTCTGGAAGCTAGAAGTTGAAGATCAAGGTCCCTGCCAATTTGGTTCCTGGTGAGGTATCTCGTCCAGGCTTGCAGATGGCCACTTTCTCATTGTATCCTCACATGGTCTTTCCTTGGTATGTGCATGTAGGGGGTGGGAGGCGATATCTCCTTTTTTTTTTCTCTCATAAGGTCACTAATCCCATCATGAGAGCCCCACTCATGATCTAATCTAACTCTAATTACCCCCCAAAAGTCCCATCTCCAAATACCCTCACATTGGGGGTTAAGACTTTAGCATATGAGTTTTGAGGGAACACCAACATTCAGTTCATCATGCATTGTATAAGTGGACTATAGGTGGTTATCATCTCCCTAAAAATTTATATTCAAAATGTTATATGGATATACTCTTTTTCCTAGGATTGGACTTCAGATTTCATTGAAGTCCAAAAGAAATCACTGACCCAATTTTTAAACCACTTTCATAAATTTTCAGCTCCTTAAAAAAGACAGCATATCTATTTCTCCTTTCAATATGTGAAAAAATGAATAAATAAATGTTTCTGCTTTTTATAAGATATAAGGATGAGAAGAGTGCTTTGAAAAGATATAGACTTGACCTCCTTTTTCTATTACTGTTTTATTTGCTTTTCATGAGATTTTAGTGTGTGGAAAAACCATGAGTATATTTGCTGTGAAAATACAGGACCAGCTATAGAGAATATGAGAATTGATGGGTAGGGGGAGCTGGAAATAATACGAGTATGTAGGTGGGCAAATGGAAATCTTTGTAGGCAAACTAAAGACTGAATTTATGACAAATTTTTGCCTTTAAAAACTAATATAACGTATGACATCAAAATTCAGAGTCCCCCCCGAAAAAAAAATTACTACACCAGGTTGTCTTGGACCACTTAATATGATACCAATTTCTTTACTTCTTTTGAAGGATGTCCTTCTAGTGATGAAATAAAACTAGAGGAGCGATGAATGCAATAAATGCAGCGGTGCCCAGGACACGTTTGGTGTCACGGTGCAGTATTGTCTGCAGATCTGAATAATCTGAGCTGGTTTTACAGATTCAGTCCTCATTCCCAGCTGGCACCTATCTATGCGTTATATTCTAAAAAGTGACTGCAGTGTTTTCAGCTCTAGGTAGGTTCCTAATGCCTTGTGCTCTGCACCCTCAGACCTGAGCATGAATCAGAAACAGGATTCATTGAATTATAAAAGCTGACAAATTAATTCTCAGGAACATTAAAAACAGATATATCAAACATGGGAGCTGTGCTGATAAAATTAGGTGAATATTTATTGACTAGGCAGTGTAAAGGGCTCATGTGGAGACTGGCCAGCAGCACTGGCCTGATGAAGTGAAAATCGGGTCAGTGTCACCTCCACATGTGTGCACAGTGTGAAAAGGCCCAACAACAAGCATCTACCTGAACAATGTATTGACGTGAAATCAGGTTAAACTCAACAGCCACCTTGAAGACAGAAGGGTAAAGTGCAGCTTGCGGGATGTGAATAGACGAGGGGAGGGAGAATGCCTGTCTGGGCTGGGATTTAGGAGTTGAAAGTCCAGGTTTTCTTAGCACCATCTGGCAGAATTATTCTTACCTTCCTCCTCGCACACAGTCCCTGTGTTGCTACCCACTGGTCCAGGGATGGTCTTGCAGTGGCATCAACAGGTTTGCCCACAGATATGAAATCATCTGTATTTCTTATGATATATTTATGTATTTCATTACTTTTTTCCCTTAGCCTGTATTTCTAAGTGATGTACTTCTGTAATTGTCTTTTCAAACCAACACTTACCAAGTTCTGTAATAAGAGTCTCTAAGTATTTTATAGTTAAAACTTCCAATTTAAGATCACAATTAAATACCTACTAAAACTACAATGAATTGCAAATGTATAATTTTCAAGTATGTGGTGAAAATACACCCAAATTATAGATTTTGAAGTGCCAAAGAATGAACAAAATGTATAATTTTGATGAATTTGGAAACACTGAACAATTAATTATAAATAAAAATGAAATTCTCAAAGTCTCTTTCCTCAGGAAAAAGTCGATTTTAAATTCACTGTAAACTAAAGTTCAAATTGTCATGAGTAGTGAATCAACTATAGCCTGATTTGTTATGAACCAGATTAATGTATTAATTAGTTTGATTATAATCTATTTATATATCACAACATAAATTTTAAAATCTTTGAATAACATATAATTATAGAGTAAATTTTCTTCCCCAAAAAATGTGTCTTAATTTTCCTAAAAATAGTCATGGAAAGAAAAATTGCAAACCTCATCTAATGTAAAGTATATTTATATCTGTTTGCTCCTTCAATATTTGAAAATTCTTAGGGACTTTAACCTGCTCCCCAAAATTATTATATTTGTTATAATTTTTTTTGCTTTGTCATTTAGTAATTGCTTTTCATTGATGTAACCCCTAGATTAATTGTTTCTTGTTTCTCCAACTATACCTTAGGAAAAATGACTTAACTATCATATAATTAGGGGAAAATAATATTAAACTTATGAATACCATAACTGCTTTTTTCTATATTTTTTCAGAAATATTAAGATAAAAGAAACATAATTAATTTTTACTTTACTCATTTCTTTGTTAGTCAATATTTCTGGTAGTTACATATTACTAAGACAGAGTTCTAGCTATAGAAAATCTATGGCTAAGCTACTCAAGTTTAGTATTCTTTCATCATTTAGTTCATCCTCTAAATTGGTTAAATCTAAATATTATTCTTGCATAATCAAACCATGCAGACAGAATTGAAAATGTGGTTTTTACACAGAAAGAGTATGCCTTTGATTTTTCTAGAAAATGAGATGTGTACACCTCTAAGACAAAATGCTCAAGTATGCATTTAAAATACTTTTAGATATTGATTTTTAAACCACATTTCAGAAACCATTACAGTTGTGCCTACAAACACAATAACAAACATCTCTGTAATATTCAGTAATCGCTGTTGGGTCAGAAAAATAATGTAATTTTCTTTAAAAAGTTAATGCCAACTCTGGGTGGTGAACACACAATGGGATTTATAGATAATGTAATACAGAATTGTATACTTGAAATCTATGTAACTTTACTAACAATTGTCACCCCTTTAATTAAACAAAAACTTTAATTAAAAAAAAAGTTAATGCCAGATACACACACACACACACACACTATATGTTTGGATTTAAAATATCCAACTGATAGACAAATATATGGAAATATTCCTACTTTACATTCTAGGAAATTAAACTCCTCTTTTCTGGGTCAGTTATTAGGAAAGAGAGACCAAATCAGCAATCTAGCTTTATTTTTGTAGTATCCATTAGGTGATTGACACAGTTGAATTTTGTTTTGAAATTGTTGTTTTTTAATTGGAAAAAAAATTTACTCAGAGCCTGAGGAAAACAGATTATTAAAAAGCATGCAATTCATTCTCCACTTTGTAAAAATGGAATCTTTGCTTAAGACTGTGAAAAATTGAATTATTTCTTTCTTGCAATTGATGATTATTACTTTTGACCATTTGATATTAAGCAAAAATGAATAGCACTCTGATCTTGCAAAAACTCAAGTTATTGTTTTTCTAAGTCTTGCATTTTAATGCTATTTTCCTTATACCATGACAATTCAATAAACAAGTCCTTCCAGAATGAAGTTTCATTACAGCAAAATTGACAGAACTGACCTAGAAGAAATCATAGGGGATAACGTCCTCTACATAGGTTTTGGCAATGATTCTTTTGGATTTGACACCAAAAGCAAAAGCAATAAAAGCAAAAATAAACAAGTGGGACTACATCAAACTAAAAAGGTTCTGCACAGCAAGGAAAACCATCAACAAAGTGAAAAGCCAATGTACGGAATGGTTGCAAATCATGTATCTGATAAGGGGTTAATACCCAAAATATATGAGGAACTCAAACAACTCAATAGCAAAAAAAAAACCAAATAATCTGATTAAAAAGTGGGCAGAGGATCTGAATACTTTCTTTAAAGAGGACATACAGATGGCCAATAGACATGAAAAGATGTTCAATGTCACTAATCATCAAGGAAATGCAAATAAAAACTACAATGAGATATCACCTCACACCTGTCAGAATGGCTATCATCAAAATGACAAAAAATTATCAAGTGTTGGAGAGGATGTGGAGAAAAGGGAACTCTGTGCACTGTTGGTAAGATTGTAAATTTGTTCAGCTTTGATGGAAAACAGTATGGAAGTTCCACAAAAAAGTTAAAAATAGAACTACCACATGATCCAGCAATCTGGTATTTATCTGAAGAAAACAAAAACATGAAATCGAAAAGATATCTGTACCCCCATGTTCATTGCAGCATTATTCACGGTGGCCAAAGCATAGAAACAGCCTAAGTGTCCATCAGTGGATGAGTGGATCAAGAAGATGGGGTATATATACAATGGAATTGTATACCATGGATGGACCTTGAGGGCATTATGCTCGGTGAAATATTCCAGACAGAGAAAGACAAACACTGTATGGTGTCACTTACATGTGGAATCTAAAAAAAAAAAACCTCTTAGAAACAGAGTAGAAAAGTGGTTGCCAGGGGCTGGGGGCTGGGTGGTGGTAGAACAGGGTACAAACTTTAAAATATATATATTGACCAGATGTAAAACATGTATCTGTACATTAATCCAGCCACCTGCACGTGTTAGTAGGAGAAAAAAATATCTCTTTCAACCAACATCATTCTGGAATATGAGGCAGATCTCTGTACACATCTGTCTCCCCAGACCCTATCTTCCCATTTCCCACTCCATTCTTTTCACTGAATGAGTGAATGACTCTTGTTTTCAGTCATTTTGGATAGTCAGGACTTTTCAGGAATCTCAGTGGTTAACTTATAAGAAGAAACCGAAGGGTTTGTCTGTCTTGGCTTTATGCTTCAGGGGCCCTGAGGCCCTGAGCTGTCAGTTTGCATATGCTAAAAGGCGTCAGAACTGAGTGGTGGGGCCTGTTGTTTGTAGTGGTGTTTGCTGCACTCCTCCTTGGAGCTTTCCTGCTCACCGTCATGGCTTCTCCATCTGTCCTTCACTTCCAGACTGCTGTTTCCTCTCTTGAGGTCTCTTCGCTAGGTTTCTGCTCTTGCCCACCTCTCTTGAATGGGAGGTGTGCTTCTCGCCAGAGTCTGCTGCTTCCAGGCACTGCTGATAGCCTCCCAAATGCCCTTGATGTTGTGGCTCTTCTCACACAGTTGCTACCTCAGGAAATGCGGAATGATTCTGTTGCATAAATTGAGGGTATTTTTAAAATGTAAAAGTTAAAATACTGAGAGAGTATCTGGGTACCTATACTTACTACTTATCTTTTGGGCAGTGCGGGGTACTTCACTGCATATGCGTAATTGTTCTCATGAGGAAAGCACAACTCCTTTAATTTTCTCATTTTGGCACATGCCTCCCTCAGAACCGCCAGATCAGAGGAGAGCATCACTGACACACACTGAATCCTCTGTGGTCTAGAGCCAAGTATACTTCCAGATTAAAGGGAATTAAGGAAATCAAAAGGGCTTTTGGCAAGGTAGTATCAAGGTTCCCAGAACGCTGAAGGAAGCAAACTAGCAGGTAGAGGGCCTCTGCATCAAAACATTAGGGCAGGGAGGAGCCTCCTCAGATTGGGGTGAGGTGGTCTTTCTGCCCACAACCACCTCTGCTCCCTGAGCAAGCTGAAGTCTGACCCTCCTGAGCTGTCAAGTCTGAAATCTCCACCATTAGAATCACTAATGGTAAGAGTGGTCCCCATGCCCATTTGTCTTCGGGGTTATTATTAACATGCATATGTTCTGTGTTATCTGGGAGCAGCCCAACCCCACCCTTCCTCTTCCTGTAAAACCTGAGGGCATGAGAACCCATTAACTCGGGGTTATGATTGGGGGAGGATTACATGCCTTAGATTGGGGGTTGGAGGCAAAATAAAGATACTGAATCAAGGATGACCAAGTTAAGATGAGGAGTTTGGGGGCCAAGGGATTGCAAGGGGAGCAAACCTTTACAAAGGTTGGTAGATCCCAAGGGGGAGAGTAAAGAGAGAGGGGAAGAGAAGAGATACTCAAACCAACTTTGCTTTTTTGGTCTTTCTTTCAGTTTAGCCTAAGCCTTATTCTATCTACTGTCAAATTGACCCTCACCTTCTCTATTAGTCATTTATTAATATTTTGGGGGGAAATCAAGGATAATTTGTTCACTCTTGTTTCCCGGCTTTGACAGAGCAGCTCCACCTTCAGCAGTGGATTTTTTGACTAGAACATGTTTTGTTTTTACTAGTTCTGGAAAAAAAGATAAAAGAAAGATCACTGCCCTTAGTAAAGGGATTTTAATTTTTAATTAATGTGTGCTTTAGTGAATCAAAATGAGGAACTCAAAGATCTCTGAAGGTTGGAAGACAGGCTAAGTCCCCCATTCTCTCCCCTAATTTTTCTTTGATAGCGATTTATTGGCAAGTGAATTGTTACACCAATCTGAGACTATTTCTCAGAATAAGAGATAGAGATAAACAAACAGACAGATGAGATGTTTGCAATGCAATGAGACAACCTAAAGTGGTGGCCGCAGTTCACTGTGTGCCTTTGTCAGACCGACTTAGGATAGGGTGGGCAGAGGCAGTAGGCATTACTTCTCGGTGGGAGAGGCTCCCACTGACACTTCACTGAAGACCTGCCATCCCCACTCTGTCCAGTCTGCACTAACAGTCTTTCCTTCCATTGCAAGTTGAAATGTCCATCATTCTTCTGATTTTCAATTGAGCTACTAACTTTCAGATGAGCCTTCTAATTATTATGAAGAAACTACACAAGTAGGGAAAAAGTGGACCAAGGATTACTTACAAAGTTTTCCACCTAAAAAGAACTGAAACAGTAGCAATATCCCCTCCTTCCCATAAAACCATAGGGAACTATGGTTTTGTAGTTTCATAAAAATTATGAGTTCCTATATCTACTTTGAACTCTCTTATGTCTTAGTTCATTTATACCCAAGACTACAGATTTTCATGTAGCCTAGGCCCTGGGTGTGGAGTCAATTATTTTATTAGAATTGTTGGTTATAAATTTTACAGAATACTTTGACTCTTGCTCATAGTTTTTGATTTTTTGACATCTCATTATAAGCCTTAAAGGGCTGGTTCCAGCCAGAAGTTAGACTAGCCCAGAGAAAAGAATTTTTAGAGTGATCTTAATGGTTTAATGCTGAGAAGGATGGACTTAAGCAACAAGTAAAACAAATAACTCAAAAATCTATTGAATAATAATAAATTATCTAATGTCTTACACTCTGTAGTGTGCTTTCGCTATGAGACAATACTATCTCATCAAGTCCTCATGATGATAACCCTGTGAGATAGATGAGGAGGAATTATTTTTGTGTTACAAACATTTGAGAATCAAAGACAGTACGATGCTTGTTCAAGATCACACTGCCTCTCTGTGGCTGATTTGAAACTTGAACTAGGTCTTTTGATGTCCAGTGTGTGATTTATGTTCCATTTCTACCCACGGCTCTGAGAACCTCATATTTCCTTCATGGTATGTCATGAGTCACCATCTCCAGAAAGCAGACCCTGAGACAGAATGTCTTATTCAGGAGATTTGTTAGAGCAGACCCTAGGACACCTATGGAAGGGAGAGGGAGGAAGCAGATTAGCAGAGGGAGAAGTGGGTTGGGATGTAGGACCACCAGCAATGGCTCATGCCATGGGGATCAGAGATGACCCATCAGAGCTGTCATACATTATACCGCACTGGGCTGAAGTGGCAGGGCCCACATCATTCAGCTATTGGATACTATCCACCCTTAGGGCAGCAGAACCTTGGGTGAGGTGATCCTTGAAGGGGTTACAGCCAACTGCACTCATAGCCCTTGGGCCAACAAGTCCTTCCTTAAGGGACATGGGTGAGTGACATATCTGTCTGGAGCCACCACAGAGAACAAATATGAGGTGAGATTGTGACTCATTCTGCTTAGCTTCCCTAAAAACCCAAAAGAATCTGTAGTGACCTTAACCTCAATTTAGAAAATTAGAAACTGGAGAATGCTTGCTAATGAAAATGGCCATATATTATGCACATTCCGTACATCTCTCCAAGTCTCAGCTTTGCTTGTCTGTATTCCAGAAGAAAGAGGCTAAGCCTTACGCAGATGTGGAAGAACACTCGCAGAAGAAGACTTTCTGCCCAACCGCAGTCCACTGCCAAGAGCACAGCCCCCACCCGTCATTAGTGTACCGTGAGCCGTGCGTCACAGACTTCGTGTGGGTGTCAGTCATCTGGGCAATTTGTGAAAATGCAGGTTCTGCTTCACCGGTTCTAAGGTGGGGCCCAAGATTCTGCATTTTTAGAAAACTCAGATCTGCTAATACTGCTGGAGCTCAGATTGTGTTTTAAGTAACAAGGCCTGAGGGCCCTAACCCAACATGGAAGTTTCAAGTCTGTGACCAAGGAAGGACAAAACAAAGTATACCTTATAGAGCTGATGGAAGGTGACTGGACTTCAGACCACTGAATTGCATCTGCCATGATTGCTGCCTACTGCCTGTTAGAGAATTTCCTCTTCGAATGCTCCACGTGCCACAGGACAGGTAGAGTAGGCTTATGACAAAGAATGTGTACACATGACCAGTCACTTGCATTTACTTTGTGTGTCTTAGCCACTGTTTTCAAAATGATGGAGCCTTTACTTCTTTATGTATTTTCAGTTTTATATTAAGGTGAGTCTTTTTTCTGTGTGTCTTTAAAGACAGCTGATAACTGACATCTGTGTTGTTACTCTTTAATTTTCCTAAGTTAAAAATCTTACCCTAGCCAACATGTGTATTTGGTAATTACTTAAATTAATATAGTGTCTTTCTTTCCTCACACTCAACACGCTTCTGTGATAGTAATAATCTTACAACATAGGTAGGGAGAATTGTAGGCAACCTTGAATATCGTAAGAGTCCAACGTCCTAATTTTCAAAAAAGGTACAAGGAATCATACAGCTATTTAAAGAGAAAGCAAGAACCAAAACGTCAGTTTTGGGCTCTCAAATAGCCCTATAATTTTACACATTATTATACCTCTGTCATATCCCCATAGGTTATTTGCTATCTCCATGGGTAGGTAGAAAAGTTGAAATTCTTTTTTTTTTTAATAGCACATTTGACAGCATCAGAAGGAAAACCAAGTATTCATTCTTCTTATACATTCCTTTTCTCATCCTGGCTACACCACTTAAACCAAACCAAATTACACCAAATGAAACCAAACCAAAAAACTGTGTCTAGAAAATGAGCCGAGGAATTCTTCATTTGTGAATAAAATAATAACTAATGTTTATTGAGCACTTTCCATATTCCAGATACTATTTTAAGTGTTGAAATGTAGTCATTCCTTTAATCTTCAGATCTTTAAACCCAAAGGGGTGAAGGAACAGAGACACCATAATCTCCTGGGACTTGGCAGAGCTCAAAGAGGTGAGGATGGGTGAAGCCAGGGTTTCAGTCCCGGCAGGTTGGGTCTAGGCCCTACTGACTTTGACTTAGCGATCACGGTCCCCTGCAGAACCTGGTTAAGGGACAGATGGCCTTGGCTGCAGTAACCATTTCAACTTCATGAGAAGTTGCTTACAATCCAGTTGGGAGTAGTTCCAAATGGTTTCCTGAGAGTAGGTCTTTATCGGACAGAAGGGTTACTGGGTACCTGTGGGGTTTTGGAAGCGGCGGCACTATGAGCGCTGGGGTACGGCAGTCTGAAGAGCTAAGGGAGCAGCCGCCCCTCTTTTACAGAGTTTCCCAGCTTTGGGGGCGTGGTGTCTGTAGTACTTTCCTCTGGTGCTGTATCAAATTACCACAACTTGGGTGGCTTAAAACAAGACAAATTTATTCTCTCACAGTTGTGAGGTGGGTGACATCAAGGCAGGGCCTGCTTGCTCCAGACATTTCTAGAGGAGGGTCCTTTCTTGTCTCTTTCAACTTCTGGTAGACCCTGGCGTGGCAGCATAACTCCAATCACTGCCCCCTTCACATGCTTGTTATCCTGTGTCTGTGTCCAGATTTCCCTCTTCTTGTGAGGACACCAGTCAGAGTGGATTAAGGACCCATGCTAATGACCTCAGTTTAACTTGATCACACCTACAAAGACCTTCTGTCCAAGTAAGGTCACATTCCCAGGTATCAGAGGTTAGGATTTCAACATATATTTTGGGGAACACAACTCAACACACAACACCATCTGTATTAGAGTTTTCCAGAGAAATAGAACCAATTAGAGAGTCTCTCTCTCTCTCTCTCTCTCTCTCTCTCTCTCTCTCTCTCTGGAATTGGCTCTCAAGATTATGGAGGCTCTCATGGTCAGCTGACCCCCTTTTTCACACATACTTAATATCTCTTCATAAATATTTTGGGAAATGCTAATCAAGACTTCTAAAACTTGTCCGTGCTTTGGACTTGTGAACCCCTTCGCCCACTGCACACATTGCTTTGTGTGTGGGTCCCCCTTCATCGCGTCTCTTTCACCCTGAGCCTCTCAAGAGCAGGGACCATTTCTTGTTCACCATTACATCCCAAATGTTTAGTACAGTGTTTAGCACATAAAAAGTGTTTCAGGCTTTCTGAATGAATGAACAAAGTTGGAGAGAACCAAAGTATTTCACAACAGCGAAGTGCTTGAGTCAATTAGGATTAATACTACAATGGGAGATCGTACATCTCTATACAGAAAAATAAACGTTTAGGAAAATGTAACATGGAAAAAATTTTACAGTCTTGCAAAAGAAAAACAGCACCATGCAATTGCAGAATATATACATATATATATGTATATATATACATATGTATATATATATATATATATATATATATATACATATATACATATATGTGTATGTATGTATATATATATATATATATATATATATGTATATGTATATGTATATATATACATATACATAATAAGGGCCAGAAGAGAAAGAAATCAATGAAAATATTCATATTAAAATGGTGGGATTGTGAGTGATTTTCATTTTTTAAGTTTCTTTCAATAGCGCCATAATTTGGTTTGTGCAGTGCTAATTACATTGCTAAAAAGAAAAGAAAAGAAACCACCAGTAGTGGCTTTCCCTGCACCACAGCTGGCCTGACAGTGAAGCTGTTGGGCCCCAGAGGTGACTTGCGGCTCCCGAAGGTGGAGGGTAGAGCTGCCAGATGAAGCCAGCGGCCCCAGTGGAGGTCCTGGAAAGCTACACTTTGCATCCCTGATCCATCCCCAGCAAGGACGTGATCTCCTTTGATAGAGGCTGGTCTAAAATCGGCAACTCTTACATGAAATTTTCAATACTACTGATTGAAAACCGTGTTGAATGAATGGAATTTTGTTTCTTTTGTCATTTATGTTAGCTTATCATGAGCTGTTTGCACCCTTTAGCAAGTTTGTAGTTCAGCCCAATCATACAACTTCAGTATATGTCAATCTTCTGTAAGCTTCTCGTGTGTGTATACTACGGACCCATGGAGGGATTGCTGTGGTGTGATGCACCCAGAGACCCCTTTCCTCTCCTGTGTCTACTTTGCAGGGGTCTTACTACCATTCTGGCAGTTTCCCTAGGTAAGGGTTGCTTATATTTTGGTTAGTAATCTAAATTCTCCAGTGGGCTTCAATTCAGTATTCATATCGGGGCCTAAGAACGTGATCCCCGCTCTCTCTGCCAGAAACCCTCTCTCTTCTCCTAACTCTGAAGCCAGTTCTGCCAAATGAAACTGCCCTGTGCTCGGCCACCAGGAAATCTCTCCTGAGGCTGGAACCCAGGTCTGTTCTCTGATGTGGCACATTCTCTGAGCACATTTCCTCCCTCTTGTGATTCAAAGTCAAAGGTTTTATGTTACCCCCTCTTATCCTTGTTCCATGCTGCCTCATGCACTCTCAGCCCCAGGAAGAAGGATGTCAGACTTGTTTTCTCTTTTAAGAAAGTCTGGTTTCACAGAAAATTGCATGACAGTTGTTCATTTAGTAAGTAATAGAGTTGTGAAAAAATCTTCTATAAATCTCAGCATCTTCCCCTATAGGGTTTTTTATTAGGTTGGTGCAAAAATAATTGCGGTTTTTGCTATTATTTTTAACCTTTTAAACAACAATTACTTTTGCACCAACCTAATACATCTCTGGGCACGTTTCTATTGACAGCCTACACTTTCTAATGTGGCTTTGTGCACAATTAGATGGCAAGGAAGAGAATGATGTGGGGGGAGTTTCTGAAGATTTATGTACACGTGCATATAAACACACCCCTCTCTGTCGTGTGTAACAGCATTTCAACCGTGTAAAACACTTGGGTCATTCTGGATAACTAGGTTGTGATTTCAGGCAGCTAAGTAGATACACATTTCACTCAACAAATTATTATTGAGCACCTGCTTTGCAGTTGGCACTGTTCTAGACAACCGTTTAGCCCCCAAAGCTTACACTTTGAAATGAAATCCTTCTAAAACCTTTTCTATTTCCTCTTTCTTTATCCTTTCTAGTGTCCTGATATTAATCTAGTGTTTTCTTGGTGACACAGGGTTAGATACAGCTTGATAGAGGAAAGGATTATATTAGGAGTCAAGAGGACTGGATTTTAATTTCAGTTCTGCTAAGAATTATTTGTATGGTGTTATGTATTTCTTTAAAGATTGTTTTGGATGTAAAAGTTCCTTGTAAACTGTGGAGGTTGTTCACTTATGGAGACTCATTCTAATACTGGGTCATGATATAGACATTTCTTCAGTATGGACTCAGATATATGGAATTATTTACCCCTATAAACAGGGGACCTAGATTTCAGAGCTGTTAGCATCTGTGTATCAGTGCAGGGGGCCTGAATTGGGTAAATTGTGGAAGGGGCACTAGGGGAGACTACCATTCTTACAGACTTATTCTGGACAGAGGTAAAGTAAGTTTTTATACTGTTTTCCTTCTGTTTTCAGAAGGGCTTGTAGGGGGAAGCCATCTTTCAGAAAACTTGATCATGCTAGAGGAAACTCAATAATTTCAAAGCTTTTCCTTTTGTTTGGTACTGCTAAAAGGTGGAGACACGGAATAGAAGGCCCTTTGTTTAGCAGTGCAGATTCATATTTTGGATAAGCAAAGCTAGGCTTGAAACTTCGTTTGGGGCAGGGGTGAAGAACAAAACTATTCTGTAGTAGGAATTAACAGGTTTTTGCAGCTAGTGTCTGGCAGTCAGGGTAGGGAGAGTGGTGTGTGAGTGTGTGTGTGTGTGTGTGTGTGTGTGAGAGAGAGAGAGAGAGAGAGAGAGAGAGAGAGAGAGAGAGAGAGAGACCCCAAAGGAGGAAACAATGCAGGCCTAAAGGTAGAGGTGCAAATGGCTGAATGAGCTTTTAGAACATATTTTATTCAAGTTTATCTTTAATGAACTGAAATCCACCTTCATTTCCCTCAAGTGTAAGTCTCAGTCTGTCCTCAGCAGCTCTGTGTTAGCGAGGCATAAGGCGCTGAGGGAGAAGACAGCCCCCTGCCGTGTCCCTGGGCTGCAGGTTTGGGGGTGGCACCACAGTGAGGGAGCACAGCCTGCAGTCCAGTCGGCAGGCAGAGGAGGCAGGGAGCTGGGCCCTGGGAAGGAGAGCCGCCCACAGAACAGGCACTGGCTCAGCCAACTGTAACCCCTCTGAGAATTCAGACACCTGGCAGAGACTTCTGGACATTCCGCACTATTCCATGTAGGATGAGGGCTAGAGCCATTTATATTTTAATTCTAAAAGACGGACGGGCCTCAGAAAAATGTCTGAACTAATATCACAGATAACGCTGAACATACTGGCCAAGCAGATAACCACATTAGTTATGTTTGCTTTGGGTCTTTTCATTTTTTTTTAGAACAATTGTTAAAGACACATTCACATTTTTTCTCTCTTCTTTCCCAGAGGTAAATTCTTTCTTCAAATTGGAGAATATTATACCCACGTACTGGCTATATATGGGATATATTGTTTTGTTTGGTTTAAAATTTTGTAATATACTTGAAGAGGTCATAGCTTTCTTTATTTCTTTCATAACTTTATTCTTTCAGCCTATATTATGTTCTTGACATTTCTGTTTTGCTACATGGGGTCTTTTAACTGTTGTATGATAATTGACTGTTAATAAACCATAGTTCACCTGCTTTTTTATTGCAGGTGAGTTAGGTTGTTTCTGCTTTTTATGAGCAGTGTAGCCTCGAGCATCTTTGACCTCACCTCCCCATGCACACGTGCAGGGCTTTCTCCAGGCTGAACCCCTGCAAGTTGAATGGCTGGCTTGTAGGATGTCTTAACCTGACTCCCCTAAGCAGTCAGAGCCTGAGGCAAAGCTTCTGTGGGAATGCTTTATTCAGAAGCCAGTCCTCAAGCAGCGAGGCCCAGAGGTCAGAGAAGGGTGAGAAGCAGATGCAAGGTCTGTGTAAGTGCCACTGCTTCACAACAGGCCACAAAGAGACACAGCTGGTGGCCGGGCAGGTGAACCCCCTGGTCATGTGGGATGGCTCTGGCTGGAAGAGTCCGCTGGAGGAGGAGGAAACATGGAAATGGATCTGCTGGCTCCCACTTTTCTTCCCTCTTCTGTGGGTGAAGTTCATGCCAAAGGGAGTAAGTCACCCTGCACTTTTAGGTGACATCACCTGGCTTCTTCAACAACTGGGTCTCACATATGAGAACACATCGGTCAATTCTGAAACATTTTGAGCCATGATTTCAATATTGCTTCTCTTTTATCCTTCTGTTCTTTCTATCTGGGACTTCTTTTATTTTATTTAAACAATTTCCCCCAGCTACACTGAGGTATAATTGACAAATAAAATTATATATTTAACGTGTACAATGTGGTGATTTCATACATGTATGCAGTGTAAAATGATCATCACAATTAATTTTTTTTGGTAGTGAGAATGCTTCAGATCTACTCTTTTTAAAATTATTATTATCAGTTTCAGGTATACAAAGAAATGTAATAGTTAGACATTTACACCACTCACACAGTGATAACCCCCCTCCCCCAAGCTACTATCCCTCTGACATCTTATATAGCTGTTATATTATAATACCATTGACTGTCTTCCTTATGCTATACTCCACCTCCCATGACTATACATATATATTTATAGTTCACATACAATATTGTTCTTCTTAAGCTTCAGGTGTACAGTGCATTGGTCAGACATCTGCACAGTCTATGAAGTGATCCCTCTGATGTGGGACTACATCAGATTAAAAAGTTTTTTCACAGCAAAGGAAACCATCAGTAAAACTGAAAGGCATCCTACCGAGTAGCAGAAGATATTTACCAATGATATATCTGATAATGGGTTTATATCCAAAATTTATAAAAAACTAATATAACTTAATACCAAAAAAACAAACAGCCCTATTTAAAAAATGGGCAGAGGACATGAAGAGACATTTCTCTAAAGAGGACATACATATAGCCAACAGACATGAAAAAATGCTCAATGTCACTAATCATTAGAGGAATGCAAATAAAAAACACAATGAGATACCACCTTACTCCTGTCAGAATGGCTATCATCAATAAATCAACAAACAACAAGTGTTGGCGAGGATGTGGAGAAAAGGGAACCCTCGTGCACTGATGGGGATTGCAGATTGGTGTAACAACTATGGAAAACAGTATGGAAGTACTTCAAAAAATTGAAAATGGAACTACCTTATGACCCAGCAATTCCACTCCTGGGTATCTATCCAAAGAAATCCAAAACACTAATTTGAAAAACTATATGCACCTCTATGTTTTTTTGCAGCACTATTCACAATAGCCAAGATATGGAAACAATCAAAATGCCCATCAATAGATGATTGGATAAAGAAACTGTGGTAGATTTATACAATGGAGTATTACTCGGCCATAAAAAAGAATGAAATTTTACCATTTGCAACAACATGGATGGACCTAGAGAACATTATGCTAAGTGAAATAAGTCCGACAGAGAAATACAAATACCATATGATCTGATTTATATGTGGAATCTAAAGAAGAGAATAAATGAGCAAACAAAACAGAAATAGACTCAGAGTTTTGGAAAAAGAAACTGTTGGTTGCTAGATGGGAGGGGGGATGCAGAGAAGGTGAAGGGATTAGAAAGAGTAAATTAGTAGATATTAATACAATATAGTCATGGGGATATGAAATACAGAATGGAGAATATAATCAACAATATTCATATTTACTCTTGTAGCAAATTTCAGGTTATTCAATACAGTATTACTAACTATAGTCGCCATGCTGTACATTAGATCCCCAGGACATGGGACGCCTTTTTTTTTTATAGAAAATAATAAAGGGTGGTACACTTGATCTTTTTATACTATCCTTTGTGACTCCTAAATAGCCATTATTTTTTATGTCTTTTAAAAACCTCTTGGTCTCCATTCTCTGTGGTTCCCTCATGTCTAACTTCTAGTTCAATAATTTTCCATTCAGCTGTCTATAATTTGATCTTTAAACTATCCATTGAGTTTTTAATTTTAATGAATACATTTTTTCGTTTAAGTTGTTTTTAAAGACACATCTCATAGTGTCTTGTACATTTTGTGGTTTCAATTTCTTTATTACTACTTGAATATTTTTTAGAAATGTATTTTTGCTATCATTTAGTTTTGGTTCTAATCCCCTTTTTGTGTGTTTCTTGACTTCCACTTCTGTTGGATTTTATTTCCTCATGGTTCATTAATTTTGCATCATGAGCTCAGCCTGTGTTGGACATTACTGTGGGAATTCTATAAAAGCTGATGTAAGAATATGACATTCTGGAGATGTTTGTGAGCATTGAGTTGGGGACATAAGTTCTAGAAAAGTTGGTGTTTTGTTCTTCCCGTTATCTCAGGGTTATCATCATCCTAGGATTAATTTTTAGGTAAATTTCTTGGCTGTGGGGTTTATAGACCACAGGAAGTCAAAATTTGTAGTGGAAAACCACATGGATATCCAAGACACACACACATTATTCATATACATTTATAAGATGTTTCCTTTATTATTTTTTTGTTTGTTTATTTTATTTTTTAAGATTTTTTAAATTAAAATACAGTTAACATAAAATATTATATTAGTTTCAGGTGTACATCATAGTTATTCAACAGTACCCATGTAGCACTATACAGTGTCATTACCACATTATTGATTTTGTTCCCTATGCTGAGGAACTGATCACCATGATAAGTCCTGCAACCATCTGACACTGTACCACGCTATCACAATATTATTGATCATTTCCCCCCTTTTTAAAATTTTCAATTAGAGTTGACATTCAATATTATTTTATATCAGTTTCAAGTGTATAGCATAATGGTTAGACATTTATATAATTTAGGAAGTGATCCCACTGACTAGTACCACCTGGCACTATATGTAGTTATTACCATATTATTGATTATACTCCCTATACTTTACATCCCGATGACAATTTTGTGACTACCAATTTGTATTTCTTAATACCTTCACCTTTTTCACCCTGCCCCCAATCCCATTCCCATATATTACCCTGATAGATCTAGTACCTATCTGGCACCATACATAGTTATTACAATATTATTGGCTATATTCTTTATGTTATACCCTACATCCCCATGATTACCCATCCTTAACTCCATCACCCATCCCTAACACCCTCCCATCTTAAAGAAGTCCCTCTAAGATTCCTTGTAATACTGGTGATGATGAACTCCTTTGGCTTTTTCTTGTCTGGGAAACTCTTTATCTGTCCTTTGATTCTAAATGATAGCTTTGCTGTGTAGAGTAATCTTGGTTGTAGGTCCTTACTTTTCATCTCTTTGAATATTTCCCGCCAATCCCTTCTGGTCTGCAAAGTTTCTGTTGAAAAATCAATTGACAGTCTTATGGGAGCTCCCTTGTAGGTACCTAACTGCTTTTCTTTTGCTGCTTTTAAGATTCTTTCTTTGTATTTAACCTTTGGCATTTTAATTATGATGTGTCTTGGTTTTGGCCTCTTTGGGTTCATCTTGTTTGGGACTCCGTGCTTCCTGGACTTTATATCTACTTCCTTTGCCTGATTAGGAAAGTTTTCTGTCATTATTTCTTCAAGTAGGTTTTCAATTCCTTGCTCTCTGTCTTCTCCTTCTGGTACCCCTATAATGTGAATGTTGATACCCTTGATGTTAGCTCAGAGTCCCCTTAAACTGTCCTCATTGTTTGGATTCTCTTTTCTTTACACTGTTTTGGTTGGGTGTTTTCTGCTTCCTTATCTTCTACATCACTGATTCAATCCTCTGCTTCATCGAATCTACTGTTGATTCCCTGTAATATATTCACATTTCCATTATTGTATTCTTTATTTCTCATTGGCTCTTCTTCATGTTTTCTATCCCCACTTTTATGTTTCCTATCTCTTTGTTAAAGTTCTCCCTGAGATCAGTAAGCATTCTTATAACCAGTGTTTGGAAAGTTGTGTCTGATAGATTGCTTGTCCATTTTGTTTAGTTCTTTTTCTGGAGCTTTGTTCTGTTATTTTATTTGAGACATATTTCTTTGTCTCCCCATTTTGGCTGCCTCCCTGTGTTTGTTTCTATGTATTAGGCAGGGCTGCGATGTCTTCTCATCTTAGTAGAGTGGCCTTATGTAGTAGGTGTGTTGTGGGGCTCAGTGGCACAGTCTTTCTGTCACCCAAGCCACACACTCCAGGTGTGTCCCTTGTGTGGGTTGTGTGTGCCCCCCCTCTCATAGTTGAACCTTGGTTGATAATTGCATATAAATGGGAGGGACTGATCCTTGGGTTCACTGGTTGTAAGGGCAGGACTTGACTACAGTGGAAGAGTTGTTGTGCAGGGGCTGACCCTACAGAGCAGGATCTGCCTCAGCAAGACTCTGGTACCTGCCCAATCCTCCTCTTGGGTGTGTCGTACTTGGAGGCGGCTGGGTGATGCTCCAGCTCGTTTTGAAGCTGGCCACTAGGGGCGCCAGCCCCATGACCACCTTGGAGGAGATTTGCTACAGGTCTAGCTCAGCCACAGCTCGTGCCCCACCCAGGGCCACCCAATGGGAGCCAGAAAGAAATCTGCAGATGGCTGTCTCCCATGCTGTGTTTGGAAGTGCCTTGAGAGGCTAAGCCGTGAACCAAGGCCAGCTGCCACTAGTGCCAGCTTTGGGCTGCTTAGCCAGAGGCATAGGACAAGCTCAAGCCAGATGCTGCTTGTCTGGGTTCTGCAAACCTTTGAGAGATCCAAGGAAAGTCTGCAGCATGAGCTAAGGCAGGCAGTTTGTATGAAAATGCTACTGGAAGTGGTTTGAGTGTGCCCACAAGTTGTGCAGGGTGGGGTCTCGAATGCTAGGGCGTTGTGAACGAATGGTGGAGACTTAGATATGGCAGCTGCCCGCATCCGCACGCAGGGGAGGGGGAGGACTCAGCAAAGAAACAATGGCTTCCACCAGCTTCCCCATCCAGGAGAAAGCTGCCTCTCCAGTCCCCGTCCCAAGCCAGACAACTCATTTCCCCACCATATGTCCCCGCTGCCTTTCCAGCTGCTGCCCCAGCACTGGAGCTCAGAGCCAGTGATTCCATTGATGGGTAAGTCTGCGTGTGGTCCTTTTAAGAGGAGCACCTGTGAGTGCAGCCACCTTCAGTCTCACTCAGCCACTGGTTTTCACAACCAGAAATTATGGGGACTTCTCTCCCTGGCACTGGAACCCTGGGCTGGGGTGGGCCTGGGACCTCTCACTCCTCTGGGGGCTGGGGAGAACCTCCACAGCTGAGATATCCCTCCCAATCTTCAGTGGTCACACATAGGTGTGGGACAAGCCCGTTCTGAGTCTCTGCCCCTCCTACCAGTCTTGAAGTGTCTTCTTCTGCACGTCTTTAGTTGTAGAGCTTTGGTTCAGCAAGAGTTTACGCGATTCTCAGTAATAGTTGTCTTGTAGATTAGTTGTAATTTTGATGTGGTCATGAGAGGAGGTAAGCACAGTGTTTACCTACTGTGCCATCTTCTGTTTGTTTATAGATGTTTCCTTTATTATGAGATCTATATATACAAGTTTAGAAATAAAAAAATAAATGTTACTAAAATTATATGTGAATTATAGGAAAATGTATTCCGAATATATAAAGGTTTCTGTGATGAGTGAAATTTATGAGATTAAGATATACCTACTGTTTGTTGAGTAATGCACTTCAGCCTATGTGCTGGGATATATATATATATATTTATTCATGTAAAACTTTCAGTAATTTTGTAAGATTGTTATTATTTTTCCCACTTTAAACATAAGTAAACTGAGGAGAAATGGTGGCATCTGGCTATTTTACTCAAATGTCACCTTATCTAGGACTTCCATTGCCACTGTCCTTGCTCTGGCAACAAGGACACTTCCTGATTTATTTGTTTTCTCCCACTTCCTGATTTATTTATTTTTTTCTGTAGAACTTCTCACTTTCTAGTACATTGTAGATTTTACTCATTTTCCTTTATTATTGTTTATCCCTTGCCTCCTACCCACCAGCCCCCTAAGATTGTCAGCTGCATTATGATAGGCACTCTTTTTCAGTCCGTGTGTTTACTACTGATTTCTATCACCTAGGATATTGCCTGGTGTAATGGACCCTCAATAAATATTTGTGAATGAATGAATGACTCAAATGAGATGCTTTGTGATTTTTCCTATGCACCATCCTACTTCTGAGCTTTCATTTGTGAATCGTTGATAACCGTTTTGTCCTTAGTTCCTTAAAGGCCTTTAAAAAATTATGAATTTATTTTTTTAACTTAGTTATGGTCCAGGTAGGTGAGGCTAAATTAATTCCAACATAGTGAGGTGTTTATGTGTATGTACATGTCTGCAAAAGCATGCACTCGTGAATAAATAATACTTGACATCCAACAAATTAATGGCTATGTAAAAGCATTTGACAGTCCACAAAACACTGTTCAGATGTAAGACGTTTCTATTATTATTCTGTTGCTATCTGATAGTGGTCAGATCATTAGACCCATATCGATTTAGGGTATCACAGTCTACTGAGAGCCTGAAAATAAACTTAAATCAGTCTGCTTCCTGATGTGCTCAACAGAAGGTTTCATCTTAATTTGGCCTCACTCTGGCCTTATATCCCCTTTCCAAACACTGTCTATAAAGGGAGAGACAGAGACAGAGAGACTGAAAAGGGAGGGAGAGGAGGAGAAAGGGAAAAGGGGGGAAGGAGGAAGGGAGGAAAGGAAAGAGAATTAGAGAGAGAGAAATAGAACAGAAATAAGGAAGTCAAGAAACAGATTTAGAGAGAGGTAAAGAGAGGTGTGTGTGTGGTGACAGAGCAAGACAAAAAGGCAAGAAATGTCAGAAAAGTTTTGAAGGAAGAAGGAAGAAAAGTAGAGAGAAAAAGATATTAAGAGTGTTTTATGAATAAAAGTGAGAAGACAAGTACACATACGGGACTTAATCTCTGAAGGCAACTCCAAAGAAACCCCCCAGTTGTCTTCCCAAGGCCGTTTCATTGGAGTGTCAATTACCTGCCCTTGGAGATGACCTTGTTTAACAGCACTGTGTCTGGCGCCAGGTAGCTGCACAGGCCTGTTTGTTGATTGAATAAATGAATGAGTGAATGGATGGCAACAGAAGTTTAGATGTATACTTTTTGAAGTGATTCACTTCGTTAAAAATCTTATTACTTTAGAGTCATACCTTCTGTTGCACTCTCTTCTTAGTGGCTGACCGTGAGCAGGGCAGGGCTCACAGGCTGGTGGTGATCCATGTTGTGGGGCAAAGGGCAGGGCTTATGGTGGGAGAGACTTGATTGTGAACCTAAATCAAACCCAGTGCCGTGTAGTTTAGAGTTAGCTCCTAATCAGGACCAAACTTTGAGATACTTTCTTTTTTTTTTTTTTTATGTTTGAACAGTACAAATGAAAAGGGGAAATTCAGCGTTGGATGACCCTTGAATAGTATGTAAACTTTTGGGTTTTCAGTCCACAGAGTCCTTCAGCAAGTGGTTTAATCCACATTATAGATCTTCCCAGAAATGGGACAAGACGCAGTTTATGTGATATGAGCCTAAGGAAACGCAGTGACAGAGAAAGGAAGAGATTTAATAGTAATTTGTCTGTGGTCTTGTAAGTATTTGATGGCTGAACTGGAACTATGGCACCAGCAGCCTGACTTTTGACCCTGCATTTCTTTGCCCTTTAGTGTTTGTTGTCTGTAGCAGGAAAGTATATACATGTTTCCCTGAAAATAAGACCTAGGCGGAGAATTAGCTCTAATGCGTCTTTTGGAGCAAAAATTAATATAAGACCCGGTATTATATTAAATTATATTTATTGTATTATATAAGACCTCGTATTATTATATTATATTATATTATATTATATTATATTATATTATATTATATTATACCCGGTCTTATAGTAAAATAAGACTGAGTTTTATATTGATTTTTGCTCCAAAAGACATGTTAGAGCTGATTGTCCGGCTAGGTCTTTTTTTCAGGGAAATATGGTAGCTGCCGTTACAAAGCCATTACAAATCCATGAACTCAGAAAGCTCTATCGGTAAACAAATGAAAGTTCCTAGATAGTCCTGAAATAATTTCTTCTTGCATCTAAACTAGTTATGAGTTTATAACTCAAAATAGATATGAGGTTGCTCAGGTGATAGAGGTAGGAGTTGTCACCATGGGCTAGGGCCTGGCTGTTCAGACAACAGAAGATGCCCATTCCTGGGTCTGCAATTTTTTTCACTTGGCCTTGTTGTTTTCTATTTCTTCATTTGTAAATTACTTCTCCCATATTGTCATATGGAAAAATATCCTGGAGACTATTTGAATGAAGTGCATTGAGTAATAAGTTTCTATCAGCTTTTAGGGCTTTGGGAAGTATTTCTCAGGGATTTTGAGACCTACTGAAAAGCCATTTAAAAGGAGACTAGTCTATTTTCATTTCCTTTTCCTGGTTCAGATATAAACATTATCATTATTAAATATGCATCTTCCATCTTTCACAAACATAATATCAGTCAACTGAGATATAAACAAATAAATCTATAAACGGATAATATAAAGGAAGATTTTTGTAATCACTCTTTCATATTTACCAGAGTAAGGAACTAACAAAACACAAATACTTATCTTCACTACTTTGTTTTCTTGAGTAAAGTTGCCTACGGCTGTTTATTAAATAGAACCATAAGCCATTTATGCTACACTGCAAAAACTAAAAAGAAATCTGTCTTATTAGTTTTGGAAGACACACTTCCTTCAGACCCTGTTGCAGCCTTTATGAAATGTCAGGGTGGATATAATTGGTGACACTATCGTTTCTCACTTCTATCCTGTGCATTCTTGGATCTGTGTATTGCTTATGAACTTTAGGATAGAAAAAAAGACTGAAGAGCTTCCTTGGGTGAGAGAAATTCTTGAAAATGCATCATGAGTACATGTGTAGCAAATTACCAACACTGACTTGATCTGGCACCAGAGTCATCCTTAAGAGACAAACATGGAGGCGATGGGTCTGCTTTGGGGGCTCCCTGATGCTATAGACACCAGGTGGATGAAGCTGCATAGTTGGGTGCAAGGTGGGGGAAGGGGAGACTGCTACCTATGTACAAAAGGTCAGGTGTGTGTCACTTCATTTAAAGCCCCTGGCCATCAAGAAGCCATTTCAGCAATTGCAATGGGCATAAACTATTTTAATTTGAATTAGAAATAAAACTTAAGAACGAAGCAAAGTGATGTAAATAAGCTTAGCTATGTCTAACCCAGATAAAGCACATATCTTCTTTTTTTTTTTAGAAAAGGCCTTTTTTTAGTGTGGTTATTTATTTATTTATTTATTTATTTATTTATTTATTTATTTTTATTGGGGAAGGGGAACAGGACTTTATTGGGGAACAGTGTGTACGTCCAGGACCTTTTTCCAAGTCAAGTTGCTGTCCTTTCAATCTTAGTTGTGAAGGGTGCCGTTCAGCTTCAAGTTGTTCTTTCAGTCTTAGTTGTGGAGGGTGCAGCTCAGCTCCAGGTCCAGTCGCTGTTGCCAGTTGCAGGGGGCGCAGCCCACCATCCCTTGCAGGAGTCGAGGAATTGAACTGGCAACCTTGTGGTTGAGAGCCCACTGGCCCATGTGGAAATCGAACCGGCAGCCTTCGGAGTTAGGAGCATGGAGCTCTAACCGCCTGAGCCACCGGGCCGGCCCAACATACCTTCTTTTTATACCTTTGTCTGAGCTCCATATTGACTTTTTAGAATACCTTTTCTCTTCCTTTCCAAGACAAGACCCCAGTCATGCACAGAGCATGGTGCACATGAGGATGAGGTAATTTGCCCTCACCCCCTCCTGCTCAGAGGTGGCATCATCTGTGGCTTCTTAAATTCTGGAGTGATGTTTAATTGCTGTTTCTATTGTCATGGAAAATGGTTCACAGAGGTCGTATTTTTGTCAGCAGACAGGAATCCTGGGTTTAGAAAACAAGTCTGACCTAACACAGAAGATCTCACTCAATCCAGATAAAGGCTATTATTTGCTAAAATCCAACATATTTCTGATGGTTTTCTATGTAATAGCAGTCCAGAATACGACTGGAAACCACTAAGCTATTAGAATTCAATCTTAGATCACCTTGTGCTTCTCCTCATGTGCTCAGCTATACAGTGACAATGCAGACACCACGTCCAGAGGCTCAGTTCACGGGCCGTGTTTGATGCCCTTCAAGAACCTGGGACACATTGTGCTGAGATTGAGATACCCTGTGTTTGGGTCTGTTCCTCGAATGTGCTCCCGATGTTCACAGAGGTATTAGCAAATAAATACTACCAAGATCAAGGGCTAGCAAAGAACATTTGATAAAATGTCCGTGAATAGAGAAAACATGGTGGGAAGCAACTAATCATGGTGAAAAGATGAGACAGAGAGAAGCTGGAAACCACAGGAAAAGGGCAGCCACGTCAATGGGGAGGAACATTATTTGCAGAATCCTAATGGAGACATTTCACGGATACACGAGATATCTCACTTGATCAAAATAAAGGAATCACATGACGGTGTTAGTCAATGTTAAGTAGGAACAGGTAAATTTCTAGGACCACATGTAAACTCTGGGATTCTTTCCTGGATGCTGCTGGAAGAAAGGGCACCCCATTTAATGTGAAATAGTAGGTGGTTGGGTGTTCCCAGTCAGCTGCTTACATTTCATCACATTAAGGGAATACAGAATGAAGTGAACAGTGGAGAAATTAAGTTACTGCCTCATGCTTTGGAAAAAGGAGGGAGTGAAAGGGAAATGTAACGTGTCTTGTTACTTCGGTGTGGCATTTCATAACTATTTTCTATCAGGAGGAACGTGGGTAACTGTCAGTAAACCCTCTCTGTGGTCTTTGTTAAACTTAAAACAATATATAGAAAAATGCAAAATAGAATTTTATTTACCTGATTTCTTCTTTTTTTAACATATAAATTTTCAGTATAAAAACATGTTCCGGCCTTCACAAGTACTTTTCATTTCCAAAAAAGAAATCCAACCTTACTGGCCTTTTTGTTAAAAACAATGGGACTTTAATCTGTGAGCCAGTGGTCCCTTCCAACCACTATTCTTAAATGCCGTTTAATACCTCCTATCTATGTGTGTTCTGTGAAGGCAGAATTTGCCAGCAATAGAGATCCTGCTCTAAAGAAATGATACTTAGACAATATTAAAATGTAGTTTTTGGTGGTTGGGGTGCCCAACTTTCTCTTGTAGCCTGGGCAACATTAAGAAAAAAATATGTTGTTTGAGATCTCAGCACTTCTGACATCAAAAGCCAAGAAGGTGAATGGCTCTAGGCTTTGTCAGTGTGCCTTTCTGTTGACAGAAGAACTTTGTATGAAGTTCTTCCGTCAAAGGTGCATCTCCACCGGCCTCTACAGGGCAGGCCTTGAGGTGGACGAACATCTCAGAAATCCTGTGCTATCAATTTAGTGGGAAGCTGATGATTTCATTGAAAAGGTAAGGAAAAGATGTTAGGCTTATGTTACTTTGCCCACACTGGAATTAGATGTCAGGAATGTTTTTATTTTATGGACAGTGCAACTCAATTTAAAAGCAGACAGTGCAGTGTCAGCATGTGGCCCTTCACTAGTAGCCTGGTGGTGCTGATGGCGGGAGACCAGCTGCATATCAGCCTTCTCTGTGTGGAGTCACTTGTGCATTTCAGGAATGGAAGGGTGAGAGGAAAGCTTAGGTGCTGTTGTCAGCACTGTTGATAACTACTACAGCTGCCATTGGAGTGCAGTGCCAGGGATCATTCTGCTGTGCTCTCCATGCAGGGAGGTTGGCTGGTAAAGATGAAAAGCATTGCAGATGTCATCTTCCAAATGCAGCACTTTTTAACAGTAGTCCATGGAAAGTCCAAAAAGCCCCAACCATTACTAGGAAATCGGTTTCATTATACTGTCCCCAAGGGTTATTTTGTTCAAAATTCCAAGTTTCAGGGAAGAGGAGGAGTCATCTGTCCACACAATGGATATAGATAAACTTTTTTTTTTCATTTGGAAAACCGATTTCCTCTGATGCCTGTGCAGCAGCTGTTTCAAATTGTCCTTGAAGAAGCTGGTTGTGAGTGTGTAGAGGATTGGGTTCAAGGCGCTGTTTACTGGCAGGAAAAAAATGACAACCCAGGAAGTGATAGTGCCTGGAGAAGGAAACAAAGTGTGAAAAGTGGAAGTTGAAATTTTAAATAGACACCCAATACACATAACATTTTGTAGTCAATGCTACTTTTGAGAGGGCTACCTTGTTCACTTATGTTTTCTCTCACCGTATTGAAAATCTCTTTGTCGGGAGAACATAGGAGCCATAAATTCAAGGTTCTACCATTTACCTTTTCTGAATTTCAGTAACTACTTTGTAGGTTGTTGTGAGGCCAAATGAGAGGAAATATGTGAGAACATTTCATAAATATAAACTGATATGCAACGTATTTTTCTTATTTGAGTTGACTTTCTTTATAGAAAAATAAGAAAATGAGGAAATAATTCTTAATCGATAGAACAGTGTTCAGGAAACTTCTGGTCCGGGGTCAGATTGGACTTTGGTCTTAACTTCAGGCCTGGAGGTCTTACTGTCCTCATATTCCAACTGTGCTACTCAGAGTGGAGTCTGACAATTTGAAGATTAAAAAACAATACATCTCCAAACTTAATGAATTCCTTTTGTGTGAAGCCTTATAAACGCTAATAGAGGGAAAGGATGCCTGAAAGTTCTTTGTCAGGAGAAATTGGGATGGTAACTCCTTTCCAAGTACATCTTTGGCTTGGTGGGGGTGAAATGTATTTTATTTTGCACTTACTTAAGCGTAAGTGCAGCCTGCTCCTAGGGTCAGACCATTCTTAGCTATGTGACCAGGTGCAAATCACCTTGGCTCCCCAGAGCTCCACTGCCTTATCTGTGAAAGGGGCTGATGATGACGTGGGGCCAGGCCAGAGTCAGCTCTGTAGACATTGCAACCTTTCAGCACTAACATTGCAACCTTACCACACTATTATCTGCTTCCTCCCACATCATCAAAATGTGTGCCTGGTGTGGGGAAGGAAGTCAAAAGATGTGGAAAGAGGAGCTGGGGAGGTTGATGAGACAAATCCCACCTGTTCCACCAGTCTCAGACCCACTGAGCATCTTTCATCGAAAAAGCATTTATTAAATGATGCTGTGTTAAAAAAATTACTGTGGAAAGATAAGACATTGTTCCTACTCTCCTGAAGTTTATGATTTGGAGGGAGTAATGGATACATTAAAAAATAATGCTGATATGAGGCAGTTTATATGAGGCTAATACGTGAAGTGCAAACAAAATGGAATGGATATTTAAGCCATGGAGTTGGATGGGAGTAGGTTGGAAAGAGGTCTGGAGTGGTGCCTTGAAAGAGGGAGTGTTTGGGTTGTACGTTGAAGGATAAGCAGGGGTGTTTGGTAGGCTAGAGCCTTACAGGTTGAAGTATTAACCAGGTAAGGGAATAGCTTCAGCAAAAGTGAGACATAAAAAAATGCCCAATAACTCTCATGGGCCCAGATCACAGGGTACATGAAGATGGGGTGGGGAGTAAGGAATGTCTTAATGCTAATACAGTCCCAGCATTAGGACTGTATTCCATGAGCAATGGAGGCCAAAGGACATTTCAGGCCTGTTGAATTTGAAATGTGAGGCCGTAGCAGTTGGAATGTTCAGGAAGTGTGGTACACTGGAGACTGATCATCAAGGTCCCCATCTGTGACCAGTAATATTCATTTAACTCTGCTCTTCCAGTATAATTGGCCATCCCAGAAGGATGGCACTTAGCTTGTGGCTTCTGCTGTCACCATCCAGGGAAGGCTCCCACGTGGTCAGCCTTGATCTCCCTCCTGGCCTCCATGTCTGCATCTGTGCCCTGTTGTGGGACTAAGCTGATGGTTGGAGGGTTGCTATGGACGTCACGTGTCCTTTTGGCAGTCAGGCATTTGATAAGGCCTCCCAGAACTTTGTGTACAAGCCAGAGGGAAATAGATTGGTACTTGTACGTGCCTTACTTTTTTATAAGGGCTTCTGATGTGTGAACTCTGTGCTTGACCCTGGGGTACCCAGGTGAATAAGACACAATTCCTTCTCTGGATGAACTCCCCAAGTAGATTTGCAAAACGCCGACACAATGAGTTAAACCTGTCCCCAAACTCTGTTTCACTGAGAGTCAGGCTAAAGCCCTGGGTGGCCCCTGGATGGCTATGACTTCTGGGTCCCAGAATGGGCTTCAAGTATACTGCTAACTAATGAGAGGTAGTGTCCTCTGGTTGAAGTAGGGGTGTGAGTGGGGAACCGGGCCTTTGGATGAGGCACTTCCACAGGACACTAACACTCCACAGAGCCCAGTGTGACACCCATTTGGCCAGGACCATGAAATACACCACTGGTTCCAAACCAGGGGCGTGGGCCTCAGAATCCTGGGAGACTTTTCCAAAACACCTGTTAGAGGCCCGAGCCCCTGTCGTCGAAATCCAGAGCCTGGGCAGAACCTGGGCGTGGATATTTTATTTTTCATGTGTGTTCTTTGTTAACCACCACTGTCTTCCTCGGGTTAGTTTTTCTGTAGCCCGTTTTTCTACTGTCCTTATCTAGATTGCACCACTGCCTGGCTTGTCTCACAATACTGATTATAAAATTCTGAGGGAAATAATTGTGTGTATTGAAGTTGTAGGGATTTATGGAGAATTATAAGGCCCCGTATTTTAACTTTGTCAAACAAAGGGCATAAGAGAGCAGTGACTTGGGAAGAAGAGGAGGGACTGACCTGGTATTTCCACTCTGAAGAGGGAAAGAATTTTAATTACAAATACAGGAATCCAGCAGATGGCATCAGAGAACACTATAAAAAAGAAACGGTTGGCAACAGCCACCTCTCTTCTGATGTGATTCCTCGTTTCCGAAGACTGCAAGGCTGTTTTTTGAATGGAACAGAACATAATAACATAGGCAAACACAATGATGAGAAAAGCCAGCAAGTTCACACCTGTTGGGAAAAGCACACCTCTTAACATCTCGGGTGTCTACGTCAACAGTAAAAATACTGTTACTTACATGTTCGGGGTGGTACCTCGTACCCTGTTCTTCCAAGGGACATTCTTTTGTATCAGTTCAGTGGTACTCAGCTGAAACCCTGAATTCGAGGCTATAAGCTGGGAATCAGCTAAAGGAATAGGGTTTGCCAGATCAGACAGGGATTCCAAGTGCATAAATTGTTTGCAAAGAATTCTAGACTTCTGAAATTCAGATCTAGGTATCGTGAGGTGAATTTTAGCTTTTTTAAAGCAGGGAAAAGAGCTATTTTTGTTTTTAGCTCTCTAAAATTCACAGCATAAGGGCTTACTATAATCATATGTACATCTCAAAAAAAAAAGTATGACCTCACTCCTTTATCTTTTGTTTCATTTTCTTCAGATTGCTTGCAGTAATTTAAACTAAAAATAAGTATTTAAACTAGAAAAAAGAAATAGGAAAAAAATTTAAAATTCAACCATATGAATTACTCTTTTAGGGTTAAATATGTTCAGAAGATTCTCAGTTAACATCATTATCCTATAGCGCTCATTTTGTAGTCACTTTGTTATCATCTATAGCACTATAAAAACCCTGAGTGACCATCTTATTCCTTATGGCAAATATAAAATTTGCATATTAAAGCAAAGTTGTTAAAAGCAATGTTCATCTGAATCAGACTGTATGTAGGACTGGTGATGTCTAGGGGAAAATACTATAAATTCAAGGTGTTTTGTTGTTTTTATCCAAAACATTCTCTATTCTGTGGAATCTCATTATAAAGCCATGCAAGAGAATTTTATAAAATAGGTTTACCAACTCTTGTCAGAAACTGAAGAATGAAATAAACTGACAGTAAAAGGTGACCCTCTGGTACAGATCCTGAGAACAGACTTGCAGAAAGGATCGGAAGCGTGTGTTCTGAGTGCAGCCTCAGTGTGAGATGCTAACAACAGGGGGAAGTGGTGGTGGGCACAGGGTGATGCTATCTTTGATACTTTTCTCTAAATCAAATTCTATTCCAAAATTATAAATTAATTTAAGAATTGTGTATTGTATTCTTCAAGCAGAGAAAAGGCCACTAGGACTCCTCTCCTAGGTAAGACGTGTGTGTGTGTGTGTGTGTGTGTGTGTGTGTGTGTGTGTGTGTGTATGTTACTAACTCGTCATCTGTCTGGAATATATCACAGGTGCTAAAACCCTTTTAGCCCAGCTCCATGCCTTAATGTACGACCAGCCACCCCCGACCTCTTATGCCCTTCACCGGGGCCGATTCCCCGTTCCCTGGTGTGGGGCCGCGAAGGCAGTCTGCCGTCTGTCTTTTCCCAGAGCACAACCTCTGCCTTCACTTCGTTAACACCTCCTCATCCTTTGGGCCTCAGTATGGATTCATTTGCACCGGGAAGCCTCCCCTGGCCCTCAGATCTAGGGCGCCAAGAACATGCTGTACTCCTCCTTCGTGATTGTCAGCCTGTGACATAAGGATGTCTTTACTTGTCTTCACCCTCCTTTCTCGCTGCAGGTCTGTGAGGACCGATCTGCTATATCTCCAGGACCCAAAATAGTGCTTGGCCTATAGTACATGCTTAATAAATCCATGTCCAATCAATGAATGTAACATAAGGTAACGCAGCTTGTAACTTAACACAGTGTGCGTGCGTGTGTGCGTGTGTGCGTGTGTGAGTGCGTGCGTGTGTGCGTGCGTGTGTGTGTGTGCATGTATGAGGGAGGCTCTCTGTGAAGTGCACCTATGCTAGGAACAGCTTACAGTATCCTGGGGGTGACATATCTATGAAAAAATAGCTATAAAACAGGATAGTACGTGAGAAGAATTATTAAAATTGTGCAAATAGCGTGTTTTATTTTTCAGAGGAAGAAGAGAAGGGCTAGATGGAAAAGAGCTAGGGACAGTGGTTAAGGCCATTTTGTGATGGGCTTTAAATGACTAATTTAGACTTGACCTTGGTAGTAGCAAGGCATTATTGATGGTCTCTGAGCAGAGGCACACAGTTCTTTCAGCCCTCAGGGAGGTTATGTTATGTGATAGTGACCATGTAAGTAGGAGAGAGGGGCCCAGAGGACAAAAGACCAAGGAGGGCTAATTCAGGGTTCAGGTAGTAAGGTTTTAAACAAAAGTGGTAGCTGTGGGTAAAGAGACTGGAGCAAATAGAAAGCAGAGGAGTACTCTGATGAAAAATCTTTGTGAAAAAGAAAGGATGATACAGCTTATTGACCAGTTAGATGAGGGGAAAAGATGAGAGGGGAAAATTGAAATGATAATACTGCCCTAAAGAGAGGACATGGGACTGGCCTTAATTTTAAGCAAGACAGATACCTATTCAACAATAAAAAAGTTTATCAACCTTGAAGGGTAAATTTCTCATTTATTTATAACAGAGAAGGTATGGTCTTCTTTCTAAAAAAAAATAGGGAGGATTAAGGAAACTAAAGCATCCTTATGTTGCTGACTTTCGAACTGCATTTACCAGAGGCAATAAATCTTCCTGGTGTTTCAACTCAGATAATCGCCTGTGAGTGAGTTTCCAGAATTTTATTATTAATATTTATTTAGCTCATATCTAGATTGTAAAAAAAAAAAAAAAAAAAAAGAATGAGTTGAAGTAAGTAGGTAGCATCGAAGGGCAGGTAGGACCTAGACTTTCTCCAGCTCACAGGTACTACGTCTGATTACGAAATCAGAGTGTGCTAGATAATAAAAAAGCCATCTAGAGATCCTGACAGTATGTTTTCTTTCACTAAATCTCTATAATAAAAAAGTTTAATAAAAAATTCTATAAATACACAGCAAGAACTTTCCTTTAAAAAGGGCACAGTCTTGACTATATTCGTTTACTTTCTGAAATGAGCACATATGCCTTTGCTGAAATTATTTCTATCAAAATTACATTTGTCCTGGAAATGAGAAATATAATTTACCTAGGAAAATTCCAAGAGAATACCCTTTGCTTCCAATCTCTTCTGTTTGGTCATCATAAAGTGGGAAACAGACTCCATTCTTTCCATAAAAGTTGCCAAAATAATCTTCGTTCCAAAATGGAATCGCAGCTATTAAAAATCCCACAATCCAGATGCCAGTGAGGATGACCGAGGTCTGCCGTTTCCCAGGTCGAATGTTACTGAAGGGAAAGACAATGACCAGGAACTTCTCCAAAGTCAAGTACGTCAGCAGCAGGACGGAGACTTCGGTGGACAGCACGGCCAGGAGCCCCATGAGGCGGCACTGCAAGCTCTCCATCCACAGCAGAGCGTACTTCTGGTACTGCCCACGGTATTTGATATCGAAAAAGCCAACTAAGAACAAGTACACGCCCATCAGGCAGTCCGCACCTGTTGAGGAATGGATACAAGGTATGTGGAAAGTTCCCAGTGTCTCTGTTTGCATTTTCTGATTTGGTCTACTTCCTTCATCCTCTATGAAATGAGCTGATGTAAACACCTGCAGCAGTACCTGGAGCCAATGGACTTCAAAACGTATATTACTTCTAAGCACCACTCTGCGGCTCAGTTTTATAATTAAAAATAATGGTGATGTGGTAATTTTGTGGGGGGTAGGGGGTCCTAGTTTTTAAACAGTCAATAAGTATTACTTACAGAGTTAATAAAAAGAATAATTTTCTGGGCTTGAGTAGCATGGGTGTTATGGTAATTGAGGGTTAAACAAAGCTGAGTTTTATAACCCACAACCTGTCCTCCAGAATCTGCCCCTTGACTCTTCAGCTCTCTGTTTTCCCATTTCCGAGACATAACCCCCAGGGGGAAGCACTAGATCCCTGAAAACTCACACAATTTAGAACACAGCAGCCAAACACAGCAGCATCGGCATACTTTTAAAAAAATTGCCCAGCATATATAGTCCTAGTAAATGCCAGTATGTGTGTAGAGCAGCTCCCCGGGGCGATATCCTATGTAGACAGGAAACATACTTACAACAAAGGATTTTGATGGACATAGCGTGAGTCGTGTTTTCAGCTTTAATGAAAGATCTCATGCCAATGACAAAAAGATTTCCAAAGCAGGTTACGGAAGCTATAACCCAGACACATGTTCTGAGGAGATCGTTAGCCAAGAGGTCCTCAAATGAAGAAATGCCGTCAGTCAAGGGCATACAGATTCGAACGTGGGGAACGTAGGAGCAGTAGCGAAAGTTTTTGAAATAACTGAAGTCAAAGGGAAACACAGAGTCACTTTACGGCAATGACACAGAAGCCACAGTTGCAACCTCATCAGGGCTGCATCTCCTAGCTATGCAACTTCACTATGCCTGCTGGGTTTTGTTCAGCAGAGATTACATAATTACAGAGCTCTTCATGAAATATTACATTACTCTAGGCAGGGTGCTTCCTTTAAAGAAGAGCCTAAAGGACACAGAAATTCTGGAGCTTGTCTGAGGTGAGTCAGGGGAGGACAAGAGAATGTGAAGTTCCAGTCATTGAATTACTCCCTAGGCTGTTAAAAAAGTAGATTGTCGTGGTTCAGTTGATTTCAAGGAGACTCTCAGTGCTTGGGTTTGGGATGCAGAGGACCTCTGGCGGCTCCCTAGAAACATTCCTGCTTTGCACTTAGTTTTAAGGATGATCATTTAAACTAGTCTCCTTTTCCCTGACACTGGCAGCGGGAAGCGAGGGTCTCTGACACTAGGAACACTCGGTCCCGTGGTGCTAGGAGGAAAAGCACCTGCCTGAAACACAGATTTCCTCCCAGGGCCTGGAAGGACTTCATTTCTGGAGGAAAACATAGGTTTGTTTGTCATCAATGTATTAACAACACAGATGTGTGGAGTCCTCAAGGGTTTGAATTGGGGGGTCGTCTGGCTTGTTGCCACTCCCAAACCCACGTGTTTAAGATTTTCTCCCATAAAACTCATTCTATTTTGTATTCTTTTACCACCTATTTAATTCATTTCTCTTCTAATACTTTTCCTTCCCCCCATCCCCATTCAGTTGGTAAACCAGCAAGCTTGACTTTGCCACAGTCTCAAGGCCTCCTGTGATGGGACCCTTACTACTCAGGTCCCCCTTACCTCCTTCCCTTCTTGCCTCAGACACCCCGTGCTTCTTATAATCCTCAGACAAGCCAGGCGCACCCCCTTTTCTGTGCAATGCTTTGCTTCTCCTTCTGCCTGGAAGAATCTTTCCTGGGCCAGGATGGCTCCCTCCTTCCATTCAGGTCCACTAGAATGTCTCATCTCTCTGTTCTATCTGTTTATCTTGCCATACTTGTCTTCACAGCATTTATTAACTATTTGTTACTTGTTTACTTCCTGGTTCCCAACTCTCCATAGAAGCTCCATGGGGCAGAGACTTCTCTTTCCTGCTCATCTTTGTGTTCTCGGAGCTGCGCCAGGCACGTGGAAGTACTCAACAAACACTTCTTAGATGAGGAGTGACTGGTGAGTAATTTAGTGCTGGGATGTCAGCTAGAGAAACTGGAGTCAGTCCCTGCCCCAAGCAGCTCATGCCCTGGCTTCCCCATGCCATCTACTCAACTAAAGGAACTCTTGTTTTCTTCTCTTTCCCTGCAGTCCCTGACACACACCTGACCTCTTGGTATTTCAGGATTCCATTATGTCCACTGTCTTCAGACAGAGCCAGCCCAGGTCTCTCCTCACTGTGACCATGGCACTAGTTGGCAGGTGGAAGGGATGGGGTTAAGGGGTGGAGGTGTTTCAGTAAGTGGTGGGCAAGGAAGATGAAAGAAGACCTAGGGCACTTGGTAAGGCTGTGACTAAGTTCACACATTTTCCGTTAATTGTTGGGTCCTTCTTGACTTCAACCTAAGGTTCATATTTAAAGTGGCAGCTTCTCGATCAAGTTCTAAGAAGGTTGAATTTCTCTGTTCTAAGTAGACCTCACATTCTGCTGTAACAAGGAAATGATAGCCTCCTTAAATCTTCATCTACTGGTTCCACAGAAAGAGAAATGTGAAAGCCACATGGCTATGCATCGGACACTTGTCTTTTAGTGATCACACCTACTGGAGAGACACAAGGCATTTTCCCAAGACAGCACCTTCACACCAACCACTCCAGCCACTTGCGACACCCAACTTGTAATCTTACATTGAATCCTCCCTATTATTGTGGATAACAATGATTAATTTTGGAAATCATGAACACATAGATTACACAGTTGATAAAGAAATGATCATGTCGTAAACACATATATTAACACAACTGACACAGTGCACGTTAGCCAAATATTTTAAAGTGACTTATCAAAGCTACTATAAAGATTAATTACCTCCATTGTGAAGTGCACTTAGTTACAGTAACAACACCTAGAATTTACATAGCACCTTTCTTCCTAAGGGCTCAAATCTTAGAACAGCCGACTGCTCATTCATGTGAGGTGACTTAATGCTCCCAGGTGTCTGGGTACCAGTTAGCCAGTGACTTCATCTTGTGTAATGTGTGGCTTTCTGGTCCCCTGATCTCTTATTGGACCTCAATTGGATAAACAGCATATTTCCAGAGAGAAGCATCATTCATGTCGGCACATCATAATACTGAACTCTATTTGAACAGGGACCAAAGGTGACAAAATTAAAAGGTCTCAATAAAAATGCTTTTCTTGCACAAAAACACACTGCAGTGACACATTGGACAGTTAGCATTAGAACATCTGCAACATTTCCCCATGCAATCTTTACCATTGTTTCATACATACATACATGTGAGAAAGATTCCTCATGGGTTCAAACATGTGTGTGTTTACATGTGGAATCTCTATCCTTTCCAGGTCTCTGGAAAATAGGCATAACAGGTTTTACATTTTTAGGGTTCCACTTTTTAGTAATCTCATTCTTTGTCACATCTTAAATACCAAACTTCAAAACCTTATGTTCCCAATTCAGATGAGGATGAGAATTTTGCAGTAAGCTGTCCTAGACAACTGCCATTTCTATTGATGCTTCCTGTACACAGGTGCTGATTTTGTCACTTCATATGCAGAATTATGTTCTACCACAACACTTTCATTCATGTCTTTGGTTTAAAAATGGCAGTGGTGATATGTGTGATTATGAAATTGGCTCAGTAGTTCTATTTTAGAAACCATGGAATGTGAGTTGGAGGCTTTCAGACAGGAGCTGCTGTGTTCTAACCTGAGCACATCACTGAAGTGAGTTTTTGAGAATCTGGATTTAAATGCAATTAATTTTTTCCTGTGTCTTTAGGGGATAAACCATGGAGGCAGAAGGAGGGGCTCTAATTGAGGATAATTGTTTTCTAAGATAATTCCTTTAATTCATAATTAAAGCATAATTTCTTTAATTCACCCAGTCCCATAATATGTCCTCAGAGGGCTCCCAAGATAGCCCTTCTACTCATTCATCCAGAAGCTTTTTCAAATATGGCTTCTTTGAAGACCTCTTTAGGATGGCGTAAATTAAGGGAGGCTGCCATGTTCTCAGGAACCACAGAGGGAGAGAGGACAATCTAAAAAGACAATTATTTTGTCCACATACTGAGGTCTATTCTTATATTTAAAAACAACGTATTTTTATATTTTTTGTTTTTTATATTCTACCTCCTTGAGAGCAGGAACCAAGTCCTGTTCATCAGTGGATGCTCACTAACACCTGTTGAAAGAGAACCTAAATGTTGCATTTACTTTCAATAGAAAATTATTTAGCAAGAATAAAAAGGAATGTTAAGACTTGGTCTTTGGAATTAAACGAAGAAAGGCATTGCTGAGATTGGGTAATGTCGGCTCTCTGTGTAGAAACAAATACATGTTAACAGTGGCGACTCATGGGAAGGAAATGAAGTTCAAAGGGATAACTGGCAGTTTTTGACACCATTTGCAACCTAATATGTTTGAAATTTTAAAATGCTAAACAAAATTAATTGAATGTTCATCTTTGTGGGATAATTTTCTTCTGTAATGATTGAAAATTAAAGAACATGCTCCGTAGACTGATAGCAAATCGATGGCTATAGGAAAGGGGAAAAGCAGGTAAGTCTTACGAGGGGTGATCAAAATATATGGTGAATGTTTAAATTTAAAAAAAATGTGTTACAGTAAAAGAAACATTGCCATTAATTGCCCTCAAAATACTCCTCCTCACTTTGAACACACTTATCCCATCATTCTTGGCATTTTCTGAAGCAGTTCTGGAAGTCCTGTTTCGTGAATATCTTTACTTCATCCTCCATCATGACAACTCTCCATGTGACACATCACTTCTGGTACGGCAATTTCTGTCAAATAAAAACATTACAGTGTGTCCTCATCCACCTTATTCACCGGATCTGGCAACATGCGTCTTCTGGCTCTTCCTCAAAAGTCAAAATGACCATGAAAGGTAAATGTTTTGAATTGATTCAGGACATCGAGGCAGCCACAACAGCACAACTAAACACACTCATGAAAAAAGAATTCCAGAACCACTTCAGAAAGTGGCAAGAACGATGGGATAAGTGTGTTCGAAACAAGGGGGATTAATGGCAATGTGTCCTTTACTGTAATAAACTTTTTTGATTTAAACATTCACTGTGTTTTTTGTCCTTCACCAACAATTGCAAATTTAATTCTTTGTGAAAAGTGTAGGATGTGATTTTTCCATGAGTCCAGTTCTCAGGAAGGAGCTCTGTGTAGCTTCAAACACAGAAATGGTCTTTACGCATATTAAATGTTTAAAACTGAGGCTTTGTTGTCATTCAGTACATACTTGATGGTAACAATGACATTCACAACTGTAGGAGGATGTGTGCTCAAATTAAAAGCCACCCAGTGTGTAAAATACCTGTTTCAAAATAGATGTGTTTCCAAGTGAAGTACGTCCACTAAAATAATAATCAACATACTGTCATATTTCACTTACAGAGACTGAAGTTGTTTAAGACTTTCGAACTGGTTCTTGTGGAGATACAAAAGAGGGTTGGACGACAGATTCCTTTTGTACCATTAGAAGGAAGGAGGAAAAAAACAGCAGGATGTTATTATTTTGGAAGCTCAAGCTATTGCCATTTATATATGATGACGGTGGTTAGAACTTACAGTTTTTGTAGAAGCTTCAGGTCTTTAAAAATGTAGGCTGGTAACTCCATTATCATGTTGCTAGACAGGTCCCTGTTGGTGACAGTGACATCCCAAAACAATTACATTGGAAATAAATGACAAGGTCTTTACTCCTCACAATTATCATCCCATTTGATGTAATGGAAAATATGATCCAATTTAACCAACCTGATAACTTGTTACACAACCAGGCTGGGTGAGTTGGCCAAATGGATATTTTTCTCTCACTTTGAGACATGTGATGTTTTGCTTATCCAGTTCCTGTCTGGAATTTCCTCTTAGCCCCTCTCCAACACATTCCCAACCTGGCTTAAATATCTACTTTGATTATCTTTCTCTGTCCTAGGTATCATTGTACACTTCTACCATTCATTGTTTCCATGATCCTGCTTGGTTCATATATATGATACCTTGTTTATCCAACTATATTATAAGCTTTCTGAGGTCAAAACCTATGTCTTCTATTTATTTTGCATTCCAACTAAGATAGCATTATTGTATACACAGTATCTGCCCAGATAATCTTAATAGGTAAGTTCCCACATTTTTAATCTACTTTTATATAGTACTATTTTATAGAAGAAATTAATAATTTAGAACTAAATATAATAGGGCTGTCTGATCCAGAAAGAATCATAATGAAGTGTTTCCACAAAATGAGGAAAAGAGATTTGTTAGTATCAGAAGGAATCAGGAATCTTTAAGAGTCCAAAGTATCCTTCTGAGCCAGAGATGTTAGAAGTAAAACAGATGTGAAATTGCCTAAAAGTTGAACAAAAGATATTATCAATTTTTGATGCCTTGGAGCTGCTGATGGATGTGTGGGAGCCACAAATAACAAAGAGTTCTTTCTCTAAAGAAACTTACAATTAGAGTAAGCAGCTCGATTATAAAAAAAGGAAAGAATGAAACAAGTGATATTACAGAAGTACAGATAAGAAACAGAGGCCAGAAGGGATTGGCAGGAAATATTCAAAGTGATGCAAAGCAAGGACCTACAACCATTATTACCCTACCCAGCAAAGCCATCATTTAGAATCAAATGACAGATGGAGAGCTTCCCAGACAAGAAAAATCGAAAGGAGTTCATCATCACCAAACCCGTATTACAAGGAATCTTAGAGGGACTTCTTCAAGAAGGAGAAGAGGAGGAGGAGGAGGAGGAGGAGGAGAAGAAGGAAGAGGAAGAAGAAAATATGAATAATAAAATGGCAATAACTACATACCTATTAATAATTACTTTCAATGTAAATGGATTAAATGCTCCAATAAAAACATAGGGTGGCTGAATGGATAAGAAAATGAGACCCAGTGTCAATCAATAGACGATTGGATAAAGGAGGTGGTACATATATACAATGAAATACAATTCGGCCATAAAAAATGAAATTTTACCATTTGTGACAACATGGATGAACCTAAAGGGTATTGTGCTGAGTAAATAAGTCAGACAGAGAAAGACATTTCACTTAAAAAAAAACAATACACACACACACACAAAATAATCGAACAAACAAAACATAAACTCACAGACACTGAGAACATTTTGATGTTTGCCAGAGGGGCGGGGGGCGGGGAATGACAGATGAAAAAGGTGATGGGATTAAGAAGTACAAATAGGCAGTTAAGAAATAGTCATGAGGATGTAAAGCATAGGGAATATAGTCAATAATATGGTAACAACTATGTATAGTGCCAGGTGGGTACTAGAGTTATCAGGGGGATCACTTCTTAAATTATATAATAAATGTCTAATCACTATGCTGTACACCTGAAATTAATATAAAATAAAATACTGAATATCAACTGTAATTGGAAAATTTTTTAAATTTTTTAAAGAGACAGAAGAAGTAGTCCTTGAACTTGGCCTGGGAAATTAGGAAGTGTCTGAACAAAGCTTAATGATTTTCATAGGTGGAACAAAAGGAGAGCAGCTTTTCAGCTGCGGGTTAAGCAGGATCAGAGAAGCAGACGCTCAGAAGTCAGTGACATCCTTAGGAGTCAGCCAGTGGTCCAGCGTGGGGGGTGGATAGAATGTATAGGGGGGTGGATAGAAAGTATAGGGAGATGGAGAGGCCTGGAAAAGCACATGGAGACAAAATGGGAGGGCCACGAATGCTTGCCGAGGCAGTATTTCCCAGAGTAGAGCCCAGACATCAGAAGCAAGGAGGCTGCTTATCAAAAGAGCACATTTCTGGGTCCCATTCCAGAATTATCACATCAGAAGCTCTGGGGGTGGGAAGGAACATGCATTTAAAGCCAAAGCTATGATTCTTCTGAACATTAGCAGTTGAGAACTGTGTCAAGGACCTTGCTAAACGGCATGCGACAAGGAGGGAGAATATTAAGTAGGACAGTGGCATAATGTGCTCTGAGTTATGGGATGATAATTCCCTCGGAAGCATGAAAGATAGTCTGAGAGCCAGGGTCAGAGGACGGGACCTGGCAGAAGGCTTTGATCATGGACAAGCTGATGAGGGCATAAGGGAGGAGGCACAGGCAGTGCTTATGGTCTGACAGGTCATGAAGTGTAAAGAGAGTCAGAGGGAAAGGGAGCAGTCGTTGAGCTTGGCTGCCAGAAGGATGCTGATACCATTGAGCTGGCAAGTCTAGGGGAAGAAGCCGGCAGGGGGAAGGGTCATCTGTAAGTGTAGTTTTAACAGATTGCTCGTGAGAGGCCGTCATGACCTCCGAGTGCAGAGGTCCTGTGGGCGAGGAATTCTGACCTGGTGCTCTAGACCGGAGGAGCGCACGTGCAGAAGAAAGCCACAGGGGTGCCCGGGGCAGAGAGCGTGACAACTGAGCGAGATGAAAATGACCTTGTACACCTAGAAAACATCCTGCAAAGTGTTCCTTTGAAAAATAAAGGGGGAAAGGACTGCTTCAGTGACCTCACATAAGCATGCTTATTCCTCTCCAGGAGGGTTTTGCTGACATGAAGGCACAGTAAAATTATCTAACCTTTTTGTAAACTCAAGAAATATCGATGCCTTGTTGAAATTAATTCTATCAACTTCTGAATTTCTCTTCTCTTACTGACGCTATGTGGATTGGAATGGGTTATTGTGATCTTAGAAAAGCAAGCTCGTGTCTCTTAATTGGGCTCTTTTATTTGGGCTGGGGGGTGGCTTTGCCCAAGTGTAGGGTATGAGGGGGATTAGGACGTTTTTCAGGATATGGATTCCATACCACTGTTTCCTGGCATTTGTATATAAAACCCACCCCTGTGTGACCTGAACTGCTTCTCCTCTCCTCCCCGAAACTAAACCCATATCCCTCCTCCGAGGTCTGATGAGGAAGGGCCTGTGAGAAATGAGGAAGCTCTTCTGAGTGAGTTGCCCTTCATTTTTCCACCATAAAATGGTAATATGTTTAGTTCTAGTGCAGTGCCTTGCACACAGTAGGTATTTAATAAGTGTTTGTGGATTTGGTTTGTGATGCTCATTAATTAGATTGAAGTATCTTAATTACTCATGAATTATTTTTCAAATTACTCTTCTTGAGTTATTTTCCCCAGTCCTTTCTGGATTTCAAAAGGAAGTATAAAGAATGGAGGAGAGGTTAATTAAGAAATAAATTTCCATCTTTAGGCTTCACATCAGGACCCTAATCGCCACTATTTGCAATATAACATACTTAACTTTAACTTCCAATGATACACAATTTTTGGGTAGCGATGAATTAATAGCAAGACAGATGCTTTTTAAAAGGCTTAGATCTACAAGACATGTTTGAACAGAAAAAGTTCCATGAGCTCTCTGAATATTTTCCAGTGAGCCTAAGCCTCATTCAACCTTCAGTATTTGCTTTATCTGCTCTAGAAGTCATAATTTCTCAAGGGATAACAAGCATCTCCATTCCTTTGTTCAGTCATAATTAATTATTATTATTTCAGTCAGTTATTCATTCAACAAGCATTTATTGAGAATTAACTATCCTTTAGCCATTAGAGAGAAGGATCCCTGACTTTAAAGCTATAAAACGTCATTTATTCCCAAATACACATGCACATGAAATCACCCAAAGAAAATAGGCAGGGAAATTAGAGTGGGCTAAATCCATATTAAGCTCACTGATTTTAAATTGCTTTTGACTTTTAGATAATGTTGGTCTTCTTAATGGATTTTGAATACCCAGTGGTCTGCAGGATTTTCATTGCTACTAGTGTAAAAGCGGTCTCACTAGTCAATTAAATTTATCATCTTGAAAGAAGCAGTCATATTTTCCTACAAGACAATGCTACTTACAGTTCTCCTAAATTTTTTAATGAAGAAAATGTCTTCTCTGGAACAAAATCAATTTGATTTCTAGGCAGAAACCTGTAAGACATGGTGAGAGTCAGCACTGTTGGTTTGTGTCTGCTGCAGTAACCGGTTCTCACTGGCAGAGGCCCTGATGCAGGTGGCATTCACTAAGCCTCCTTTGAAGTCTCAAAGCGAGAAGGGTTCTGGTGTGGAAATAAGGCAGGAGTTTGTCACTGAGGATATCCACATGTTCTCTCCAGAAAATGCTTCCATGAGTAATTTGAGGTTCTGAGTGTGGTGTTTGGATTCTCATCATTTTAGAAAGTGTTTCTTTCCCAGATACACACAAGTAATGTCAGATTTGGACCCTGTTAATAATTCTCGAAAAGGCTCTGAGAGGACCTCATGTAAGGCATGATCCTTAAAAAACAAGAAAGAGCAAAGTTTGAACCAACCCATAGCAGTATCTAGGGCCACAAACAGATTTTAAATATGGTGGTGTCACAGTGGTTTTACATTCCCTCTGTCTAGAAATGAACCCTCCAAGAGAAATGCCAGAAAGAGGGGGTGGTAGCCAACTGCCTTACAGAGGTGCCGAATGAGATAATGGATGTGAAAGTGATTCAAAAGCGATGTGGAATCACAAAATAGAAGGCGTTGATGTAACTGGTTCAGTTTTCCAATGTTCTCTCGCAGTATCCATCAGAAAAAGAATAAACTCTTTGCATCTCCTGAGAGGGATAGCCTCTTTTCTCATCAAACATGCTTATCTGCCATCCTGACTAATAAATGTGTAACCTGGCAATAGTCTTAGGTCTTAATTTATTGGAGAAAAGTGATTACAATGCTACGAATGGATACACTCCGATTTTTCTTTTCCAACCAACCAACACTGCGATTACTATATATGGAAAACTATGGTTAAAGCAAAAGCAAAATATGTATGTTTTTATCATAAGTTTACCAATGCAAATATGCCAATTAACCGATCCATCTGCCTTCCTGCCCCCGTAAAAAAACATAATCAGTATTGCCATTCAGAACACATTCGATGTTTTTCCCTTTAGAATAATTTTTTTTTTTTTTTGGAGAGGTATGTACATTGACTGGTAAGTGTCATTGGCAGTAACAATTAATCATTGTGTAGCTACCACTTTCACATATATTATCCCATTGCCTTGATCATGGGTTTAGGTACCAGTTCAGCTGAGAGGATGCACAGAAATAGTGATTGTCCTCGCAAACAAGGAGAGCAGCTGGAGACCTCAAGAATGGCAGCTAACAGTAAGCCTTGTCAAAATCAACAACTCCACGTGTGCGTTTTCTACTATCACAGTTTCAGACCAAGGCTGTAAATAAAACACTACTTTAAAATTTCTTGTTAATGTTTTCCTTTGACTTCCAAATCTGTTGTGTGTCCCCTCACTTACCAGGGTCCATTGTATACTTACAGCACGGTGAGTGCATTGCATGACAGAAAGGTGGAATTTGTAAGACGCTTTATCCTGTTGCCTTCCAAATCTCTGAAAGGCATGCAGGAAAAATATTTTTAATGTTTTTGCACAAATCACATGTCTAGAGGCACTTTTTGTTGATATAACAGTTCTGAGTTTCATTTTTTATTCCAGTTTTTATGCTTTCCTTCCAAGTATTACAGAGTTAGTATAATTCATGGTATACTTCTTTGCCCCTTTGGATTGATGTTAGAACTTAATAAAATTGAGGGAAATGGCAGCCCAACCCTTGGTGACTGTCCCCCTCTCTCTGTGCTGGGTACCATGTTATTAATTATCATGATATTGCCACCATAATAGCAATAACTACCATTTATTGGGCTTCATGTTGTCAGGTACAGTCCTGAGTGTGTCACACAGCCCTCCTGCCAATTGGTGTCACCACCCTCCCCACCGCCCATTTCACATGTGAAGAAGCTGAGGCTCTCGAAATTCACTTTTCTTCTGGTCACACAGCTGGCAGGTGGTAAAATCGACCTTCTGACACAGATCTTTCTGACTCTAAAGTCTAGACACTTAACCATGGCATAATAATAGATGGGCAGATCTCACATTCCGCCAACATTAGGTGGGTATGTTTGTCTTTATTTTGCTGGAGGAGAAACTCAGGCCAAAGTTATCTTCCAAATCCTGAACGCTGCGTCAAATTTGCCTCTCGACCTGGGTGAGTGAGAGTGACTCCTCTTCCTACCATGTCTCAATGAGACCTCTATGCCTTAAAGTCTTTGGATAACAGGTATATAAATAAGTACAAAAAATAAAAGTCAGGAAGTATCCACAAGGACATCTAATAGTGTTGTCACAAGTAATTCGGAGGCGAACTTCAGAGAGGACCAATAGCTGCGGTGCTCAATTGTATCATCTTATGGAGGTTACGTCCCCTGATTTGCCATCAGCAGAGCTCTGGGAGCCTTTCGACGGGCAAGAAATCGCTGCCCGTGACCATCTGCCTGGCTCAAGACATAACAGGGAACGGTGGGTAGTGGTGGTGGAGCCATGAAGGAACTCAAACGAATGTTTAAACAAGTACTGGTTAGAAGCTAACCAGGAATAGAAATGGTTCAGCACGTTCATTTAACAAAGGTTCACTGCTGATCATGGAGCCAGTACTGGAGGATAAGACCATGAGTAAGTTTCTGCGCTCACAGAATTTCTAGGAGGGTAGTGGACACACGGGTAAACCCATGGTTCTGTGACGGTAGCACTGCGAGGTACGTGTGCAGGGCAGAAATGCAGGCTTAGTGGAAGTCTGGTTGTGGTGTAAGGCCGCCACTGATGTTGGTTGGTGTGTCAGGGTCAGCTCCTGGAGGTGATGTTTAAGTGAACTAAAACGTAAGGTGGAGTTAACCAAAAGAAGAAACGAGCAGGCTTTCCAAGCTGACAGCCTGTGCTCAGGGAATCTACTGTAGCAGCCGTAGTTTGGTGCACCTACAAGGAAGGTACGTGAGGGAAGGGACAGGGAAAGGGACCAGCTGGGGTGAGGGACAGAAAGCAATGGTCTCGGGTGCTCAAAGGGGAAGTTTGAACTTTACCGCCACACCCATGGGAATTCTCAAAAGATTTTTAAACTGGGAAGTAAGGTGATCAGATTTTGGTTTTGGAAAGGAGAGAGTATTGCGTTTCCCTGAAAATAAGACCTAGGTGGACCATCAGCTCTAATGTGTCTTTTGGAGCAAAAATTAATGTAAGACCCAGTCTTATTTTAATACAATATAAGATCGTGTATTATACTATATTATAATTTATTATAATATAATATAGTATATAAGACCAGGTATAATATAATATATAATATAAGACCCGGTCATATGTAATATAATATAAGACTGGGTCTTATATTAATTTTTGCTCCAAAATATACATTAGAGCTGATGGCCCGGCTAGGTCTTATTTTTGGGGAAACAGGGTGCATTGATAGGCTTTTTACGTAACCGTGAATTAATTGCAGGGCTGGTCTCCTTAAGTCATACAAACAACAATTTAGCTCCTCCAGGCATACTCACATCCAGTTGAGTTGAGGCATTTGGGCACACAGCTGCTTGGGAAGGGCTTCCAAGTAGTTATTAACCATAGACCTTCAAACAAAGAAGATATTAATTAGAAATAAAATGATATGCCACTTTCAAAGCAGTATTTTTACTGTTTCTGTAGTGTGGAAACTTGCATGCTGAAATCGCATGAGAATATAAACATAATTTCCTCTTCAAAATGGTGTCTAGATATGTGCGTGACACAGCTAAGGAGCAGATGTCAAAGAAACTATGATTACATCAGTAGGACATATAACCTAGGAATATACATTATGCAGTTTAATTTTATGAGATGAAATAAAAATATGTATTAGATGATAATTCTGAAGTTCATGATAATTTTTCTTGTAAACTCCAAATTTGCAATTATTTCCGACATCATACCTCCAAAATTCCTTAAGGGAAATATTAATCCTTTACATTGTAAAAAGGCCACCTGGAAATGGCATTAAATCTATGTGATATGGGGGCATTTGGGAAAGCAAACAACTCCTGAGTCATTAAACTGCACAATTAATTTGTGATATTGTGGTCCCTTTTGACAAATAGAATAGTGATGCTGTGTGATCAACTGCAAAGGAATACAACAGTCCCCTGCTGATAAATCATCCCAGACTATTAATAAACAGTGACAATAATTACTAGAATGGCTTTGTTGGTAGGACAAAGAGTTTGGAAGTTCCAGTGACTCTTGCTGGGAAAAGGCACATTTTCCTCTGTTAAAAATGTAGTTTGAGGCTGAACTCCTGGGAGAGGCCACCCAGATTTAAATGTAGCTTAAGTGGAGATAAAAAATCACTATCTTTGGTCAACCACTGCAAATAAAAATACCTTAGGACTGAAGGAAATGAAAGAAGATCCAAAAGAAATCGATTGGTAGGCTTAGGATACGCCCTGAGCCCTGGCCAGGAAGTAGCAACAAGAATTGTGACTAGAAACACAGGAGAGCTTTTGACTAGTAAAAATTGTAGTGGGCTTGAGTTTTCTAAAGTTCTTTTTATAAGCCGGTGGTAAGTGACATTGCAATGCAGAGACAGATGTATTGAAAGGGAGGGGAATACTTACAGGAAAAACAAGGAATTTAATCCAGTAAATAACTGCTGTGAAATTCTGGTTATTGGATTGTCATCTAGAATTCTGACAAAACACATCACCAACATTTCCAGTGTTAGAGACAGTTGTGAAATAAAAACAAGAAAAAACAAAAGGCCCGTGATGGACCTGCCACCCCCCACACCTGCTCTTCTTTCTGTCTGTCCACACTTGCTTGCTCTCTCCTCCCCGAGGGTCTTCCCTCCACCCTGTGGGTGGGATGGCCCTTTCCTCCAGAAGCTTGCCCCAGCACTTAGCAGCAAGTCCATCCTGATGGTTTTCTTCCCTGCGTCCACCTCTCCCTGGACTTACAGACCCAAGTTTTACCCTTCACCTATGGATACCTGGGTCCCACACCAGTTGCTCTTAAGTATTTATTAGCTGAACAGGGAATTCATAAAAACCCACTGCTTGACTGAATGAAGAACGAATGAAAAGAATTCCTAGGAAATGGTTCAGTGGTCTCACAGTGTTTAAATGCTGTACTTAATGATGTTTGTACAAAAAAACTCATTGGGAGCTTTGGAGAAGGTAAAGAGTGAAAATATATGTTCAAATCACTGTTTTTAAATATATATGGTATTTCCTAGGGAAAAAAAAAGTAGACTTAGGGGAATTCTGCCTTCTTTTCTTTCATTGCATTTGAAGCCAGGTACCATATCCCTTTATTCCCACAGGACCCTGCGGCTGGGATCTGGAGAAGGGAGTGACACCTACTGTACGCCAGGTGCCCTGCATGTGGCACTTTATATGTCATGAGAGTCGATCCTCACAGCATCACTCTTAAAAAGAAATTATAATTATAGTTTGCAGATGAGCAACAGAGGCCTAGGAAGGGAAGAGTCACCTGCAGCAGTCAGCCGGGCCATGGCACACACAGGTCTGTGTGAAGCTGAGGGCCTGGCCCTTCCCACCGGGCCAGGTGACCTACAGAAATCAGGCAAACGACACAGAGAGCCCTCTGACCGTCCTTAGTTCATTTTCCTGATGAAAACACAGACGTCTGATGTGAGACCCCTTGGGGTAGAGCCGGTGGCTCAGCCTGGAAAGTGCTAGAACACCACAAGCCACCACGTATGTGTTCAGACTTTCTACGGATGCTCTGGAAATCAAACACATCCTTAACTTGCTTACTTTCTTAGGTCAGTGGTTCTCCAAGGGGCAGTTTTTTCTCCAGGGGACACTTGAGAATGTCTGGAGACAGTTTTGGTCGCCACATCTCTAGGGGCACGTACTAGTGGCATCCAGCAGGGTAGAACCCACAGATGCTGCTAAACATCCTAAAATGCACAGGACAAGTTCCTCTCCCCCAGTTGAAGAATTATCTGGGTCCAAATGCCAAGAGAGCTGAGGTGAGAAACCTGGCTCTGGTAAACAAGGCCTGCGTGGATGGCTTAGTGAGCCTGGGGCCAGGCTCAGAGAGCCACCTAAAAGGGCATGGCGCCGGTTTCTTTTCTCACAACCACCACTTGGTATGTCATTATCTGAATTGCTTGGGGGAATTTTATGTGACAACCAAAACAACAAATACAGTAAACAAGATACATAAATAGATGGAAACCATGGACACTGAAGTGTATCATTAAGACTAGGGTCCTCTATGGGTCAGGAGAAGCTAGAATACTTACAGCCACGTTAGCTGGTGTAGGTCTTTGAATACTCCAGGTCTGAGGGCTGTAATGCAATTGTGGTTGAGATATCTACAAATATGACGAGTGGGTGAATTAGGCAAGCTCAAGACTCCACTGTAGTCACCTGTCATTAGACTGTGTCATGGCCACTGATGAAGACCATGAGTATGGGCCTCTGTTTCTGAGAGCATTCTCCTGGGCAAGCAGAGGGGGAAGCCGAGGAATACCACAAGCCTAGCACGTGCAACACCAGGGCCGGGACCAGGAAAGTGGCCCGAAAGAGCGTGTTAGGATATGAAGTTACGTTAGAGCATAAGAGGAGAACAAATACGGGCGATGGCTTTCACTTTTGTCCTGTTTAGTCCCATTCTTAGTAGGCTACCATTTTAAGAAAGTGTATAGGTAGGTGATTTAGCAAGAGTTAGAAAAAATAAAATGCTAAAATATTATGGAAATGACCCAAACTTGAGAAGACAAGGTTAAGGAGAACCTTTATCTATCTTCTGGTAAGCTAGAAATCTTTTAATAATTTTTCAGTGTAATAACTAGTCTAAGTACTTTATCATAACCTGGTCTTCCCATTTCTCTACAACCAAGTCAAGAACGTACCATTGAGCCCCTTTAATCTTTACTTAAAACTGTACTCAGAATATAATTATAAAGAAATTACTCACAATATTTGCAGATTATGTAATCCCAAAAATGCTTTCCTGGATATGTGTCTAATGCAATTATGCTGAAGATACCTGGTAGGAAAAAGACAGAAGAGACACATGATTGTGGTTTCTGTCTTTCATTAGTTATTGAGCGTGTGCTCCACTTTCTTTCCCTAAAGATCATTTGTAAACCTGGCTTATAAAGTTCCAGGTCCCACTCCCATATTGGGAGGTGAAGGCCTTGCCAAGCAGAGACGGCCATGAAGCTAGCCGACGCCTGCTGTCCCGGAGCACCCGGGCAGTGATTCGGGCATCGATGACTTGTACAACTGAGCTATGGTATGACATGTGTGAGGAGAGAACTGGTCCTGACTCTGTGACCTAGAACTATGGCAGCCTTCCAGCTCTGACGTGCAGCAGCGCTCACTGTTGGGACCAGACAGCCTCTCACGGCCAAGATTTGTCACCCTTGTAGCACTGAGTTCCACCTCAAACTCCTCATTTCTCTTCATTCTATTCCCGTGAAAAAACGAGGGTGCAAGTCTACTCTTTTCTATGTTGAGATGCACGGTGAGAAGCACAAAGCCGTTAGCCAGGTGCTCAAGGTCACAAACGACACCAGTAGTTGAACTGGGGCGAGTTCACCAACATGGGCTCATGGCCATGATGTACTTAACCTGCCAAGAAAGTTAGCAATACAGTGTTGATTTAATAAGAGCACTGTCGAGTAGCTTTGTAAATAATGTCCATTTCTGTGCTCATTATACCATGGAGGTTAGCCCTGAATTCATATTTGTAAAGGCCGTTAGGGGCAGAAAATATACTAATAATAGTATCTAATGACTATATAATCTTTTAAATGATGTCCCTACCTCTTATTTGGATTTGATTTGGTTCCTAAAATATTGTACAACCCTCTCTTAATTCTTATGATCTTGCTCTGCAAAACTATTGGTAGAACACATGCTCGGTGGGCATCTGGCTGTCCTCTGAATTCAGCTTTACCATGATTATTACCTAGCAAAGCCTTTGAGTCGTGAATGCATTACAGGTGTGCCAGGATATCGACACCCTCAGCCTTCCAGGTAGCTAGGTAAAGCCGAGATCAGCTTCCAGTTATCAGCAAAGCCATCTTTTACCCCAAGTGTTGAACAAACATTGTAATTTTTCCTGTGTCCCCCCCATGTGGAAAAGCTTGGTTCTAAAGCATGTGCATTACCCTATCGTGATACACAAAGGATTGATTTCAAGCCTACAAAGTAGACTTGAAACCCAGAGAGACCTGGTGCTATTCCAACGCTCTCCCCCCACATCCTGTCTCTGAGGAGACCCTTCACATTGCAGCATACATTTTGCTTTTGATTTAAAGTCCTTCTATGAATAGAATGAATGCATGCAGATCAATATCTGTTAGCATTTTCAGAGTCCTTGGAGTGATGTATGAAAGTTAATACGATGAATTGTATTATAATAGCAAACGAAAATAGAATATACTACTATAGTATGGGCATATAGAAGTTCCTTTTAAATATAAAGTTTACTGCCTAACTAGTGCTAATTATATTTTATTCAAGATAATTAACTCAAGAGTACAATGCACATTTTGCCCACATGCCAATCTTGAAGAGGCGGGTGCAGTCATAAATTGTGAATTTGACCTTGTGCATCCGATCTGCACTCCTCACCTGATGTGTGCAGCCTATCTGCCTTCATTGCTATGAGCTAAGACTCTAACTCCTTAAGTAATAGAGCCTCTAGTCTATGTAGTCAGCTTGTTGGCACCCCAGGGAGAACTGGAGTCCCAAGTCCCTGTCTCAGACTCAGGCCATTGAATTTTAACTCAATCCTCTGGTATCTGCTTTCTTCTTTGCAGGATGGCAGTTTGGTGAATATGCAAGGGAATTTAAAAACATGACAATTTGGCAAGTGGTGTCTGAGATATGAGATATGAGTCCATTTAATACTTTACACTGAATGGCTTTTCTGTGAATAACTTACTGGTTCATGAATTCCTGCTGTTTCAGCTGTCAGGACTTTTCAAGCAGAAAATGCCAGGAATTTATGTACCTGAAACTAAAGCAAATATATGCCTTAATGGCATGTGTGTGTATAGGCTATTTTTAATGTAACATTGTGTATTCGTGAGTCAGGTGACTCCTTGAATTACATTGTGTTGCCAATGATTGTGTTGAGTAAGAACCCAGTTTCAGAAGGAATTCCTAATTTGTACAGGTCTATGTTACAATGAAGGGAACTACTATTAGTTTCCATGGTAGCAGTGAGAAAGTATTATAGTCAATCTCATAAATTATATTTTATTTCTCTTAAAGGTCATCTTAAATTGTTCCCCCCAAAGTTAGAAAGGCTTGATATTTTACAAGATTATTAGAATGAATAAGCTGATCAATACAAAAAAGCATTCAGCTAAGTTGAACAACATTTATGCATCTGGCAATCAAAATTTTATTTTATCAAATAATATATCAAATAATATAAAAATATAAATTCTTAATTCCTACATAGTTCCCGTCTTCTCAGTCAAAAAAGATGATCTCAGGCCTGAAGTGAATAGAAAGGATATAGGGCAGGGGCGTGAAAGCCCATGATGGTAGAACATGTTAATCCAAATGAGTTAAAGCCTGATTTGGAAGATTTCTCCTAGAACCTGAGAAACACGGAAATGAGAACACTGGGTCATGATCAGTAACTGAGGAATCTGGACATAGGAAGGGCAGCTGGAAAATTAAAGATGGCACATGCAGTTCTGATTTTTCAAAAAGGGGAGATTTCACAAGCTGCAGTCGATGGGCTCGACGTTGGTCCTGGGTGAGATCGTAGAACAGGCTATCGTTATGCTTCTTCATAAGCACCTCAAAGAGAAAGAGACTAGGGCAGCTCACGAGAAATGGGGCAGTCACACCGACTTCATTTTCTTCTTTGAGGGACTGATCAGACAAAAACACGTGATGTCTACCAGGCATCGATTGAGTGGGTTTATGATGTTTTTATGGACAAAATAAAGAAAGAGTTACATTATCTGAAGGATGGTGGTGAAGAGATCTGGGAAGACGACTTGGCACAGTGCTTGTCAATATTTCACTCTGTGACTTGGGTAAAAATGGTGCATCATATTTTCAGATGACAGAATGCTAGGAAGAATTGTGAATTGCGTTCAATGATCAAAAAAAGATCTTCACAGTCTGCTGAACCCATCAGGATGAAACTGAATAGGGATGCATCTAGGAACCCACAGGTAGCTCTCCAGTGCACATGTGCGGGATGGAGAAGTCGTCACTAGCAGTGACACATATGGCACAGAATTAGGAATTTTAGAGGAATGATCACTAGGAGTTAAGGGGATGAAAAAGCCATAAGAGCGAATGTAAGCTTTAGGGGCCATGGCCGTTAGAGAGGAAGGGTTGCTGGCTTCCTCCTGTTCCATCCGGGCTGTGTCACAGCGATCGTATTATGTTTATTCTAGGTATTACGCAGAAGGAGAGTGGCGTGACCAGAATGGTGACCAGATTTGAAAAGGGCCTTTGGGGAAGAATTGAAGGATTCAAGGCTGCTCGGAGAAGAGACTTGTGGGGGCTGCAGGCTGACCACCAGTTTTTAATATCTGAAGAGTTGTGTACAAGACCGATTGGGTCTGCTCTGGTCAGTCTCACGGGGTGAACCTCAGAATGAGGGGGAGCCTCAGGATACCTTGGGCAGTAATAGAGTTACTCATATGTGATAGGACACAGTTTATTAGCATATTATTGGAAATTCCTTTCCCTCAGCACCCATTAATTCCTTTCCTGCTTTAGTTTTGTCCATAGCCCTAATCACTATCTAACACTATTTTTAAATTTTATCGTCTATCTTTCTCTGTTGGAAGTTAAGTTCCATGAGGAGAAGGCTTGTCATATGTGTTGTTTCTTGCTGTATTCTCAGTGCCTGGAAAATTAAAGATTTGTTGAAGGAATGAGTAAATATGAGGTTTGTGCCAGCTCTTAACCTCCTGCTGTCTGCTTCCGAGAGTTCTGGGTTGTCCATCTAATTTCTTCTTTCCCTCTCACCTCTTCCTAGGGATAGTTTGGATTTCATACTTTGGTTATTTGGGCTATTGTAATGCAGAGTTAGGAGGAAAAAGGTAAAATTAAAAAGAGAGGAGGGATGGGCTTGGCTGAAGCTGGAGAAGATTTTTCTGGGAGTTTGGGAGAAGTGGCAGGAGGAGCTGAGGAAAGGGGATGAGAGGAGAGGAGATTTAAGGGAGGATTGCTGAGCTTATGAACTGCTCTAGGATATCTGAGTAATGTTTGTAAAGAACTTGAGTTGTTTTCAGGTGAAAGATGAGTTACTGGATGTCATCACTGATTGTAGCAATATTCTGAGACAGGACCATGTGGGTGAGCTTCCAAAGGACCGTTGTAAGAGGTTGGGCATTGAGGCCAAGCACCAAGACTTGTCAACTGGCTGACTAAGCAAATGACCTCTCTTCTCCCAGGGTGGGTCTCCTCGTTCCTGAAAGGGGTCTAATGATGTCTGCCCTACTTCACGGACTTGGAGGACCAAAGTCCAAACGAGAGCTCCGAATGTTGGACTGCTTTGTAGATTTTAAAAAGTGATATATAAATATAAGGAATTGTGTTTTATCCCCTGTGCTGTCCCTTGCATATAATAAACACTTAGTGAATGTTTATTGATAGGAGTCTATAATCTCTTCTCTCTGACTCTCTAGGAGAGTCAAATTGCCTAGAAAGCACCAAATAGCAGCTTGCATGGGGAGAACCCCTACTGGCTGATATCGGCTTTTGATGTTGTACCTAAGTTTTCTCAGACAAAGTAGAGTTAAACATTTACTTGGAGACATTTCCTGCTGATCTGGGCAATTACAGCTAATTCCTACTTTTTTTCACTAGGAAAAATTGGGGCCTGAATTATCAAAATGAGTGCTTCCATAATCTGGCCTTCAGTGGGCTAGCAGATACCACGAGAGATAAGTATTGACATAGAATAAAGGCCTGGACCAGTGGTCCAAGAAAGGACGTGGCCTGAGAAGTCTGTTCTCTTTGCTTGATCCTGTAGTGATCCCTCTGCCTCCCCAGAAGTCAGCTTCCCTCAAATTAGGGGGCAGAAGGTATAGAAGGGAGCGCTGCATGGGGCGAGACAGGCTATGTTGGTAGAAGATTCAATTAGATGTTAGAATAACTTCTTTCTATCTCTGATTTCTGGTTATTGTAAAATAAACATTGCATTGAGCATTAGAAGATAATGTGCTCTAATTCTGGCTTGTCCACTAACTAGCTGTGGATCTTAGAATCATTTAACAGTCACAGTCTTTAGTTACCTCATGAATAATAAGATTTAATTCAAAATTCGTAAAACTTCTCAGCTCTAGATAATAGCGTTTAAATAGCTACTCTAAACCATGAATCTTTTTTGTTCCTTTCTGCTAGCGCTTTTTTATTTTTCCTCCCTTGAGCATTATTCAGGCAGCATAAGGACAATACTGATCCATAGAATGAATAAGATGTGATTCTAAGAATTTCCAGTAAGACTAGCAGGAGTAAAGATAGAAGTTCCTCTCTAGAGGAGTCTGGGAATCAAGAGCCAATGCGTAGCTACTCCCATGTGGCAATGACAACACGGCCACAGGCTCCAGGGTGAGGTGAAGGTCCTGACAGCAGGTGGGATTTGCAGAGGCCGTAATCAAACCCCAGCAGGGTTACCTAGAGTCACACAAGGTTCTACCTTCCGTCAGTGACTTCCTTTCTTGGATGAGGGAGTCTGTACCCACATTCATGAACAACACAGAATTGCTGATGGCATTTCAGACCAAGTGCGCTGGTCCACTATCAGCACAGCATCAGATTATTTTTATTTCTGGATGTTAACATGTCACAGCTCTAGATACTTTCTCCTCTGTGCTGAATGTTGAAGGACCAAACAATAAGATGATGGTCCTGCCACGGGTCCTCATGATATTACCTTGGTAATTTTCAAATCTTGTCTAAAGATCCTCCTGGCAAGTGTAGAACTTGATTGTCCTCGAGTGACGGAGCTCAGGGGACTGACACACGGTCACCAAGTACTCAAGACATTGAATATTCTCGATTTCTTTATTTAAGTAGGAGGTATGCCATTCCACTAATAGCAGTGTTCTTATTCCCTATGCAAGGTAACTCCCCAAATACTTCAATATGAATAAATAATTTGAGAGGTGAATGTTGTCATTATATGGTTGCTTGGTGAGCAGGAATCAAAACAAAGAGAATTTCCATCTTAATATGGTTGGTGTCAAAAGATGGTTCATGCAAATCATGGTAGAGATGGACAGTCCACTCCTGGCCCCCAATAGAGGTCATCTCAAGGGATCCTATGTCCCAGACCCTGGTTTTCTTTCTTGGGTGATGCTGGAAGCATCTTGGCTCTTTGCTTCTCCTTGACTACCACGTCTTCATGGCTTCCTGCGCCCTGTTTGTTAACATTTTCTTTCCTCGGGTATGCTAATATCACTGCTTTCACTAAGACTGCGTTCGCTCCTGTCATCCTGGGTGACAGCTCCCTTCCTATCATCGTGTTTTAAATGATCTGATCTTTCTTTTCAGTGTTTTTGTGTTAACAGTTTTCTTCCAAGTCAAAGGTACATCTAGTGCCTCTGAACCTGCCATGTCATTTTCCAAATGATCTAAAGGAAAAGCATGGAACTCTGTATTTTCTTATTGAGATGTTTCATCTCAAGTGTAATTTAACTCTAAAAAAGTTTAAATAAAGTCAATTTACTTTAAATTATGAAATGGAAAGATAATATACTTTTTAATGCTTTATTCTCTAATATTAATTACATTTAGAAAAAAAATTTAGTGATAAAGTTAATCAACTTTATATATCATTGTACTTTTAGATCACAAACATCACCAGGATTTTCCCATAAAAACACTCTTAATATCTACTTACATCTTTTTAAGTTCTGTGTACTTCATGAAAACTTTATCTGGAAGACTGTGAATTTTATTTTTCTTAAGAGACCTACAATAACAGATAAGGCAGATTTCATTACGGATTTTACGACCAACCAAACTCTCACGTAGAAGCTGCATGCTGGAGGAGAGAGTCTCTGATGGTCCTGCACGCCACTTAGCACACATGAGGAAAGGTACGTGGTACTGGGGGACTTTCTCACATGATAACGAAAAGTCCATCGAGCAAAATTAAAGCAACTTGCAGACATTTGACCAGCTTAGCCAGTTAGTATAATAGACTGTTACATCTAAAGTGTTTTTCCTTTGTCTTTTACTCTCTGGATAATCTAACAAAACACAACAAACAAAATCCCAAAACAACAAGCATCCCAACCCATTCAGTCATGCCCAAATTATGATAGGACAACAGATTCCAGAGGCTCTCAAAACATTATGCAAAATACAGAAACGCGTGCCCGAAGCTTCATGGATCTCTTGTACCTTGGTGGTCTTGGACAAATCACCACTATTAACAAGGAGATAGAATGAGAATTCTTCCTTGTTTAAGTTTGATTTTTAACAACATAGAACTGCCATGTTAGTAACGACACACAAGTCAGAAAGCAATTGAAAATAAGAAATCCAGACGGCAGACGTTTGTGAGCTAAAGGATAACCTGGCTAATGTATAATAACATACAGCGTTAAGCAGCATGCAGAATTCTCTCATGGCTGGTGCTTTTAAAGGGAGTTTCTATCGTTTTTTAATGTACAAGTAGCATCAAACAGAACAAATGCAGATTAGATGAGGTTACACACTTTTCCAAGGACTTTAGGAGCCAGTATCTAGATTTGTATTCTACTCACAGTAGCGTCGTGTTGGTGGACACAGTGGGCACAGACCGTAAGCCGGCGTTTACACACTCCAGTTCAGTTTCCTTGCAGTCACAGCCTTGTGGATACTGGTTTAGAACTAGGGGGCAAAAAGAGGAAGATGTCACTAGGCAAAAAATGCTTCAATGATGACTTTATCTCTGAAAACTGACATTGCTCTCTTTTCTCTGAATGTATAACATTTACATGTTAATAATGAACTAATTCAAGTCCATCATAAAGCAAATAAGAATTCTCTCCTAGTCAAATACAGATTAATGTGTTCATCTCAGTTCTAGCTTCCAGTGGTCATTTCAGAGGCATTTAACAAGTGATTAGAAAGAAACCACAGAAATGTTTAAATAGGAAAAAGCAAATAGTGAAGCAAGATGAAGTTCACTTCGATGAGAAACAGTCTGCTTGAGTAAATCTTTAATGGATGTAGCTAAGTCAATTCAATTTAATCGAATGGCGCAATGAGGTTGCTCAATAAATGCTTGTTGATTCAAATTTAATTCAATTATTTTTCCCTTTCAGACTTCTCTTAAATCTGTGAGAAGAATTAGATGCAGGTTCTGCCATAGCCACCATTGCACTTTATTAAAATCAACCAAGTCAGATGCGCTCTCATTTTGGTTCTTTGGTGCTTTTCATTAACTAGGAAGTTAAAGGGGAAGGTAAAAGTTACAGAGAGGATACAAAGGTGAGAAAAGCAAAGATCCATCTATCAGAGGCATGCAGAAGGAAAAACAGGCTTCAGAATGTACTCTGAAGGAATCTTCATAATAATTAGGATAATGGCATGTAAAGGGGTGAGAAAATATGGTGAAACGAGGCCAGATTGGTCCATGGGACAGTCACGTGTGTGGGGTCAGGGGAAGATATTTATGAAGTATTTGATATTGTCTCTGATCCCATGGATATGTGTTTTGATGGAGCTAAGAAAATGAGAGTTATTTCCAATTTTCTAACTTTATCATTATTTATTTAAATAAGTTATTTCTAATTGCTCTGCTTCTTTTATAATCACTTTTATCCAAACTTTGTTTTAAAAATCAATTTTACCGACTTTTAGTAAATTCAGCAAACTTGTGTTGAGTCCCTGCGTAGTACAAAAGGTACATTCTAGTGTATAAAGTTTTGGAAAGTATTTTATGTTGTTTATAGGTTTATGCTAATTAGCTCCACTTCCTTCCTATAGAAAACTTTAGAATGTTTACTTCAATATTTATTGACATTGAGACGAGTGGCTGCGTTATTGGATTGAAAACCTGTGGTTGGACACTCGTATTTGCCCATAAAAGAATCCCACACAGTCCAAGCTGGGCCTGCTACCTAAGCAAGAACTGTGCGCCGCACTCCCTCACCTGCAGGCCAGGCGCCTCCCCAAGCTCTGTGGATTCTTCTGAAATGGCTCTTGCATCAATCTGTACCTTACTCTTCCCAATGGTGCTACGATTGATAGTAATCTGTTAATACTAATAGGTTCTTAACACTGGTCTGGAGAATTGCAAGAAACAGAATAACCGCTATCTCTGTCACATTCTTTCCCCTCGGCCTCGGCTCCATTGGCATCTGTGTCGGATCGTGCTCTGTTGTGGGGTGTCCTGTGCGCTGAATACACTGTAGGGTGTTCAGCAGCATCGTAAGACTCCCCTCTAGATGCCAGCAGTAACCTGCCTCCCTCCAGGGGCTACAACCAAAAATGTGTCCAGACATTGTCAAATGTTCTCAGCGGGTGGGGGGAGTTGTCCCAGGTTGAGAACCACTGTTCTAACCCAGTCTCTACAATTCTGATGGGAGCATCATCCTCACGTACACTTCTTAGATGTGCTTCTTCCTCTTCATTACAGAAAAATAAGCTCCCACCTTCAATGGTTGCCCATACGTGTGGCAGCCATCTCCACAACAGGGTGTGTGCAGGGTGACCCATTGTGGTTCAGGAAGAAGATATCAGAACTTGCAGTTATATTTATTCTTAATCCTTTGATGTACTCTAATTTCTAATTTTCATATAGGATATTTTTGTGTATAATAAAGTATATAAGTGATAATTATAACCTGGCATTATGAAATGCATCATATACTGTTAGTGTAACATTTAATATATATATACATACATTACATATATGCATACTAATGTACATATTTGATTGTACATACACCTACATAGTTAGGTCTGAGTGTACATACATTATGCATATTACATGTAATATAATGTATTATATTATTACATATATGCCTATACATAGACATAACTCCATCTACAGGACAGAGGCCAGACTCCAAAGTGCACCCAAAAGCATTAATGGGCGGGCCCCACCCTCCCAGGTGCAGCTCCTGCCCCGCCCCCCAGGCACTCACCACCACTGTAAAAGGCACTGAGAAGCATGCGCTGCACCTTCCTAGCCCCATGTTTGCTGATCTTGCTTCCCTGATCATCCTGTTACCTCTTACCCTTCCCTCTGTCGAAGGACTTCCAAGTTCATCTCAATGTCATCTTTTCTGTGGGTCTTTCCCCATTCGTGGCAGAGCCATCATTTCTTCCAATGGGTTTCCACATTACTTTCTGTAAACACCATCCCCTGGTTGAACACTAATACTGCATCATTCCTGCTTCTGCAAGGACCTGCCTTTCCTGCTACCATGTGAGGTAGGTGTGGGTTGGGGCCACGTCTTATCATTGGACTCTCAGTGCTTAGCATAGGGACTGGAAAGTAATTGGTGTTCAGTACCTTTATTGAATCAAGTAATTAAAGGCAATAAGATATTTATTATTTTTCACAGTTATTCATTAGCTATATATTCTTGCAATCATAGCCCAATACATGGAATGAACATGAATGGAGCATGTCATGTTTTCCTCTCTATCTTTTCAGTCCCCAAGCAGACAGTAGACCAGTTGACCACTAAAATACATTGAACTGAAATGGAAATCTAAAGGAAATTGATCACACTCTCCATATAAATCCATGCACTGCAAACCGTGGTGCCTGCAAGGTGATCCAGGCTTGGACACGATGCCACTTACAGCACTCCTGTGTGAATGCCACTTCATCAGCATTTCCATGGATTGTGCCAAATATAGTCGCCCATCCACTAGTGTCCCCTGCAAAATGGTGATGTATATGTGTCAGTTGTGCTGTAAGTCAAAGTACAAAGCAGAAGTATACAAATTTGATAATGAAATTAGTTAAAAAGTTGGTTTAAATAATAGAACGATAACATCAATAGTAAGGGAGAAAAGGGTAGGCAGACATCTAGACTTTTTCTCTTCTTTGCAATTAGAGATATTCTAAATGTATGTATCATAAAACATACAATGAAAATAGATAATTATTTTATGCATATCCTGAAAACTATCATCTATTTCTAATGCTGACATTTTAAAGTTTGATCTTAATTTTGAGGTCCTCATATGTATATATAGATACATACTTGATAGATGTAACGGGTTCTGATAATATTTGTCACCTGACCTTTTTAATAAAGGAGTAATATTTTCTCAATTTGTTACAGGATATGATCTATTTATTTGCCAAGTTTCTTTGTCTCTTTTTTTGCAGTAAAATTATACATATTTTTAAAAAGTAGACCTGATTTTGAAGAATCCCCACTTTGGTATATGCTATTAACACAATAAAATAGGCATTGCAAAGTGTGATACTGAAGTTAATACAGATAGAAAAGTAAATTTAAATAGTTGCCCACAGGTCCCTTTGATCCTTGCAATCTTTAATTTAGTTCTCTCTTTTTTTTAATTTAGTTCTATTTTTTACTAGTACCCTTCACGGTTCTTACAGTGGTTCTACTCGATGCCTTTACACAAATGATTTAATTTGTGTTCAGAACATACTCGTGAGGTAGATAGACACGCGTGTTCTCTGATTCCCATGCAGTGAAGCGGAAAAGCCAAGAATTTGAGTGGGTGATACTGGCATCCAAAGAGCTGCCCCGTTACTGCCCCAGATTGAGCACCTACTGTGTACTGTAATGAGCTCTGGTGCCACCAGAACGAGACAGACAAGAACTCCTCCAGGAGCTCATGTCTAGTGAGAGAAGTGCAGCGGAAAGGCGAGGCAGTTCATCATACAGTCACACAGGTACACTGTGCTATGGCGGCAGGGGAAGAATGCTTGTCCTAAACTGGTGGTAGAGCGTCTGGGTGGAGAGAAGCCAAGCTTCTCAGGTGATGAGGGGACACCTTTAGCTGCTTTCTAAGGCATGAGCAGGAGTGATCCATGGGAGGTGAGGGCAGGAGGTCCCAACAGTGGGAGGCATGCATGAGTACCCGGGGCAGGAGAGCAGATTCTAAAGACAGATGCCCAGCATCCCTGGCCTTTGCTGTGTCACTTTGCGAGCTGGCCAGTGCCAAGGAATGGCCGTTCTGTGTGGGACAAAACACACAGGATTCTTTCAGATTCAGGAGATCTGGGTTCTACTGTCTACTCTATGACTAATGAGACATGTCATCCTCTCTTGGCATCAGTTTCTTTGAGAGAAATATACATGGGTAAGATTAGACAATATATACAGTCTTAATACACAGACCTAAAATGGCCTGTAAGACCCTTGGTGCTCTGGTCTCTGCTTATGTCTTTACCCCACCTATATTCTTGGTCACTCTTCTTAAGCCATACTGGCCTTTCTGTCCCACAAATACATTGTCTTGTTTCATTCAGCCTCCGGGCCTTTGCACTTGCTGTTTCCTTTGCCTGCAACTATGTTCCTCCAGAATATTTCATGGTTTCTTTCTTCTTTTCATATCATATTCAATTCAAATGTCATCATCTCAGAAAGGTTTTCTCTGGTTATGTCTTTAGCCTTCCCAATGTAGTCAATAATATTGTAATAACTATATTTGGTGTCAGATGGGTACTAGATTTATCAGGGTGATAGATGGGGGATTAGGGGCAGGGTAAAAAAGGTGAGGGGATTAAGAAGTACAAACGGTAGTTACAAAGTAGTCATGAGGGTGCAAAGTAAAGCATGGAAATATAGTCCATAATATGGTAATAACTATGTATAGTGCCAGGTGGGTACTAGACTAGTCAGGAAGGATCACTTCTTAAATTATATAAATGTCTAATCACTATGCTGTACACCTGAAATTAATATCAAATAATATTGAATGTCAACTGTAATTGAAAAATTAAAAAGGACGGGAAAGGTGAAGGGGAATAAGAGGTTCAAATTTGCAGGTATAAAACAAATAAGTCATGGGGATGTAATGTACAGCATGGGGAATACAGTCAATAATATTGTGATAGCATTGTATGGTGTCAGATGGTTGCTGGACTTATCATGGTGATCACTTCTTTCGGTATATAAATGTTGAATAGCTATGGTTTATCCCTGATACTAATATATTGTATGTTAGCTATATTTTAATAAAAAATTTTTTAAAGATACAAACTAAATTTTTTTAAAAAGTAGCCCACCCCTCAAGTCACTTTCTGTGCCATTAGCCTGTTTTATATACCACATGGCACTATCACTCTGAACTTATTTAATTTATTTATTTAGCTACAAGTTTATCCTCCTCCTTGTTCACATGGTCCATATGTGAACTTCACGAGGGCAAGACTCGTGTTTCCCTTGAGCCTGCTGGGTCGCGATGACTTCGAGAGCACCTCGCACGTAATGGGTACTACATAAAGGTCTGTCAAATAAATGAATTCTCTGGGCAGCCCATTTTCACATCATGGGTAATCTTGCAATGGACCCAAATGACCAAGCCATAACGAGGAAGTCATAGGAAGCCATTTAAAATTAAAATATGGGTATCCAAGTAGAATTTAAAAGCTAATTTAGATTTTTATCAACTATCACATTTCGTAATACTGCATTTCTGTTCTAAGCAACCTCTATATCTGAAAATTCAGGTAATTATCACAAATAAATTGGGGACCAATTATTTGTGTTACAAAGGGATTCCTTATACAATACAAGCCATCTCTTCCAGTGCATTACAATTATCCGATCTGCCCACAGCTCTGGGGTTTCCTAAGGCGGGGCACACATGTAGGGCTGGGGGGGCTCACCACAGTTCTCCTCGTCAGCGCCATTCCCACAGTCGTTCACGCCGTCACAGTGGAAAGCGCGCGGTAAGCACTTGGTCAGATTCCCACAGGGAAAATACCCTTTTTGGCACAGAGGAGTGGTTGTACTGCCTTCGGTCAGTGCGAAATCTAGGTGGAAAAGGGGATAAAAATCTTAGGTAATAGCAAGAAAGTGTTAATATGGCCAAACTCGTTTCATGTTACCCCATTCAATTTTCACAAGAACCCTGTGAGTTAAATTTGTCTGGTGTTATTCTTAGTGCATAACTTCTATGAACAATATCCTTGATTACATTCCAAACAATTGTGATCATAGCCAACACTACCTACACCAAGAAAGGAATCAAGGCTTATTTTGGGTTCACTTCAGGAAGGCAATAGTAAATAAAACCAAAGCAATTGTCCTACGTTCTAGAAAATCAAAGATTTACCCACTCCTGGAAACAGAAAAGCAAAACCATGAGTTCACAGGATCAAACAAATGAATTGAATTACTTATTAACCTTTTACAAGAACGATTTGAGGGGAGTTACAATTTAAAAAAATGTATGCAAAGGACAGTTTAAGTGTGAATCAGAGAGAAACCCAGAACCATGTTTGAATAAGGAGACAGAACAGTAAATAACAATATGTCATTGAGCTCACTTTGTGCCAGGCATTTGGCACACTGGTTTGTCTGTTATTCCTGAGATAAATCTATGTATGGGTGATATTACCCTTTATGTTTGAGGGGTATATGCAGTCATTCATCTGGAAGAGGTCGGATTTGAGTCATCTATCCCCTGACTCCAGAGGCCCACCCTTAACCACTGTGCTACGAGGATATCAGTTGAATCAGACACTTGATAGCATAAGTCCCCTATGAGGACAAATTCAAAACAGTTTTCTTGGGCAGGGAACATGAGAAGAAGAATGAGAGCTGAAAAATTACGGGGTTGAATGAGGGAACCCAGAATGGAAAGATTAATTACCATGTACAAAATTACTATATCTGGGGATAAAATGACCAAAAAAATCTCAGAAATTAGATATGAGACATTTTTTCAATTTTGAAAGAGTACTTTCCAAAAAATAAAGAGATGTGTTTTCTGTAACTATTCTAGTAAAATGGTGGAAGCTGTGTATTTTTTTTAAAAAGGAGTGCAACATGAAACGTCACAGAAATTGATATAGGAGCATGTAGACTTGGGTGTGGCTACACGTCATGACTCATTGAAGGGAGCAAGGCATGTTTTTGAAGTGTCCCTAACCACGCCACTGAAGGTTGGCATCATGGCCAGGAATTTCCTTGGGTTGGTGCTACGATGGTTTTTAACTTAGAAGGAGAGAGAACAAACCTCTGTGGAGCGCCGTCGACCTTGTGCTGGGTGTTTCCTAATTATTGCACTTACTGGCTGCTTGGAATGGTTGGTGTTGCTCTCTCTAGGTGAAGGTGAGGAAATGGAGGCTGAGAAGTGAAAGCACTCTGGTTCTTGGGGAAATGCCCTGTGGCAGCTGGGTCCTCTAACACATGGCACCTTGCAGTCAGGTGCCCTCCCACCAGACAAGGCACCAGGTGCTCCTAAAGTAGACGAAGCCTGCCAGCCCTCACTGTTTAACAAATACTGCCTCTGTTTTAGGGCAGGAGTTTTGATTTTAAGCACTGAAGCTGTGTGTGAGTTACAAGTGCATGTTAAGCTTTTAGTGATATCATTAGAGGACGCATGGAGTGTTGGATTTTTTCAGCTTTAGTGCTTTAGTCATAATGACCATCAAATTCCAGCAAACACATAAAAGAGGAGAGTCTGCCTCTCTTAGGGAATAGCTGGATGTAACAGTGCCACTCTCCCCAGAAGCTGCTGGGCCTTCTCTGAATGGGGCCAGTGACCCTTGGGTACTTTTCTACCCTCTGGATTTTTGTTCTTACAAAAGAAAAATGTATTTTCTCCACTATCGTTGCAGTGATAGGTAAATGATTTACTGTCGGCAACTAGATATAGGACCAGTCAGATCTCATAACTTTAGGAAAATTTTCTTTGCCATGTGGCTCTGGGGGTTGGCTTGTGAAGTCTTTTCACATGGGGTCATACACACTGAGTGATAGATTATTTTTTTGAGGTAGTTTTTCAAATTTTTATTTATTTATTTATTTTATTTTTTTCAGTTACAGTTGACATTTGAGTCATAGATTTTTAAATCTCTTAACTTCTTCCTTGTAGATTTAAATCTCGTAACTTCTTCCTAAGATTTCTGTAAAGGGCAGATTTATTAAAACTAGTAGTCCGGAACATGAATGAGGTCAGTATATCTTAGTGTAGCAGCTTTGACATTTTTTTAAGACAGTAACTGATAGTTAGAAAAAAATTTTGTATCACAGTTCAGCACACAAACACACATACACAGAGACTGAAAACAAAGCTTCTCAAAATATTACTATGCTTTTTACTATGTGTGATGCACTCTGATCGTTGCTCTCCTATCTCATTCACTTGAAAAGGGATCACAAACCACTAAGTAGATCTCATGACCCATCCACTAATGGGATGTGACCCAATATTCATGCTTTCACTCATATGTGGGATATAAAACAGAAAGCAACGAGTGAACAAACAAACAAAAAAGTCATAGATACAGGCAATAGTATGGTGGTTTCCAGAGGGGAAGAGGGTGTGGGGAGGTAGAAGAGGGTAAAGGGGGTCAAATATATGCTGAGGGAAGGAGAACTGACTCTGGGTGTTTAATACGCAATGCAATATACAGATGATGTGTTATAGAATTGTACACCTGAAACCTATATAATCTTATTAACCAATGTTACCCCAATAAATTTAATAAAATTTAAAAAAAATCCTATCCATTAGTGATGGAGTGCTCTGCCTGGATTAGCATTCTCTCGATCACTCACTCACTGTGTGACTTCAAGCAAGCTACTTAACCTCTTTCAACTTGAGTTTTCTCATATTTAAAGTCAAGTCAATGATAATGTCCCATTATCATTTCAGGAGCAAGAGAAGCTAACGCTCGTGAAGTCCTGGAGAGTGCCTGGCCCATGGTGAGCCCTTGGGTAATATTGGCATGTTACCTTGGGTAATGTGGGCAATTTCAACGTCAGGTAAGAAAACAGGGCTTTAAGAAGGAAGCTCTGATGCTGAGTGGAAGCTTGCAGTGCCTTAGCACTGGGTGACTTTTTTGTGACGTCTATGAAAGAAAAAATAGGGACTATAATAAAACGTCCCCTACTTCTTCATATTATTCTGTTTTAAAAGCCATATGACACATGTGGTTTCTATCTTAAGCAGCCTCGAATCGCTTTTGAAAGCTAATGGGGTGGGGGGTTGTAAATGATAAATAACCAATGAAAATGTCTTTACAACACAAACAATATTAATACTATTCTATTAATGATCTAGAAGAGGTGGTTAGATATTCGATTAAAGACAGTTTTGAAGTGGAAAACTGACGCTGGTAGATTGTGTTCCCTACAGAGTTATCACGCAGACAACCGTGGGTTCTTTGAGAGCTGGACCCAACTAAATTCCCACGTCACAGATGCAGACTCACCTAGAGGGGGACAAGCTCTCAGCTGTCACAGACAAGGGGGATCGAGATTATATCCTTTTTGTGCAAAAAATGTGTACATGTAGCTAGTATGGGGGAGGGAAGGACTGACCGTGTACAAACAGAACCGATCGGTCGCACTTCTCACAATTCCCCATCTTTCACCTGAGAATGGTATCTTCCTAAAGCCATCTCAAGGTACAAATTTTATGTAGAAGAAAAATAAATAAATGAAATCAATTCCCTACTCCCTGTCTTCTGTATCCTAAATCCCTATTGTCTGACTTACTGCCTGCTACTTATCTGGTGCTCAGTAATTTTTTTTAATGAACAAATGAATGAATGGGTCATTTAGGAATAAAAGAGGTATCGAATAAAGAGCCCCTTTCAAGATGTAGACTTCCCAAAGTTGCAGGTGTATGTTTTTATTGTGATGACAAAGTATTGATTAGTCTCCTATATACTCCATTAATCATTCTGCTCTGTCATTATACAATTTAAAAAATAATTAAAAACCCCAGCTGTATTTGATATATACTGAAAAAGAATCAATTGCCGTCCGTAGAAAGCATGTTCTGCTGTCTATGCTTCCTGCCATCTGTGGAAGTAGAAGGAGATAGTTTTTATGGAAATATGGGGATTATAAAAATGGAGCATGCCTACAGAGAAGCGAGGTTGGTAGCTTCTGCAGGAGTTTCTGTGGGATCCCTGCCAAACACACAGCTGAGGAGGGTTGGAATATATAACAGGAAATTGCTCAGTAGTATTCCGCCTCCTGCCTTCTGGTCAATATTCTGGACATGTCTGAGCAATGGGGTTTGAAAATGGTTCCTTGATAGGCTTTTGAAGCCAACTGGACTGCTGCCCAAGGACATTTTTTGCTGTGCACCAATACCTTCCTTGTGTTATTAGGAAACAACAGGTGAGAACTGTCTTTTTGGTCCTGAGTTTAAGAATCCATGGAGATGTGCAAATCGCTCTTTGCTTTCTCTGATTCTCACCTGTGCTGGACCTGCATGAAGCTGAAGAGAGCCTTCATCCCCTCAGCCTGGTGTTCTGGCTGAGACTCTCCACACTGACACCATGGTCCCGGGGGAGCACACAGCGTCCTGACCAAGGAGGACACTTCCCAGAGTGCACCATTCCTAAAGTTCAATCCAGTTCAGACACAGATGGAGCCACTGGTATTTACTCTAAAGAGCCAAGTACTGCAGCACCAGAAGAAATATTCATTTGACATCCAGCAAATGTTAGTGGAATGCATCCCATGCTATTTCTACAAGGCAGCCCACAGCCATGACCACCGGGAGCTCAGGGGCTAGGAGCTCCGAGAACGGCAGCAATAGCACTCGGGATGCAACGGTGAAGCCAGCTCATCTGCTGAGTCCTCCTACAGAAGCCCCCCTACTTCTGGGAAGAGGCTGAGCTTCACTAAAAGCCCGCCTTTACAGAGTAGACGACGTATTGTTCGTTTGAAGGAAACTAGTAAAGTCGTCCTTACAAAGCTTTTATGCTAAGGTGAGTGGAGACCCTGACAGGATTGTGCGGCCATATGAGTCAGTACGTGGAGGATTCAGGTCTGGGTCCATGCACACCATTACTCCACCTCCTTCCCACTTCAAAGATTCCTGCCTTAACTGAGTTTCTCCAAGTCTGCATTTTCTGTCATGTCCTTCAGGGGAAAACCAACCATCTCAGCCTGTCCCTCAGGGTCCTACTCACAGATTTTCTGCAGAAACCATCACCCCATCTCCCTCTTCAGGTGATTGCCTGATGTTTGAACAGACATATTTTGGGAAATGATGCTAAATTTTCTGGAACAGAATAGGCTCAATACATCTTGATTTAAACTGGAAATAAAGAGAAATTCAAGTTGTCGACATCACCCTCACCAGGGGTGTATTTCAGGCCACGTCCCCCTGGGCTGAGTGCTATTACCTGGGTCACACACTGAATGGCATGGTCCTTGATGGGTTCTAAGTTATATGAAGGCACAAGAAAGTCTTCTCTTCCAAAAAGATATCTGCTAGTGACCAGTAAACTGCTTAAATTCACCTCTAGGGATGCATTCTTTTGGGTTAAAATCTTGTCTTTTAGTATTTAAATACCTATTTTGTTCTGCCTGAGTTTGAGAGACAGCTTTTTTCCTAAAACCTGCCTGAGCACATTGAGCTCACAGAATGAACACTCTGGTGGGTAAAGGAAGAAGACCGTGGAAAGGATGACAGTAAAGGAGACACGTGAAGCCTGAGGAAACCTTAGCATGGCAAATGCAGAGCGAGGAGAAGGTGGTAACTTTCTCCCTTCATCTCTTATTTAATTCCTTTCTCATTTGATGACTGCTCTGTTTCAAGGGACTTCCGCTGGTTATTTTTCCTCTTGATGGCAAGTCTCCCCAATTCTAGTCCCATAGACTTCCAACCTTCTCTGCACCCCTGTGACTGGGCAGGATGTACCTCACACAGGTGTGGGCACCTTACACAGATGGCTGGTGCTGAGCTGTGTAGAAGCCACACGTCCTAGGCTGAGGCCCTGGATGCTTCTTTCATAATGAAAAGAAGAAGGCTTTCCTTCCTGCCCTCAGTGAAGCCTTCTGCCTGTGTTCTATAGTATTCCATTTAGCCTCATCTGCTCAGAATTTCTCTCCATTAATTATTTCCCTTATCTCCTGTATTTTCAATATCCCTGTATCTCCACTGGGTTTTGCATTTACATTAATCTTATTCAGGCAGCTCTCATCTTCAAAACAAACAAACCAAGCAACCAGTCAACCCAGATCCTACTATATCGACATGAGAACTGAAACACTTCTCCCTTCAAAATTAAATTCCTCAGAAATGAGTCAATGTCTGCATTCCTCACCACCTTTCTCTCTTTGATCCACCACATTTGATCTTGGCCTTGCTGCTCCACTAAAATCCTTCCCTCCAGAATCACTAATATCCTCTTTGTTACTAAATACAATAGGTACTTTATAGTCTTCATTTTATTTAGTTCTCTGCAGTATTTGACACAACTATAGTCCCAGGTTGAAACCTTGTGTTGCTTGGCTTAGTGACATCTCCTGCCCGGGTTTACCTCCTCCTTCTCCATATTTTCTAAATATGCCTCCTTATCTCCTTAATGCATTGGCTCTTTTTTCTTTGTCATTATCTTGAATGTCACCCATTCCTCATACACATAGGTCAGAGGTTACTTAGACCAATTGAGTCAATTAAAGAATTTAGAGGGACCTGCAAAAGTTATTAATATTTTAGTTTGCAAATAAGAACATTAAGAAATGCTAAATTACCATGTATTATAATAATGATGTATTAGAAACATATTATTTAATTGTTAAAACTTAGACTGTATCCACAGAAGAAAAGACAACCCTTTGAAAGGAATACCTTTGTTTTATGAAAAACTCACTCACTCATTTATGCTCTTGGGCTGGTGACTTGCATTCCTGCAGCGGTGGCCTGGAACATGGTATCTGGAAGTATGTGTGAGAAAATTGGATCTGGCGATGTTACCAGAATTCTTTAGGGAGGTCAGTTAGCCCTCTGCTCTGTAACTCACAAATATTTTCTCCCAGGTTGTCACTTGTCTTCACCTGTGTTTATGACAGGGGCTCCAGAAATGGAACTATAAGATCTTGACTTTAAAATAACTATGCAAACTAAAACTAGAGGGTAACTTACTTGATTTAAGTAAGGATGTCTATAAAACCCCATAGCGTATGATATACACTTGATGGAGAATGTTGATGGCTTTCCCTTTGAGACTGGGAACAGGACAGTGATGGCCATCATCACTGCATGTGTTCAGCATTGTCCAGAGGGCTTAGCAAATGTAGGAAGGCAAGGTGAGTCAGCCAGTGGTGTAAGAATTGGAAGAGAAGAAATAAAACTGCCATCGTTCATGATATGATTGTGAACATAAACATCCAAAATAATGAATTATCTGTATTTGTGAGGTTAGCAAAGTTTCTGTAAAATCAATTTAAAATCTACATATCAGCAACAAACAATTAGAAAATGAAGTGTTTAATAAAACATACCTTTTATTATAGAACCAATAATGTCATGTATTTAGGAATAAATCTAACAAAAATCTGCAAGGCATTTATGCAAAGTATATAAAATGGTTGGGAGACATTAAAGACCTAAATAAATGGAGACAGAATACTTTACAGATGTTAATTCTTCCCCCAAACTGATCTATAAGTTTGAAGCAATTACAATAAAGCCCCAGGAGAGTGCGTGTAGACATGGGTAAGTTGTTTCTAAAAGGCGTGTGGTAGAAGAGCCAGGTGTGTCTTGAAGACGGACAACAAGGCGAGAGAACTTACCTGCACGAGTATATCAAGATTTATGATAAGGGAATGATAATTCAGGCAGTGTGACATTGGTGCAAAGATAAAAAAAGAATAGACCAATGGAACAAAGTAGAAACTTCAGAAAAAGACAGACACACATATAAACATTTGATTTACGACCAAGTGGCAGTGGTGAGGGACAGTTAATTCTACGTGGATTATAGATCTAAACATGAAAGGTAAAACAATGGAGTTTCTGAAAGATAATACAGGAAAAAATCTTCATGACTTCGGGGTAGAGATTTTAAGGAGAATACAAGAAACAAAAAACAAACAAAAGCGTTAATCATAATGGAAAGGTGCTAAATGAGGCTACATTAAAATTAAGAATTTCTGTTTTAAAAAGAGGAAGAAATCACCATTAAAACATGCTGAGGATTGTGGAACCACATATTGCATGGGGGTACCCACACCTGAAGTCAGTACATGAATTGATCTACAAGCGGTTATGGCAAAATCAACAAAAAGCGAATGGCCCTGACAGATAACGCGTTGCTCCCTCCATTTCCTGGTAAGTATGGCGTCATGTGCATGGAGGATCTGATTCATGAGATCTACACTGTTGGAAAATGCTTCAAAGAAGCAAACAACTTCCTGTGGCCCTTTAAATGATCTCCGCCACGAGGTGGAATTAAGAAAAAGACCACCCACTTTGTACAGTGGGGAGACGCTGGCAACAGGGCAGACCAGACCAACAGGCCTATTAGGAGGATAAACTAAGGTATCTACCTGGGTACTTCTGTAATCCAGTCAGTTGATAACCAGTGACTGCTTTCAAATTGAAAAGAAAGTGTAAAGGGAAGTTGCAAAGTAGATGTTTGCAAAACAGCCTGTAGTTAGCATATATAAATATACACATATATCCTACAAATTAATAAAGAAAAGATGAATGGTAAATAGAAAAATGGGCAGGATACGTGAATAGAAACTAAACAAGAGAATATCCAAATGGCCAAATAACGTCTGAAAAGGCATTAAATCTAATTAGTAACCATGGAAATACAAATTAAAACTCCAAGGACATGTCACCACAGATTACCCGTATGGCTATAATTAAAACACCAACCAATCCTACACTATTTAGCAAGGATGACAAGCTATGCAAGCTCTCATACACTGGAGGGAGTGTTAATTAGAACAAACGCGTTGGAAAACGGTTTGTTATTATCTACCAAACTTGAAGCTTGCAAACCTCCTGAGTCAGCAGTTTTTCTTCTGGGATGTGCCCACAGAAACGTGTGCACAGGTGCACTGAAAGGACTCAGACAGGGAGGGATCTACATAGATGCTGCATTACTCATAATAGCCCTGAACTGAAAACAATACAAAAGTGCTGGAAAAAGCAAATGGTAAAACTGTGGTGTAGTCATCGACGGCATTACTATATAGGGCTGAAAATGAACGAACTGAGTCGTTCGCGATGATTTCAGATCAAGCATAACCTGTAGGCACGTCTTGTCCTTTTCAAATGACTGTGTTTCCTCAGGAGGACGTTCCCAGCAGCCCTGACTTTTATGGTAATAAGATGCTGAGACTTAGCTTGTACGGCTCTCTCTATGTGAAATGCAACTTTTCTCCTTTTTCACATCATCCCTTCCCTGATATTCGTCTCAGAAGTCATCCTGTGAACACTTTCTGATCCCTTCTAAGACCGCTCCAGAGTGTGATGTTTCTTTCCAAAGCATCTTGTGCATACCTCTACTGCAGTATTTGTGACATTTTACTATTATTACAGATATTTTCCTTTTCCCCATAGTTCACTGTGCCCCATCCATGGAAGGAAACTAAATTTTGGTTCTCCCAATGCCTGAAAAAGTTCTCAATTTTTAGCACACACCATGAGCTCAAAATCATCTAAGCTTAACAGTTGTTTCCGTAATTGGGCCACATCTACCTGACTCCCCGTACATGGAAGTGGGGAGCCCATGGGTACTCCAGTGACAATCCACGTCAGAAGCATGGGCCAAACTCGGGTGTATGCATGTTGGATGTGACGTCACTGTGGGTTAGGTGCCTACAGAAGCCCTATACTCATTTCCCTTTTCTCTTTTATCTTGTGTCAGGGCTTCAGTATTCTTATGTTGACGTTTTTGCTTAAAGCTATCTACCATGAAAGAGGAGAGGCCTCTCCTGAAATCCTGATGGTGTCCATGTAGGTGAGGTAAGGTGGCTCATCCCAGCTCATGGGTATGCTACCTGTATGCTCTATGTCTAAAGGTAATCTCATGTTTACTCTGCAAAACTCTTAAAATTCACAATACAGTGGAGGAGAAAAAACATAGCATTCTCAAAATTCTGTGCTCTCAGGGAGGGTAACTTCTGTCTCCCAGTAGATAATTTTAGCTTTAGTTGTTACAATGACAGTGGCATTTTTAAGTGGGAAACAGAAACAGCCGTAACAGAATGACTTCGTAATAGGGAACAGTTTCCCGGGAACCCTCAGCATGGATTATGCTCCGGTGCCTGCCTATGTGTGAGTTTACATAAAGACTCTCTTAGCTCACCTTCAGACAGAATTTGAGGCTTCTGAGGGAAGCTTTGCATAATGGCCCTCAAAGGCAGAATGGAAAAGAATCAATATCTTTTGAGTTTCTTACATTTCATCAATTTACGTAAAAAGAAACGAAGAGAAATAGCTACCATAATAGATACACTATTTTTGCCTTTGCGGTTACTGCGGAAAGTCTCAGGCAAGGTATGAATAAAAAAGAGAGAGAGGAGAGGAGGTGAAGAAGAGGGGAGATGAGGGAGGACCTTGAATTATCACTCTTGTCCTGCTACAGACAAATGACTAGTCCAGTGTCCACTGGCAGGACCATACTGAACAAAAAAGTGGATAAAGAGAACCAATTGACGAATGAGAAAGAGAATCTTGCTCCAAGTCAGAAGACTCTTCCCCAGCCATTTGTGTCATGGGTTTGCTAATTCTTTTTCTTTCTTAAGGAGGGAGTGGTGATTAACATCAAGATGACTTTATAGTTGAACTTACATATTAATTCTACTTTTTGAATTATATTATCCATCAAGAGGTTGTATACTGATCTTTAGACAATGTAGCTTCAGCTGTTCCTTTGCTGAATGCTTAATTTGTCCTTATAACCTCCTCCCCCAAAAAATTAAAAAAGAAACTTTTCAAGTAGAATTAATGTGTTCCATAATCCAGGTGAGCCCAATTGGCATCTCTTATAAAAAGAAGTGTTGCGATACTTTGATGTGCTAACTGCAACACCAGTGTTTGCAGAGCTGTGATCCATGGGTCAGCTTCATCAGATTACCTGGGGTGCAGAGCCCCACATCCCACCCTAGACCTACTGAATCTGTGGGGGTTGGAGTTCTAGAATCTATTTCTTTAACACCACCGCAACTGGTCCTGGGACACTCGATAATTGTACTAGTGTGACAGCTCAGGCTGAGAGGTTATTTGTTACGCTGACGGCCAAAGGCTGGGAAGGATCAGGGCTGTGGCCTGAACACATGTCGCTAACCCTAAGTCCAGCCTCCTTGCCACTTGGCTGCCTCTCCCATCCTCACCCCTTCCATTGTCTGCGCTTTCTTCCATGGTTCCAGGTCTACTGGTGTGGATGCCGTCTCATGTCCCATCTCTGATCAAGTGAAAGCTGAAGAATAAAATCTACCTTCTTTTCTGAGCTTCTGGGTCAAGGTGATCTATTGGGAGCAAATCCTGAGTATGCTCTCCACAACATATCTTTTCCATAGACACAGGGAAAGGTTGATACTATGTTATTTCATTAAAAGATTCAGCTCATGGATGAAAGAACTAGCCACTGAACATGAACAAAGAAAAAAACTGGAGGAGCAAAGCCACTTGCTTGGCAGAGGGCTGACACCAGATACATAGCCAGATTTCTGCCTGTCTGAGAAGGGGGCTGAATGCAGCCCAACCCAGAGGCTGGGACCCACAGGAAGCCACACGCAGGGACTGAGCCCCTGACAGTGAGTGGGATGACATAGCCCTGCCTGGCCACCAAGGCTGTGATTTCAGTACTGCCCCTTCGCCCATGACCAGCAGGGAAAGGGTTCCTCTGCAAACTGGGCATGAAGTTCAAAACCAGATCACACACAGGGTGAAATCCATGAGACACCGATGTAAACCACAGCTCAGATCAGCAGATGCCAGCCGACAGGCTCTTTTGAGGCAATTAGGAGACCAGTCATAGGGGGACGTGTGCAGGAGAAAACACCCTCCAACTTCATGAAAGTGCCTGGGACTTACAAAAAAGAGACTTTATACCTGGGGACCCAGGAGATGATAGTTCTTAAAAAGCAGTTTAAAACCTGGATGATTAAAATTCTCAAAGAAATAATGCAAGGGATTACATCATGCGATCAGAATGGAAGTTTGTAAACCCAGAAAGACAACTTTAAATTCCGTTGGAATTATGGGAATGAAAAATATAGTCACTGAATTTTTTTTTTTTAACTTTATAGCTCGAGTAAAAAATAAACTGGGATCTGAGAAAGGGAGAATTAGGTAAATTTGCCTTTGCTTCATCAAGCAGGTATTCTATTTACACAGAGCATCCCTGGGTGAAGGAAATAGTCATACAACACTGGTGAGCACTGTGTTTATTGCAAGTTTAAATTTTTTCTGTAGAAAAACATTTCTGGAAGTATAGGGGTGAGAAAAGGGTGCGTGTGAATAAAGCATAGAAGACAGATAATTCATTTTCAGATAATTGTGCCCCTGATTCTACTATTATTTCTTATGGAAAACAAGCACATTCATTTTGCAAGACAAATATTAAGTTATATATTTACCAGGCAGTGTTGGGTTCTCAAATACATAGTCCTAAAAATTCGGAGCATTTATTATTATAGAACTATGTACATAAAAACTAGTCTTGGTTGAATTTTATTCAGGCCATGATTTTTCTAGGATAAGAGTGTGATTTTTTTTTCAACTTATTTGAAAGCGGCATCCCAATTTTGTCTCTACAATTCAGCTGCCAGCCAGTTTTGTCACTTCAAGTGAGAGGCCTTAAAGCTCTTATTACATTGGTCATAGTTATTCACAGTAAGATGAACAAATGAATAAAGCTGTTGCGAGATATGTCTAGTTGGCACCTTTAGAGAGAAAATATTTCAGTGGCTTTAATTTCTGAGGATCGGGTATGTCCTCTCCCGCCTCACAGCGGGCTTCATTAGTGGTGCTGCGTCAGCCTCTCAGTATGACTGGCCAGCGATGTAATTGATTTTCACAGCTACCAGCAGCATGGACGTAATTGTGTGAAATTAAAATTTAGTCGGAAAACCTTTTCTCAAATCACAGCGAACAAGGTGAACCGACATGACTTTAAAAAGGCCCGTCCAAATTGAGGTTTGAACTTGTCCATTAGGGGGCAGTCACATACTGCTCTCTTCAAAACGCAGCGCAGGCCTTTAGGATAACCGCATTTTTCGAAGGTTAGCAAATTATTTGAAAAGGAGCAATTCGTAATTACCAAGTAGCGGTGTACATGTTTCATGCTTTAATTTCCCATAGAAGCCCATGTTTTGGGTTTGGAATATTGTCCATAATAGTCCACAAAAAAAAGCCTTTTTTTTTTTTAAGGGAGTTGAGGCTGGTTAGCAAAGAAACCCAGTGAATAAATAAATTGATGATAAAGTACATATAGAAAGTGATAATAAGATATTTTATCTTGACTTATCAATTAATGTCTATAGCTTAAGATAGTCAATATTGTTCATTCCTTAGGCACTCAAGGGTGATCATGGCCAGAAGACAAATGACGGTCATACAATTTCTAACTTTTCCTTTTGTTTAGATCTGGCCTAAGAATCTATCACAAATATTTATTTGAATTTAAAAAGTAATCTTTATGCTTACATAATTGTAAATGACTTTTCTTTGTTTATTATAAAGAGTCTTACTGCTTTAATTCTCTATAATTTTATTGTGAGAAAAAAAATTTCCTCATCACATAGCAAATTATTATTTTTATAAGTAAGAGTAAGATAGCAAAACATTATTAATATGTCTAATTTTGAAACTAAATAATTTTAAATATGAAGGTTTAAATTAGCCATCAAAAGTAATGTATAATAAAATTAGAAAGTAAAAATTTCCAGGGAATTATAATTAATTATTAAATACTTATCAGGTTGCTACTATGGATCTGAAATATGTCATTTACTTAGAAATAAGAAACAAAAACCATCTGTTTAAAATTTCTCCCCCCCTCATTTTTCATTTGTTTGTTTGTTTAAAGAGCACCATTACTTTGTGGTAAATCTTAAGACATTAGTTTAGTAATAGATGTTTTCATCTCATAAGGATTTTGTTTTTCTAAGCAAAATCAATTAGATGCATTACCACAAGTATAAGCAGTACTATAGTAAAATTGGTTAACTATAGTTACATTTCTGTATGTTAAAGAACTTTTTAAAGGTACAGATAGCCTCTATGAGAGGTGCTGAATTCAAGAAGCTACTTTTCTTCTTAAAAATCATAAAACTGAATATTGCAATTATGCATAAGACATGAACTTCCAAGGGAATGATTTCTAATTTAGAGAAATACACAGTTTTCTACAACTGTGTTTCATACAAAATGAGTTCATATATATTTTTCTCCTTTCATAACACTTAAGTTTTCATGTAAGAGAGACTTAAATACAAAACAATTGTGCTAAGTGTATTAAAATAATATTTTAAAATAATTTGAAACAAAGTGTTAGCATTTCAAATTCAGACAAAAATTTTATTGAAGTTCTTGAAATTTTTCTCATAAATACTGAATTTTATTTCAAGATTAACAATACTCAGTTGAATTCATTTAATAAAATTGAATATTTTAAAAACTTAAAATGAATTTCTCAGAAAATAAAAATAATTTCAAATTCTACCTTTTATTCAGTTTATCAAAATTCTCTAAGAAAGATTATAAACTTCAATAGATACATTTTTCAATAATAATAATAAACCTCAACATGCATGGGGTATGATGAATAGATTATGTATTTACAAGTGTATAAGCTCATAACAAAGCAAATATATATTTTCCTTTAAAACCAGGTAAAGATTCGGTTTTATTTTTTCATCTCAGCTTTACAATAAAAATACCACTAACTTTAAAATTAGCAATTTAGCCAAAATAAAAATGTTTAAGATTAAAAACAGAAAAAAGAGTTATCTAAATGGGGATACTTTTGTACGTTTTTAGTGGTTTTATTTTAGATAGGTTTGCTCTTTGGGAGAGATACGGATTTTTGATTTGTCTGTGACTTTGCAGTTCCCAGTTTAACACCATTAACAACAAAACATAGCAACTCATGATTACCTACATTTTATGAACGTATGTCAACACGTTGAAATTTCATAAGACAAAATTTTAATTTATTAATTTGTCATCCTTTTTTCACATATTAAAAATATTTTCTCCATTAAAATCGATTTCTTCAGCATTGTTTTAAAAAGATATTTTTGTCTCCAATTTTAATAACATATAAGGCAAGTTTTCATGAAAAATGTGTTGCACCTAGAAATTGGTAGGATGGGACTCTAAGCAGTTAGTGGTAATGACGATGACAACGCAGACTAGTTGTCTGTTTATCAAACAGTGCAATGACTCTATTATAAATATGATAGGACCACATAGAAAGGTTGTATTCTTTTGGAATTGAACTAATTTAAGCGAGAAAGCATCAGCCTTACCTTTGACGTCTATCAGAACAACGAAGTGAAGTAGAAAGAACATTTCAGTCCGTCTGCAGCTGAAGAGAAGTTTAATACCAGAATAATAACAACAGGTTTACAGCAATTGAGTTATTAGACGTGTCCTCCTTACACCTCAGAAGGAGTTCTGATGGAGTCACTTTGGTGCCTCCCGATGGTCTGAGCATGCTCACAGCTTGAACTTTACTGGCATGAGGAAAGACCGTGTTTTGTCACTACGCAGCCTGTCTTTCTTGTTTCATTGTATTTTAAATCTTCGGTTGTATTCTTGGTCGTTATTTCATCATAGTATGTACAGAGAGACATAAATAGGACTTTGGTGTTCTTAGATAAGAAACATTTTGTTAAAAAAAAAAAATCACTTTATATTTTCTCCCCTCAAAGCATGTGGTACATTTGCTCTTACTTAAATCTAAACATATACAGAGCTTCTTAAAATGAAGGGATATAGATTTACACTGAATAGGTAATGAAACATTTTGCAAGCATATTTTTCATGCAGTAAGCAAGTGACAAAAAGCTACTTACTGGTAAATACACTAAGAACACATACTTCTTCAAATGCACTTAAATGATTTCAAATGGCACCCAGAAAGTTAATAATAATTAAAATATATGGTCTTGTGTTTAATAGTTACTTACTGTAAAACATTTACACCGTATTATAAACCTCATCTACTTCCTCTAGAATTATATTCCTTTTTTAAAATGGAAAGTTTTATTCTCCCTTTCAATTTCATGCTGCACACCGATTGGAAAACATTAATCTTAATTTAGTCCTCACATCCTGAAAGCAGCTTCTAAAACAGCATAGTTAGAGCAAGTTAAAGTATAGAAAGGGACTTCTGGTTGTAGGAGTCAGTCGATCCTAGTGTAATCATAAAAATTTCCATGAAAGGACATTGTAGAATTTCATTGTCAGAGAGTATTTATTTTACTAATTGGGAAATGTCTACCTAGACATATGAAACAGTTTGTAGTCCTGATTTGAACTGAGGGTTTTGTAAGTAAATGATTCTCTTATATAATTTTATTAATCGCGTCATCACAATACTGTTTGAAAAACTGTCCCCTGTGTGACTGACTATTGTCATCACAAATCATAAGAGATGGGGTTTTCATTGTGCTTTCTTTCATTCCAACCTTTGATGGAAAAATGATTCAAAAGGAATTTTAAATAGAAAATATTTTATTTATAATGTAGTTCTTTTTTCTTTTAAGAAGTGAACTGAATTCCCCAAGACTCTTTCCAGATACATTTAGATGTGTTCTCATCTTATTTTTCAAACCAAAAGAGAGAGCAACAAAGAGAATAAAGTAAAGATGAGAAGAAATATTTCAAGATCTTTTTTTACATTTCAAACACCTTCCCCCTCCCCCAATAACCTCAAAGTCTTTTAGATTAAAATTGCCTTACTTTAAAAAAAATCAAGATGATGAGTTTTTCTTACATTGTGTAAGATGCCAAGGTGATTGATGGTAGTTCCTGGTACTAAAACTTCGAGCATGAATTTTTAAGTGCAATTTAATAGCATGAATTGCCCATCACAACTCCATTTGAAGTTTAAATATATGTTCCGTGAAAATATAATTTCTGGAGAAAGAAGAAATGTCAAGATTTCAAAGCCCTTAGTTTAGATTTCTTTGTGAATATTAAGCCTTAGGAATACATTTAGTACTAAAAAGTTGAATAATCATCCCTTTGTGTTAGGCTTTTCAAAGTTACCTTTTGAAATATTAACAGAAAAATTTCAGAAATCAATAATTATAAATAATACTTAAGAGCATCTCTGGCTCATTATTGGTTTCTAAAGGCAGAAAGTACAAGTATTGAAACAGGTTTCATTTAATATGTTCCAACTTTAATTTACTAGTGTGAATCTCCAGCCTTTTGAACTGAAGCTGAAATGGTTGGAATGTGCACAAGGATATAATATACGCGTATATGTTTAAATTAGGATGAATGGATTTACTTTTTCCTTAAAAACACAGTGGGTAAGGAAGCTCCAGAGAGAGCCTCCCGCAAAGCTGACAGGCAGCATACAAACTGACTCACCCATACATATCAATTTCAGATTTTCACGATTTATTGATCCTTTCCTGAATCAATTCATTTCTTCTTTCCAGTCTCCTGTGGGTAGCACTCAGAGTTGTGGCAATAACAGTATAAAACCTCATGTAAATATAGCATTTATTATATGGCATGATTCACTACAATTCTGGCAAATTCTAGGGAGTTAATTAACACAAAGTAGTAATTACCTAGTTCCAGGTGTTGGGGAGTGGTGGTGGGGGCATTTCCTTAGCTTCTATTGTCACATTTATTCACACCTTAATAGCCATTGTTACATATAAGTTCTGAAATCCAGAATGTAATTTATTTTAATGTCGTGAGAAAATCCTGATTTTAACACATTTTCAGAATGTGTGATTGTTTTTCATATGGGCTATAATTCACTATCTTGCTGAATTAATATTTTCAATCAAGATATTTACTCAGCACTCGCTCTGCTTAACATCAGACTAGGCTTGTGAACACCTCTCACTTTCACCATCGAGCTAGTCGTTTATTCACAAAAGCTGACCCACTAGCTGTTCCATATCACTTTCTGTTTTGAGGGAAAAGGACCGAGTGCTGTTCAAAGACTGAGTTATATTAATAGACAAGGTCTTTCCTCAAAAAGATAAATTATAGAATAATAAATATCAGAATCCCAAACTCCTGATAGCAGGCCAGCTGAGGCCATGCTCACTCAAGCAGTGTCCTTACTATAAATGAAGTTATAGTGAAATCTTAGTACTAAGCCGTACCAGCCAATTATTTGTGATTGTAATTTTGTTAGCCTTTCTACATGAGGTTATATCGTGACCTCATCATTCAATACATTTGATAGTTTGAGTAACCTTCTCAGCAGTGGTATCAGGTTTACGTGCAGCCTGTAGGCAGAGCCAACCTAACTGAATCACATGGTCTCAGTAGCATGGAGCATCAGTCAGTTACGCAGATCAGTTCTGATGTATGTAGGGTCCACTTTGACCAAGAAAGTCTAAGTTAAGTGTTCTTACTCTGATGTTCTACATTTAAAGTAATTTAAGTCATGCTCCATTTCTCTGGGAATTTCAACTCTTGGCAAACTCAGCACTGAGGAGCATAGCTGTAAACTCAGAGCACAAAGTATCACCAAGACGTCCACCATTGGCGGTATGGTAGATTAGAGACTCCAAAAGGCCTTCTTGCTTGAGAATATAGCTCCTGCATAAAACAATTTTCATTGTATTTCTGGAGTCTTCGGAATGGGAATTAAGTCTAAAAGGACAACACGAGACAAAACAAAATAAAAATGCTGAAATGTCAATGGAGACCAGTAAACACATACAAAAGGTAAAGACCCGCTACAAACAAATGCAGAGCTGAGCACTGCAGCTGGAACCGAGCCTTGGGTGAGGGGCCCAGCCTCGGCCTCCCCAGGGGATTCAGGCAAGTGCTGCCCCAGGAGATGCCCTCTCACACCTCACAAAGGAAGCCAGGGCTCTGTAGGAAACCTCCTCAATGTCGGTCCTTAGGTTTTACCCAGGTTATCACCAATCAAATATTGGCTCATTATCAGAAATTAACCAAGCATACCTGGCTGAGAGTCTGCAGAACTAAAAGCAATAGATTGAGAACCCAAGGAACTTCAGCTATTAAAATTACCACTTCTAGAATATAAATTGTTTAAAGAAAGAAGCACATGAATCACAAAAATGAGTCAGAAGTAAGAAGCCATTCAAAAAGAAGCAATTTTTTTTAGAGATTGACACTACATTTGTGGAACTTCAGAACTCAATGAATGGATGATATAATCATTAAGACATAGTTGAGGAAAGAAATTGTAAATTGGAATAAAGAGCTGAGGAAATTATCCAAAAAGTAAGACAGATAAAGAAGGAATGAAAAAAAAACCAATAAAGAAGTTAAGAGATTTGGAGAAAAGCATGAAAAGTTTCAACATACAGCTAATTAGAGAAGGAGAGAATAGTGAGAATGAAGAAGAGAGTATCTGAGGAGATACTGACGGAGAATTTTCTACGAATGATAGAATACAAAATTTACTGATGTAGGGAAAAATTTCTAGTACACAAAACAAATAAATATAAGTCCAAATCTAAGCGGGGCCTTCGATAGCTCAGTTGGTAGAGCTGAGGACTGTAGTGGGTAACGTAAGTCCACATCTAGACATTTGATACGGAAATGGCATAATATTGAATATGCAGAGAAAGCTTTCAAAGAAAGCAGAGGGAAAAGACGATCACCTACAAAGGGAAAACTGAAATGCTAGCAGACTCCTCAACAATGTTGGGAGTCTTTAGCACTCCGAGTTCCGAGAGAAAACAGCTGGCAACTAAAAACTGTGTACCCAGGTTAACTGTCTTTTAAAGGCAGTATGACATAAAGTCAGACACACGGTACATTAAAAAGTTAAGGAGGAACCAAAATAAAAGATGCTGATAACTAGTTCAATGGTATTTCAGGAAAGGGAACAATCTTTTTGAGTTTCATTACATGAAAGCTGAGCTCTGTCCACCATCTTGAATGATCATTTGAGAGATTAAGAAGTCATGTCAACTGTTCTCACATGGTATGAAGACACACTCAAGTTTGAAGGTGGAAGAAAGTCATGCAGATTCTGGAACCTGTGTGAGACTGACAGGATGCTGCCCACACAAACGACATGGCCAGACTGAAAACAGGAGAGGTACTCGACAAGCAGCTCAGAGACATGCAGTATGTTAAATTATTGCTCCCAGAGTTATTCCAGCCCCTAGAAAAGAATTATGCACTCCCACTTTTTGCCGTGTGATTGGAAATGCCTCTTATAGGTCGTGTATATTTCTGTGTTCCATTGACTTTTGCCTTGGCCACAAGACTGCTTTTGACCAAATGGATGTGAGCAGATGTAGCACACATCACGTCCCAGCAGAGGCTTTCAGCGTGCTCGTATAGCCTAGCCTGGCCTTCTGTGCCACCCCCCAACTCCTCAGCCTGAATGAGAGTCGCATGCAACAAGCTTGAGCCTGAGTCCAGCCAAGCCCAGAAAGGCCACAGATGACCCACAGACCTGTGAGCAAGGCATACGTGAGATGGTTGTAGGGCACAGAGATTTTTATTTTATCGTTGCTGTTTTGGTCGCCACAGCAAAACCTGGCTCAGACAGACAAATAGATCTGGAAGTCATCAGTCCAGGCCTTAGTTTTTCAGGACAAAAACCAAGGAGTCATGGGCTATGTATATTGAATCGATTAATGCACAGATTCTATTTTTCTTTGCAGACATTTCGTGTCTCGGAATGTCTTCTATATTATTTGTTATTCCCAAGTTTTTTAGAGTAAACTAGGCAGGGATTACTTCGAGAGGTGGCATTATTCACAAAATGATTCTGAAATATTTACCAAGTTCTTTTGTTTTTCTCAAATCCTGTATAAGATGACTGGATGTCAGTATGTACTTAGTACATAAGTGCCATTGTTTAGTGCATCTGCGTCATAGTCTCCAAGTGCTTACATTTTAAAGCTTCCGGTAACAGCAAATAAAGTAGAACACTATTTGGTGACTGCTTTAATTTTCAAGTCTGTGTATTGAGTGGACCCTGAATGAATGGACCTGTGCTTATAAATTACGACCATGTATTTATTAGGTTGGTGCAAAAGTAATTGCGGTTTTTGCAATTACTTTTAACCTTTTAAACGGCAATTACTTTTGCATCAACCTAATATGTTGCTGGGTAATTGTCTTTGATTTAAAGTGAAAAGCCACAGGTCATTTTAATCTGAATTCTTTTCAAATTCATTTTGGCAGCCCTTCATTTTGTAGGATCATAAAAACACAAACCTGCCGGAGCCCACAGAAGCCCTCAAACCAGCGGAAGTGTGGTAATGGCCGTTTCCCTCCCCGCTTCTCTTTCTGCCTTGTGCAGTATGAACATGGATCTGTGCCCTGGTTTTTATTCTGTTACTTCACATCTGACAGCTGGATGAAGTATCCAGAACAGCACCCAAACTATTGGTTTCAGATGGGAGAATGAGCAGAGGGAAGGCCCCCAATAACAAACTGAACAATCTCCCGGTAGCAGAGTTACCTCTGCTCGTCTTTGGGCAACCCGGTGACAATGCATAATGGGTTTTTTTTCTTTTCTTTTGTTTACATCTTCATTCCACAAACAGTTACTGAGTTTAACTATGTTTAAGTTGATGAGAGAGGGAGTGTGGAAGGATGCCAGGTGTTGCGAGGAATAGGGACAAGCATGTGAAGTGTGTTTTAAACCGTGGGGACAAATGTAGACTTTGTGCGGCAGGAAAAGGTGAGTCATGGAGAAGTAATCAAATAGGAGGCAGAGGAGGTTGGCACGGCTACCGTGGAAGGTGTGTCAGGGGCAGCGGGGCCGACGGAAGGAGGCCCATTAGAGCTATGGCCACGGACCAAGGCCATGGTGGAAGAAACGGAGAAGAGGGAATAAATGTAAGGTGTATTTAGGAGGTAGAGTAAAGGGATGTGATGAGCAATGAGAGGAAGGGAAGGGAGAGACGCCTCACGTGCTTCTCAGATCTCCAGATTGAGCCAGTGGGTCACAGGCCTGGAGGAGGAGTGTTTTATTAGAGAGAATGTTGAGTCAGTGCTTCCATGTGCTGAATCTGCGGGCTCCCAGGACAGCCAGGTAGCTATGTCTAACCAGCAGGTGGAAACAGAAGTTAGAATTCAGGAAAGAGGTATGCTGTGGGGAACACGGAGTTACCTTTGTAAATATAAGCACCTAAAATATTTTAAAATAAAGAGATTCAAAAGCTACAGTCAATAATTTTAAATCATTCAGTTGCTACATATGAGAAGATAGTCATGAGAAGCTTTATTTAAAAGTCATTAAATTTCAAAGGCACTCAAGGTACACACAGCTAATTTCAGAGTGCTAGTTAATGAGCATTCATTATATGACAACATACATGGACTCCGTTTGGGTAAATCAGAGCGAAAGAGCTCAGACAAGAACAATTACAGCACCACGGGTGCTGGGCTAGGTACGTAATTATGCTTATGTGCATATTCCAAGCACATATGTATGAAATTAGCTGGATCCCATCATACAATGCTATTGAGTTTCAGAATGAGTATTTAAGGCACACAAAGCTAACAAACAAATGAGAGTAAACACTGAACTCTGTGAAAATACTGAAATGTTGTTGTTTGGTTTTTTATTTTCCACAGGATATGATATAGCAGTTAACTTCAGAATCAAGTTGATAAGCCTAAACAGCCCGGACCAGCCACAGGGCCAGGGAAAGGCTAAAAAACTCTGCAAAATCGCAGAGCCATCCCCAAGGCAGATGCTTATCAGGATGACTTCTCTAGGTGTTTATTTTAGAGGAGGCCTGAGCTCAACTGAGGACCGAGGGAGCTCAAAGAGCCTCAGGAAGCCAGCCAGTGTAGGGGCTGAGGTCCCAGAGAGAGAGAGAGGTGATTTCATTGGCTGGTGCCTGAAGTTCTTCCGTATACAATGCAGCATAGTTGGCTGTCTAGAATCTGCATGTTTGTCTCTTTCCACATGCTTCTGTAGGCTGCAGACATCTCCCATTCTCTTAGTCATATTTAATGGTATTTCATCTGTCTATGCGTTGCATTCTCAGACATGTTTCCTGGCTCTTTTTGGAAACCATTGCTAACGGAAAACTCAAGAAAGGAGAGAGAGAAGGAAAAACCTGATCTGATCTGGGTCTGAAGGGATTCACAGAGCAAAACAGTGTCAGCAATCCAGAAAGTCCTGGCCATCGAATAAACCAGGAAACTTAATTTGTTGAAACAAACACTGAGAATCTGGCATGGCTGCAGGATATGATTTTAGCCAGTATATGCCAGTATATAGCTCTGTAGTTTAAAAACCATTGAATTACGAATTTTAGCAAATTGAATCTTTGTTGACATTTACAACAGGCCCCAACTGTGTATTTCACCTCTAATCGAATGCTTTTCCATTTACTATATCTTTTGGGAATATAAATAGGTTGGCATTCCATAAAAAGTCACCCTTGATGATAATCATTTTTTTACTACATGAAACTCTGAACTCAGAACATGACCACACACTGCAGAGTATTTGCTGGAAAAACATATTGGATTACTTTACATTTGGCGACCCTCCAGCCCATGGGCCAAATCTGGCCCTCAGTTCAAGTTCATCTGAATCTTGGCAAATATCGCCTGTGTGAGTGTGGGCCTGGCAAGAGCTTCTGCAGCCCCCAGTGTGATTTTATTGCTGGGATTTCTCTGTTTGGGGAGAGTCTGTGTGAAGTTTTGATGATGCGGTGCAGAGAACTGTGACCTGGGGGTTTTTACTCAACACGATGTAGAAGGCGGCAGGCTCAGCTTCTAGGCGAGAGCACCTCGGATGGTGCAGCTCGGAGACAACAGGTAACCTGGGACTTCCTCTGGCTCGGGAACCACGGGGTACCCCCCCCCAAGTCTTCTTTTCACTCCCTCCTTCTGCTTCCTCTTCCTCCTTATTAGCACTGCTCCAGGCACTGGAGACCCTCTCGAAATATTTGCTGATGCAGTCGAGTGATTTCCCCCTGTCAATCTTTTCTCTTTACTCTGTTTCTCTCCACCTCATGTCTCCTTTCTCTTTTTCATTTTCTTTGTCTCTCACCTTTTCCCTCATTTAAATTAACACAACGTGGAACTCATATAGATTTAAAGTCGAATGATTTTAGTCAATAAAAGGTTTTAGTTCAGTTAAAATTTCTTTGCTACGAAGAACTTTAGGATTCATATAACCCATGAGTAAATGGATGGATTTACTGTTTTCTCATTCTCAGAAAAGAGATTCTTTTTAAACCTTGATTGATTTCTCTGTTTAATATTACAAGGTCTTGGTAGAAAAAGCTTTGGTTCCTTATAATTGCTCCATGAACTAAATATTATTAGTACAAAAGTACCAGAAATAATTTGAAGATTCCAATACTGCACTAAGCAAACCTCTTGCTTAGCTTCTTTCCCCAATATTAGTTGGCTCTGAACAGCTTATTTTACATACTCAACAGAGTTAGTCCTTTTTATTTTTAACTTTTGAAGAAAGAGGGACATTCTAAAAGAACAGCATCCTGATTCTAAGCATAACCATTTCCTATAAATCAAGGATATGTATGTCCTCATAAAGGACACTTAATTATGGTTGGAAAAAGTGCTCTGACAGGTATTATCTTAGGCCTTGCCTCCTTGGAGGTGCTTTCCCTAGGGGTCATTGCTAACTTGGGATGGGATACATGTGCTGCACGGTGGACGGGGCCTCCCTTGGGACCTCATTTAAATGAGGTCAGAGTGATGACTTGGCCCGGGCTGAAGTTGGGAATGGAGGGGTCCCGAAGCTACTTACTATTGGAGAGAAAGCAGAGCTGGAAAGGCATGAAGAGTCCATCATTGAGTTATCCAGTCCCTGCTGCATAGCCCACAAAGAAGTGAGCACGAGATGGTTCCATGTTGATATTGGAGCATGGATGGGCGAGGCCCGTGCCAGATGGCACGAGGCAGAGCCAGGAGTTCTGAAGAGGCGGGAGGAGCCCTTGGAAGCTGCTGTCTTTCACCAAATGTCAGCGTGCCTGACACCATCGACATGCCATGTCCTCTGGGAGAAATTGGCTATGGGTACAGGGAAGACGTTTCTGTAGAAACGGTGCCTGCAGTGGGCAGATCTTTCATTGGAGGAGAACAAATGTGTGTGGGGGGGATGTTCCATTTCAACGTCTGCATGGGAACTAGGTTCCCTCAAATACCAAACTCCACCCCCTGCATCTCCACACTCTGCTTTCCCGCTCCTGCCATCACATTATGTTTATCCTTTTGTTGTCTGTTTCCCCTCTGTAGAGTGGGAGCCCCACAAAGCCAAGGTCTGTGAGTGTTTTCTTCATTATCCATCCCCAGAGCACGCTGAGCCAGGTAGCCGCTCAATCAGTTATGTAAGGCAGGACCGAGAATTTCATGAGTGCGTGAAGAACTCTTGTAGAGTTTTAGGGGAGGAGAGTTGGTGTACAGACATTTAGGAGCAATTTCCCCAGCTTGAATGCTCTGGTACTTGCCAGTGACCTTGGTGCCTAGCCCTGAGCAGCCTACATGTCCAGTGATAACAACAGGAAACATGTGCTTTTAACCAACCTTGCGGCTCCTCGGTGTTGAGAACGTGTTATCCGGGAGAACCAGCAGGCTCTGCGAAGGTGACTGTGGGTACAGGTCAGAAGAGAGTATTCTGGGATGTACACGTCAAGCCCAGAGAACAAGGCCAAGGTGACTGCAGCCTCAGAGGGACTTAATGATTTGAATGCATTTCCTTTCGGGGTAAGAAATGCTCCAACTACCTTGCAGGGCCTGCTTCAAATTTTCGGCTTAAAATGGAATCTATTATGATTATGATGTAGAAAGTATTACAACTTCTAATCCTCACTATGGAAAAACATCTGGATTACTTGGCAATATGTAAATCCGGTCTAATGATGGATTACAGTCCAGGCACTGTAATTTGGATTGCCTCGGGTGTATAACTGGTCACATAATCACTCCTTGGGGACAGAATTGAATCTGTTTACAGTGGGGGAATCTAAAAACAGAGAAGCAGCTGCAGCTCTCCCTGGATTGGACCAGCCGTTGTCTCAGGTCTAATGTACCAGTTAGAACCTTGGCTTCTCCCTTCACTAGTTTATTGATTGAGAAAAAGCCAATAGTTTGGAGCTCTGACTGCTTGGGGATGTTTGATTGATTAGAAGGCTGGAAGAAAGACAACAGCTGCTCCACTCTTCCAGACCTCTCAAGGGCTTGCAACTATATGTATTGCAGAAGTGGGAAAGGAAAGTTCTCCAAAAATTGGTTTTCTTTTATTTTATTTTTGTAAATATTATTGAAGTATAATATACAAAAAGGTGTGCACATCTTAAGTGTGCAAAGCTGAATACATTTTCAGAGTGAATACATTTGTGTGATCTGCACACATATTGTAAAAACAGAACACTGCACTGGAGACCCCTCTTGTGTCTCCCTCCTGTCACACTGTCTATTTCTCAAGGGCAACCACCATCCTCACCTTCAAAACCATACATTACGTTTGCCGGTTCTTTTACACGTGGAACCAGGCACATCACCCCCTGGGAGTAGCTTTCCTCACTCAACACCATGCCTGCAAAATTCGTCCATGTGAAGGCATGCAGCTAAAGCCTATGCATTCCCATTGGTTTCCACCATAAGATTATATCAAGAACCAGCCATCACCATCACAGGTGAACATCTGGGCTGCCCCAGTCTGCGGCACTCAGACAGGGGTCCCAGGCGCATCTGCAGGTGTGTCTTCCGGTGAGCATTGTGTGGACTTCGTTGGGTATATACCAAGGAGTGGAACTGCTGGCCTACCATTTCCGGTGGATCCTGACAAAGGCCTCTGTACATGGACTGCTGCCATCCACACTTCCAGTGGCTCCTGAGCTCTAGCTGCTACAGTTCTCACCAACACCTACTGTCATCTCGGATTCTAGCTGTTCTGGTCTCTGGGCAGTCTTACGGCCTGGCGGCCTCCTTGACAGCTTTTCCATGTTTGTTAGCTATTTGGATATCCTCCCCTGCCCAGTGCAACTGTCCATCCAAATCCCCTGCTGAGCTGTCCTCTGGGTGTCTGCCCTCCTGGGTAAGCTGATGACGGCCCCTGGAGCTGTCCATGGCCTGCTCCCCAGAAGCTGAGTCTGCTGCCTTACATGGCAAAGGTGACTTCACAGATGTGATTTAAGTGAAGGATCTTAGATGGAGAGCTCATCCTGGATTACTCATGTGGGCCTGACGTAAGCACAGGAGCCCTACTAAGGGAGAGGCAGGAAGATCAAAGTTAGAAAGACAAGGTATAACGTTAAAAGCCAAGGTCAGAGAAGAAAGAAGACACTACACTGTTGGCTTTGACAATGGTGGAAGGGCCTGTGGGGCCAGGAATGCAGGCGACCTCTGGAAGCTGGAGAAAGCCAGGAAATGGATCCCCCAGAAGGAACACAGACCTGCCTGCATCTTGACTTTAGCCCCTGAAATTGATTTAGGACCTTTGACCTCTAGAACTGTAAGATAATATATTCATTTGTTTTAAGCCACTAAGTGTGGTAGTTTGTTACAGTAACAATAAGACATTAATACACTTCTCACTGTCTGTAGGAATCCTTAATATTCTCAGAATGTCCTCCTTTCTAGACACAAGCACTATAAACATCCTCTGGCAGTCTGTGGACAAACCCCCCTGTCCCCAAAACGATATTTTTAGATGAATAGGAGTTCTTCATTTCAATGTAGTCTAATTTATCATTTTTTTAATGCTTAGCAATTTTTTGCATACTGTTTAAGACATCTATGCCTGCTTCAAGTTCATGAAGATACGCATATACTCCTGTGTTTTCTTAAAATCTTTTACATTTAGACATGTTATCAATTTGGAATTGAGTTCTCAGTGTGGTGTGAGGCAGAGGCTAAGATTCATCTATTCTCCTACATAATGTTCATTTGACTCGGCACCATTTCTGGAAACGGCCACTGTCCCACTGTGCCTTGTAGTGTCACCTTCCCGGTGTATGTGTGGGGCCTGGCTCAGGGAATAATTACACTGCTCTGCCCTCCCTTCCATACCTGATTTCACTCTCACCAAGGGGAGCTCTGCTGTCTTGGGAAGCACGTGCTCTTGGATGGGATGGTGGTTAAGGTGGATGTGCTGCTCTCACCTCCCCAGGATACCCACAAGTCTCTGGGGCATTGGCAGGGCCAGCAGTTTATGTCCAACCTTGTAGTTCTCATTCCCCCAGAATTGTGTCAGGACCTGCATGACTACACTAATTACCAGTGCAAAGGGCAACGCAGCCACTCAGAAAGGGCCTAAGAGACCTGCAATTGTACCAGGAGACCCCAAAGGACACGGGAGAAGTTTCTCTCCCCAGATTCAGTACTGATGTGGTATTTGGTTTATATATCAGTTGATGAATAAGAAAGTCCATTCCTAGGAATCGAGCTCCTTCTCCCTGCCCCCAAAGAACAGCTCTGCTCTTTCATGCTCAAGTTTTCTTGACGCTTGTAAGATCAGCTATGGATCCCAAGTGTCCACACGGGCCCAAGATCAGGAGGATCTGAAGGACAGGACCGGTATGTGTCAGATTGGGAACCCCCTGCTGAGTCATTGCATTGCAGCCTGGGTCACTGACTCACTTGTACCCACTGCAGAGGGTGGTCTGTGGATTCTTTGCTCATCTGTGAAGAGGCACAATGGCAGGGCAAGGCATGCTGGGCCTGGAAAGGGGGCCGGTCACAACCTGGTTGGGACACCTCCTTAGAGAGGCAGCGGTTCTCTCTGTGAAGGCAGGAGTGTGGATGCAGTGAGTGGATTATACAAAACTCACAGTATATGTGGCACCATTCCCAGGAGAGCTTTTCCCTCAAAAGTGGGCCATGACCTCCCTGTGACCATGGATCTGAGTGCGTGGTGCAGACCTAGCTTGCTCTTAGAAGCATCTTCATGAGGCTTTTTGAGAAAAGATGAGATAAAATCGGAGACCTCTAGATCTCTGAAGGTGCAGTCAGAAAGTCAGTTAGAGACAGGAAAAGGCTTCACAAGTACAAACCCATGGTCCTGGCTTGACAGGGTGCCCGGCCTCATCAGGGTCCTTCTCATCCCAAAAGCAGGCTGGAGCCAGCCATTTCCATGCTGTGATGGGAATGTTTTATATTAATTTATTAAGCAGTCAGTTGAGTGCCTGCACTGGGGATCCTCATTTTTCTCTCCAGATGATACAACACAGAACGGAAGCAGGAGACTGCTCCTCTCTTTCCTCCTGCTCTCCCTCAGCTCAGAGCAAGCAAACAGCCAGTTTTCAATCTTTCTTTCCTATCAAGCCCTGAGCTCTCCAGAATGGAACCAGTGGGAGATTCTTCCACACTGAGGCCACTTGGAGAGGGCAAGAGGAAGGGGAAGGGCAGAACACGTAGGCAAAAGTGCGGCCTTCAGCTTCAAGCGTTAGGCTAGTTTTTTATCTGGTGTTCCTGTCAGCAGTCTTCCTTCTGGTCGCGTGAGGTCTAAAACTGAACTGAGAGGCAGGGTTGGAGGATAAAGGAATCTATGTTTACATGTTTCCCGAACTCCATGCTGATGGTCACTGAGTTGAGGGCCTGGCTCTGAGGCCTGCTTCTCTTTAGTCTTGTCACCAAGTCATGCCTACCCTCTCCAGCAGGCTTCCCAGGCCATGTGCACTGCTCTGTCCACACGAGCATGGAGCAGGCTCATTGGAGACCCAACAAACATCTGACAGGAATTCACTGAAGACCTGTATGATAACACAACTTCAAATGGAAACCAGATGCACATGTCAGCCTGCTTGGGCTGCTATAGCAGAATCCATAGCCTGGGGTGTAAAGAACAGACTTTATTTCTCACTGCTCTGGAGGCGAGGAAGTCCAACATTAGGGCGTGTGGTGAGAGCCCACTAGCATGTGTGCCAATGGCCCCTTCTCCTTGTATCCTCACAGGGCGAGCGGCACACAAACAGTCCGTCCACCGCTGCTACCTTTTCTGCGTCTGCACATTCCAGAGCCTCCAAGTGGGTCTTCGTGGTCCATCTTTCCTCGGCCCCTGACATCATGCCAACTCTTGCCCCTCACATGGGCAATGGGCATGTCCTTGACAAATGTCCCTCCTAGTTGCCAATATGAAGAAAATGACAGAACTTCCCCGAAAGATGTGAGAGTTGAACACGTGGACAGACATGCCAGTTCTCAGGTGGGAATACTGAATTTTTAAAAGACAACGACCCTATTATCTTAGAGGGTTAACATAATTACAAAAAAAAAAAAAAAAAAATCCCCCAATGCATTTTTGAAAGTTTACGAACTGATTGTGAATTATTGAACAAATAAACAGGTTTGAAAATAAAATTAAAACAAATAAAATTACTTGAAAAAGATGAATTCAGAAGTGAACTACCAAGTTTCAAAATCCATTTTAAAGAAAGATAATAATGATGATGATGACGATAAAATTAACATTTGTTGAGCACTTTTTATCTGTTGTGCATTTTGCTCTCCACTTTCTGCACATTGTTTTAAATAATCCTCACAATAACACTTCAAATAGGTGGTATTTTTATCCATATTTTGCAGAATAGCGTGTTCAAGCTCAAACCTGCAATGAGCTGTGAAGCCAGGGCCGCCTGCTTCCTTGGCTGGTCTCGTCAGCCCTCAACCACAGGCACCCACATGGTGCTGATGAGAGGGCAGCAGATCAGAAGAGAAAGATCAGGGGATTTTCTTAGTTATGAGTTATGAAATAAGACACATGGAAAAGTAACCTCTAATGTTTAAGACTGTATTGTTACAAACACGCACGTACACTCGCCGCACACGGACAAAGGAAAGCTAAAAAAAGAAATTTGAAAAAAACTTCCAGCAAATATAACGAAGAGTTGGAACGGAACAGAAATTCTATTGGAACAGAAATATAACGGTTGAGGTCTGAATCACAGGCTGCAGCTGGGAAAGGACAAGCAGCTCCGGTAGAATGCAGTTGAGACTAGAAGGGCTGGGAACACTTGCAGTAAATTTCTGGCTTAGTAACTGCTGCCACTTTGGCTTATTCGGCTGAAAGGACCAGGGTTAAAGCAGACAGTGTGCGACAAAGCATATGTAAACAATAACAAGCCATTAATTTTTACCCATGAAATTATCTCCCCTCCTGGGGAGCCACAGCACCAACCCCGGGGAGCTGGGCCACCCCCAAGAGAGTGCCATCTCCATGCTGGGATCAGGGCTGGGTGAGAGCCCCCCAGGTTGTCCACTGCACATGCCATAGTGCTGCCAACCTGGAGTGGGACAGCTGGGGGCACAAGCCCAAGCCTGGCCTTCTTTACACACCTTCCAGGGCAGTGATGGAAAGCAGACCTGCCCTCACAGTGTTGATGCCCAGAGGGAGGGTGGAGTGGATGCAGGGACTCAGAGGGCCTGCGGGTTCATGGGGTGGGGAGCCTCTGGCAGAGAACCCATCCTGGGAAGGGGGAAGATGGCAGGGGCCAGGCTCCAAACCCTCAGTACATGCTTTATTTTCCCTGTGGACTTCCCTTATAAAACACCAATTCACAGATAAAATTATTAAGCATTTTGACACTGTGATCACAGAGCAATAAACCCCAAGCACTGGGCTTTTCTGAGCAGGGGCCCTGTGTGAGAGGGCACTGGCCCCAGGCCAAGGAAGCTGGCTCTGCGAGGGGCTGAGTAGTTAAGACAGAGACCTTACGACCCCTCAAATTGCTATAGAATTATTTCATGGAAAAAATGTTTGCAGACCCCTGGTTTAGAGGATTCTATTGGGTTATTGGATTTTGTGGAGACCTGAGCTTTTCCTTGGCTAACAGCGGTGCAGCTCTGTAGAGAAAGGAGTTAACTCCTTGCGGGCCACTGCTCACGCTAACTATATACCCCTTCACAAGGGGAGTGTGCGCTTGGTTGCCACTCCGTGCAAGACACCAGTTTTGCATCTAACAGTAGATTCACCCAGTGTTCCTGACTGTTATGTCTGTTACCCAGACATAAAGGGGGAGGTTCTGTCTTGCCTCCCCCTTTCTTTTTACATCTTCCTGTAAAACGAGCTAAATGACATGTTCATTTCACATTTATGTGACCATCACGATTCACCTTTTTGAAAAAGGTTGTCCTTTAATAGATTACAGATCCTCTGACAAAATATTGTTATCTAGCCATTTTCTTTCATTCAACTTGAGGAAAGAGGAGGTACTGTGTGTTTGTCCACACACAGTATCAGCATTTGAAGAGGGTGTTTGGATTTTGTTTATTTTGGAGATTGTGTGTTAAACCTTTCAGCCATTGCCAAATGATGAAAGAGGAAAATTTATGTTTTCTGAAGTTTTGTGTGACCACAGCGCCATTCCCATGGGCTGTGAGGTGTGAGGGTGAAATGATCAAGAAAGTATGTAAGGAAAGCATCACCCGTGGGCTGATGGGTTGTTTAGGGCCCACCATGGGACCAGTGGAGCTTTTGTGTCCTGCAGGGCCCTCAGCCCCAGGAGGGTGGGTCTGACTTGACCCAAAGGCCTGCAGGTGTGTGTGTGTGTGTGTGTGTGTGTGTGTGTGTGTGTGTGGAGTGGGGCAGAGGGTCAGGAGATGTGGAGAGAAGGGGAGTGTCTGCAATTCCTGGAAAGGCTGCAGTGGAGGAAACATCCCTGCTGGTCACACGTGGTTTGCTGCTGCAGTTCCCCCTGTGGGTAGTATACCCAGTGAGGTGGGCACCATCCTTATTGTTCCTAGTTGTTTCTAATCACCATCATCACAAGTCCATTGCCCACCTGATGCGGTCAGGCAGGTCTTCACTGACCCCTCCTGTCACCCTTGTGCCCCAGGGGCTGATTGATGGCTCTGCCTTCTCTCTTCTCATCTTTGAAGTGTGCCAGGGCTCATTCAATGATTCCTAATGGGGGTCTACTCATTTCCTGGAAGGGAGTTAAATGTGAGCAATACCATCTGGTTAGTGCTAAATGGTCTAGAAATTATTCAGTATTTTTCCTTGTCTATAGTAATGTCTCTAATTTTTCAGAGCTGATACAGAATTTTCTCTCTTTAAGAATAATGCCTCTTTGGCAATTTCAGTGGGATCAAATAGTTGTCTCAAAACATGTCATTTCTATTTTTTAACTTGTGTAAATAATGACGATGCCATTTTAATATTTAGATAATTTTTGCAGGACCTAGTCCCACAGTGGGATCACTGGTCTATGCATATTAACATATTCTTATCTCTCGGTATATAATTACCATTACATTAGCTATAGGATGTTAGCAAACTCCCCGGCTGGCTGGTTCCACCTTATTCCATTGAGCTGCGCCCCCTGCAACTAACAACACGGCAGCTGGACCTGGAGCTGAACGGCGCCCTCCACAACTACGATTGAAAGGACAACAACTTGACTTGGAAAAAATCCTGGAAGTACACTCTGTTCCCCAATAAAGTCCTGTTCCCCTTCCCCAATAAAATCTTTAAAAAAAAGACCCAGCTTTAATTCCCTTGAATTGAAACTCCCTGTGACACTCCCTGTGACACTCACTGTGATACTTCTCCCTGTGACACTCCCTGTGACACTCACTGTGATACTTCTGGAGATTTGAGGAGCCTGTGTTCCTTCTAGTCACTTCTTGCTTCAATTTTCTGAATCACTCTCTCCTGGTGTTTACCTCACGTGACTCATCATTCTGTCCCCTTTCCTTCATTTCCCTCAAACACTCTTCATATCAGGGACAGAAAAGGAGTGGCAGAATACGTAAGTAAGTAAAACCTCTTCGCAAGGCAAACAACCTGAAAATTTAAAATCTCAGACTTCTCTATTTGGAAAAGGGCACCGCCATTCCTTCTCCTAGGAAATCCTCACTGATCCCTTTCCTCCTTGGATCCCAACTTCTTGCACTTGCTGGCCCATCTCTTCCCGACTACACCTTGTCAAACTCCCCTCTCCCCTGGGGCCTGGGCTCCTGCTCTGCAGTCTCAGAGGCCTGTATTCCCCTGTCACTTCTACAGCCGGGTCCTAGGGCTATTTTTACACAACCCCAAATGGCCCATCAGTGTTTTATTAAACAAATTCCGTTTTCTCCCTGAGTAATTAGACCAATAACCTTTAAACCATTAATTTTTCTTCCACATCATCTAGAAGCTAATGCCCCTTTTTTGTTTGTTTAAAGATGCTTGAATTAAGAAAAAAAAATCATAATTAACAGATGTTTTCTCCACAGTAAACAGAAGGTACTATTTCTTAGTTTCTGGGGAAAATTACTTTCTCCTAGAGGGATCAATAAATCTTTCAAAAGATTATCACATATATGGCTTCAAGCTATAAAGCAGAAACTCAAATCTCATTATATATATTCATATCCTCATATATCAGAAGAAATGTCCCATAATTCTGTTCACTTATCTCTGGTTTTCCTTGGTAATCAATATCACATCTTTACTCGTACAAAATGCCGTGGGTAGTCAGCATCTAAACTCTACGAAACAAAACAAACATTTTTGCTTTAAGTATTAGACATGTGTCCTTCTATTTCAATTTGAATTTTACTCTGAATAATCTGAGAATCATCTACTCCTAGAAACTTATCCTACCAAACTCAGTTCCTTAGCTGCATCTTTGAGGAAGTTACTTTATCTTGCTGGTTATTATATCTGAGACGAAGAGAGGTAGACATTTAGAATACACAATTCAAGGTTGTGTACATTATATTTTCTTTAAAAATCCAAGCAGCCACTTAGCTAGTACAAATTAATAATAATCGCCCAGACCTTTTGCCAGCATTTCTCCTCTGTATGCGTGTAGCAGTGCCCATTTGAGGAAAAGGGAAACGCTCTTTACAGGGAAAAAAAAAAGATTTAGGAATGACTGCACAAAGACAGACTGCAAATAATCAACAGGGAATCAAAATAAATAAAATATCAATAGATGTAAATGCTTCAATTAATTTTATAAATATAAAATAAATCAGAGTTAAGGGGCTGTCATGTCAGGGATTTGGAGGTGAAGGTAAAGAAAGTCTATGCCAGTAAATCTCTGTGAGTGGGATTGGGCTGCTGTCAAATATTAGTGAGCATCTACTGAGGAATAAGCAGCTGCAGAAAAAGAAGGCAGCCTCATGTGCATTACATCATGGGAAGAACCTTAACACCATCTCCAGACGGAGGTTAATGAATTAAGGCCTTACGCCGCCAGGCTGCGTCTAGGCGCGAGGCCACCGGCACTGGGCCTCCAGACCTCCTACTCACAAACTTTCCGCCCCGCCTCTTGCTTCTGCTGATTCACACGGGGTTCATTCATAGAGGCAAACCTGCCAAATAACTCCATTAACTCTGAAGTTCTGGGAAGGAAACAATGGGTCTGAAGAACCCAGGTGGTATCATCAGGTTTTTTTCACCTTTGGAGGCCAAGACATTGGCAGTGAAGAGAAGATGGATATGACAAGTGAAAACATGCTTTCGTGGGTGGTGTTAAGGACCAGGGTTTGGTCTCTTAGATTATGACCCAAACAAGAGGTCTTTAATAAGAGACCACATGCTTCTCCTGAAGACCGGGGGCTGGAAAAATACTTTCCTTTCTCTCATTCAAATTTACAAAGGTGAACTATCTGATAAAGGATTCTCTTTAATCAATGTGGGCATAAAGAAAAAAATGCTTTTGTAACCCTTGTTTTCTGAAGCCATAGTAGGCTGTGGGAAGACAGTGAGAGGTGTGGTGAGTGTTCCCGTGGGCAATGAATATATTCTTGGGTCCTGAGCCTAAAACAAAGTACGTTGACATCCTAACACCTGCTGTGTGGTCTCCCACAGCCCTACCCTTTGCCAGGTGGATGATTAGCTCTCCTTCTCTTGGTGACTATGTGATGGGGGGAGGGGAGAGACAGAGAGAGAGAGAGAGAGAGAGAAGAAGGCGTGTGTGTGTGTGTGTGTGTGTGGTGTGAGTGATGTGTGCAGAGGGAACAGAACAGGTTCCGCTCCTGCAGTCTTTAGCACCGAGCACAGTTCCCAGGGAGCACTTCCTGTGAGTAGGGTGTCAGGGAGCAAAGCGATGGGACATTACCTCACCGTGTAGAAAGCCCTGTGCAGGAGTCAGATGAATGAGTTCAGATTCTTCCACTTCCTCACAGCATGGCCCGACAAATCACGTAAACTCTCTGCACCTCCAATTCTTTATCTGCAATATGAGGATAATAGTACCCTGCTTTAAAAAATGTGACTCCATATCAAAACTGGGGTGAGTTCCAATTCCTTATTAATACTTACAAGTGTCTTCATAGTTTGGACTCAAACTAAGCCCTTCTGGCTCTTACAACTTCCTAACGCACCTTATTCTCCAATCCCACTGAGCATTTCTCCTTTTCATAGTAAGACAGGCCCTTAATAACGGGGATCTGTTGGCCAAAGTAACTCTTTCCACGTGCCTGCCCCCCTGTCTGCCTGCCAAACGCCTTCTCACCCCAGTATTCCTCTCACAAGTCCCCTGCCCTCCTCTGAGTTAGAGCTTCTCCTCTGACTGCAGTGCAATCTCAGCTTTGAGCTCTCTAGCAGATGTTACGCTGTTCTGTACTATTTATGACATAACTTGTAAGCTTGAGGGCAAAATATATGTTTAATTTATCTTTATATACCACTTCTAGCACAGTTATTGTACATAACAGCCTATCAATTAATGTCGGGTGAATTAAGTTTCTCCTTATTTTTTTTCACGTGTTTTTAAAAAACTGAACTTAATTTGACAAGCAGTCTTATATGAGCATTTATACAATAACACAAATTGATCAGTGAGGGAAGTGAATGAATCTCCTTACTATATCACTAATTTTAAATTCTGTACCTTCAGGTTCGTTTATTCTAACTTAGCTCATAGAAGAAGAAACACAAATAGCCAGTAAATACATGAAAGAATATGATTCAACTGACCTTATAAATGAATAAGTTAAAATATAAAAACAAGACACCAAAAACCAATAGAATAAGCAAAAGATGCTTAAAAGATATACAATTCTGGAGAGGGTGCTGTGAAATATGAATTCTAACATGCTGCCAGTTGGAGTATTGTAAGATTTCTTCAAATTGGCTAATATGTATCAAGAGTCTTAAAAATCTTCACGTCTTTTCCTAGTAGCCAACTTCTATGAATCTCTCACATGGAAATAAACAGAAATGCAGATAAAACTTTGTGCACATACTAGATACTCAGCACAGCATAATTCATAACAAAAATGGAAACAATCAAAACATTCAACACAATGAGAAGCATTAAACAAATTACAGTACATCCATGCAAGAAATATTATGTAGCCCCCGAGAATTATGAGAACCAAGAGTCTCTAATGATGTTGAGAAGGGGCGAGGATTAAAACTGCACCATGGGCTTCAGCACAAAGACGCTGGTGGATAAACAGTCCTCGATATCAGCAGCACTTTTCATTGGGTAGCTTTTATTTTCTTCTTTGCTATATTTTTCCTACCTACTTTCAGGTTTCTGTAACAAACATATATTTTATAAAAATTTAAAGCATTAGTTTACATTTTTAAAAACTAAGCTTATTAGAGAGCTATAATCATAGTCTCAAGTGGTTCCTTCCATAAATGGATTCTTTAGTCGTCTTCCCTTTAAGAGTGTTTCTTAGGCGAGGACTCACTGATATTTTAGCTGAGCTTTGATGAATCAGAAGGGGTTCATTAGGCAAGAAAGGGGAAGGGCATTTCAGACAAGGGCTTAAAAGTCACAGAAGACGGGCTACGTGGCGACCAGTCGCTAGGAATTGCAGAATGGGACGTGAGAGGTGGCTCTGAAATAGACGACAGGGTCACAGAGTGGAGGACGCTGGGTCTGTGCCATGGAGCTGGGGCTTGACCCTGCTGCGCATGAGCAGCCAATGGGCATTTTGAGCAGGGAAGTGAGGTAATTAATGTCATTCTAGAAATTGGTCCTCCGGCTGCATTCTTGGTGGTCTTCGTTAGTGCCTGACACACCGCAAGTGTTCAGCACATGCTTCATTTGAGTAAAGAAGTGAATATTAGAGAGACAATGCTGGAGGCAGACAGGCACTCCAGAGGCAGTTGTAGCAATCTCAGAAGAGAGGCTGGTGGCCAGAACAAACACACTGGCTGCTGGGTTGAGGAGAAGATACAGCTTGGAAGGAAATTTGGGACTTCTGGCTTCTGGTCGGACATGTGAGGACCTTGGTCATTACCTTTCTTGTTCACACAACAAAAGAAGGCTGAACAAACAGGGAGCAACAACTCTTCTGAGCTCCATCAGAGAACTAAGGTCTGGGGCAAACCACTGCCTCCAAAACTGAGGGACAGACAAGCAGATATGGAGAATCAGGACTTCTTCAAGCAGAAGCCCAGGAGCTGAAACCTCTGCAGGAAACAGCACTGGGGCAGAAAATAATCTGTCGTCAAGGAGTTGAGAGGCAAAAGCTCCAGGAGAGTCCGGTCTTGCGGGGTGCAAATATTTCCATGGGCTTTACCTCCCGGAGCCCTCCCAGACCTTCTGAAGATCAGAGACAAATCTCCTCATGCTTCTGGCAGGGGGCGGGGGAGGCAGCCATTAAAAATGCACCTGAACTATTCTGTTCTTAACAAGACCTGCTCCCAGGGGGAACACTACAGGCATGCGGAGAGAAGAGGAAAATGTTTAAAGTACCAAAGAAAAAGAATCGCCGGCCTAGAATTCTGTACCCATTGAATGGTCCTTCCGAGGGAGGGAGGAGAAAGTCTGGGAGGCAGAATGAAGTGGAGGAGGCTTTCTTGGCTGCTTGCTTATGGGCTGAAGTGGTGGGTACGTGGGGGTGTTTTATGGTTCTTTTCTCTCTGCTGAGAGACTGAGTATATTAACCAGGAGTGAGAACAGGAGAAGGAGGCTGGTGAAGGATACTTTGGAAGTGACACATTGAAACATTTCAAGACATCTCCATGGAACAGGAGAAAGAGTTTGGGGTGGAGCTATAGATTTGTGGGTTTGTTTTCATCACCCAGGCAAAGTGCATCAAGTGAAAAAGGAGGAACTGAGGATAGAATCCTGCGAAATAATAGCGTTGATAGTACATCACTTAGAATTTGGCTGCACCTGAAAATCTGCATTGTTGTGGCTTAAAAAAATAGGGTTTTGTTCTCACATTACAGAAAGACTGAGTTTGCATATTTATAATAGTTGGTACAGAAATCTCTCTAACTTATGTTTTGCTTTAGCTCCTAGTCACAGGTTTACTGGGGGAAATTCCAATCGTGGTGTCTGCATTCTAGCAGGAAGAAGGAAGAAGTGTGCCAGTATCAGGAGAGCAAAGCTCTGCTGGGAACCCCACAGCTGACATCTGTGTGTATAGCATTGATTAGAACTTTCTCCATGGCCTAGCTGGGTTCAAAGACAGCTAAGGAGGTGGCGATTGGGAATGGGGTTTGATTAGCTAACTAATAGTATCTGCTTCAGGTAGTTAAATGGGAGGGAAAAAGAGGACCTGGGGTAAAGCTCGAGAAAAGAGACAAACTCGGAAGAAGCAAGGTTGTCCAAAAAACAAGAAAGTGTTCCAAGAATCATGGAATCTTAATTCCATCAAATGCCTGAGAATTCCAGTAAAATAAGGACAGACACATAGTGATGAAAAGGCCATTGGTCATGCTAGCAGAGAAGTAAATGAGCAAAGAGGCCGCAGGAACTCACGGGGCTGCTCTTTTTTATCTTTGCCTTATTTAATATTTCCAAAAGACATGTACCATATTTGTAAGTCATGAGCATTGGTGACGAAATGAATACCACCACCCACAACCCAGCTGAACAACAGAACACAGCCAATACCATTGCATGTACCATCCTGAGAACCTCTCACTCTTTCAAGAAGTTTGATCCTAAAAGACAGAGTAAAATAAGTGATGTGGGCTACAGGGAGAAGAAGGCAAGAAAGGCTTTTTAAAAAGTTAAATCTATTGGGGTCACATTGGTTAATAACATTATGTAAATTTCAGGTGTACAACTCTCTACTACGATGCCCGTACACTCTATTGTGTGCTCACCCCTGAATCTAGTCTGTTTCCATCACCTTGTATTTGGCCCCCTTTGCTCTCTCTATCCTCCCCAACCCCCTGCCCCTCTGGTGACCACCATACTGTTGTCTATATCTGTGAGTTTGTTGAAAGGCATTTTTAGAAAGACAGATTGGGAGGTTGGAGATGGAGGGGAGAGTGGAAACAGGCCCAGCACACAGCAGTGCCCCTCAGAGGAGAGCTGGGGGACAAGAAACGATGAGGAGGCATCTGGCTGGTTTTGCCGGGTGTACTCTTGGTGAAGGAGGTGTGATCAGCACTTCTCTTCCTCCTACAGGGCCAAGTCCAGGGAGAACATAGGTGCAGCCGTGAGAGGGATGGAGGTCAAATGCCCTGCATCCTGGAGAGGGAGGCCCTGAAGCCTAATTCCTGAGAGGTTACAGGAAAGGCTCCCTCCTCTCTGCCTGGGGTGAGCTGCACAGTGGCAGAGGCTCCACTCACAGGGCTCGGCCAGCACACACATTAGAAATGTGCTCATCTGAGATCGTCACTATGGGCTGACAGAGAAGAAAGTGGCTTGCAGCATTGTTGAGCTGGTGGGGAGCAGGTGGGTGGTGGGGCTTACACAGAGTTTCAGCTTTGCAAGGCGGGTGGAGTGAGGGAGAGGAGGAGAGGGTTAAGTTTATAATCAAGATCTGTAGATCTTTGCTGAGTAAGAAGGGACATGCACAGGGGAAGGTTGATAGTAGAAAATGGTCCGGTTAAAGCTTTGGCTTTGGAGTGCCACTCAGGGAAGTTGAGCTGGAGGGTCAGCGCTTTCTACAGATTCCGGAGGAGCTGCTGAGGCGGGAGGGAGTAACAACACATCATCGGAAGCAAAGAGCCGAAGGGCGTGAGAGACCGGGTGCTGAGTCAATGGTCTGTGTGGCTGCTGAAGTTGTTAAAATGATGGCAGGAGTAGTGCGGGAAGAAAGAGTTAAGGTGATAAAATCATTACGGAATGAGCGTGACTGGGGCTGATGACAACAAGGAAGAGGAGTGACAAGAGGTCAGGACTGCTGGCAGGACTTTCGGATGACGTGGTGCTGACCGTCTGAGTGTTAGAAATGACCACATGATCTGGACACCAACATCACAGGCATGTTCTGCTGCTTGCGTCTGCTTTTTCGTTTTTGTTTGGCTGTTGTGGCAGTGTGGGGAGGCAAGAAATACAGGGTTAAAAAGAGAAAAAATAAACCCTCTTTCCTTTCTGAAGAACATTTAGTGTTAATTATGTTGTAATACGCTTAATGTACTCGCACTGCCAATGGCAAGCATTTAGAGGACAAGGAAATCAAGATACAACAGGGCTGGGAGCAAATGATAAGTGAAAAATATACTAATAACTCAACTGACAGTTGAAGGAGTTTTGCTCCAGGCAGATTAAATAGAGGTTTTTCCTGGAGACCATTTTAAAAAAAAGAGCCCGAGCTACTAAGGGTTGTAATTGGACTCAGCAAAAATTAAATTTAGATGAAATAAAAGTTGTCTGTGAAATTATTGTGGTTCTTATAATGCAGTTGAACAATATCCCTAAGGCTGTTTGGTTTCATTTTTCCTCACGTCTCATGATGATGATGAATCTCGTTTGAGTTCCGATTATATAAACTAGGATTTACTGCAAACACATAAAAGATTTAAGAGTAAGATAAAGCTATATTTTATCATGTATTTTGAATAGGTTTTGCCATTAGTTAACTAGAAATAGAGGAAATTAAATAATAAAATGTAGAATTCGTTAAATCCAAGAGTAGATGTATAATGTATAAACCTCTCTTCTGTCACCTATAAAAATACTAAGGTGGTTTCCATCACATATTTAAATTCTAGCCATCTATGAAGTTAACACAGGTCCTACCTCCTTCATCAAATCTTCTAGACTTTCCCCAGGGCTCATGGTCCTTTCTGTTCTGAAATCCTGGGGCATTTTTATTTAATATAATATTGTAGATCACCTTTTATATATCAAGTACTATACCAAGCACGTGGCAGGAGGGAGAAAAACAGCATTACTTAAGGGAGAAATAGTAAAAGCAACAATAAAAACGACTAGTTCTCATTTGTCAGGTGCTGTGCTCAGTGCTTTGCATGTACTGTTCAATTTATCACAGCAACATTAGGAGCTAAATACCATTATCATTCCCATTTTAAATATGAGGTATAGAGTTAAGTTGCTGCTGAAGGTGACAGGCCTAGTAAGTGGTACATTCTGACTCAGAAGTTCTCCCTGATTCTAAAGCCCTCACCACCTAAGTCACTCAGTTGCTTTGGGCCTCGGTTTCCTCATCTCAGGGGAGAAAAAAGCATAATGGTCTACATTTGCCCTACCTAATTTCTAGGGTTGTTATGAGATCCAAATAAGAGAATAGGTTTGCAAATACTTCAAAAGTAAACCTGCTGTGGTAATGTGGTGTGTTACGTATCGTGATAACAACATCTATGAATTATTTTAGGTGGACTAACTTATTTAACTCTCAAAATGACCCTCTGTGGCAGTTCTTAAGATCACGCCCATTTTATGGTGGGGAAACTAAGATACAGACAGTTTACACCTGTTCAAGACTCCAGCCCAGGTGGCCTGCGTCCAAGACCCAGGTCCTAATCTCTAAATTGTGCTGCCTCTTTTCTGAACTTTGTGCTGTGGACAGTCCATGGGGCCAGGCGTCCATGCTAGTAGAGGTGGGCGCTGCTGAGCTTAGGGCAAGGCCTTGGGGAGAGCGCTACTGCTTTTCCTGGTCTGCATTTAGCCTGGTCCCTGAGGCCGTACAGGTGAGCTCTGCCTGACCCCCACCCCCACTTGGGTACCAGCCTGCATGCCCAGAAAAATAACTGGAGGGCAGAGCCCTGGCGTGCAGCCCCTCACTGAGTAAGCTCCTGCCCTTCACAAGGCGTCTTCCATGAGAATCAGGGTCCCCTTAACCAAAGTCACACCTCACCTTTCCCATGGAAAATGCTTAGAGTATCTGGTTCCTGGAATTCCTCATTGCCTCTGCATGAACGTTTTTGACAGAAATACACCGTCTCTAGGGAAATCCTTTCCGTTTTTACTTATCTCTAATTATTTAGAGAGCCTTCTTTAAATTGAACTCTAAATGACTTAAATTGATCCATGAATTGAACATTTTTGGACTTATTCAAGACCTGTCCTCTCTAGTTCTCATAACAAAACTGGGTTTAGCTCAGTACCTACATACCTGGTGCAGACAGCATTGTTGTGGCCCAAACTTTCATGTCTTATGACTCACTTTGGGAGCTATATGTGCATGTGGGGGAGGGGTGACCTGCCCATAGAGAAGCAGACACATCTTTATAGCCCACTGCGCTCCTGCAGAGAAGAATCAAATTCCTATGAGTAAGTTCAATGTTCTGAATACGGTAATGAAACTGGTTTGACTTTATTAACCCATCATTTCTCCAAATTATTTGACATCAGGACTTTTTAAAATTTATTTTTTATTAATTTTATTAAGTTTATTGGGGGTGACATTGGTTAATAAAATCATATAGGTTTCAAGTGTACAATTCTATAATACATCTTCTGTCTATTGCATTGTGTGCTCACCACCCAAAGTCAAGTCTCCTTCCATCACCCAAAGTCAAGTATCTGGCCCCCTTTATCCTCTTCTACCTCCCCTTCTCCCACCTTACCCTCTGGTGACCACCATATTGTTGTCTGTGGCTGAGTTTTTTTGCTTGTTTGTTCATTTGTTGCTTTAAGTTTTATATCCCACATATGAATGAAATCATGTGCCTCTTGAGAATATCTGTTAATTCATGATAGAGCTAATGTTCGATGGAATACATTTTGGGAAGAAGGTGTGTGATTGAAATTGTAGTCAAGTTCTAATCTAACAGACATTCTTCTCCAGGTTCCACTCTCAAAGAAAAATATGATTAATATAAAAAACATTGCAGAGAGCACTCCATGCAAATTCTGAATTATTAAAATGTAAAATCATTTGGTGGTTCAAGAAAGGAAAATATACTATGGATGTGAAGTGTAATTTTACATGATAATACATTTAATCACTTTTCAGCTCTATGAAACGAAGAGCTCTTAGGAATCTTCTAGTTCAACTCGTTTCACACGTGATAATCCTGAGACCATTAAAAGAAATTCTGTCCGTGATCACACAGTCAGTTAGCAACAGAGTGAGAACACAAGCTCTCAATTTCGTATTTCCATTTTCACATAATGAATACTTTGTTTCCAACTGAAATCTGAGCAGGAAGTAGTCCCCCCTCATCCACGGTTTCGCTTTCTACGGTCTCAGTTACCCACAGTAAACCATAATCCAAAAATATTAAATGGGAAATTTCAGAAACAAACAATTCATAAGTTTTCATTTTCATGCTGTTCTGCGGAGCGTGATGAAATCTCATGCTGTCCAGCTCCATGCCACCTGGGACGTGAATCATCCCTCCGTTCAGTGTATCCAGGCTGCATACACTCCCTTCCTGTTTGTCACTTCATTAGTCACTTGGTAGCCCTCTTGGTTATCAGATTGACTGTTGCAGTCTCGCTGTGCTTGTGCTCAAGTCACCTTTATTTTACTTACTATTGGCCCCACAGCACAGGAATAGTGACGCAGTCAATTCATAAGTGCCAAAGTGAAGCCTTAAAGTGCTTCTGTAAGTGAAAAGGTAGGTATGCACTCGTACAAGAAAAATCATAGCATATGTAGGGTTCGGTACAATCTGCGGTGTCAGGCATCTACTGAGAGTCCTGGAACTTGTTCCCTGTGGATAAGGAGGGACTATTGTATTTTTATAAATCAAATATATATGTGTGTAATTTATGGTGCAGGTGTAATGGAATGCATATTTCCACTCCACCCTCTGGATCTGTCAAATATTCCTTAACCCAAACGAGCCTGATCCGATACAGGCAGAATAAATATCAGACAGCGGAAGAGACTGTCAAAGGATGCCTTGAGGGGTAGAATGTAGTCTGTGCCTCTGTGGAGTTTCATTCTACTAATAGCTGGATAGAGGATGGGACTATGTGTAACCAATTTAAGGAGTACTCACTGCTGGGTGGGTCTAAACATGAGGCAGTTTCTCTTCTCGAAACATTACCTCCAGCCATGCTCTTCGGAATCATCTGTTATGGTCCCTGAATGGACCTGCAGCAGAGGCTAGATCTTTCTGATCATTTTCAGTTATTATAATCTATTCTGGCTCAAAATTTCAAGTTTAAGCTGGATTTGAATTTCATCTTGATGGTCTCGTCTTTGACTCCCAGTGGGGTAATCATTAGGGCTTGTTAAGAGTCTTCTAGCCTTTTTTCTGCAGACATGACAGGAAAGCACCCCTCACAACCCATGAAGTTGGGGTGAACTTAGGCCACATGACTTGGGTTTGGCCAATGAAATGTGAGCACAGATGATATGTATCACATCTGGGCTATGGTGTTAAGAGCGAATGCAGAGTTTGCTGCCTTCCCTTCCTTCCTGTGGTGGTGGAGGAAGCACGTGTCCAGGTGAAGTGTCCTGCAGCCCAGATCTTTAAGTGACCTCTCCGAACAGAGCCCCCTGCCAACCTGCTGTGCAGTGAGAAGTACATGTGTTGTGTTAAGCTTGGAGACATGGGCTTTTCTGAGACTCTGCAACAAAACCTAGTCTGTTCTGGCTCCTACATCCCAGCACAGGCTTGAGAACCGTCTGCTTGGAACTGAAGGAGGTGAGGGGTCCATGATCCGAGTCTGCATTCCGGCTTTCCTCAGTGAGGTCCAGCTCCTCCTCATTTGGAAGGAGGCAGGAGTAAACTGACAAGACAAGGAACATCCATGGTTACCTGCAAGCGGTGGGGAGAGTTGCTGGCCTCACTCTTCCTGTTCTTCCCAAGCCCACGATGCTACAGCCCTTTTTCACTTACGAATGTGGGCGCCACCATCAAGCCTCTAGCCTTTAGGAATATCCAGCTGAGAAGCACACACCAGTTTCCATGTTTTCCCATTCCCATTCCAGAGGACACTCCAGGCTCTCCCCAAACCCTCTCACCACTCAGCCGGCACTAAGCTGGCCAACAGGAGTCCAGCTGCCTTTCTTGCTGGGACTCCTCTTGGACTTGTCCCCCTCAGTTGATTTTGGAGAGTGGGAGAATAAATTCTATATGAACACCACAGTCCCCATAAGGCCAGGGATAGCCACTTTCCTCTGCCCCCTGTCCCCAAAGACCTCATCTGATAGGAGCCTTGGGGTGGGGGCTGGAAGTAGGCAGTGCTCAGTTGTGGTAGGGCCTGGGGTAGAGGATATCTGCCGTTTGTTGCTGTGGACTCTAGGATGTGGCACACCTTCTTTGTCTTTTGTTCTGTGGTTTAATAGCCACAAGTCAGTCCCACTAAGCATCAGGTCACATTTATATTTGGAGTTAAGTTGATTGACTGGATGTGCTAGGGGACAGAGAAGCAGGTCATTGATTCAATCAGCCATGCCTTCTTTCATTCAAATATTTATCAAGACTATGTCTCTGACACACTTCCAGGCACTGGGGATATAGAGACATAAGACCCTGGAAGTTAATAGTTGAAAGGAGAAACAATTCTTAAACAGAGTTTAAGTATCACACATGGGTCTTGTGGGATACTGTGTGTGTAGATGAGTGTGGGAAGGGAACCTCGCCATGCTGGACAATGGGGGGAGGACAAAGCATGGGCGAGATAATGCAAGTAAACAGGGCATGGGGAAGAGTGTTACGGCAGCGGGAGCGGCATGAGTAGGGCCCAGGTGTGCATCCATGGGGCTCAAAGTGAGTGGGAGGTGAGCAGGGTGGGTCCCAGGGGACTTGCTAGTCCCTTGAGGAATCTGAACTTCAAGCCGAGGGCAGAGACAAATCCATAAAGGGTTTATAGCCGGAACAACATGATCCCATTTATGTTTTAGAAAGTGAACTGGAAGCAATGTGGGGGTGAGGGGTGGAATTCTGAGGGGTCCAGGCTGTAGGCAGGTAAGTCAGTTGCAATGAGCCTGGAAACAAAGGACAGTGTCCTGAACTAAGTGCTTTTCACTACTGTGAGGCCTGTGACCTTGTAATCAAGTGACAGACCAATGTTGGAGACAGAGTGAGAGCATGATGCGAAAATGCGGCTACTTGTGCACAAGGCACTTCACACACGTTCTGGAAATGACGTTTGCCTAAAACCACGCATTGACTTGTCTGAGAATCTGTCCATCTATCTGGTTCTCAGACAGAAATTTCAGAAATGCCAGCTATGTGGAAACCTGACTACTAAGCTCCGGTTTAGGCTTATAAAGATAACAGGTCACGCTGTGAAACACGTCGGCGTAGGTGAAGCTTGAGTTTGCCTCACCAAGGGTCTCTGAGGGCAGCTCCCAGCCCTGCCCAGCCTCCTCCCCAGTAAGAAGAGAAGGGTGCTGAACTGGTGGGCTTCTGGAGCCACGTGTACATCTGCTGGCTGTTTGCCTGGGCTCTGGATCCTGTCCCCTGACACCACTAGGTGACACTGCAGTACACAGTCGTGGCATTCAGCTGTGTCACAGGCTGGGAAATGCACACCGCTTTGTATCCCCCTCTCCCCATCGTAGGAAGGCCACCTGATTCTCCACCATCTTCCCCAATTTAATTATTTCCCTTTTGGTGGAAGAGCTGGGTTCCAAAAAAGGGCACTAGAAAGGCTTGCCATTTGAAGAATGAATTTCTAACCCTCTTAGAATACAGCTACCTGCAAATTAATTTGTTGGTAAGAATGGGTGCTTAGGAAGCTTCCTCAAGCAGAGGGACACCTATCCTACCCCTATTGAAAAAAGACCAAACTTGTGAAAAATTTCAAAGGCAATAAAAAAGACCAAAAAAAAAACAAAAAAAATGAAACCGGTTTTGCTCTTACCATTGTCTTGTGGCTTTATCCTCCGGGTTTGCTGCCTTTGGGTTTGTTTTTTCCTGATCCTCTGAGATAGTCTTCTGAGAGCAAGGAAGCCCTTTTTTCTCCCACTGCTGTTATCAGCACACTATTCTCTGCGTTTTTCCTCACTTGTTTTCTAAATTCGATTGCTGCTTTGTTGAATAGTTCCGTATTTTTCCATTTCTGTATTTATTCATTCGTGCACACTCTAAAGATTTGTAGTTGCATTGTTATCCTTATGGAAAAGACATTACGTAGCTATAAACGGACATATCTGTGAATTCCGCCTTGAGGGACATACAACTAACTGGTTACTTCTTTTTAAGGTTTGCTTTTCAGATCATCTTCTCTTTCTGGATATTTGATAAAACACACACACACACACACACACACACACTTCTCTCTCTCTTTTTTAAAAATCTGCCTCTTTATGTACCTGTATACACATTTTCCCCTTTAATGACTCAGCAGCTTGATATTCTTATTTTCATCAACTCAGGTTTTACTTGTACCATAATGTGCCTCCTTCCCTTGATTTAGCATCAGGTCAACTTGGCATCCTCAGGTTATTTTTCTTTCCAATTTCTCCTTTAAAAAATATTGTAGTCTGCCTTGCTATATTGAACAATGACAGGTTTCTCATTTATAGAACAATAGAACTAGAAAGCTGTATTTCCCACCTTATTTTGTTCTGGCTATTAAAAAAAAAAGTTCATTCTACCTAGGACCCAGCTCCATCTGAGCTGCAGGCAATGACCACTGAGTTCCGGTCAGTTGAAGACCAAGGAAGAGGATTCCACACGGGCAGCATGGGGGTCTAACAAGCAGCTGCCTGTGGTTTGTGGAGTTGGCAAGGAATCTTCAGCTGCTGACTCAGGAGTAATCTGTCTTCGTGTCAGTGACAGTTACAGCTGTGTTCCTTCCACCCCCCTCCCTCCAGAGGGAATGTAGGAGCGGTTTGGATTACTTCCAGTTGGGTCTGCTGGGCTCCTGGACTTTCTCTTTTCCTTCCAGGCTCCAGCCCCGGTGACAGTCCCATGCTTTGAACACTGGCTTTACTGTATTGCTTCCCAGATGTGAAAAGTTTGTGATACAGTTTTCAAAACAGGTCTCTGGAAATAGTCAACATGTAACCAGGTTTTTAAAAATTCTTCTCACAGTGGTATAGAAAGCATTTGGAAGGACAGGTGTCTGGGAAGACTCAAAGGGTAAGCATGTTGCAACTTATAGCAAGTCCTAGGTTTTATTATTTATTTTTTATTTATAGCAAAGCTATTGAAGGATATATGATCCCACGTAGGTTATAATGAAAATAGCTTCTACTACTTTTGATGTTTTGGGGGTTTTTTAGTTAGTTTATTTGGTTTTGTTTTTTTGTTTGTTTTTCGTATTGGAAATTATCTGTTGACTTCCAATGTTAACAGAACATGAGGACTCAGTTCTCACATATATAATTAGGTCTCACATATATAATAATTGTACCAATATTCAATGAAGGTCGCGGGTGTCAAGTGAGTCCTGTTATCAGGAAGAAAAACTGGCTTTGTACGGGGACGGGCAGTGATGTCCACCCGTAACTGCCCCATGGCTAGTGGCGACTGCATAATGTTTGCTATTCTAAGATGCATCCAAAAAAGTTGCCAAAAGTTGTTAAAATGGAAAAAAATATGAGCTTCAGAATTGACAAATGCCTTTCTATGGATGAGCTTCTCAGTGAAGTGGTCTAATGGGACGTGTGATGGGAGGTTTCCCACTCTCTGCCCCCCGGGGGTTTTCCTCGCAGTGGCTTATTGTCTTCCCCAGAAAGGGAATCTCACAGACGCCCACCTGTGGTTTTTGTTCTGGGAGCCAAGTAGGGGCACATGTCAGACCCTAGTACATCCAAAACTGAACTCTCTCCCCCACCCCAGACTGCTCCACCTTCGGTCTTCTCATGTAAGTTAATGACAAATACAGTTTCTTTTTCTAAAACTCCTGATGTCATTCTTGATGCTTCTCTCTCCCATACTCCACAACCAAACGATTGGGAAGTCCTGCTGATTCTACCTTCAGTATGGATCTAAAGACCCGTCACTTCTCAGCACTTCCACTGCCACTCTACTACCTTTCTGGTCCCCGCCACCATCACCTCGCCTCCGGTTTCTCAGTAGCCTCTAAGGAGTCTCCATGTTTCTTCCCTCACTCCAAGCACCACGGCCCCCACCCTCACCACCCACAGCCTGTTCTCAACCCAGATGCCAGAGTGATGCTTTTAAATCAGAAGTCAGAGCATGTCAGTTCCTGCTTCCAATTTGGCAGTGGCTCCTGTCTCACTTGAGTGAAAGCCCAGAGTATTACAGCAGCTTATAAGGACCCACATGACCAGGACCTTTGTCAGTTTATCTCCTGTCATTACCCCTTTCACTCCCTGTAGTGCAGCTGTACGCTCTCCCTGCTGTTCCTCAAACATGCCAGGCATAGCCATAGCTCTACATCAGGGGCTGCTGCCTCGGCTCGCTCCCTCCTGGCAGTCCCATCCTTCAGGAATCTACATGGTCAACGTCTTCATCTCCTTCGAGTATTGGCAGATGTGTCCTTCTCGATTAGCCTACCGCCTTATTTAAAAGAATGCCACATCTCTCCATATTTGATCCTCCGTACTGTTCTTTCTTTTATTTTTCTTGTAACACTTAGCACCTTCCACATGCTGCAACATACTTCATTTCTTTATTGTCAGTCGTCCTCTACTTTCTAGCTATGATTGCCTGTTTTGTTCACTGGTATATAGCAGTAGTCACTGAATAAATGTATGCTACAAATAGACCATATATATATATATATATGTAGACCGCCTGTATATACATAGACCATGTGTATATACGTAGACCATGTATACGAGATCTGACAATTAAGTTCTAGAACTGGTTGCAATGATGTTGCTAAACTTTTTTGATATCAGAGAGATTATTCATTATGAATTTGTACCAACTGGATAAACAGTTAACTAAGTTTCCTGTTTGGAAGTGCTGAAAAGGCTTTGTGAAAAAGTTACATGAAAACGACCTGAATTTTTTGCCAACAATCCATGGCTCTTGCATCACGACAATGCACCAGCTCACATGGCACTGTCTGTGACGGAGTTTTTAGCCAGTAAACAAATAACTGTATTGGAACACCCTCCCCACTCACCTGATCTGGCCCCCAATGACTTCTTTCTTTACTTGAAGATAAAGGAAATACTGAAAGGAAGACATTTTGATGACATTCAGGACATTAAAGGTAATACGATGACAACTCTGATGGCCATTACAGAAAAAGAGTTCCACAATTGTTTGAAGGGTGGACTAGGCACTGGCATCAGTGCATAGCTTCCCAAGGGGAGTACTTCGAAGGTGACCATAGTGATATTCAGCAGTGAGGTATGTGGCACTTTTTCTAGGATGGGTTCACGAACTTCATTGTCAGACCTCGTATATCACATATCTACATTGACCATGTATATAGAGATACCATATGTACACATACATATATACACATAGACCATGTATATATACATAGACCATGAATATACAGAGACTATAAACATATACAGAGACCATGTATATAGAGAGCATAGATGACTGTGAATAATGTGGTAATGGCTCCTAGGCATAATGTTATTGTTTGGATGAGCTTATTATTTTTCTGTTAGTGGACATTTTCTTATTAATCCGGTTCTACCCAAAAGTAAAATGTACCCACACCACATAAAAACCACAATTTCATATGCCTTCCTCATCAGCCTAATTCCCACAATAATATTTATCCACTCAGACCAAGAAATAATTACCATGAATTGACATTGAATAATTATTTAGACTCTAAAAATAACACTTAGCTTTAAACTAGATTAATTCTCAATAATACTTATACCAGTGGCACTATTTGTCACATGATCAATCATGGAATTCTCAATATGATGTATACACTCAGACCCTAACATTAGCTGAGTTTTAAATACCTGCTCACGTTTCTCATTACACTGTTAATGTTAGTCACTGCCAACAACTTTTTCAATTCTTCATTGGATGAGAAGGAGTAGGAATTATATCTTTCTTACTAACCAGATGATGATATGGTTGGACAGACAAACACGGCAGCCCTCCAAGCTATCGTCTATAACTGTATTGGACATCAGATTTATTATGTCAGTAGCATGAATCTTATTTGATTCGAGTTCATGAGACTTCCAACAGCTCTTCCTTCTCAACTTGACAACACAGTTTCCCACTGGATGGACCTCAGCTAGCCAAAAATGGAAAATCTGCCCAATTTGGACTTCCTTTTGCTATAGAAGGCTCTATACCCATCTCAACCCTACTCCAAAAGTAAATGAGAATTTTTAAGTTTCTATTAGTGGATTCATCAGCTAACATCTTTATTAAACTATACTGACAGTAAAAAATATCACCCAAATAATTTGGGGATTGGTAGAAAGAAGTAGGAGGGATAGTAGATGTATGAAGAGTATTTTCTCATGCAAATGATGGGTTGTTGTTGATGTGATAACGTGTGTTTACTTTGCTGTGTCATAATTACCATATAGAAGGAGTATAGGGCAGTGATGACAATATTAGTTCCCACGAGAGTATGGAAATATTAGATTATGAGAATGTTGATAGAACTGTAAATAGTTCTCTAATTAGATTAATTGTTGGGGGCAAAACTATATTAGTAATACTTGCTACGTAATAGTCTATTAAGGGGACAACTGGTTGTAGACTGTGAGCTAAAATGTTGGAATTAGGAACATCTGTAATAGGATTAATATAGTAATAAACAGGATTTTTTTGTGTGTTAAAGATTCTTTAGATAATTGAACTTGGCTAGCACTGAGTTGTAATGGAAGAAGTATTAATAGAGGTGTTGCTAGGGGGTCGAGAAAAATACTAGTGAGAAGTTGAGGCTGTTATTGTTGGGCTGAATTAGTACAGACTAGTAAAAGTAATCAGTAGGCTATATGCTGTGGTATTGACTCGGATGGTATTGTGGTTGGTTTTTCTTGTTATTTAGTGTTTTGTTTTTTGATGGTAATGTAAATGGTACAAATATAATAGTTGGAATAATGATTTTTAACATTGAAGGAGATTGAGATTTTGTACATAATCAAAACTGTAAGTGTTGGATACTACAACTAGAAGTGATAACCCCAGTTCAGCCTTGCAAGCAGCAAAATGATTGGTGTTATACCAGCTAGTGTAAGGTGAGTATTTAGAATTATAGCAGTTACTATTACAAATATTGACAGTATTATACCTTCTAAGCATAGTAGCAATGATATCAAATGGGACCCATACATTAGTAAATCTATAAGTGATACTGCAAATGCTAATATGGTGATAATATAGACTAGGGACACTTGATAATTATGAGATCAATCATAGTCTAATGAGTCAAAATCACTTGTCTTGGCTTAAACTAATTATCATAATTCAGCTCATTCTAGCTCTTTTTGGGTTCATTCGTAGGCTAGGGTTACAGCCTATAGTGAAATTAGGATAAGTGCTATAGTAAGTATGGTCTTCAGGTTGTATATGGGTAAGTCATGTCTCCATCTTTAATCCATTACCACATGGATCCTTCTAGCCTCTTTCCCTCATTTATCTGTCATTTCCCACTCTGAAAGTGAGAATCCTGGCTCTCACCATCACCATTCATTTACTGAATTGTTCAATTCCAGTGTAGTGGTTTTAGAACAGTCAACTTATGTCCCCATATCCCCCTGGGAAAACCTTTATCAGCTAGAGTATAGTGCTTATGTACAATTCCTTTTGCCTTTAAAGACTATTCCTTTTCAAAGTTATTTAGTAGGTCAGTATCTTGTTCCAACCCTCCCTTCAGTGAAGTTGTTTCATACATTTAGAATCTTTTGTCTGCATTCCATCCTGGCATCTCTGGGCTCCTAAAGGATTTTAAAAATTTGCACGCATTAAGGTTTGCTCTTTGTGCTATCAAGTGTTATGGGTTTTGACAAATGCTTAATGTCTTATATTCACCATTAAAGTATCACACAGAATAGTTTCACTACCCAAAATATGTCCTGTGCTTCACCTGTTCAACCTTCCATCCCCCTCCGAGTTCCCGGCAACCACTGACCAGATTACCATCTTTGTAGTGTTGCCTGTTCCAGAATGTCCTATAATTAGAATCATACATTATTCAGCTTTTGAAAATTGGCTTCTTTAACTTTTTTAATGTAACATGTATAGCTACAAATTTCCCCTCTAGCACTGTTTTTGCTGCCTCCTGTAACTTTGGCACATTGTTTTTTCATTGTCATTTGTCTCTGAGTATTTTCTAATTATCCTTGTAATTGCTTCTTTTATCCATTGGTTAAAAGTGTGTTGCTTAGTTTCCACACATTTGTGAATTCCATTTCACTTTCATGTCATTTCACTTTTTTTTCATTTCACTTGAAAAGAATGGCGATTGTATTGTTTTGGGATACAGTGTTCTGTGTATCTGTGCTATTTCTAGTTGGTTTATTTTGTTGTTCAGGCCTTCTGTTTCCTTACTTATCTTCTGTCTGGCTGTTCTATCCATTATTTAGATTGGGGTATTGAAGCTTCCAAGTATTGTAGAACTATCTATTTCTTCCTTGAATTCTGTGACACTTCTTTCAGGGAAGGTCTGCTGATAATGAATTCCCCCAGTGTTTGTGTGGCTGTGAAGATCTTTATTTCCCTTTCACTTTTGAAGGGTAATTCATTGATGTAGGTGGACACCTCACAGCTGCTGGGGGAACCACCAGCCTTGAAGATGTGCAATAGAATGGCTGCTTTGGGTTGCTGTAGGCTTGGACTTCAGGGGACATTTGGTTGGGGCCCCCGGGGTTCCCACCAGAGCCCACGTGGTTGCCCTGGAGCCTTCTGCCTCCTGGAAGGCTACAGCTTTGCTGCCTACAAATGCCAGTTTATGTCGGGTTCTGGCTTAGGGTGGTCCCTCCCCTGTACAGCTTTGGGATGGAGCGTGCTCCCCTGCACCTAACCAGGCCCCTGGGGCAAAACGCCATGGAGGGTGGGGGACCAGGTGTCCGTGAAGATTGGCATTTGTTTGATGGGTGGCGTGGGCCACAATCCTTGTGGACAAGTCTGGGACCACGGACATTCGGGTCCCAGGGCACCCAGACGTCTCATCCCAGAATTCCCATGCCCATACCACAGAACTGAAATCTCGTGAGGTCAGGCTTCCTCAGGGAAGAGTGGTTCCGGCAGCAGTGCCTCAGGCGGATTCCCCTGTTCTCTCAGCTGCCACAGGACTCCAGCCTCGTCTCCCCGCCCCTCCCATAGGACCAGCGCTGACTGCCCCTCACACCAGGGTCACACCACGCATGTGCCCCTGCGCATCTGAAGGGCTCTGACTGTGCCCTGACTGTCTTTCCCAGAGCCTTGCTCCTCTCTGAGGAGGGCCCATCTTGCCCGCAGGCACCCCCTGCAGTGAAGAAAAGAAAGACTGGTTCCTGCGGTTTCTGAGGAGGTGTCTGCTATCATCCTTCCTCCCATCGTTCCTCCCATAGTAAGGGATCCCTGCTGCCTAGGTTCTTCCAAGATTTTCTCTGTCTTTGGTTTTCTGCAGTTTGAGTGTGATACATCTAGGTGTAGGGCTTTTTGGTTTTGTTTTACTTTTTCTTTTTTGTGATTACTCTGAGTTTCTTGGATCTGTGTAGTGGTTGTCAAATTTTGAAAAGTTCTCAGTTTTTTAAAAGATTTTAGGGGATGACATCATAAAAATAGAGGTGTGAGGTGAGCTTCTGGAAATCTCCCCTGGAATTTACAACAAATTGAACAACTATAACTCCACAAAGGACTCCCAGCACAGCAGACAGGCAAGACGAAGAGTCTCACTACTGAATTCACCTAAAGATGGGCGAATCGCACGAGTGGGGGAGGAGGGAAGGGAGAAGTGTGGAGACAAAGCCGAGCGGGCACAGGATGCAGACCTAGCTCAGTGCTCCGAGCTCGCTGCTTCCCGGAACTACCGCAGCTGTGGGAGAGAGAAGAACTTGGACTGCTAGGGCTCCGCTTATGGCCCACAGGGCTGAGGGGGCAGCATATAACACAGCTGAACCCAACGCTCATGGCAGAGACCTTGGAGAAAAGACTGAGGAAAAAAGGCTGAAAACAGTGGTTTAAGCCCTCACTGCCGAGCAGAGAACAGAAGCCTTAGGCACTGAGACTAGCCACCCCTCCCTACCCTCCCAGAGCTCGCCCCGCCCCCACCTGCCTGGTGCTAGAAGCAAAACAGTAGCAGTGTCAGATCAAAAGAACAGAATATTTGCTGTTCTGAGAACTGTGGACTGCAGACACAGATTCACAGCCCAACTAGTTACGGCAAAGGGGAGTGAGCTGTGGAAGCAGGACCGGCTGTGGTGGTGGTCGCCACCATTGCTCTGGGCCACCTCTCACAGCTCACCCCGCCCCTGGCCCCACCTATCTGGGCGGATCCCTGCAGGAGTAAACAGAACTGCTGAAACATCCGGGCTCTGAATCTGGTGCAAGAAGAGCTTTGGAACTTCAAAAGCTCTCCACATCCCCCCACGGAGGCGATGCCCTATGACCCAGGTGAACTGTTCACAGAGGAGAAGTCCGCCTTCCAGGGAATCCACCCATTGTGTGAGAAGCTGGAATAGTGCAGAGAAAATATAACACTACACTGTGAGAGAGAATAAAAGGCTGCAATCAGAGATAAAATAAAACATTCTAGCAACACCTACTGGAAAACAAAAGAAAGACTTCTTTCTATCAACCTGTTGCCGAACCCACTCCTATAGATGTCTAGGAAGAGAAATAATAAATTGTTAATAGCCATGAATAACCAAGGCAACAAGACAGCTCAGAAAGAAAATGAAAAGTCTCCAGAAAATGAACTTAAAGACATAGAAATATATGGCTTAAGTGACAGAGAATTCAAGATTGCAGTTCTGAAAAAAGTCAACGAGATGCAAGAAAACACAGAAAGGCAGTTTAATGAACTCAGAAACACAATCAAAGAACAACATGAGCATTTTATGAAAGAGATTGGAATTTTAAAAAAAGAAACAAATAGAATTTCTGGAGATTAAGAATTCAATAAAAGAAATGAAGAGTGAAATAGCCAGCTTAGGTAGTAGAGCTGAACAGATGGAGGAAAGAATCAGTGACATCAAAGATAGAAATCTGGAAATGACACGGATGGAAGAAGAAAGAGACTTGAGACTTAAAAGAAATGGAAGAACTCTAAAGAATTTTCTGACTCCATCAGAAAGAGCAATATAAGAATAATGGGCATACCAGAGGGAGAAGAAAGAGAGTATATTCAAACAAATAATCGACGAGAACTTCCCAAACTTGTGGAAAGAACTGGATCCTCGAATCCAAGAGCAAATAGAACACCTAATTACCTCAACCCCAATAGGCCTTCTCTAAGGCACATTTATTGATGCTGTCCAAAATTAATGACAAAGAAAGAAACCTCAAGGCAGCCAGGGAAAAGAAGACAGTAAACTACAAAGGAAAGCCCATTAGATTATCATTATATTTTTCAGCAGAAACTCTCCAAGCCAGGAGGGAGTGGAACCAAATGTTCAAACTATAGAAAGAGAGAAATTATGAGCCAAGAATAATATATCCAGCAAAGATATCCTTTAGCTATGAAGGAGGAATAAAGACCTTTCCAGACATACAGAAGCTGACGGAATTTTCTAACACATGACCTGCACTACAAGAAATACTAAAGGAGGCTATACGACCAGCATAAATAGGGATAATTTGTGACAACCGAAATATAAAAGCGGGGAGAGTAAAGGCCTGAACTGGAATATGGGAATGGAGAAAGTAAGCATGCTGAAGAAAATGGAATACTCTAAATATCAAACTTTCTTTTACATAAACTTAATGGTAACCACTCAAAAAATAAAAAAAAAAAATCCAGAACTCAAATATAAACTGTAATAAAAGAAGAAACAGAGGGAAATATCATAGAATACCACCACATAGAAATAATAGACAACAACAAAAAGGCAAAGAAACAATGGAGACACAGCCTTACCAGAAAACCAAAGATAGAATGACAGGAAATCCTCACATATCAATAATCACCCTAAATGTAAATGGACTGAACTCACCAATAAAAAGGCACAGAGTAGCAGATTGGATCAAAAAACTAAACCCAACCATATGCTGCCTCCAAGATACACATCTCAGCTACAAGGACAAACATAGACTCAAAGTGAAAGGGTGGAAATTGACAGTCCAAGCAAATGGTACCCAGAGAAAATCAGGTGTAGCCATAATGATATCAGATGCAACAGACTTCAGGGTGAAAAAGGTAACAAGAGACGAAGATGGACATTTCATAATGAACTATGCCACAAGAAGACATAAGAGTCATCAATATTTATGCCCCCAATCAGGGAGCACCAAAATATACCAAGCAGAACTAAAGAGAGAAATTGACCAAAACTAAATTATACTATGGGACTTAAATACATCGAGAGCTCTGAATCGATCATCCAAACAGAAAAATAAATAAAGAAATAGCAGCCCTAAATGACACATTAGATAAAATGGACATAATTGACATTTATAGAGCACTTCATCCTAGAACATGAGACTCTACATTTTTATTCTACTGTACATGGAACATTCTCAAGGATAAACCATATATTGGGACATAAAACTAGCCTCGGCAAATTTAAGAAGACTGAAATCATACCAAGCATATTCTCTGATCACAAGGCTTTGAAATTGGATATCAACTGCAAAAAGAAATCAGGAAAAACCACAAATATGTGGAGATTAAACAACATACTTTTAAAGAACGACTGGGTAAAAGAAGAAGTTAGAGGAGAGATAAAAAAATACATAGAAACAAATCACAATGAAAATACATCCTACCAAAATTTTTGGGATGCAGCAAAAGCAGTTTTAAGAGGGAAATTTAACTCATTACAGGTCTATCTCAAGAAACAAGAAAAATCCCAGATAAATAACCCACATTACACTTTGAAGAACTAGAAAAAGAAGAGCAAATGAAACCCAAGGTCAGCAGAAGAAAGGAAATAATAAAAATCAGAGCAGAACTAAGTGAAGTAGAGAACAAAAAGACAATAGAAACAATTAATGTGACAAAGAGCTGGTTCTTTGAAAAGATTAATAAAATTGACAAACCCTTGGCTAGACTCACTGAGATAAAAAGAGAAAAGACACTAATAAACAAAATCAGAAATGAAAGAGGGGAAGTTATCACGGATGCCACAGAAATACAAAGGACCATCCAAGAATACTATGAAGGACTACATGCCACCAAATTCAACAACCTAGAAGAAATGGACAAGTTGTTAGAAACATATAGCCTTCCTAGGCTGAACCATGAAGAACTGGATAATCTAAACAGACCAATCACTAGTAATGATATTGAATCAGTCATCCGAAACCTTCCCAAAAGCAAAAGTTCAGGCTTCACTAGTGAATTCTACCAAACCTTCATAGAGGATCTAATACCTGTCCTACTCAAACTCTTCTAAAAAATTGAAGAAGAGACAATACTCCCTAACTCATTTTATGAGGCCAACATTATCCTTACCAAAACCTGGTAAGGATAACACAAAAAAAGAAAACTACAGACCAGAATCTCTGATGAATACAGATGCAAAAATCCTAAACAAAATTCTAGCAAATCGAATGCAACAATGCATTAAAAAGATTATTAATCACGACCAAGTGGGGTTCATCCCAGGGGCACAAGGATGGTTCAATATATGCAAATCCATCAATGTGATACATCACATAAACAAAATAAAGGACAAAAATCATATGATTATATCAATTGATGCAGAAAAAGCATTTGACAAGATACAACATCCATTTATGATTAAAACACTTAATAAAATAGGTATAGAAGGAAAATACCTTAACATAATAAAGGCCATATATGACAAACCCTCAGCTAATCTCATAATTAATGGTGAAAAACTGAAGCCCTTTGTTCTACATTCAGGAACACGACAGGGCTGTCCCCTATCACCTCTGCTTTTCAACATAGTGTTGGAAGTCCTCGCCAGAGCAATCAGGCAAGAGAAAGAAATAAAAGACATCCAAATTGGGAATGAAGAAGTTAAATTGTCACTCTTTGCAAATGACAAGAATGCTATATATAGAAAACCCTACAGATGCCACCAAAAAGCTATTAGAAACAATCAACGAATACAGTAAAGTTGCCGGCTACAAAATCAACATACAAAAGTCCATTACATTCCTATATACTAACAATGAAATCTCAGAAAAAGAAGTAAGAAAAAATTCCTTTTGCACTTGCAACAAAAAGAATAAAATACCTAGGAATAAACTTAACCAAGGATGTGAAAGACCTAGAAAAGTATAAGACATTTTTAAAAGAAATTGAAGAAGACACAAAGAAACAGAAAGACATTCCATGCTCATGGCTTGGAAGAATCAACACAGTTAAAAGGGCCGTATTACCCAAAGCAATATACAGATTTAATGCAATTCCCATCAAAATCCCAATGGCATTTTTTAAAGAAATAGAACAAAAAATCATCAGATTTATATGGAACCACAAAAGACCCCGAATAGCCAAAGCACTCCTAAGAAAAAAGAACAATGTTGGAGGTATCACACTCCCTGACTTTAGCTTGTACTACAGGGCTACAGTAATCAAAACAGCATGGTATTGGCAGAAAAACAGTTACATAGACCAGTGGAATAGAATTGAGAACCCAGAAATAAACCCACATGAATATGGACAGGTAATTTTTGACAAAGAAGCTAAAAAGATACAATGGAGGAACGACAGCCTCTTCAATAAATGGTGCTGGGAGAATTGGATAGCCATGTGCAAAAGAATGGAACTGGACTGCTATCTGTCACCATGTACCAAAATTAATTCAAAATGGATCAAAGACTTAAGCATAAGACCTGAAACAATAAACTGCATAGGAGAAAACATAGGTACTAAACTTATGGACCTTGGGTTCAAAGAGCGTTTTATGAATTTGACTCCAAAGGCAAGGGAAGTTAAAGCTAAAATAAATGAATGGGACTATATGAAACTTAAAAGCTTCTGCACAGCAAAAGAAACCATCGACAAAATATAGTGGCAACCAAACGAATGGGAGAAGAGATTTGTCAACAGCGCCTCCGATAAGGGGCTAATATCCAAAATATACAAGGAACTCATGCAACTCAACAACAAAAAAACAAACAACCCAATTGTGTGTATGATTTCTGAGTTTGGTTCTGATACTTGCTTTGTCTCTTGCAACTGTTTTTATCTTGCCTTTTGGTGTAATTTTTGTTGAAATCTGGACTCAATGCATTGGGTGATAGCACTGAAACTGAAGTAAATAAGGCTTTACAGTGAGCTTTTTATGTGAATCTGGCTAAGAGCTGGCTTGTGTTTAATGTTTGCTATAGCTGTAGGTGCCAGAGATTTCAAATTATTTCAGTGTCCTTGTTTCTGTCTCTCTTCTTGACTTTGGGATTCTGTGGGTGGTTTTCTGAGAGAGTCTGTGTCCTGCAGCTCTTTGAACTGTAACTCATTCTTATTATACTGGAGCCCTGTTGGTGTAGAGGTAAAGAATGTGGAAGAAGGAGCATTCTAGAATCTTCCAGTAAAATCTCAGTATTTTATCGGGCCTGTATCTGAAGCCTATGACTACACGTGTTTTTTGTATAATTTCCCTCCCCATGCACATTGGGTAAGACAAGATGGCTAGAAAGGGACAGGCATCAAAGGAATTGCCTTCCCCCACAGCTCTGGAACAAGACTCTGGTAAACTTTTTCCCTCTGCAGAGAAAGCCTTTGTGACACAGAAGGTCTGGGCCTATTTCACAGGCATTACACCTCGTCTTCCCTGCCAGAGCTCAGAGGGTGTCATTATCAGCATGAGATCCTGGTGGGGTTCTGGTGATAGAGCCAATAAAAGTGTTTTTCTTCCCAAGACCACAGTCCCATGGAAATTCATATTCTTGCGCTGGTGCACACCCAGTCTCCAGCAATTCATCAAAATTTCCATTTTAGTGTTCCCACCAGTGTGACCCCAGCAGCTTCTGCTCCAGGTAGGCAGTTCTTGACTTGACTGTCTGGGACTCTCCAGATTTTAGGGTGACACATTGCCCTGTGGCCTCAGTTCCTTGATAGGTGCAAGGAAAGTCAGTTTTTCAGTTTGTCCAGCTTTTCTTGTTGAAAGGACATGAGTAACAACTTCCAGGTTCTTTACATGTCGGAGTTAAAACTGGAAGTGTTAAAACCTATGATTTTTAGAGAGTGTTATTTTAACAGTTATTTTTAGTGTTTAGAATTTGGGAGAACTTTTGATGAGGTGAAGTGGAATCACTTTCTGGGTCATGATTCAAAATCTACAGGCGCTGTCCCTAAGAACCTTGACTAGAACGGAGAGAATGTGGCGCCTACATTAGTTGAGACCTGGGACAAGGAGATGGGGAGAATGAGGAAGATGAAGTGTGAGGGAGGGGATAGATGGTCCTAAATACTTGATTTTGATATTGTACAGATTGATCATGTAGATGATGGGCTGGATAGATTAATTTCATCATTACATGTGGTTGCCATGAGAACTCAGTATATACCAGGCATATGCTAAGCATTGGGGATTAGCAGTGCTTACTCTCACAGAGCCCTTACCTTAATGGAAAGTCCCAGAAATTGTTTATTATACAACCATTTCCTCCTTCTCTCTAACAGACCATAATTATTTCAAGTAGCAGAAGGAAATCCTTTGATCTCAGGGAAGGGCAGACTCTGTCAGCTTCAGGGGCTGTATTATAATCAGTCTAAGACAGTCTGAGAACCCCATTTCTCTCCACTAGAAACTCAGTCTCCCCATCTCCTCTTCAGCTAAGCAGTACAACGTAAGTGTTCCAGGGGTCTTCCAGTGAGGATTTTCTTCCTAAATAAAAGGAGAGGGCCTTAGAACTAGAAGCATTTGTCTGCCCCTTCCTTCCTTGGTGGGGATTTTGATATGGGGACGTGATGTCTGAAGCTGCAGAAGTAATTTTGTGACTCTAAAGCAGGGGTGTCAAAACTGCAGCCCGCGGGCCAACTGCGGTCTGCAATCCATTGTTAATTGGCCCGCAGCAAATTCCAAAAATATATTTAGTTTACTTAAATAAACCAGGTGAGGCAATACATACTGCACCTCGAAGTGAGTGGCCCGGCTGTTTGTGTATTTTACCGCATATGGCCCTTGGTGAAAAACGTTGAAAAAAGTGTTGACACCCCTGCTCTAAAGGGATAAGCAGAAGCACACAAAGTCAGAATCTGTGCTTGCAGAGGAGCAGGCTGGAAGAGCTTCTCTGCATGATAAAAGTCACCTGGGCTGCTGGTGATTGTAATTGTCAGGAAATCTGGATGGTTAACTAGCACTCAGCAAATACCAATAGCTAACTTTAATTAGTGGATCTAAATATCTAGGCTCATATACCCAGAGATTATCGGAGAACATATGGATAGTTTGCTGTGTTGTGATTTAATTATCACGTTCCTCTTGTATTCACCAAACATCTGCGCACATCTGTGCCAGGCCTGTGAACTTGAATCTTGATTCTGCCACATGCTGTCTGCAAGGTCGAGGGCAAGTTATTTAATCTTGTTGGATGTCTGCCTCTTTATCTGTACAACTGTGATAATGTGGAGCATTATATAAATGCAGGGTATTATAATGAGAAAATTGGATGGGTGCACAGATCGTTGCAAAAGTAAGCCTTATGGCATTAGAGGAAAGTCTAGAACTATCAGAGATGTGAAACTAGGAAGTCGATGTATTTCTTCTTCTGAGTGAACAATAGTCTTTGGGTAAGCTGATCCTCAGTGTTGTTTGTTCTGAAACAGAGACGGTCTGAGGAAGATTTCTTCATAAACAATGCTGCCTGTCAATGAGACAGATGACAGGCAGGTCCTCTGACCCAGCTGCAGCAATAAGTACTTTCTCGGGAGAAAATCAGCTTCTGTCATGACTAAAAAGAAATTGTATGAAGTTTTTAAACAATGTGAAAACAATAAATTTTTAAAATAGACCCTACTTGCACAAATAATAATGTATAGAAAAAATAAGAGCAAAAAGACACAAGAAGGGAAATACCAGGTCAGTCACTTGAAGTCAAAGGCGTATTTATCTCTCTGCCAGACTGAGAAAGAAAAACCAAGCACAAGGACTGGAATGTTCCATTGTGTCATCAAATGATGAGCGTGGTGGGAAAGCTCTGCACGATGTAACTTAAACCATAACCACAGTGTAGTAAAAGTACTTACTGCTTAAAAAATAACAGTAATTGTACATCTATTTCTCCCTCTCCCTGAGAATAGCGTTAGCTGGTCTGCACAACTTCATGCTACTGGACACTGACAGATTCGGCCATAGTTCTGGTTCACGTGGCTTCCCTCACACAAGAAGGCACGTCACTGCCCTTAGCCCTTCAAAGTAGACATTTGTCATTTTGGGGATTTATCTGCAATTTGAACTCTTACATTTAAAAAATGTGCCCCCTTATAAGTCAGTATGGGAAGCAAATCTAGCCTACCCTGGTGGAGGCTGAAAATTCCAGATATGGATTTTCTTTTGTTGCTTCAGCATGGACATGTGAAGCATACTGATTTTCCAGTGAGAAGCATCAGCCTTAGATCTTGAATCAGAAGCTGGACAGAGGAAGAGGCAGGGGTCATAGAGAATCTTTGTAGACAGGAAACAGCAGCAGTGACAACACTGGGTTTCCACAGTCACTGTAAGCAATGCTGTAGCAATGGCATCTTACATCCATTGGCGATGGTGACAGTGGTGGGCAGGAATGGTGCCCTCACTGAACAATTTTCCCTTGTGAGAAGATAGGAGGGGCCAGTGTGATGTTATTGCTTCTAACCTTCCTCATCTCTGCCCATTTCCAAAGCCTTGTTCTCCAGCTATTTAATATCCTCTTTGTATTTCCGTTCATTTTTCTCCCCATCCCTTCCTCCCTGTCTAGAATCAGTTAGAGACAGAAACTTGACAGATACAGAAATGGTTGCAGGCTTTAAAGACAACCAGTCAGCCTGAGATTATGTGGCCTGGTTGGGGCTGAAGGCAGTGAAAACCCAGCCAGCATTTGGGGAGAGGGTCTGTTATGGCACTCACTTGCCAAAAAGCTAATTAAAATATCTCCAGTACTCATATGGAATAAAGTACCAGTTGAAGACAGTGGGCAAATATTAGAGAAGCTATCAGTTATTGGTCAAGTCCTGGTTCCTTTGGGCTGATGGCTGCTGAGGTTGTGGTTTGAATCCCTGGACTGGTTGTTGCAGATTGTGGAGCAGAATTCTATTCAGGCTCTCAATAGCTTAAGAAAGAGAATGATAGACTTATTTCTAAATGTCCACCTAGTTTCTATTTAAAACCAGGGGCCTTCTGTGACTACTGAAAATTAAAAAGTTAAAAAATACAACAACAAAAAACCTCAACTCTTGCAGCCATTGGGCCAAAAAATAAATAAATAAAACCTAGAAAGTTTGTTCCAGACTCCAAAATCACAAAGCTGTGGAATCCTCAGCCTTACCAGGTCACTTACGGGAAAGTTAAAGTACTGATTGAACTGGAACAGAACATAAGTGAGGTGTCATGAGACCTGGGTTACCTCAAGGATTTGCTGGTCCTTATTAGTCGGGAGTCCAGTTTCCTCCATCTCTTAAAGCTGTAGCCCTTTTAAAAAGAGTAGCGCTACCCTGAAGGGTGAAGTTAGTGTGTATCACACTCTCTTACCTCCATACCAGTAACAGGAGGCATACATCAGCATAGCCTGGAGGGTCTGTCACAGTATCTAATCAGAAGGAGAAGACTATCGATCTGTCGACCACAGCAAAGGCTGAGCAGTAGGTTGTCAGTGTATTTGCAGATGTCACACTTAGGAGAACAGAATGTAATTTTAGATTCCATCCATCATGCCAGCTCAAGCAAACTGGTTGGTCTTAGTGACACCTCGGTGATCTGGAGGGTTCTTGAACCAAAGAGATGAGGCAGATCACAAACCAGAAAAGAGATTTTCTGCACTTCAAAAACTGCCCGAACCGGTGCGCAGACCCTTGACTGAACTGCCTTGGCAGTCATAGCTCCTCAGCTGGGTCCCAGACCCAAGTCGTTTCAAAAGCCCAGTATATCCTGCATAAAGGGAAGACCAGGTAACACTGGGGGGGGGGGGGGAACCCTGTGATTACATCACAAGTAGGGACAGTGGCACCTGTCCTGGAATCCCAGACAGGAACCTCCTCATTTCAGGTTTTTCTTACCAATTAACAAGTGGGCAACATAAAAGAGGTGGGGATTTTGGTGTTGGTTGAGGTGACCGATTCTGATGGTCAAGAGGAAATAAGGTTGACACAGAGAAGGTGGAAGGGAACTGCCCGTGTTTTGCCATGTTACCTCTATTCTACTATGTTAACTAGTAAGAATTAGTGGATTTTGTTATAACAGTCCAACCTATGGCCTGTGACTGGTGCAGAAATGAGGGCTATAGGATCCACATAAATTGTTCTTGCTGAAGCACATACATATTCATATATTAGAATTACTTACCTTATTTCCACTCCCCTCTTATTATTTCATAAAGGGTATGTTGATGATTTTTAACTTTATAGTTCAGTCCATAGGTTATAAACTATTGAGATGGCAACATGACAGAATTAGTGGGAAAATGGACTGCATCCAGGCTTCCAGGATTTGGAGCTAATTTATCAACTAGTTATACTTTAAGTTTGTCCTACTTTCAAGATACAGCTAAGCTCATTTTTAGTGGTAGGGAAAAAAGGTACGTGATTGAAACAGAAGTATTTCTTGCTTCCTTTTCTCCCAGTGTAAATCTTGACACTATGTGGAACATCCAAAGAGAATATTACATGGATATTTAGCATCCACACTCCCTTCCCACATTTGGGAAACCCAGAACTCCCCACTTCCTGCAGGAAGAGCCTGCTTCACACTATAGAAGCTGAAGTGCAGGGTACTTATTTGTCACTGACTCTTTTGCTGGTGGGGACAGGATGTAGGACCCAGGTACCTCCCTGGATGGCGAATTGGCAGCTTGTGATCCAGGAAGAGGAGTTCTTTGCAGCCTATTCGGGGGCAGGTGTGGGCCTCAGGGCAGTGAGGAGGTGTGGTGGCACCATCCAGGGTACAAGGTGGAATATAGCAGCAGCAGCAGGGAGGGGACAAACTGTGGCAGACGTGTTTGATGATGTGACAGGAGTGTCCTCCCAACCTGACTTTGTAGCCAGGTTCCCTATTGTCTGCCCGTGGTTTAGTGGCCTGTTCTCCTACCCATTTTTCCCAGTTTTGTTTTTCAGCTCCAGGAGCTCTAATTCCTATTCTGCCCAGTGTACCTTTTACCTAAGACCCCTGCCTGCCACAGCCCTCTGGTTAGCATGGGCTCTATTTCTCACTTCTCCCTTCCCGTCTTCTACCATCTCATCACAAATTAACCCCCAACTGTAACAACCCCAACTCCTAGTTCCCAACACTGTCCTAACGGCTCTGACGAGCACAGACACCAGTGCCCACGCCGTGTCAGGTGCATTCGGGCCCACGCTAGGCCCCCCGCACGCAGTGGTGGTAACCACAGCGACGAAACCTTATCACTGGTTGCTGAGAGGAAACCCTGCTGATCAATAGATACACGGTCTGAGGCGACAAATCCATATTTCTTAAAACCAAGTTCACATTTTAGTAAGCTGTTATCTCTCTTCATCATTATAAATCATCAGCATGGTTCAGGAACGTCAAAGGAAGTCATTTTTCGGGGAGCAGAAATAATTTTATTTCTTGAAGGCACTAGTTGGAGGGGGGTGGGTGCATGAGCTGCGTGCTCTGAGGCAGCCACGGATCGGTGACCGGTTAAGGGAGGGTTTGGAGTTGTGTTTATTGAATAAGCCAGGCTTGGTTACATCTGTGACTCCTGCTCTACCTGAACTAGCAAGAAAAAATAGACTTTTCCATGGCGCCTGACTCAGCTTTGTGAGAGAGGAGGTGGAGGGCAGAGCATCTGCCAGCCCATGAAGCAGTATCACAGAATGGAAGCGTTAAGAGTCAAAAGGCCTGGGTTATGTTCCCACCTCGTTGAATCTTTCCAGGGCTGTTTTCCTTATCCACACTAGATTTTTTAAAGAGTTGTTTAACGTGTGTATCTCTGGGATCTCTTCCAGTTTTAACCTCTTGAAGCTTTGGTTGCTGATTCAATACAATGAGTGCAGTTACCCTCCCTTCACAGTGGTGTCTGAGGACTGAGTTACACGTGGGTTCAAAACTCAGTGCATGGATGGCCCTCCGCAGGAGATAGCTCTTGCTGTTGTTATCGTGTAGCATCCTAAATTAATGTGATCAGAGGCATTTGGTGCCTGAATGGATCCTCTTGTTCACATGCATGATATTCTTAGGGTTAAAGGCCAGTGGCAAGAGTCATGGCTGCCAGGGCAGTCTGGAACCCAGGTGATTCTGCCCCGATTCATGGGGCTGTTTCTGGGTTTGGACCAGAACCAGACCCATGTTGCGAATGCAGCTGCTTCTAAGTGTTCCTTCCCTTTCATGCAACAAGGCTAACAATGTGGAGCAATGTCCACAAGACTACTAGGGTTTCAACTCAAACATTGCCTTCCCTCCTCTGATATTTTTATACCTTTACTTAAAATGAAGGGTACATTTAATTCTACTGTCTGGTTCTGCTGATCGTTGACCCATTTAATCATCTTTCAGTCTCACTTTCAATTATTAAAAAATATAATAACTTACCTGGAGTTACATAGTGGTCAGTGTAATACTTGTCTGCCATCTAGATCTATGTCTTTTTTCCTTCAGCAAGTCCTTGCATTTTATAAAAGGTAACACCTGGTGGGGGGGGGAAGGGGAACAACTATGCTGAACAGATTCACAGCGTAGGGAATAAAAACTGAAATGATCTCTTTCTTGTCCCCATCGTTCCCACTACCTTCCTTGGAAATTACTTGCAACAGTTTGCTGTGCAGCAATTCAGTTCACTTTCAGGTATTGACATACTAAATGTACCTATACAAATATATAGGCTTAATTTTCGTATTGGTTTGTGTAGAGGGGAATCTTCTAGTGTGTGTGTGTGTGTGTGTGTGTGTGTGTGTGTGTGTGAGTAACTTATATTTTCACTTAATGATACAGTTTGAAAATTTTTTCAACTATACAGATATACTTCAAACTTATTAGCTAATAGATAACATTCCATAGTATGGCTGTTTAATAATTCATGTAACAATTCTATTGGTAAATAATTGTGTTGTTTCCAGTGTTTTAAATTCTTCTGAAAATGCTTCCAGAGACTATATTTGTATGTGCCTCCTTGGGAACATAAATATTTCTCTTAGATACCAGGAAATGAACGTTCTCTGAAGAGTGTGTATTTTACAAGAGACTGTGGCTTTTGGGACTGCGTGTTAACTTTTGGGGTAAATATTAAAAACATCTCTGAGAGTGGAAATGGGAGTGTGAGGGAATGAAGGGGCCAGACTCCCTCGTGGCCCCATCAGAGAACAACTCTAATGACTGAGTCACTCTTCAAATCTCTTCCAGCTGTGGTGTTTGAAGGCTAAATGCATCTCGGGCCCTCTTGGGGAACTCTTTGTGGCACCAACTCCCCACCATAACTAGTTACAGAATGATTGACTGGACTATATACTCTTCCAAATTCAGAGTCTCCATTGATAGCTCTGTGTCTACGGTTCTTAGCACGTTCTGCTTCTGGGGGCCCTGTTAACTGAACCATCGAGAAAGTTACAGTGCACTTAGGGTACGCTTGCACAGAAGGCTCTTGTGAAGGGGAGATGGCTCAGTAACATTTGGTTTCAAACCCAAGTTTCCTAATCAATTCGGATGTCAATATCTGGACATGAAGCAATTGATTGCAAACTTCTGGTTAGGAAGGAAATATGGTTCAAGGAGTAAGTCACAAACTCGGCTCCACACAGTGGGGCTGACTCTCAGCTCCCCCATTCATAGCTGAGAAACTTTAAGCAGATTGCTTAACTTCATTCAAGATCACCTATGTAATGGGAATACCAGTAGCCACTTAGTAGGTTAGGATTAGGGAATAATCTAAAACCTGTAAAATACCTGTCATATAGTAGGTTCTCTTGAGAGGAGAATATGCAAGAAGGCAAATGTGGAAATGCATCAGGTGTCTAGATTATTATCTGGGATGAGATTATGTGTCTATGTGATATAGCTTATATCGGGCAGTTACTTCATCTTCCTAAATCACAATTTCTATGTTTGTAAAAAGATTTGGCAATCTTAAAATTTCCACTGCAGATCAATGAATGACCTTCGGTTTTCTTGGGAACCCCTACACATCCGTTATTCATTTTATCATCCCAGTCCATCTGTTTTCAATAGTATTAGGCTTTTGTTTACCATACTTGCCTAATGTGTTTTGAATCTCAGTATTTCCTTCTTAAGTACACTGTTAATATTTTTTAAAATATCTGTGAAATTTTAATGGTGTTTCATTTGATTCTTTCCAATCAAAAGATCTTTTCTGAAAATACAGTATATAGTCCCCATCATGGCTCAGAAATTATTTCACTTGATGCATTGATAAAAATGAGTGATTTACAGACTTCTGGAAATTTAAAACCAAGCAAGGACTCTGGGAAAAAGGAAAGAAGGTTTTATCTTCCCTGGGGCTGGGGAAAAAGTTTACCATGGGGAGATGCCCCCACTCTCGGATCAGGTCTGAAACAAGACTCAGGTCAGGGGCCCCAGGCCCTGGCAATTTCTCTGTGCTGTCTCATTGGAGTTTTACTTCCGCCTCAAGTTTAAAAATAACAAGGATGCTTTGCAGTTGGAGGATTCCAGCACAATCCTGAGGTAGTCTCAGCTGCTGTCAACGTACTCTGCCCTCCCAGGTCTCATCTAGTTTGGCTGTTTAGTGAGGCCCAGGTCTGCTGGCAGCTGGGAATGCTAGTGTCGCTTTACCTAGCAGTGTGCTGTCCTTCACTACCCTTACAGAGTGCTGAGGGGAAAGTCTTCCAAACCGAAGCAGGGAGCTTGGAGGAGGAGCAGATCTCTAAAACGTTAGGCATTTTCTGTCTGCACTCCCGACCACCTGTGTACCCACTGGGTTTGTGCGCTGATTCTCTCATAAAAGCCCTCTGTCACTGTGTGTGTGGTGAGGAGGGAGACCACAAGCCCTCCTTTCGGAACCTGTGATGTGACAGTGGGGACAATGAGGAGACATATTCCCCTTCTATTCTAATCTGAAATAAGCAGCTGAACGTTGTGCTGGGATAGCTCCATTTCTTTAGGTGGCAAAGAAAGCTGATGACAGCAGAGAAATAGAAGAACAATGTTTCGGCCTTATGATATATTTAGAAGATAATGGCAGTAGTTTTTACCATTAGTTTTCGTCATTTGGACTGTTCACAGGCTGGCTGGAAGCGATATGCGTCACATTGGAGATGTGGCATATGTGACCGTCCAAGGTTGTGACTGATTGGCTTTGCTCCTCTGCAGATGTGGCCACTCTACCAGACTCAGCCCACCTGTTGTTTCCAAACCCTCAGTGCCTGTATTTCAGAGACCCGTTCTTCCACTCACTTACTCTGTTCTGCACTCGGAGGGGCTGTGGACCAGGTCATAGTGAAACACGTGGTGAGCTATGGAGAGAGATGTTTCCGGCACTGATGTTGGCGTATGTGGTTTGGAGTGTCTGTTTGATGCCCTGTCTGGCATCAAACCATGGGGAGGTCATTCAAAGGTCTTGTCTCATCAATGGAGGGGAGCCACAGGCTGTATGCAGCCAGAGTATTTTGGTGGTCTTTACAGCCTACACTGAGGCATTTTTCCACAAAAGAGGGAAAATCTGTAAGGACCCGTCTGTGCCACTGTGACACAAGTGATCAGCTGACAGGGTTTATTTCTTATATGAGGACATTTTTCTTGACCACTAATTAGCATAAGAATTTAGCCAAGATTCTCACCTGACTTCCAGACTACACTTTCAGCTGGCCACATAGCAGTTATTCTGTCTGTCACCTGCTTCATGGCTATGTTTTCCGTGGAGATAAGAAATTGAACCAGGGACAGAAACACATGGAGCTGAGTGTTGGTTTGTCTGTTTGCTGGGCTGTGAATTCCCATCACATCAAGACGCTGTGGGCAGCAGTCCTGATGCTGATGAAGCAAGAAGCAAAGGTGAGGATGTTCCCCTGCAGCCTGAGAGCCCTGCCTGGGGGACTCGCTCTTAGGCCCCTGTAGTGCAAAGTATTCTGAGATCTACTGTTAGCCATGAGAAATAAGATGTTTAACTGAATATCTTTCAGGTAATCTGCAAAATGGTCTCTTTTTCAAATTAGGAATGTCAGTAATATTTAGTCGTTGATCAGGGTTTGTGACTGCTAGAACAGTGTTTCTAAAACCCATCACATCCCCCACTTTTGAAAACTGGAGTGAAATATACATAACATAAAATGAACTACTTTAAAGTGAATAACCCAGTGACATTTAGTACATTTGCATGCTGTACGACTATCAACTCTCTCTAATTTCAAAATGTTTCTATCACACTAAATTAAAATCTCATCCCCATTAGGCACTCATTCTCTGTTGCCCCTCCCCCAACCCTGCAAACCACTGATCTGCTTCCTGTCTCTATGGATTTACATGTTGAATATTTCATAAAAATGGGATTAATACAATATGTGACCTTTGTTTCTGTCTTCATTCATTTGGCATATTTTTTCAGTGTTCATCCACACTGTGTTTTATTACATTACTTTATTCTTTTTTGTGGCTGAATAATAGTCCGTCATAAGCACAACTACAGTTTGCTTACCCGTTCCCCTACTGGTGGACATTTCAGTTCTTGCTACCTTTGGCTACTGTGAATAGTGCTACTGTGAACATTTGTGTAAAGTATTTGTTTGAGTCCCTGTTTTCAGTCCTTTTGGGGTATCTACCTAGGGGTAGTATTGCTGGGTCATGTGATAATTCTATGTTCAGCTTTTTGAAGAACCATAAAATTATTTTTCATGGTGCCTGTACCATTTTACATTCTCGCCAGCAATGTGTAAGGGTTCCAATTTCTCCCTATCCTCCCTCACACTTATTATTTTCTGTTCCTTAAAAAGTTAGTCACCCAGAAGAGCTATTCTGGGAAGATGGTGGAGTAGCTCAGTACCAGAATCTGTCGATGCAACTATTTTGTAACTCCAGTCCACTGAAGGCTTGCAATTTCTAGGGTAAGTATTGGACACTAAATTGAGGTTAATTTTGTCCATCTCAACTCTTAACTTAGTGGTAGCTACACATCCCCACCACCCAGACCTGTAGCAGGCAGCTGTGCACGTCCCAGGAGCAGCTTGCATGCAGCTGGCAGGAGCCAGGGTAGGCAATAAACATCCTCTCTTCCAAATATCAGAGTCTGTGTTCTGGTAACTAATTGCTGTTTCTTATCACAGAAGTGCAGACAAAGAGGCAGACAGCCATTAGTGCACACCCTCCATTGTTGCAAACCTCTGTCCCTCTGGTTGAAGTGACTTCCAGGGACTTTAAGAGCTGGCGTGTTTTCCCCCCTTCATTTTTCTCTTTTTCCATTTTGGGAACCAACAGTTAAGAACTAGAATATTCAAAAGCAAGTGAACATATGAGAAAACTTAGAAAGTCACCTCACATGCCCAGGGAAAGACAACGTCTTAGAAAAGACCGGTGATGACCTTAGTTTGTCACCTCAGGCTGATCCCCAGCACAGAGACAGCCTCCAACATTCAACAAACAAAACTGAACACACAGCAATTCCTAGGAATGGGGTAGAATCTGATTTCCAGTTACTGCATTATTAGATTCAAATGCCCAGTTTTCAACAATAACAACAACAAAATCAAAAGACATAAAAAGAAGCAGGAAAGTATAGCACACTCAGAGGGGGGAAAAAGCCAACAGAGAACTATCCTGTAGAAAGACCAGATGGTGGATCTGCTACTACTACAAAGATTTAAGACAGGTGTCTTGAAGATGCTGGAAGAACTAAAGAAAATGTGGAGAAATTAAAAAAAAAAATGTATGGATGAAATAGAAATACAAATAAAAAAGTAGAAATCTGAAAGACACTAAAAAGATTCTAGAACTGAAAAACACAATAACACAAATTTACTAGGTAGATTTGAGTGAGCAGAGGAAAGAATCAGCAAACTTGAAGACAAGACAATGGAGATTTTAGAGTCTGAGTAACAGAAAGAAAACAAAATTAGAGTGAACAGAGGCTCAGGACCTGTGGGATCCCACCAAATGCTTTAACATGCACATCGTGGGCATCCCAGAAGGAAAAGGGAGAGAGGAGCAGAGAGATTAGAAAAAAATAATGGCTGAAACTTCCCAAATTTAATGAAATACATGAATATAAATTTCCGGGAAGCTCAGTGAGCTCCAAGTAGGATGAAATCAAAGGCACCCACATCAAAGCACATTATAATCAAACTGTCAAAACGCATGGACAAAGAAGGAATCTGGAAAGCCGTAAGAAAAGGAATTCACCACCTACAAAGGATCCTCAATAAGAATATCAGGCTTTTTTCCATCAGAGACTTTGGAAGCAAAACGCTGATTATATTCAAAATGCTGAAAACAAAAAATAACCTGTCAATCAAGAATCTCACATCCCATAAAACTGTTTTTCAAAAAAAGAAAGAAATGTAAATAGTCACAGATAAATAAAAGCTGGGGGGGGGGGGGGTTGTTAACTCTAGACCTGCCCTGTGAGAGATTCTGAAGGGAGTTCTCCTGATTGAAATGAAAGGACACTAGACAGTGCCTCAAGTGGTGTGGAGAAATAAAGAGCTCAGTAAAGGTGGGTGCATGGGCACTTATGAACACCAGTACTATTGTAACAATAGTTTGCAACTACTTTCCATTTTCTATATGATTTTAAAAACTAATACGGTAAAAAAATAAAATTAAATTAAATTAAAAAAACTAGTCTGAAAGCTAATATGATTGTAACTTTAGTTTGTAACTCCAATTTTGTTTTGTACATAATCTAAGAGACTAATGCATAAAACAACAATTATTAGTTTATGGTTTTGAACATGTAATGTATAAAGATGTAATCTTCTGACATCAATAATTGAAAGGACTTGGGGACAGAGCTGCATAGGAGTAGAGTTTTTGTATGTTATTGAGGTTAAGCCAGTATAACTGTAAATCAGAGGTGCATACACCTTAAAAATAGCTCCCCGTAAGTGTGATGGGTAAACCAAAGCAGTTTCGGTGGGCAGAATTAGCATTAGGGGGTTAAGGGTTGGACCCCACTCAGCTCACCTGACTCCCTCCGTTCCTTATGTATATATAAATGGAGGAAGTGGAGCCAGGGTTGTCTCTCGGGTCCCTTGACTGGCCAACCCAGGCTGTTTGAAGCCATCAGTCAGGGGTCACCACAGCCCCAAGTCATCTGTTCTTCCTCTGTCATCGGTGACCAAAGCCCTTCCTACCTATTCTTCTTAATGTTCTGTTTTATTTGAGGCCCAGCTTTCGCTTTAGGGGGCAGAGCCTTATGCCTGATATGTCGCCCTGGAGATGAAATGCAACTGTGGGAACCTTCTTGTTCTTGTAGGTCTCATATTCTCCCACCTTCATTTGATATCCCTTTATTCTCTCTAAATATATTCCATCCCCTTTTTCTTGTTGGCTACTCCTTTCTGTTTAAGGAGATTGCATTGCCTCCCACAAACTTGAGGAGAGTTGTTCTCGGTATCTTCTCACCTTCTCTGAGAGCAGGTCCCTCTGTTCTTCGTGCCACATGGAACTGGTGGACACCACGAAGTCCTGCTCAGCGCTGTTCTCTCCAGTTTCACAGCCTATGAACCTTGTGTGGAGGGTGAGTGATTGGGCAAGATCCTGCCACACACCATACAAGGCACCCAGGAGACTCAACATAGAATCTCTCCCTCACAGGGTTTCTGACCTCTCAAAGGTACCCAAGAGCAAACCACCTTGTTCACATGCATCTATACCTGTTCACAGGTCTCTGAAGTAGCAAAGCCTGTCCATCTCGAGGTAAATTATAGTCAACCGCAATGATCTCAGCTGGCCCTATCTCCAGGGCCTGCTTCGTACCATGCACAGGAGGGAAATGTGCATTTCTGAGTGCACAGCAAGGTGAGGTGACTCCATGTTACAGAAACAAACATTCTCTGATGTCATCTGACTATGAGCCATGGTTGAGAGAGGCACCCTCGCCACGAGTGACGAAGGGTTTAAATCAGACACATGTCAGGAGAGACTTCTATATGAGAGTCCACACCTAATTTCCCAATAAGGAACCCTCAGTTTAACTTGTTTAAGATTGTTATTTTTCCCCTTTGGATTGAAAACTGAGGGTTTTTATTTCAATATCTAAATGTAACACTCTTTCATGAATAGAATTAAAATAAAAGGGTTCATCAGCTAATGGCGTACATTTCTTGGTATATATGAAAGAAGGAAAAACTATGAGAAATGCAAAATACATCAAGTTTCTGTCCTCCCCCCAAGATATCCTACTATCTACCTTTGGTGATATAACAACGCAAATCAGAGCACGCACCTCCTAAGACGACGAAACCCTCACCAGGTCATCCAACAAATTTGAGCAAACTCATGACTGAGCCTCAGTTTTTAAATATGCATGTTACATGAACAATAGTCAAAAGTCTATTTTCCTCAGCTTCTTTGTTAATCTTTCTCTTTGTTCTCGCATAGATTATTTCCCCCAGTTGCCTTCTGAACTTGCCCTTGAACAATCCAGGTAGCTTTCCTGAACTATTTTCTTATGTTTCTCTTCGCCATTTATTTCTTTTCTGCAAAGCTTTTTGAAGCTCAGCCTCTAGGAACGAGAGGATAACAAAGGTGAAATTTATTGCAATCGATCATTTTTAGATAAAGCTGAACGTCTTCCAGCCACTCTGAATTGATTTTCTTTCCCCCTTGAGAAAGTAACAGAAAGGAGTTAGAAATCATGCAGGGGACTGAATCAATACGAGTGAGGAGAATTTCATGGAGGTAATCATATATAGAAAGGCAGGGAGCTCACAGGACTAGCTAGTGGGGTAAGTTGCTTACTCAGCTTCATTAACAACGCACTAGGCAGGCCATACCACCTCAGGTTTTCCACCTGATGTCCCTGCTCCCTTGTATAAAGACTTTGCTGTCATTTGTTGCATCCTTTCCATGATTCAGACACGGTTAGAGCCTCACACAGTGACATTTGGAAGTGCCCATTGTATGTATAGCATCAATGTTTTAGAGAAGTGAGTTCCAAAACCAGATGAGAAGGTCATAATGATAATGATCGGAATAAAATCTTTGAATATCATCACTTATTTCCACTGAGAGCTAAAGGTATATCACACTTTCATTCCCCTTCCTTCTCTGATACCCCAAAGGTAGCTGTTTTCTGTCTTCCTTAATGTATCTTTTAAATAGTTTTAAAATTTTTAGTATAACATACTAAAACCATACTATAACCAAAACATACTATACTATACATACTATACATACTATAAAACATACTATAACCAAAACTTGGCCATTTTCATCGTTTTTAAACATACAATTCAATGGCATTGATTCCATTTACATTGTTGTGCCACCATCACCACTATCTATTTCCAAAACTTTTTCATCAGCCCAGATAGGAACCCGGAATCCCTTAACAGTAACTCCCTGTTCCCACTTGTGGTCCCTGGTAACCTCTAGTCTACTTTCTTTATAAATTTGCTTCTTATAACAATTCCAGGTAAGTGGAATCATACAATATTTGTCCCTTTGTGTCTGGCTTTTTTCACTTAGAGCAATGTTATCAAGATTCATCCTCATTATAGTGTGTATCAGAAACGTATTCCTTTTCCTGGCTGGATGAGATTCCATGGTGTGTACAGTTGGTCCTCAGTATTCATAGCTCCTATTTGTGAATTTGCCTCCTTGTTAAAATTTATCTGTAACCCCAAAATCAGCACTTGTGGCTCTCTTATGGTCAAAAGTAGACATGGACTGAGTGGCAAAATTTGAATCACCCAGTGCTGATGTTCCCGGCTGAGGTTGAACAAATAATGTCTACTTGAGCCCCGATTTTCAGTTCTTTGGGGTATATACTTAGGAGACAAAGTGCTGGGTCATAGGGTAATTCTGTGTTTAACATTTTGAGGAACCACCAAACTTTTTCACATTAGCTGTACCATTTTACACTCCTATCAGCCATGTATAAGGGTTCCAGTTTTTCCAAATCCTTGCCAACACTTGTTATTTTCTGCTTTTGTTTTTCTTTTCTTTCTTTTTTTTTTTTTTTTTTTGGTTGCAGATATTTTAGTACATGTGCAGTGGTATCACATTGACTTTGATTTGAATTTCCCTCGTGATTAATGACGCTGAACATCTTTTCATGTCCTTGGTCTGCCATTTGTATATCTTCTTTGGAGAAATATCCATTAAAATTCTGTGCCCATTTTTTTAAAAAGATTTTATTGGGGAAGGGGAACAGGACTTAACTGGGGAACAGTATGGATTTCAAGGACTTTATTGGGGAACAGTGTGTTTCTCCAGGACCCATCAGCTCCAAGTCAAGTTGTCCTTTCAATCTTAATTATGGAGGGCGCAGCTTAGCTCCAAGTCTAGTTGTTCACTGGCAACCTTGTGGTTGAGAGCACGCACTCTAACCAACTGAGCCATCCGGCCACCCCTCAGCAGTACAGCGGCAGCTCAGCTCAAGGTGCCATCTTCAGTCTTAGTTGCAGTGGGCACAGCCCACCATCCCTTGTAGGAGTGGAACCAGTAACCTTGTGATGGAGAGCACGTGCTCCAACCAACTGAGCCATCCGGCCGCCCGAGAGCTCAGCGGGAGCTCAGCTGCATCTTTTTGTCTTCATTCCAGTTGTGGAGGGCACAGCTCACTGGCCCATGTGGGAATAGAACTGGAGACCCTGTTGTTCAGAGCTCGTGCTCTAACCAACTGAACCACCTGTCCACCCCATCTGTACCCATTTTTTAATTGGGTTGTTTGTCTTTTTGTAGTTAAGTTGTAGGAGGTCCTCCTTACATATTCTAGAAACTATAACCTTACCAGATATAAAATTTGCAAATATTTTCTTTTATACTGCAGGTTGTGTTTTTATTTTCTTGATAATATCCTTTGATGAGCAAAAGTTGTATCTTTAATCCATTCCCTTCCCATGTTGCCCCAGGTCAGACCCTCACTATTTCTAGTCAGGATTATTTCAACACACTGTGAACTCTAGCTGGTATTTTTACATCTGTTTTTGCATCTCTCCCCTTCTGCATTCCACCCTCCTCTTGGTTGTTAAATGATATTTTTCAAGATAAATCTGATTTAATCTTTTAGTGTTTGCTCATAGCAGTCACAAGGAATCCCAAACTCATTAGGATAATATTTAAACTTCATTATCTCCAACGCAGAGCTGATGCTTCCATCACAAACCAGAAGTTATCCTTGCACTCCAGGCAACATGGCACGTGGCCTCAGAGCTCTGGCTGTTGTGCCGGGGATGCTGTCTGCCTGGGATACCTTATCCTTCTGGTCCTCAGCTGTTCAAGTTCTCCTTACCTGGAGTTGAATGCAGGATGACATGATGAGCATAGATGTGTTGGACAATATGTCACTGAAGGGAAATTTACTTAAGATCTATGTTAAACAAACAGCATAGTGAAAAAGCATTGGGTTAGTTTAATGCTAATTGATACGTAAGGTATAATGTAGCTCCACATTGTGGCTCTTTACCTAATTTGGATCTTAGAAAGTTCCTTTGACTTTCATACTACATCAGTGTAAAGTACTGGTAGTTTGCATCATCAGGGTAAGACTGCCCAGCTGCCAAGCAGAGTGACTTGGGACCCCAAGCCACCCTCTGTGTTATCATGATGCGATAATGCAAACAGAGGAGGAGCAGACGGCGGGGTCAGCCATGATGCTGAACACGCGTGTAGAGACCGCCCCAGAGATGGTCGCTGGCAGGACTCTAGATGGAGTCAAAACAAGAATCAAGGGTAAGTATGAATGTTAAACCTGAGTCAGGAAATTTCTGGGGTGTAGCACTCCCAGTTTCTCCCAGGGGCCCTTTTGCTGCGGACTGTAAGTAGACTAGTGCTGGAAGGTTCTTTCCACTTCACCTCTTCTTACCACTGCAAGGAATGGTTTTTGCAGCGATCAGAAGTGTTATGAGTTGAGCTAGAGTTGCAGCGGTGGGGACAGCCTGCTATTTTAATTCAGGAATTGACACATTTTTTCTGTGAAGGACCAGCTAATAAATATTTTAGGCATTGTGAGCCAAGAGGCAAAATCAACAGTGTTAGGTAGGTTCCTAGATAACAGGAAGGAAAATGAATTTCCACAAAACCTTCTAATGATGAACTTCAAATTGTAATAACAAATATTGAGTACAAGTGTCATACAGCCTGTTAATGAGAATGAAATTCTTCATTTTGGAATATTACTTTGCTTAGTTGGGGTACACAAGTAGTATTCCCCGTCATCACATGATGGACTGGAAGCGTTCTCTGTGAAAGCCACTGTCAGCGTGTAGGCCTTGCACACGGGCGAGGGGCTGCAGGCTGTGGTTTGCCAGTCCCAGCAGCTCAGCCCAGTAGTTCTCCTTGTTTCTTAGAGCTGCCAAGGAGACGGGAAGCAGCCAAGAATTAAGGTAGAGGAAGCTGTCGCCAGACTCTGTGTCCTTGCACGCTCCCAGTGCTCCCCCACCACCCTTCAGGTCTCTTCAAAAAGACCCCTAAACATCCAATACACATATGCCTGCATTGTTCTTCTGTCTTCTTTCAAACCAGGCTCCTCTGACCACCCTGTTCACATTCATAGTCCCCTCTCCCCACTAGGTACTCCTGGGCCCTCCTATCCTACTCTGTTATCTTTTTCCCACGGCTGCATCACTTTTTAACTGCTATGTGATTTCTTCATTCATCACTTTTATTGTTCATGTTTGTCTTTCCCTGCAAGGACGTGAGCTTCATGTGAGCAGCAATCTTTTGTTTTGCTCACTCATGTCTCCCAAGCACCTAGAATAGTGCTTGGCAGATAATAGGTACTCAGTAAATACATGGTGAATGAATCAATATGAAATATGTCTTTTCACCTTCACAAAAACTCTCTGAGATAAGCACTACAATATCTAAATTTTACATATGAGAAAACTCAGGTGCAGGAAGGCTAAATAATATGCCCAAGGTCTTCTAGCTAGTCCTACCACCCCTGTCACTACACCTACCCCTGGTAAGCTAATTACTAAATACTGATCATGCACCAGAAATTGCTCAAATATCTGATTTAGCTTTTATAATAACCCTATGAGAACAGTGGCAGAGTTAAAATTTGAACCCAGGTGGTCTGATTACTGAGCTCATGTTTTAATTATGCGCTATCTGCTTAAATTGTAATGAGAAGTAAATTCGTAGTCTTGAATGTTTTTAAGAATGAAAAATAAAAATTAATTAGAAAATCACGAGGAAATAATAAAAAATGTAGAAATAATTGTGAAAACGATATTTGATGACTAAAGCCAAGATTCCTTTGAAAAAAATAAAAGACGAATTTCTCATAAATCTCATCACATAAAAGGAAGGTAAAGCAAATGAATAAAATCACAATGGAATTATAACTCAAGTGTAGAGGAGGCAGAAATGATAAGATAATATTACACAAGGTTGTTGTGGATTGAATTGTGTGCCCCGTCCCCAGAATTCATATGTTGAAGTTTTAACCCCTAATTACCTCAGAGTGTGATGTTATTTGGTGATAGGGTCTTTCCAGAAATAATTGAGTGAAAATGAGGTCATTAGGATAGACTCTAATCCAATATGACTGGTGTCCTTAAAAAGGGGGAAATTGGGACACCAAGACATGAGAAGAAGGAAGACTGTGAACACACAGGGAGCAGAAGAGAGGGTCCCGGAACAGGCCTCACAATCCTGCCAATGCCGACATTTTACACTTCTGGCCTCTACAACTGTGAGACAATACATTCTGTTGTTTAAGCCACTAGGTTTATAGCACTTTGTTATAGGAGCCACAGCAGACTAATGTGGCTCCTGATGTATTCATGTTTCCAATGACGACATGGAAAAGGCGGGTGAATTATCTTATCATATCTGATTTATTGTGTTAAATCTGCTTTGAAGGATTCAAATTCAAAACTCATCTTAGATTTTCTTTTCACATTTCCCACTTTCTGTTTGAAACCATTTGACTATAACCAATGACAACATCTCTTTCCATGAAACTTCTGATATTCATCTGTTAGGGAGGTTTTTGGGAATCCGCAATTGCTTTGGTTAATATTTAGAATGGATTTTGACAATAAAAAAATGCAATTCTAGGACCAAGGAAAAGTAACAGGAAAAGCAGAATCACTGTAAGGCAGGAAGGCTGCTTTCAGAGTGGACGGGACCCTGTTTCCTGGAGGACGGAGAACCCATGGCTCAGCTAAGCCTCTCGGGGCTGCTCTCTATTTCATCATTTGCTCTTGCTGTTTTTATTTCTGGAATCCAATTGCAGCAATTAATGCATGTTTGTATGGTTATGCCAGAGAGCACTCCTTGTTCTTCAGAATAAGGTACCAACACGCCATGAAAAATACGTGAATTAATGTAATGCCTCTGTTGGAGCGTTTAACCCATGTTACACATTAATCCCAACTTTCCTTGGTCTTGGCACTCTCCACGGAAGTGGGGCCACTTAACTGTGACCAGCACATTGGTGACCAAGCTAGTGGCCACACATAACTACAAATATGAACCTGAAAGAATTTGATACTATTTCCCTTGAAGTAGATCAAATCGTGTACCCATTCTCAAGATAAGTCTCAGGTCAGCTCAGGTCAAAGCACAGGAATTATAGACCTTGAAGCAGGGGAATCACATAAGTGCACTTAGTAGCAAACATACATGAGTCAGAAAGAAGTGCTAAGCAGGACCAGACAGATCTGTCTGTCTTCTTCCCAAGGTTGCTCTGACCCCCCCAGGCTCCATGAGCAAATGTGACATGGAGGAGTCCTGTTGCTTGGATTCAGTGGAAGCAGCATGTCCAGTGACATAAACTAGGGTTTGGGGTCAGGCAGACCTAGGTCCACATCGTGGCTCATCTGCTTCTCGTTGTGTGACCTCAAGAAGGTTGATTAACCATATGATCTTCACATTCTGCATCTGTAACATGTACAAAATGACATATCATAGCTACCTCCGAGGGTTTTTGTTAAGCGTGATCATATTTATAAGTCTATGTTCCTGACATATAAGAGTTTAACAAGAATTAAGAATATAAACATGCCTCTGACTGGTTCTGGAGGCATGATGTTAAGTGCAGCCACCCCCAGCCTCGGTTGGGAGACCACACATGAGTGAGAAGATTTCCACGTGAGACTGCATGAGAGAGTGACATGAAAGAAAGCTCTGAACTAGTTGTAGCCTCCTGCCGTAGCTTAGGCTGGGATGATAGTTGGTACCAGCGTGGGTCTCCACAGGGAACCCCAGACTGGAGAATCTTCTTCCCACCTCTTCTGTTCCTGAGCCACTTTCCTACCTGTCCCAAAGCCCCAGAATTGGGATACAATCAGAGGATGCATTTCTGGATGTCTGAGGACCTCCGATGTTTCATGAGGGCACAGCACCAGTATGGTCTGAGCCCACTCACCCTTCTTCTCTTGCTTGAATCCCCTAGGAGCCCATGAAGAGTGCAGAATGTCACCTGTCACAGTACCATGTACATCACCTTGGAATGTCCTTCGGTTCGAGCCCTCAGTACCTGGAAACAAATGTGTTCCCAATGTGGACAATAAGAAAGCCTAACAATTTTAGCATTTTAAAGATGGAGTAGAGAAAGTGCCTTTGAAAAGGCAGCTGTTTTTCTTTATGAATGTGTTACTTTGGAAACCAAAAAAAAGAAAAAATGATATTTGGTCTCTGTAACCAGAAAGGGGGAAAGGTCTCCTAAAAGCTTACAGTGATGTGTGTAAATTTTAAACACTTTCCTTTACAAAGTCTGACGAAACTGAAATTCCACACTCCAAAACATGGCTAAATTGGGTTCTCTGGCTTGGCAGAAGCATAAACTGTGAACAAGAGTGCAAATCCACGTGGCATATAAATAAAGAAGCAGACATTGCAGGCACATTCATGTGATCACCATGCATGTAAGTTCCAATGAAAGACCTTAAAATAGTTTAACCATTCGTGACTGCCTCTTCCACATAGGCACACGTTCCAGTGGCCTCTGGCAAGATTCAGTACCCTGACTTAACACACACATCATTGCCATAAGGAAAAGTGACTCAGGTGGAACTCCACACAGCATAGCTTTGACAACAGTGAACCACAGGCACCTTGAGAAAGACACTGGCTGGAAATCCACTCTGTCAGCTCGGGCTGCTATAGCGAATACTGGGACCGCATGGTGTAAACAACAGGCATTTATTTCTCCCCTCCCTGGGGGCTGGAAAGTCCAAGATCAAACTGCCGAAGATTTGATTCTTGGTGAAGGCCCTCTTCCTGGTTTGCAGATACTGCCTTGCTGTATTCTCACGAGGCAGAGAGGAGACCCAGTGTCTCTTCCTCTTGTGCAAGGGCGTTAATCCCATCAGAGGCCCCACCCCCCAGCCTCATCTAAACCTGATCACCTTCTAAAGGCCTCACCTCTACATACCACCACATTGGGGGTTAGGGCTTCCACATAGGAATTTTGGAAAGACCCAAACATTGAGTCCACAATACCCACCAACTCCACACAGGCTCGAGTGGCCAAATGACTTACTTTAGGAATCTTTCTTAAGGTTTCTTTTGAGCTGAGAAATCCTGAATGCAATCATGAGAAAAATAATTTGCTGCAGATTATACTCCCCAAACTCTGATAACTAGATTGACAAATGGTACCTGGAGGAAGGTCCTCATCCAAGAACAAGGTACCTTGCTCAACCTTTTGATCAGAGATTTAGATGGAGAACCAGAGAGCAGGCTTCTCAAACTGCAAGTAATGGAAGCCTAAAGAGGGTATACAGGGGGTGACAGAACTAGATTGCCAGAAATCTCCATGGGCTGAAGCAGTGAGTCACATCTCACAAGGTGAAATTTAACAGCACTAGCTATGTAATGGGACGTCTCCACAGTCCCGGCAGTATACCGTTTGCAGTGAATGTGCACTATGTAGGGGACAGCCTGCATCCTGGCCTCAGGTCCCGACCTCACAAACAAAGAAATGGACACACCACACCATGTTCAGAGGGAAGTAGCCAGGATGGTACAGAAACACAAAGCTTTCTACACGAAGAGCTTGACAGTCTGGTCTACAACAAGAGCTTGACAGTCTGGGGATGTACCGCCTACAAGGTGACTTTGGGGCCACAAGTGCTGCCTTCAAATGCCTTCATGAGGGACAGCAATAAACCAGTTCTATTTGGCGTGATATATGACGACCAACAATTGAGTTCGCAAACTTGTTGCAACAATGTTGCTAACCTTTTTTGATATCAGAGGGATTATTCATTATGAATTTGCTTATACTTGTCATTCTTGCAGCCACAGTCTGGATATCCTAACAGTGATTCACTTCAGAAGTCTTTATAGAGTGGTTGCCCCACTGTATGCATTAGGTTTAGGTTCAGCTGGGATTAATAAGAAATCCCCAAGTAATAATAACGTAAACCATGCAAGGCTTTATATCTCCCTCACATAAAACCCAAAATAAAACAAAATAAGTTCAGACCTGGTAGACAAGAGGGGCCTTCTGTCTTATTACTAGCCATCTGCAGGGAGCTGTGTCAGGAGCCAAGATGGCCTCTCATGCTCCAGGAATTATGTCTGTATTCCAGGTGGAATGAAGGAGATAAAGGGCTGAAGAGGGAAAGGTTCACCTCATCCCTTTCCAAGAGACTTTCCAGAAGTTTCACACAACCATTCTGCTCATCCCTCACTGGCCAGAACTTAGAAAAGTTGAAAGGCATCTGGGAAATGTAGACTTTATGTGACACTGTGCCAGGCTAAAGAGGGAGTCCTTACCAATGGGTGGCGTATGGATCTTACCAGGCAACTAAGTTTCTGCCACACTCTCTTGATGACCACAGTCACTATTTTTCCACTTCTTGTTTTAATTGCTTCTTCTTTCATCGAGGTTCTTTTAGCCAATCAACGTCCATGTCGGCCCTTTCTTCTCTGACCAGCTGTACACATCCCCAGTTCCCTTCCCCACCGGTCACAATCTAACACTGGATCAAACATCTGCCTTTCACCCTCCCACATGTTCTTGGAGATTCTGAAAAAACCATGGAGATTGGTGCCATGACAATCCCTGCATTCCCATGAGAAACACACCCTTGGCTCTGCCCACCCATCCTTTTATTACATCACAATTATCCCCTCTGTCCATGCCCCTCCATGGGTGATATAAACCTTCATCATTTCTCTCAAGTATTGACCGCCTTACACTCAGATAATTATCTCATTTTCTAGTATGTGATGTGATAAAAAAAAGTAGTGAATGTTTAAATAAAAAAAATTTATTACAGTAAAAGACACATTACCATTAAGCCCCCTCAAAATACTCCCCCTTGCTTCAAACACACTTATCCCATCATTCTTGCCACTTTCTGAAGCAGTTCTGGAAATCCTCTTTCATGAGTGTCTTTACTTCATCCTCCATCATGACAACACTCCATGTCACACATTGCTTCTGGTACAGCAATTTCTGTCAAATAAAAACATTATGCTGTGTCCTCATCCACCTTATTCACCAGATCTGGCACTGTGTGACTTCTGGCTTTTCCTGAAAGTCGAAATGACCATGAAAGGAATACGTTTTGAATCTACTCAGGACATTGAGGCAGCTATGACAGCATAACTAGAGACACCCATGAAAGAGGACTTCACAAAATGCTTCAGAAAGTGGCAAGAATGATGGGATAAGTGTGTTTGAAGTGAGGGGGAGTATTTTGAGGGGGGATTAATGGCAATGTGTCTTTTACTGTAATAAATGTTTTAAATTTAAACATTCACCATATTTTTTTATCATACCTTGTATTTCCAGAAATAAAAGAAAAAACGTTAGGCCATCAGTAGTTGTCATAACTGATATTTATCGAAGGCTTATTAAGCTCAAATACTAACCTAAATGCTTTAATCTGTCCTCTCAAGTAAACTTTACAGCTCAGTAGGAGTTATTGTGTTTATCCTCAAATACAGCCCCATATTTGTAGGACAAACATGCTTGGTCATGTCGTGTTACCCTTTTAAAATATTGTTGAATTGGTTTGCGAACATTTTGTTTAGAATTTTTGCATCTATGTTCATGAGGGATATTGCCCAATAAATATTAATGGAAAAATTATAAAATATTTCATCACACTTATTTTGACAGTTTTTAAAAAGCTGAAATATGGCCACTTTTTGCCAACAAAATATTTCTAAGTAATTTGAAAAAAAAAATCATTTACTGAGTTTATTGAAAAAATTCATTTGGTGAGTTTATTTTACAGCTTTGTGCAAAAAGTGTTTGTCTTTCGGGTCCTCCACCAACACTATGACAGAGTCTCCGAAGCTAGAAGTGGCCCACCTCTGCTTTCCCCTGGCTGGGTCCTCCCACTTGAAGAACTAGACACCAGACTCCACCTGGAAGCATTCTCTTTTCCAGAGTCAGTGAGCTCAGTAGGAAAAGGTCCTTGATCACTATCAATGAGCTTTTCATTTCATTCCTCTTGCAAGGCATGAAATCCTATGCCTCAAAACACAAGCATCTAGCCATACGGATAATTCTAGCATTTACTTCAAATCTGACTCTTAAACCTGAACTTGAAGAACAAAGCCCTTCATCTGCTTATAAACAAGGACAGCATTAATTAAAATCTACTAATTCAAAGCAATTGAAAGTGTTTTTCAGTAGGTTTGATAATATCTATCATCCAAAAGTTCACTGAAGCATAAATTTTTGTTTCTCTTCTTGGAGATCAAACACAAATTAAAATAAATAAATGAATAAATAAATAAATAAATAAATAAATAAATAAATAAATAAATAAATACAGTTTGCAAGTCAGGATACTGGAGCTCCCTGTTAATTTGGTGGCTAAAAGGGAATAAATGAATGTAGCTCTTAAAATTCCCCATCTTATCAGATTTCAGCATATTAATTTTCAGTTGTTTGGACATATTTATAGATTTTTGGCTGTGGAATTTAGCCCTAAGACTGTAGCCAGCTAAAATAATCAGATTGGCTGCGCTATGGTAGGTTCATAGCTAAATACCCTGGATTACAGATTCAGAATTCATAAAGTCTCCACGGACTGGCCCTTCCCAGAGCATATGCCAGTGAGTTGAAATTGTACAAACACAGATGTAAAATTCCTCTAAATATCAGTATCAACAACATAAATGTAAAATGAGGGATGCAAGCTTTAACAGCAATTCATGTGAAAGAAACCAAAACTTTTGTTTTTCCTTTTTCTTGAAAATATTCTGACTATCCCACAAAAGGAAAAAGAAAGCAAAAAAAAAAAAAAAAAAAAAAAGACTGTCCTGTAAGCAGAGTGTGCCTGTCAGGGGGGTGCTTGCCCTGAATTCCCCACTGAGTAGACGAGCAGATAAGATACACAGGGACTCAGAGAAGCTAGAATAAATCCAGGGGCTCGCAGAAGGGGCAGGCGATGGTATGGACATTGCCATGTTTAGTGTCCCCGTTATCGCCGTGGGCCAGGCGGATGTACCTGTCAGCGACGGCACTCATGGGCCGAGAATGCACTCGAGCAGCTCTAGCCTCATTTTTGCTTTTTTTTTTTTTTTAACAGTGTGCTCAGTCTTCTGCCGTGTTTCTGGAGCAGAGTGAGCAAGGAAGGGAAGGGGAAGGTGTCCGAGCAGAGCGGTGACAGGCCCCCGGAGCACACGGGGTCTCCTGGGTGAGAGGAAGGACTGGGGAGTTGATTCTCGTGTGATGGCCTGTTAGTCAATAGCAGAGAATGGAAAACGCGCTGGCTAATTGAAGGAGAAGAGGATAGAATTCCGTGAATTGGGTGCTTACAAAATCTTTGGAAGGGCTGGAGGAACGGGTTCTCGATGGACCTCTAGAAATGACTTCCAGAAAACCTCCCCCCCAGGGCATGCCATGGGTGCTCCTCCTCTGCCAGGGTCAGGGAGCTGGGAATCGGGCTCAGACTGTCCTCTAGATACTGTGATCGGGGATCAGGAACTGCCCGTCAGTATCCTCCAGGCTGCTTCCTGGACGCGGAGATGCTGCTGCAGAGAACAAAACAAAACCCCAAAACCACCCACCGGTTCACGGCGGGGCTTGCCAGCTGAAGCAGTTCGGGCAGCAGCTCGATAGCCCCTGTGTCTTTTCTGCCTTCATTTTAATTGGCAGAATCTAATGTGTGTCCAGAATATCACTGCAAGGTAGTCACAAACTGTGCATCCTGGAGAGGTTTAGATTTCATGCAGTGTGGAGCCACAATTTTAGGGCAGATGGAAGATTTCTAAGTGTTTGAGCAGAAGAGTAAAGACATGATTTGACTTAACCTTTTACAAAAATGATTGTCTCCTCTGGGAAAGGACTGCAAGAGGGAGCAAGACAGGATGGGGGGGGTGACTGCCCAGTGGGAGGCTGTTGTAAACAGTGGGTGAGATGAGAGGCGGTAGGCTTGGACCTGGGAGGGAATGGGAGGTGAGGAGAGTGGGGACATTTGGGGGGTTTTGAAGGTAAAGTCAAATGTATCCGCTGATACAGTGGATATGGGGTATAAGGAAGAGAGGACACAAGAATGAATTCAAAATTTTTAGCCTGAACAATTAGAAACCATTTATTGCGATGGAGAAGACTGTGGGAAAATCAGATTTAATTAAGGAAAGTAGAAGCTGCACGTAGAGATGTCATGTAGATTGGGGAGAGGGTGAGCTAATGTTATCCCCATAGATGCCATTTAAAGTCATGAGACCAGATAATTTTAAATTATGTAGAATGCATTAGAAAAGTCTGAGGGCTGAGCCCTGGTGCATGCCAGTGTTTGAACGGCAAAATGGTGAAGCGGATGCAGCAAAGGAAAGTGCACGTGTTCACCAGTAAATTGGAAGAGTGGAGACAGAGGACTATTCTAGAAGTGGAGGAGGGGAACGTGATCAGTTGTATCAGATACTACTGGTTGGTTGTGTCCCGCGAGGAGTGAGAATTTTTCTGTGCATTTGACAACACTGAGGTGATGGATTTGGGGGGAATGGTGAGGACAAAATCCTGACTGGAATTGATTCAGGAGAGAGCACAAGTGCAGACAGATCTTCAAAGAAAATTTACTGCAAAAGGGAGCAGAGAAATGATTTAGGACTTGAGGTGCATGTGTGGGTTAGGGGATGTTTCATCAAGTTGATCAATAATGAAGTCGGTATGTTTCCTCGTGGGAATTGTCCAGTAGGGAGGGGCAAAAGTTGATAACTCAGATGGCACTTCATTATACATCCTGTTTTTCCTACTGAACATTATGTGCATTTTTTCATGTTGTTTTAATTTTGTAGATGGCTTTAATGACTATATTTCATGGAATGGACATAATGATTTAGGAGCCTTCTGCTTCTGTGTTTGGGCTGTCTACTCCTATTTTCTACTATAAATAATGCCAGGAGGAACATCTCTCTGTATTTGCCCCCCCATCTTTGTCTATTTTTTCCATTTCTCATTCGCAGCTGAGGGGTTTAAATGTTCTAAAGTCTCATACATGGACACATTTGCTTCCTAAAAATCATGCTCCAAGTTTTCAGTTTGGGACTTAAATAGTTTTCTTTCAAAGAAAACATCAGAGAGTTTCTTTAAACCCCACTTCTAGCTCAGTGTCATGCTGATGTTTTGACAAAATATTGCAGGCTCAGAAGAAAAATGCCCAAAGGGCCCCCACATCACTTCAGCAGGATTGCTTAGAAGCACTTGCCAAAGCTTCACTGCTGTGCAGTGTACTTGTGCTTTATGTATATTTTATAAAGTTCCCAGTAGAAGAGTTGAGATACATTGAAAGGAGAGCATCATTAACTGAGGGATTTTATCCAGATCTTTCCATTGTGATCTATGAAACATTGATTTTTTTAACTTCGTAAATGGAACTTTTCTGACAACTCATGCTTATCACTTTAAAGTGTGTAGGAGACTTTTTCTGGTTATTTTTAAATGAGAGGGGATATGAATAGGAGGCAAGTATGTAATTGTCTGGAGTGGGGGGCAAAGGAAATAAGTAAAATAAATAATAAACATTAGCAATTAATCACTAGACTCTTTTAATTTTCTGCAACTGAAATACAATTTGTTCATTTATGGGATAGAATTAAAGAGAGGATAATATTTACTTTACTGCTACCTTCCATTGTCCACCCACAAAACATACACAATCACACATAATTTCGTATTTTTTTACAGCCATAACTCCCTTTGGAATGGTAAATAGTCAAAATCTTAGAACCATATTGCTGTTTTACTGATTTTGACATGTTGAAAGGGGACATAATTTATAGTTCTCTCTAATTTTCTATATACATTATTATTTGCACAAGATAGATGGTCCTAAAGATTAAGAGCTTTTTGTTTTGTTTTTGGTGATGAAGGTTAATTATAGCATTTTACAATCAATTCAGATTCTGTATAAAAGCCCCATAGAAAATCATTCAACAACACAATATAAAGGTCTTTAAAAACAAAGTCTCTCCTTTCAGTGTAGGCTTTCCACCTCTCATCTGCATTTCCAGAATGCAACAAAGCTCTAAAAATTGAAAATCTTTTCATAATTCATTTGGCTGCAAAACCTGATCTGACCTGAATGCATTTGGCCATAACGCTTGATCTTAACTGATATGAGGCTATAGTTAGTCTTCATTTATTCCATTTTGTATAAATGTTCATATATTTTTATGCAGAAATAGTAATGTATTGAACTACGAATACTGTCTTAGAACTCTGCTGAAAACTTCTGAATACCAAAGCACCTATGACTCCAGGGTCTTGGGAAAAGGGTTATGAACCTACTTTACTTTTCGTTTTCAAATCTAATATATTGCTCTCAAACATATCTTCTCTGAAAATAATTGATGAGACATTCAGACCTCTTTGAAAATAGAGTCAAACTTTAAATTAGAATTAACTAGCACCATCGTCCTACTTTTTCATTTCTGTTGAAATTCATTATGCTCAATCAAAATAGGAAAAAGGTTTTAATGATTAAGAAATAGATCTGGTTAAAATAGCACATGAATTTCCATTCCTTCTCTTCCATTCTGAGGCCCCTCGCAGAACATACATACTTTATATTTTATATGTATATTTGATAATATATACTCAATGTATTTAATGTACATAATTGATACTTTTTAAAGATTTTTATTAAAATGTAGCTAACATACAATATCATATCAGTTTCAGGTGTACACCATAGTTATTCAAGATTTATATACCAATAAAAGTGGTCACCCTGATAAGTCCAGAAACCATCTGACACCGTACAATGCTATCACAATATTATTGACTATATTCCCTATGTTGTACATTACATCTCTATGACTTGTTTTATACCTGGAAATTTGGACTTCTTATTCCCCTTCACCGTCCTCCCCCCTTTTTTAAATTTTTCAATTAATTGATATCTCAATATTATTTTACATTAATTTCAGGTGTACAGCATAATGGTTAGACATTTATATAATTTAAGAAGTGATCACCTGACTAGTCTAGTACCCACATGGCACTATGCATAGTTATTACAATATTATTCACTATATTCCCTATGCTTTTCTTTACATCCCCATGACTATTTTGTAACTACCAATTTGCACTTCTTAGTCCCTTCACCTTGCCCCCAATCCCCCTCCTATTTGTCACCCCTATAAATCTAGTACCCATCTGACACCATACATGGTTATTACAATATTATTGACTATATTCCTTAAGCTATACCCTACATCCCCATGACTACTTTGTAACAACAAATTTGTACTTCTTAATCCCTTCCCCTTTTTTCACCCATTCCCAAACCTTCTCCCATCTGGCAACCATCAAAATGTTCTCTGTATCTGTGAGTTTGTTTGTTTTGTTTGTTTGATTATTTTTTTCTTTGGCTTCCACATATAAGTGAAATCTCATTGCATTTGTCTTTCTCTGTCTGACATACTTCCCTCAGCACAATTCCCTCCAGGTCCATCCATGCCACCACAGATGGTAAGAAGCTATTCCTTTCCATGCCAAAGCAATATTCCATTGAATATATGTACCACCACCTCTTTATCCATTCTACCATCAACGGACACCCAAGCTGCCTCCATTGTAAACAATGCTATAATGAACATACAGATGCACACATCCCCTTGAGGTAGCATTTTGGGCTTCTTCAAGTAAGTACCCAGAAGTGGGATAGCTGGGTCTTTCTTTGTCTCTAGGTATAGCCTTTATTTTAAAGTCTATTTTGTCTGGTATAAGTATTGCTACCTCAGCTATTTTTGTTTGTTTGTTTCCATTTTCACAAAATATTTTTTCTCATCCCTTTATTTCAGTCTGTGTGTGCCTTTTGATCTGAAGTAAGTCTCTTGTAGGCAGCATATGTAAGGGTCTTGTTTTCTTATCCATTCAGCCCACCCCCATCTTTTGATTGGAGCATTTAATCCATTTATATTTAAAGTAATTGTTGGTAGATACACAGTTATTGCCATTTTATTCATACTTTTGGTTGTGTGTTAAAGAAGTCCCTCTAACATTCCTTGTAATACTGATTTGGAGGAACTCCTTTAGCTTTTTCTTGTCTGGGAAGCTCTTTATCTGGGAAGTCCTTTGATTCTAAATGACAGCTTTGTTGGGTAAAGTAATCTTGGTTGTAGGTCCTTGCTTTTCATCACTTGAATATTTCCTGCCAATCCCTCTAGCCTGCAAAGCTTCTGTGAAGAAATCAGTGGACAGTCTTATGGGAGCTCCCTTGTAGGTAACTGGTAACTAACAGCTTTTCTCTAGCTGCTTTTTAAGATTCTCTTTGACTTTAACCTTTGGCGTTTTAATTATGATGTGTCTTTGTGTGGGCCTCTTTGGGTTTTTATCTTGTTTGGGACTCTCTGTTTTTGTTGGGCTTATAGATCCATTTCCTTTGCCAGGTTAGGGAAGTTTTCAGTCATTATTTCTTCAAATAGGTTTTGAATCCCTTGCTCTCTCTCTTCTTCTGGTACCCCTATCATGCGAATGTTGTTATGCTTGATGTTGTCCCAGAGGCCCCTTACACTCTCCTCATTGTTTGGATTTTTTTTTTTTTTCATTTTGCTATTCTGATTGGGTGTTTTCTGCTACCTTACCTTCTAAATTGCTGATTTGATCCTCTGCTTCATCTAACCTACTGTTGATTCCCTGTAATGTATTCTTCATTTTAGTTATTGTATTCTTCATTTCTGACTGGTTCTTTTTCATGTTTTCTATCTCTTTGTTGAAGTTCTGCTGAGATCACTGAGCATCCTTATAACCAGTGTTTTGAACTCTGTATCTCATAGATTGCTTGTCTCCATTTTGTTTGTTTCTTTTGCAGGAGTTTTGTTCTTTCCTTTTATTTGGAAAATGTTTCTTTGTCTCTCCATTTTGGCTGCATCCCTGTGTTTGTTTCTATTATTAAGTAGGGCTGCTGTGCCTCCCAATATTAGTAGAGTGGTCTTATATAGTAGATGTGCTGTGGGGCTCAGTAGTGTGATCTCCCTGGTCACCACAGCCAGTTGCTCCAGGTGTGTCCCTTGTGTGGGTTGTGTGTGCCCTCCTGTTGTAGTTGAGCCTCGGTTGCTGTTTGCACATCAGTAGGAGGGATTGACCCTCAGGCTGATTGGTTGTGAGGACTGGACATGACTATAGTGGAGGAGCTGTTGTGCCGGGGCTGACCCTATGGAGCAGGATTCACTTTAGCAGGGCTCTGGTGCCTGCCCACTCTGCCCTTTGGGTGTGTGGTCCTTGGAGGCAGCCGGGTGATGCTCCGTCCTAATCTGAAGTTAGCCCCTGGGACTGCTAGCCCTGGGGCCTCCTGCAGGCCAAGTTCAGCCACAGTCTATGCCCTGCCCTGGCCACCTGGAATGAACCACAAAGCAATCCAAAGATGGCCACGGTGTGCACTGTGCTTGGAGGTGCCTTAAGAGGCCAAACCACAAACCAGGGTTGGCTGTTGCTAATGCTGGGTTGAGGGCTACTCAGCTACAGGTACCAAACATGCCAAAGCCAGATGCTGTTTGTTTGGGTTTTTTAACATTTGACAGATTTTAACATTTTGCAGCATGAGCCAAGACAGGTCATTTATATGGAAAAGCCACTGGAAGTGACTTGGGTGTGCCGAAAAGTTAGGTGGGGTGGGATCTCAGTAAATCAATCGGGTGAAGCAGATGAAAGGTGATAGCCAGTGTGATGGAAATTCAGATATGGCAGCCACCTGCATCTGCAGGCAGGGAGGGGGAGGGCTCAACAAAGAAACACTGGCTTCTACCAGCTCCTCCATCTGGGAGAAAGCTGCCTCTCCAGCCCTCACCCTGAAGCCAGACAATTCAGTTCCTGCTTGTATGTCCCTGGCACCTTTTGAGCCACTGCCCCAGCACTGGAGCTCAGGTAGAGTGAGTCTGTCAGTGACTGAGTTTGTGCATAGGCCCTTTAAGAGGAGCACCTGGGATTCCAGCTGCCCTCGTCTCACTCAACCACAATCTCCGCTTCTCTCCCCAACACTGGCACCCTGGGCTGGGAAACCTGACGGGTTGGGATCCCTCACTACTACAGAGGGACCTCAGCAGCCGAGATGTCTCTCCTGATTTTTAATGGTCACACGTGGATGTGGGATCAACCCATTCCATGTCTCTGCCCCTCCTACCAGTCTCAAGATGGCCTCTTCTGTATGCCTCCAGTTGTAGGGTTTCCGTTCAGCTAGACTTCAGGCAATTTTCAAAAATGGTTGTTCTGTGGTTTAGTTGTAATTGATGTGATCCTGAGAGGAGGTGAGCACCACATTTACGTACTCTGCCATCTTGACCAGAAAAATCTATAATTGATACTTTTATCAACTTGAAAACAGGAGGTATACCTCTGTGGCCAAATTGTTCCTGATTGAGACTGTGGACCTAGGTAAAGGTAGAGTAGACCCAATTATCAAGAAATTCCCAGACAGTAATTTCTCCCCTAGAAGATTTCTGGAAAACTTAGTTTAAGGCAGATAATAAAAGTATAAAAATGACCAAAGGAGCTTTGTTTGGATTTTTAGTATTCATGGTCTTTACTAATTTACTTCAGAAAGAAAATGTAAAAAAGCTTTTTTTAAAATGTTTTGTCTCAAAATAAGTGAAGAGATGCCATGTGCAGTGATGTCATTTAGTAGTTTGAAATCAGACATAATAGGAATATTTGCACCACAGGAATTGACAGATTCTACAAATCAGGGGTTTTATTTAGAAAGGCAGTTGTTAAAGCTTTAGCAGCACTCACTGCCTGCATGTGAATGAATTGGTAGCTCATTGTTGTTTTTCATGAATTAGTACACACATGGAACAGTATATATAACATGTAATTATATTAATATACTTATTCTTAATATTTTTTCAAAAGAACTCACTTCCACTCATTCTAATAATTTAGAGTTATAAAATCAAAGATTTAAATAGGACTCTAATTAAAGCAACTAGGATAATTTAAGAAATCAAAATTAAAGAAGATTCCTTTTCAAGATAAATTTTCAAATTTCAAAAAGAGGTATTTTGAGACACAGAATTTGTTCTTTAAACTGGTATATGGCTCTCAGAGATTAGGATGCCGAGTGTTGAATGAGGCATCATGTCGTTTTAATCTTCTCCAGAGACTGGGAAACGGGAAGGGAAATCTTAACTGTGGCAGCCGTAAGTCCCAACATTCTAGTCTCCTGTTGGCCGATGCTGACGTTACACTGGGAAAATATGGTCACTTTCTCCATAACCCCACCAGAACGGTGCACCAAGCTACAATAGAAACAAATGGCTGAGACAATATTTCGGTACATAATTGACTTCATAATGATATGGAGGTTATATTCTTCAGGGAAGAAAGATGTCAAATAGAAAGATTTGGGGTGGCACATGAACAAGTAGGATGACAGAGATACTATTGACAGCAAGTTAATATGAGAGCCCCCCTGGCACCTCAATATATAAGAAAGAAGCCCAGGAATTTGTTTACAGATATTTACTTAATGCTTTTAATAATAGAGGAAACCTACAAATATAATGACAAAATTCCAAAGGAAAAGCCACCATACATAACTTGGTAACGATATCTAAAATTAAAGGCTTTGGTAAATACCAGGAAGCCAATATTTAAAATGAGTGAAAGGGCCTCAATAAGCCACTAAAGATAACTCCTGCAATTTTTAACATGCTGTCATTCAGGAAAGACTGCCTAGGAAAATAGAAATCTCAAAATAGATTAGTCAGTGTGAAATGAAAAGTCCATGCATTCTAAATATAATCATTCCATGTCATACCAAGGCAAAGTTATGACAGAAAAAGTGCCTTTGGCCACAGCACCAAATGAAAAGAGCATTTTTTAGAGTGGCATTATTCTTTGTTTACAATGTGAATTCTTGTCTTTGAAATGAAAAGCATGATTTTACCATAATGGGCCTTTAATCAAGCAGCCAAGTTAAGTTTTTTAGTCTTTGGACTAAAACTGGAATGGCCAGGATTGTAGAAGTCTGAAGAGAAAATTGAATTCCAGGGATGCCCCTAGACTCTTCCTAATGCTGGTCGCGTGTGTTGCAGTAAAATAGAGACGTTACTATTGAAGGTGTTAAATCCTTCTCGGAGGAGAGATTTAAGAAGTCCAGAGCAGGCAGAATGTTTCACTGTGTGAGTCCAGGAGTTCCATAAAGTGGAAGCTAGAAAAAAATAGAACAAATGCAAATCATTTTGGCTATTGTTGCAACAAAAACTACTCTCAAAACTAGTGGCTTAAAACAGTAACCATTTTATGTCTCATGATTTGATGGGCCTTTGGGGCAAAGCTGGGCTGGAAAATTCTTTGGCTCCATGTGACATCAACAGGAGTCACTTTATGGTACTTAACTGGTGGCTAGTCTGGTCTAAAGGGTCCCCCTGCCCTCTGAACATGCCCGGTGTCTTGGTGGCGACCTGAAGGGCTGAACCCAGCAGGGCCTTATCCCTCCTCATGTTGTCTCAGGACCTCTCCATGTGGGTGACTGTACTTCTCACAGGCCAAGGCCAAGCTCAGAGATCAAGCAGAAAGCACTGGTCCTCTTAGAGGCTAGGCCCAGAATGACCATTACTTCTGCCATACTCCATTGGTCAAAGTAGCCACAGGCCATCCCAGTACAAAGGGTGGAGAAACACATACCACTTTCCTATGGGAAGAGTATCACACATTTGCAGCCATCTTTAATGTGCCACCACCTTCCCTCTGGCCACAAATACTCTAGATTCCTCCCACAGGACCCTCAAAGTTTCATTTCATTATAGGATTGGCTTAGAGTCTGGGATCACATTTTCTAAATTAAGTCTACATGTCAATGGAGCTTTTCTGTTGCAATCCCTTGAGTACATTTCCTCTTATTTTGAAGACCTGTGAATTAACAAGACAATTTATCTGCCCTACTATACAATAGACATGCAATAGACACTCCCATTCTACAAAAAAATGGGAGCTATGTAGCAATCACTGAGCCTTGTCACTAGTTCCTTGATCAGCGTTCATTTCTATTCCCTTGGAATGATTCTCCTCCATTCTTGGGTTCATCAGTTGTCTATTGATAAATGACAAATAATCCCAGACCTTAATGACTCAAGACAACAATTTACTATTTTCTCTCATATTTCTGTCAGTTACCTGGATTCAACTGAACACTTCTGACTTGCTGAGATGCGGTCACAGTCGATCTGGCTGGGTTGCAGTCATCTGAAGGCTCCCTTGGCTGTCTCTACAGTCTTTCCAGAGTCCCAGGTTATGAGAGGGGGCTGCTTTGATAGCCACTAACCCTGAGCTCCACATCCCCTTCGTGGTGGTCGGGACTGGGACTTGGAAAAATTATGTTTCCTCAATTCCCTGGTTAGCTGGCTTCCCATTAGAATCTGCCATTGAGAGGCACTCACGGAAGACTGGGAGGCAAGACAAGAAGAGAGGAAGTTCCTATCTGTGTTTTCAGCTTTGGTGCAGTCGAAGCAGACACCTGGTACCAATCCCAGCTACTTCTGCTTTTTATTTTTGTTGAGGTATAATTGACACATAACATTATATTAGCTTCAGGTGTATGATGTAATAACTCAATATTTATATATGTTGCAAAGTGATCATGAGAATAAGTTCAGCTAATATCCATCACCACACGTAGTTACACATTTTTTTCTTGTGATGCGAACTTTCAAGACGCACTCTCCCAGCTGCTTTCAAATATGTGATACATATTATTATTTATAATCACCATGCCATACATTACATCCCCAGGACTTATTCACTTTATAACAAAATCTGTACCTTTTGACCCCCTTCACCTATTTTGCCCACCCCACCCCAGGCAGCCAGCAGTCTGTTCTCTGTATCCATGAGAAGCCCAGCTTCTCAGTCCCAGAGCCTCCCCTCCTCAGGCTGAGCCCCAGTTCTGTGAACCTTACTCTGTAGGTCTGAACACAATCCATCTTGAACCGCTAGGTTCTGCCAACCCCAACTCTTCCTGTGGGTTCCCTCAGCCAACGTCGGCACTGACTTCTAGTTATTAATGTCTGAGTGACCTCAGTATGCCTTTTGGCCTGTCAGCCCCCCAGTATTTATCAAACCAGTTCCCTGTGCTACATTCTCTTTGTGTGATATGGTATGGTTTCTATTTTTCTGACTGGACCCTGATGGATACCGAGACTTAACTAAGATGCTTTCTCTCTTGTGTCTCTTGCCTTTTTTCTCAGTCTGATTCAGAGAGGTTGTTTGAGTGTATGTTCCTGAGTGTTGGGCCTTTGTAACAAGTATGCAGCACTAGCCTTAGGGATGGAGAACAAAGACCCAGAACGATGCTCTGAGCATTAGAGAACATAACATGTAAGACACTCACTCTCTGGAGGATTCAGGAATTCTGAGTTGTGTCCTAAAACACTGTGGCACTCACTTCTGTCTGGTCAGTACATTTATATCTATCCTGAGCACTTCAGAAAAAATCAACACCACCTCTTCCAAGCCTTTGCCCTAGTCCACCTTCCGTTCACACTCAAACCACAGCTCTTGCTTTTATCATCCTGGTGGCATTTCTGCTCCGGGCCCCTTCAGTTTTACTGGGTCATTCCAGCTGGTCTCCTGAGCACATCGGTCTCAGCCCACACTTGACTCTCAGTTCGGCACCTTCCCCTGGCTCTGCTTCTGGAAGGGAAGAGGAGGGCTCTCCTCCTGTCCTGTTGAAACTTCACATGTAAGACTTCCATTTTTCCCCCCATACGGAGGGTTTTTAGATATGAGTTCAGTTAACGAAGTATTACACTATAAAAACACTTGCCAGTTTTTAAAACCATTCTCTTAAGCTGATAAGTTAACCAAAAGAAAGGGGCAAGAGAGGACAGTGTTGTTGTCCATTGAGGGCCAGATGAATAATTTTTAACTTACAACAACCCTATAGCACCCACCTGGTCCTATACATAGTTATTAGTATATTACTGACTCTATTCCCCCAGGCTGTACTGTTTTGTAACTACCAATTGGTACTTCTTAACGCCTTCACTTTTTCACCCTGTCCCTCCCAACCCCTCTCCCATCTGGCAACCATCAGTTTGTTCTCTGTATATGTGAGTCTGTTTCTGTTTTGTTTGTTCATTTATTTTGTTCTTTAGATTCCACGTATAAATGGGATCATATGTTATTTTCAGACTCGGAGGTAGATATGAGCAATAGTAAGAGGAATGAGACCAGGGGAAACAAGGATAGAAATAATTAATCATGTTTAATTAACTCCCAAAGGGAAAAACTAAATCTCTAATTGAAGCACCAGTACAATCTGAAATAAAACATTACATGAGGAAAATTATAAATTAGGATTTTAAAAAGTTATTAACGCTGATGAAACTGATCTGTGCTTATTTTCACAGCAGATTATAATTCCATGTCTCATTTTTACTGAAGCTGTTATAGCACTCTGAATACCCTCAATTACCTTTTTAAAAATATTAGTTCTTTTGGATCAAGCCCAATCTAGAAAGCCCAACTAAATGAAAAAATTACACTTTAGTACATCGTAGTCATATGACAGATTTTTGCAGATATGTAAACTAGGATGACAAAGTAGCAGAATAAAGTTTTAGTCAGAAGCTTAGAAGCATTACTATTGACAACTGGCTCATCAGCCTTTCTTCCCACCATGTCTTAGGGCCACGGGAAGTATTGTCCAGTATTACTTGAGTTCCCTCTGGTCTTTCCTGATGAAAGCACAGCCTCCATTTGATATCTTCTCGAAACTGCCATCCAGTCTGTGTTTTCATACAGCTGGTACCTTCTCCCAGTCAGCAGAGGTCTGTATCACATTTGAGAGTTCTTGATGAATACTGTTTGTATACAGTTAATAGTCCTTAAAACTGGGAGGAAAGGAGTGGTTCTTCCTTCGAGGCTGCTTTTACTCTAATAAATCAGAGGAAAACTTCCACAAGTTTCCATTACCACATATTCCAGTACCTGCACCTATGGGCATATGTGCCCTACTCTCTCTCTCCTGTTACTACGAATTAACTGTCCATGTTCCTAGCAATGGCTCTTCCCTGGGCACAGGAGCCAATATCCACTTCCCTACTCAATGACATCACTTCAGAAATTCTCCCTTCTCTCTCTTGCCTTCCTTCTCTATTGGACGATTTTCATCAATATGCAAAATGCAATTATTTCATCCACCTTTAAAAGTAAAATTCTCTATGACCCCCATTTCCCACTAGACTTCTCATTTCTCTGTTCCCCTTTAAAGCATAGCAAGTTGTAAAAATCATCTAAACTGATTGGACAGTTCCTCTTCTCCCCATTCCCTCTTGAATGCACTTCAATCAGGTTCAATCTCAGACCCACTGTACTTGACCTCCCAGCCAATTACTGTCTCCTGTGCGAACCACTTGCTTCCTGCATATCTCATGGCTTTCCTCTTACTGCTGTGGCTGCTGAGTCTCGGTCTTCTTTACCCCCTCCTGCTCATCTCCCCAACCTCTTAACGTTGGAGTGTGTAAAATTTCGGTCCTTACATCTCTCTTTTTCCCTCTAGCTACATTCGGTTTCAAGATAATTCTATCTAGTCTCTTGGGTCTAACTACTATTATATGCTAAAGACTCCCAATTCATGTCTGCAGCCCAGACCTCTTCCTGAACTTCAGATTCATATATCTGACTAATTACTTGACATCTCCATAGGGATATCTAATAAACATCTCAAACTTATCATGTTCAAAGTTGATCTTTCCTCTTTCTCTCCCACAGCAATAGCTGCTCCTGCAGCAGCCTTTGCCTTCTCAGGAAACGTTAACTCCCTCCTGCCGGTGGTTCAGACCCTCCGAGCCACTTTTGGAGCCTTTTCCTCCCATCTCACATCCAGTCCATCAGCAGATCTTGTTGGCCCTGCCTTCAGACTAGATCCAGAGTCTCGTTGCTTCCTGTGAGTCCCTCTGCTGTCGCTGGTCAACACCGCCATCCTCCCATCTGGATCATCACAGCAGCCGTCTTCTAATCCCTGCTGCTTCGCTTCTTTGTTCTTCCTGCAGTTTATTCTCAGCACAGAACCCAGAGTGATCCTGTTAGATCCTAAGTCATATCATGTCACAGCCCTGCTCACCAGTATCTTTCATCTTACGCAAAGTAAAAACCTGAATTCTTACAACGGCCAACCAAACCCAAGGATTTGCTATTCCTTCCTCTCTGACCTCATGTCCTACCACTCTCCCCGTCCTCTCTCCCCTTCGGCCACGTTGATCTCTAGTTTTTCCAACACAGCAGGCATTTTCCACCTCAGAGCATTAACATGTGCTGCTGTTCCGCCCAGAACAGTCACCCCTAGCAGTACGCCTGGCTCCCTCTCCTCACTGAGGCCTTTGCTCAGATGTCATCGTCTCAGGAAGGGCTTCCCCAATTACCCTACTGAAAACTGCAAAACGTCTCCCCAGGCAGCCGAAGCACATTCTGTCTTCCTATACCACTTTATTTTCCCCAAAGCAGGTCTTAACATTTGGCCTATGGTATTTTCCTTATGTTACACCCCAATCATCTATGCCAGACACATAATAGGTACTAATAAATACTTGTTGAATGAATGTCAATGGATCACCTGGAAAAAGAATTACTGTCTCCTCCCAAGAGGGGCACAGGGACACTAGGGAGCCAGAGGGCAGGGGACACCTTCAGAAGATGAAATAGTCTCCCATATGAGTCAAGTGTTTCTTCTTTTGAGACAGGTTAGTTAGCATGTCTTAGGTAGATAGGAAGGTCCCTGGTGGAATAAACAAAAGGCAGCCATATCCTGAAAATCCAGGTTCTGGAATGTCTCCTTCACTCCAGGACAAAGATATGAGAATGTGCCTTGATGTTAATAAATTATCTCATAAATCCCTTCTGGCTGGACAAAGGAGCAGATCTGATAGAAGGAATAGGTCGGTTCCTTAATCCCTTCAGGATGAGCAAACAGGACAAACCTGACAGATGAATTCCATTAGAAGGCTCCAGCCCCCTTCCCCAAGCAGGCAGGGGAAGGTATAACAGTAAGAACTTTTACCTCCGTCACTGGGCACCCCATTCAGGACCCCATCCCGCTCGGGAGTGCCAACACTTTGCTTTCAATAAACTATCCTCTTTTTAAAACTCTTTGCCTCTCCTGGGTCCGTGTTCCCATTCTTTGGTCTCACGAGACACAATCCCGGCACTCACTCCAAAGTCCCCTACATCATTTGGGGGAGCACAGAAAAATATTCCTACATCACTTTGGCCTAAAGGACTAAAATCAAGCATGATCTTAGACATAGGAATTACCACATTCATGAGAAGATAAACTGTGGGTGGAAATTGCAGAATCAATAAACCGCCAATTTAGAATCTCCTGCTCTGTAGATACTGGAGCAATCAGATACAGAATGCAGAATAGTTGTGACTTGTATGAAGGCATAAAGGACACAAATGTAATAAAGAATATCAGGAATTAACAGAGATACTTGAAAAGAACATGAAACAAAACTTCTGGAACAGAAAAATATAACTGATGTCAAAACACAAAGGATGCGTTAAACAGCAGATTAGATGTAGCCAAAGAGAAGATATATCTGAAGAATTTAACCTTCATTTACTGGAGGGAGATAACAAGAAAGGAAAATAAGAAAGAGAGGGTAAGAGACACAGAAAGTTAGATGAAAAGATCTAACATACGAATGATTGGTGTCTCAGGGGGATAAAAAGGAGAAAAATTTCAATGATAGTGAGTGCAAGTTTGCAAAACTTAAGAAACACCCCATGAATCCAGGAGGACCCAGCAAACAGTGTATCTCAAGAGGATACTAAAGAGAAGTCCATGCCTAGAAACACTGCAGAGGAACTGCAAAATACCAAACAATCAGATGTCTCCACAGCAGAAATGGAACTTAACAATTACAAAGTGATGAGAGAGAATCATTCAGTCTAGAGTCCAGCGTTGCACAAAACTGTTATTCAGGAATAAAAGCAAAATAAAATACATATAAATTTAGAAAACGGGACAGTCTACTACCAAGAGACTTATTTCAAAAGAATTTTGAGGTTATGGACTTCAAAAAAAAAAGGAAAATGATTCTAGAAGGACAGTTGGGGATGCAAGATACAATAGTAGACAATAAAATGGTAAATATTTAGATAAATCCTAACAAGTATTGTCAGAAAATTACAAGGGTGGTTAAACACCAGCTCCGAATTCCGTTGTCTCCTCAAACTGTGCCCCCTTTTGAATGGCCACCTCCTCTCAGCAGCTGGTAGCTGTTCTCCGCCAGGCCTCAGGGTGTCACCCTGCCCGTGCTCAGCCTCGTATTTGCTCAAAATCTCAAGGGGATTTCGGTGCCGTTTTTCTGAGGTTCCCTATTTGTGCATTCCCATCTTCCAGCAGCCTTCCCCACAGGTTCCAGTTGCCATAGCAGCACTGCCTCCCTCCGCGGCGTCTTCCACCGCACCACAGACGCTTCCTGTTTGGGCGCCTCGTCCGGGTGCTGCATGCAGTTCGGAGGGGCCCCAGACAAAACCAGCATCAGTGTTGAGCTCACCTGTGTGTTTCTTTCTCCCAAAGACCATAGCCTTGTGCAGCCTATAGTCCATTGCCTGAAAATGGTTGCTTTTTACATTTTGTGCAGTTTTACAGTTATTTACAGCAGAAGAAGTTACTTGCTACTCCCTCGTGGCCAGTACTAAATCCCTAATCATTAATATTTTAGCCTATAACCTTCTTTTATGGCTATAAATGATGAATTACAGCATACAAGGTTATCAGTGATCTTCAAAGCACTGTTTTTATTGCATTTCCCCAAGTTTTATGTAATGCTTTCAATATAATTCAATTCTAAGTTTTTCATTCTTCATTATTCATTTTGGTTTCCCTTTTGATATGTGACTTATTTAAAATTGTGTTTTTTAAACAAAAGACATGTACACAAATCTTCCTAACCACTTTATTCTTTAAAACCCAAAACAGGAAACAACTCAAATGACCACCAATGGAATGGGTAACCAAACTGTTATGTATTAATACACTGGAATTCTACTCAGCAGTAAAAATCACCAAGTTCTAATACATGTAACAAGTTGATGAAACTCGAAAACACTATGCTGTGGAACAGATGCCAGACATTAAAGAGAACAAGGTAGTATGATGCCGTTTAATAGGAAAGTCTCTAAAAGTCCAAACTAGTTTATGGAATTAGAAATTGGAATAGTGGCTGGCTCAGGACTCCGGGGGGGGGCAGGGGATGCAGGGATTACCTGGGGAAGGACAGTTCGATGGGTACAAAACCCAGTGGAAAACTTATAAGTGAGAGAAATAGAGCTTTAACTTTCTCTTTCATGAAAATTAATTCCTAATCTCTTAATCCCCGGCATTCCCAATGCTTCCTTCCCTTCTCTTGGGTTCTACCATGGCCCCAAGGTTCTAGTGCAGCTCCAAAGCACCAGGGGCAGGGGACACCCTGGCCATTGGTCATAGGCCCACAGATGCCATCGTTCCTGATGGCAGAGTCCTCCTGTCACTTCTGCACCACTCTGAGGTGCCTGGTCCCATCTCCCTAGATGTGCCAGGCAACAATTCCCTTCAGAGTTAGAGGTATACTTCTAGAGAAGTTACTAAGAAGCAGAGTCCAGAGCCCCTCTGCTCTGTGGACACTCAATGTCTCCCCGTTGGCTCAGGGAGAATCTGTCAGGCTTGGAGTTGGGGACCCCACATTCACTCCTACTTCAAGATGCGTTTTCTCCTACATGCTCCTCTTTTTGAACTTGGGCTTTTGAAAGTACAGCCAGGAGAAAACATGTTTGTCAGGCAATCCTAGTTCTCCACCCTACCCCTCCACTTGAATGGAGCCATAGCTCAGAGTCCTCTCTTTGGGAAGTGAGAGGACGAAGGGAAAATAAATGGAGGAAATCTACATAGTAATGTCAAAATACTATCTCACTCCTATTGCTTTTCTATTCTCTAGCTTTCTGCCTTATGGAAAACTCAGGCTCAATTTGAAATTCCAGTTATAGGGAACTCAGATACTTTTTTCCTGAGTAGGTATTACAGTGTGGTCATAATTGCTTCCCTTTAAAAATGGTCCTGTGAGCCAAGTGTTCTCTTGACTCTTGAGGGGACCAGTGATGTAACAGGATTCACGTTGCTGAGTGTTTACTGCCATTAACCACTGAAATCCCAGCTTGGAAGCAGGATTCTAAGCTTGGATAATCTTCTTGGCACCATGCCATCGTTCTCTAGTCTGTCTTTGTGGTCACCTTGATCTGAAGCACACACCACTTACTTCCTGGACAGGAAAACCCAGTCCCTGGTCAAGGTAGTTCTGTTTCATTCTGAAAGTGAGTAAGAGTTTCTGCTCAGCTAATGGCTCAGATGGGTAAAGGACAGATGAAGTTGTGAAAAGGTCAAGGAAAAATATCCTTTGGCAATAGCTGATTACAACATTCTGCACAGTGTACTGGAATAAAAAAGTGTGTAATTGTGAGCCACTTTGGTTTAGAATTACTTTTTTCCTTGACTTTCCTAGGGGCTATTTCTGACCTTTCTCATGATTCAAATCACTGCTCCATTAAAAAAAAAAAAAAAAAAAAGAATTTCCATGCAGATGAAAACAACAGAGCATAGTATCCTTGTAATCCTATCAATTGTAATAAGTGTCCAGCTTGTAGGAGTCTTGTTCAAATACAAGGTCAAAGTGGGCAGACTGATTGTCTTGGTTAAGAGCAACCAGTTAAAAATAGAACAGATTCACTCGGTTTCTTGTGTTGACTTTTTGGTGTAAGATTGGGTGCCCAGTTTCCTCAGAGGATGGCAAGCCTCAGGGGCACCTGGTTTTTGTGTACCATGGACATGCCACGCGGGCCTCCTAGGGGAAGGTTGCCCTTGGCCCTCGTGCTCCATGTGCCCTCTCTGCAGTCTTCACCTGGGGGTCCCTGAGGTAAACCCAGCCTGCACTGCGTCGTATGGCTGAGCGCCTCGCACCTGTGCTCTGTACCCGGGGTGGAGGACATGGCTCTACCCCGAAGTGATCTTCTCTCCCTCTCCTGAGAGGTATGTTTTTGCAGTGTCTAGTGAGAAAGAAGCAGACAGGTGAGACATTTTGGATCTTTTGCCATATTCACAGACCTCGGAATACCCCTCCAAAAAAAAAAAAAATTACTCCCAAGGTTCAGTGTTTGAAAATGCTGGTGAGCTACTGAAGTTAGTTAATATCTCTGCCTGCCCAGCCTTTGGCAGTAACTTAGCGTCAGTATGCTTATTGGGTGTTGATAATCAGACAAACAATTACCTGCTACTTAACAACTAAAAACACGAATTTACTAATCTAAGTTTTCCTTGAGGCAGCTTCTTCCTTTATAAGCTCATTCCTAAATTAAACTTTAGAATTTACATAGAAAATAGTGTTTTTGATCTGGTAATAATTAATTTCGTAATTTTATAACTTTCCATATGCTTCATTCACTGATTCCATTAGAATGAGGGGGGTGAGTGATTTTAAGAGTCAGAGGTTGTGCTGTATACCACCTTACATTTGCCTAACACTTCAGGTCGGTAAAGGGTCTATCACCAAGATTCAGCCGGTGACAGTTGTGGCCCCAGTACATGCTTTGAACCAGTAACCATTGTACATACGGTGCTGTTCCTCCCACAGCAGAATACACGGGTCCTGGACCAAAGTGGTGGAGCTGGGCATGGCCACTCACTGTCACACCTCACAGACACTCACATGTCTGCATTCCATCCATGCCACCAGGAGAGGAATGAATGTTCCCACTGGGAGAACAATAACAATCCCAGTAGATCGGAATGAGGACTGTCACTTGGCTATTGGGAGGCCTCATGCTCTTGAGCCAATAGCTTTCCTGGCTGTGGTGAGTGACATCAGTTTCCAGTGGGGAATCAGGTGGCTGCTGCACAGCTGTAACAGAGGAGACCAAGTCTGAAATCTAGGTAGTTCTCTGTATCCTGGGTGCAGAGTGGGGAGGGCTGTCTGGGAAGCACTGGGGGGTGTTTGGAGGGTGCCGGAAAGGGAGGGCCAGGGTCCTTCTCCCTGTCTGTCTCTGATGTGGCGACATCTCCAGCAGCAGCTGTGTCACTCTGTGGCTGCTGTTCTCACTGACAGGCCTGCCACAAGTCTAACTTCTGCCAGTGACTGTAACTCTGGGCTGGGGTCCCTCCACTGCCTTTCTTGTTCCTTCCAGCCTGGTAGTCGCTTTCTGCTGTTGCTAATCTCTAGAGCAGGGGTGTCCAAACTTTTTTCAACGTTTTTCACCAAGGGCCATACTTGGTAAAATACACAAACAGCCACGCCACTCACTCGAGGTGAAGTACATATTGCCTCACCTGGTTTATTTAAGTAAACTAAATATATTTTTGGAATTTGCTGCGGGCCAATAAAAAATGGATCACAGGCCACAGTTGGCCCGCGGGCCGCAGTTTGGACACCCCTGCTCTAGATCGTATCACCGTCCCATGGTTTGGCTGTTTAGCTCTTCCATTACATATGCACCAAATTCCCCGCATTTAATTCTCTTTGTTTTAGATACCCAAGATGGTTTCTTTTTTTCCCTGGTTTTATCTTGTCATGTATACAGACTCGCTGATGAATCTACATGTGGTCGCTCTAGAAAATAGGAATGTGGTTACTGTCTAAACACTGAAGAGTCCCAGGTCCGTATCTTCTATTCGAACCTCTCTTCTGAGAGTTGGCATCCTATACACACGGCACCTAGATGTCATAACAAGAAGTAGGGGAGCGATGACCCCAAGGGCTTACAACATTTTTAAAAAGGTTTATTTCTTGCTCACACTACGTATTCATCTCAGATAAACTGCAGCTCTGCATTGTTTTCTTTCTGGGATCCAGACTTGATGGCAAAACATCCGGCTGTTAAACTCTGTGGCCACGTGAACACTCCTGCAATGTCAGGCGGGGACGGGCTCCCAGGAGGGACACTGGGATATCTGGCTTATGGTGACAAGCACTCAGATGCAGCGTGTCCAGACAGAACTCCATCCTCTTAACCCCAATAGCTCCTCCACCTGTGTTTTTGTCATAAAATATCACCATCATCCACAGTTACCTGAGACAGAAACCTAGGTGTCCTCCCTGCTCTCACTGTTTCCTCCATCCCCTTAGCTGTAAATCACCAGGTTCCTTTGAGTGCATCTCCGACGTATCTCTCCATTCCTCCTCCCACTACTCCCACCCTTTCTACACTGGTGTTCCTGCCCCATCCGTTCTCAAGAAAGTACGCAATGTGGAATCAAAAACGATCTTCTCTGAACGGTGACCGGCCTTGTCCATGGAGCAGTGAGTTCCAGCTGTATTAGACGTGACGCCGTGTGTGGACAGAGGAACAAAGGTTGTGGGCACAGTGCAGGAGGGCGTGTTAGGGCTGCGCTGAAATTGCTCTTGTGGGAATGACAAGGAAGACGCTATGGGACGTTTCTGCTCCTGCTGCCCTGGGAGCACATGTTAGAAGTGCTGTCGGAGGCTGGCCGCGTGGGGCCGAGCTCTAAGGACACAGCGCCGTGTGCTGCTCAGTGCATCGAGGGAGCTTCCCTTTATATGTGCTGCCATCTCCGAGGGGCACGGCTTTGAGTGCAGGGCTGAATGGTCTAGCTATTTACCCTATAACATTTGTGATAGAGGATTGTATTTTTCCACATAAGTTATAAAAAGACAGAAACTGACTTCTCCTGTACTTAAGTCTATAAATGCTGAGTGAACTCTTTGTTGAGCGAAAGCATTTTTGACGACCCAGTCTGTCTCTCTCTGTATAAATCAATTTTAGAGAGATCATGGCAAGTGTGGGCAGCTCTAATCCAGGCAAAACATAAAGCGTCATTTCTTCCACGTCAGAGAGATATTTCTGTAGCTTATGACCATGATCATGTCACTTCATGCTTCAATAATTCTTCCTTGCTCTTAGAACTTCTTAGCCTGGTTTTAGGCAGTTCCGTATATTCCATCACTGGTTACTTCTCCAGCCTTCTGTCAACCAACCTGCTCGGGTTTCATAAGGTCGTTCCCCGTTCTTTCCCTCCCAATGACAATATTTATTGTTCCCTTGCCTTGAATAATTCTTCCTGCCCCCTGTGGACCCCAGTTCTCTTCCCTCCCAAGTTCTGAGTCTGGCTTGCTCTGGTTCATCTCTCACATTGCAACATGGCTGCCTCCTCTCCGTGACACATGCCCTGGTCCCCTAGCCTGGGTAAAGTCCCTTTCCCTCTGCGTGCCCAGAGATTCCTTACTTGATCTGTACTTGATCATGCCATGGCCTCGTTTACTTTCCTACATCACCCACTAGACAGTAAGAGCAGACAGAGGTCATGACTATCTTAATACTGTGTTTCCCCAAAAATAAGACCTAGCCGGACAATCAGCTCTAATGCGTCTTTTGGATCAATAATTAATATAAGACCAGGTCTTGTTTTACTATAAGACCAGTTCTATAATATAATATAATATAATATAATATAATATAATATAATATAATATAATATAATATAATACCGGATCTTATATTAACTTTTGCTTCAAAAGATGCATTACAGCTGATTGTCTGTCTAGGTCTTATTTTCAGGGAAACATGGTAAATGAATGATAATAATAGCTAACATTACTAAGCACTAATACACTAATAATTATACTAAATGCCTTATGTGACTTACCTCATTTAATCTTCATAATGTCTGTATTCATTAGCAACAGTGTTTGATGCTGGCTAAGTAAAATGCCAAAAGAAAATTTTACGAGGACGGGGAAAGATGCACAGTAATTTACAGAATCAAAGGAAAAGCTCAACAACCAGGCTGCGGGAAGCGTGACAATCACGGACATCCTGGGAATCTAGGACATATCTGCAAGGTGCAGCCCTCTAAATTACATACGAAACAGTTCCAATGAGGAAAGATCCCAAGGCTTCATGGAAGAGGAGGAAATATTTCAATAGAGGAAAAAATGTTTACAGATTTAATGAGGAATTATTGCAAATAAAATTATAATATATTTAAAAAGTATATGATGATTTAATATACACAAACATTGTGAAAGGATTCCCACCATTGAGTAATTTAACATATCTATCACCTCACATACTTACTTTTTATTTTATTTATTTATTTATTTATTATATTTTTATGAGAACACTTAAGTTCTATTCTGTTAGCAAATTTCAATTATGCAATACAGTCTTATTAACCATAGCCACCATGTTATACATTAGGTCCTCAGACCTTATTCATTTTATAACTGAAAGTTTATAACCAGCCTCTCTCTATTTCCCCACCACACAGACCCTGGCAACCATTATTCTATTCTCTATTACTGTGAGTTAGTCTGGTTTTCATTTTTTAGATTGCCCATATAAATGTACCGTGCAGTATTTGTCTTTCTCTCTCTGGCTCATTTCACATAGCACAGTGCCCTTCAGAGTAATCCATGTTGTTGCAAATGAGAGAATTTCCTTCTTTTTTAAGGCTGAATATATTTATACCATATTTTCTTTATCAATTTGTCTGTTGAGGGACACTTAGGGTGAATCCATGTCTTGGCTGTTGTGAATACTGCTGCAGTGAACAGGGGAGTGCTGATACACTCATATCTCTTTGAGAGAGTGATTTTTTTTTTCCTTTGGATATATACCCAGAAGTGGATTGCTGGATTATATGGAAGTTCTACTTTTAATTTCTTGAAGAAATTTGATACTGTTGTCCATAGTGGCTGCACAGTATACTCCCTCCAGCAGTGCACAGGGTTCCCTTGTCGCCACATCCTCACCAGCACTTGTTGTCTCGTGTCTTCTTGATGATAGAACTCCTACCAGGTGTGACGTGATATCTCACTGGGGTTTTGATTTGCATTTACCTGATGATTAGTGATGTTGAGAATCTTTTTTTTTTTTTTAATAAATTTTGTTGGGGAATATTGGGGAGCAGTGTGTTTCTCCAGGGCCCATCAGCTCCAAGTCGTTGTCCTTCAATCTAGCTGCGGGGGACGCAGCTCAGCTCCAAGTCCAGTTGTTGTTTTCAATCTTTAGTTGCAGGGGGCACAGCCCACCATCCCATGTGGGAATTGAACCGGCAACCTTGTTGTTGAGAGCTCACTCTCCAACCAACTGAGCCGTCTGGCTGACCTGGGAATCTTTTATGTGCCTGCTGACCATTTGTATGTCTTCTTTGATAAAATGTCTATTTATGTCCTTTGCCCATTTTTATATTGGGTTATTTGGGGTTTTTTTGTTGTTGTTGAATGTATATTTTTTGTTGTATATTTTGGATATTAACTCCTTTTTGGATGTGTGATTTGCAAATATTTTCTCCCATTCCATAGTTTGGCCTTTCATTTTCTTGATGGTTTCCTTTGATGTGCAGAAGCTTTTTAATTTGATGTATTCCCATTTGTTTATTTTTGCTTTTGTTACCTTTGCTTTTGGTGTCAAATCCAAAAATCGTTGCCAAAACCAATGTCAAGAAGGTTACCCCCTATGTTTTCTTCTAGGAATTCACAGTTTGAGGTCTTATGTGCAAGTCTTTAATCCACTTTGAGGTGATTTTCATGAGTGGGTAAGATAGCCTCCAGTTTCATTCTTTTGCATATGGATATCCAGTTTTCCTAACACTGTTTATTGAAGACATTATCCTCTTTCCTTGTGTATATTTTTATCTCCTTTATTGGTCTAAATTAATAGACCATATATGCATAGGTTTCTTTCTGGGCTCTCTAGTCTGTTTCATTGATCTATGTGTCTGTTTTTATGCTTTGTAATATTGTTTGACATCAGGAAGTGTGATGCCTCCAGCTTTGTTTTTTCTCAAGATTGCTCTGGCTATTCAGGGTCTTTTGTGTTCCATACAAATTGTAGGATTATTTTTTTATATTTCTGTGAAATACACCTTTGGACTTTTGATAGGGATTGCATTGAATCTGTAGATTGTTTTGGGTAATATGGACATTGTAGTGACGAGTGGGGAAAAGAAAGGGGAGCACATGCTAGAGAGGGACGAATCAACTTATTTAGCAACATGCAATAGCAAAAGACAAAGGCAATTAAAAGAATGCACAATGACAGAAGGTAAAGGCAGTTTAGACTAAACTATATACATTGATAACAATGTCATGTCAAAGGAGTATATATACACACAAGTTTAAGAGATCCCAACATATGTTTACTATTGATTAAAAATCACTTGGCTAAATACACAAATAGCATCGATAAGGAGTATTCAAATGCAGTAATAAACTCTATTAGATATTAACTGATAACAATATATGCTAAAAGCTCACCAAACCATGGGGAAACAATATTGGAGAGGTCGGGAAACTGATTAGATTTTACTAGGGCCGTTGCTGGAGATCAGGGCATCCCCTGATGCCACAAGCTATGAGCAAACCATGGGGAATAATACTGGAAAGGTCAGCCACGAGCTAGACCTTACCAAGTCTGTGGCTGGCAGCTAGGGTGTCTCCTGTTGCTGCAAGCTGCATGTTGTATGTAAGTTTTTAAAATGTTAACAAGTTCCCAAGAATGCTGCTGCTGTTGTCGCTGTTGTTGTAAATTCCAAATTCTAAATTTTAAATCACTAATCAGCAATGAACAAAAGAATCCTATACTGCCAATTGAGGTCTGTCTTATACATCTCTTTAGATGTATCTTAGAGCCAAGCTCCGTGTTCCTGCCTCCCCCTCAGTGAATGGCCAGTTCCGGGAGGGTTTGGCAGTTACTGTGATAAAAATATTGCTTATCCGGCTGAAGGGCCAGTTCATTCAGACAAACAACACTTACTGTTCTCGCCTGGGACCATTAGCCCAAGGCCTTCCAAAGCCTGACAATATGCCTGTCACGTCATTTTGATAACTTAGTTATTTCTTCACCTCATCTGTTGATGAGGGTGAAACAGACAAAAAGACTCTTCATCACCTCATATCTCCCCTGCTGGGAATAAGATGAGGGAGAATTTTCTTAACCCTAAGCTAACCATCACCTCACATGCAGTCTCTCATGTGAGGGAACAAAAAAAAGAAAAAACAAACTAACATCAGCCAATGAAGGCGTATTTTCTTAACATCTTCCCTACACACATTTTAACAATATTAATTATTCAAATTAATGAGCATGGAATATCTTTCTATTTATTTGTGTCTTTTTCAGTTTCTTTCATTAATATCTTAAGTTTTGAGAGTCTAGATATTTTATCTCCTTGGTTCATTTATTCCTAAGTATTTTCTTGTTTCTGATGCTATTATAAATGGGATTTCTTTCTTCATTTCTCTTTCTAACATTTCATTATTTGTGTATAGAAATGCAACAGATTTTATTTATGTTGATTTTGCATCCTGCAATTTTATTTGTTTATTAGTTCCAACAGTTTTCCATATGCAATATTATAACATCCACAAACAGATACAATTTTACTACTTCTTTTCCTATTTGGATACCTTTTAATTTCTTTTTCTTGCCTAATTGCTCTGACTAGGACTTCTAATACTATGTTAAATAAGTATCCTTGTCTTATTCATGATCTTAGAGGAAAAGTTTTCAGGTTTTCCCGTGTTGAGATGATGTTAGCTGTGGCCTTTATTATGTTGAGGTATATTTCTTTTATACCCAATTTGTTGAGAGTTTTTATCATGAAGGACATTGAATTTTGTCAAATGTTTTTTCTGCATCCGTTGAGATGATTTGATTTTTTTTCCTTATTTTGTTAATATGGTGTATCACATTGATTGATTTGCTGATGTCAAATCATCCTTGAATTACAAGAATAAATTCAGCTCGATTATGGTATACAGTAGTCCTCCCATATTTGCAGTGGGTATGTTCCAATACCCCCAGTGGATGCCGGAAACCATGGATGGTACCAAACCATAGATACACTCTGACTTTCTTATACATACATTCATATGATAAAGTTTAATTTATAAATTGGACACACTAAGATAGGAACAACAATAGCTAATAATAAAAATAGAACAATTATAACAATTTTGTAATAAAAGATATGTGAATCAATCTCTGTGTCTCTCTCTTTCTCATCACCAGTCTATCTTGGAGACTGTTTCATGTGTGCTTGAGAAGAACGTATATTTTGTTGCTTTTGGATGAGATGTTCTGTATCTGTCTCTGTATGTCTGTTAAGTCCACCTCATCTAACTTACAGTTTAAGTCCAGTGTTTCCTTACTGATTTTCTGTCTGGATGATCTACCCATTAATGAAAGTGAGGTATTGAAGGGAGCTAATATTAATGTATTGCTGTATTTCTCCCTTCATACCTATTTATATTTGCTATAAACATATATCAAATACATATATTTGCTTCCCCAAGTTAGGGAAATTTTAATGAATTGATCTACTTGATGTTGTCCCCTAAGTCCTTTAAGTTATCTTCACTTTTTTTCCAAGCTGCTGTATTTGCTCTTAGTGGCTCTCAGTAGCTGAGGGTGTGGAAGACCCATCAGTGTCCCAAAGGCAAGGATTACAGTCAGCACCCGGATGCAGGTTGATTAAAAGCTGGAGCCTCAGGGAGCACCTAGGGAAGTATGCAGGTAACTCCTTCCAGGTGTTTTAGCCTGTGACCTGTGTTCTGAGCCCTGGGGGAACAGCCACAGCCAGTGTACACATTTGTGCTTGTTAATAACTGTTTCTTTGTTACGGTCCTGTGGGACTCATGAATGCAAGCTCCACTGGCTTTCAGAGCCAAGCATTCCAGGGGTCTGTTCCTCAGGCAGCAGCCAGCTGCAAAAGCTGGGCTGCCCGATGTGTGAACAAGCTTCTAGAGAGATGGTGATGAACTGGTTTTATTGCTGGAGCAAACCAGAGGGAAAAGGCAGGGGAAGTGCACACCAACGTTTTGGGACCCAGGAGGATCTCAGTCAGCAGCTACATGAGCTAATTAGAAACTGGACCCTCGGGCAGTAGCCTATGATGTATGCAGTCAAACTCCTCCAGGGGAAGCCAGGAAGATGGCCTTTCTCGCCTGCTACCTCTGCACTGCGTCCTGGGGGATCACCAGAGTGATGGCTCATGCACTCATACGAACTGCTTCTTTCCTTGCTATAGACTCCTGAACAGCAAGCCCCACTAACTTTCAGAGCTAGGTGTTTTGGGGGCCCGTCCCTCAGGTGGGAGTCATAAAAGTTGGAGCACTAGACATTTTGCTCCCTAGGGAGCAGCTGGGAGTTGGAGTTCCCTCCCAATTATATGGCACTGTGCCAGGGATGGGGTTTATGGTGAGTGTGTCTCAGCCTTTCCTTCCCATTTTGATGTGGGTATTTTCCCATTCACCCAATGTGTAGGAGTCACTCAACTCGTTGCTGAATTTCTCTCAGAGGGAATTGCTCTGTATTAGCCATACATTCAGTGTATCTGTGGGTGGTAGGAAATTCAGGAGCCTCCTATGTCACCATCTTGGTCTAAAGTTTATAAAGGAAATTAATAAAAAGGAAGGAAGATGAGACAAAACACACTAACATGACAATCCCATGAGGTATTCTTATTTGCCGATGACAAAATCAATGCTTTTAGAGATTAAATGATTGTTCAGGAGGTAACTGGCAGAGCCAGGCCTTAAACAAGTCTATTTAACTACAAAGTCCACACTTGTAACCCATATGCTATAATGACCCCTTACTCATCCTTGCACCCCCAGTGACTGGTATACTATTAGCATATGGTGAGCATTCTATAAATATTTTGTGGGTGATTGAATGAGATAAATGGAGAAAGACAATGGCAAGTGGTGAAAAGTGGTTGAAGTGGAGATTTGGGTACATGAGGGTGGAGGTGTAGGACAGGCCTACATTTCTCTCCACATCTAAAGTCAGCTGTTTTCCCTGTTTCACCACCATGTCCACGCCACTTGCCTCAATATATTTTTACTTGATTTCTGGCCAGTAATGCTTTACCAATGGCTCATTTAACCCCGTTATGACTGAAGACTTCCTAAATACTTTCTGTTCTCCTGGGTCTTCCTTGTCTGTGAACCCAAAACAGAGTTTCGTCTCCACAGCATTAATCATATTGATGATACTGACATGTTCAGCTTGCTTTGTGTCTAATGCATATTAAACAATGCATCTCCTCAATCAGATCAGCATCAGCTATACAAGGACAGGTAAAGGATACTCCTAGTTGGTCCCAAACAGTGGAAAACAAATTAAAAGTGCTCCAAGAATAATTATTTCTCGATTAATTGTTGAGATATTGGCTAACAAATCCACAGTCTGTATCTGGAAATGGTGAAGCTGTGCTTCCTGGTTGTAGGTCAATCAGATGGTGATTTAAAAGTGTAGACCTGGGGCCTGGCCCTGCCACCATTCACTGACCTGATGCAGGTCTGTACTGTGAGTGAATTCCAACCTACCTACTGTGCAGTGAGAAGGATAGAAGAGCCAGCATCATGGAAAGTGCTGAGAATTTTTGTATAGATAATACTTAGGAAGACAACTTAGAAACACAGAACAAGCCGCTGCTCCCTGAGCATCCTGCCTAACTTATTGAAAACAAGGACCACTCCTGACCTGGTCATTTCTTCCATCTTAATGTAGAAACCAGAAAATGACTTTACAGTTCGTCTCTCTGATTTGGTTTGTCTTGAGCAGAGTCCAAAATCCTTTCTTTTCAGTGGTTTCCTTACTTTCTCTCAAGGGGTTAGTTTTCTTGTTGTAAATGAGGCATACGATATTTTTTGTGTATCAGATATCCTGGAACTGAAAAAATGAAATAGAAGCTTACAGAAGGAGTTAGAGAGCATAGCAAGACACACACACTCACACGTAAATATAAATTTACCCTTATAACCAAAATAAGCATAGCTTTCACTTAATCCTTCTCCCATTTTAACGTTTTTATGGGACAATAGTGGGCAGATGTTACTGCGCCTCTGTCTGATGATCGTCACTTATTTCCTTGCTTTACCTCGTCAGTGATACTGGCAGAGGTTTGCAGCTGTGTCAGAAGTCCTTAGAGTAGTGGGATGAGTGCCTTAGTCCATTCAGGCTGCTGTAACAAAAGCACCGCAGGCTGGGTGGCTTATAAACAACAGACATTTGTTTCTCACGGTTCTAGACGCTGGAAGTCCAAGATCAAGATGCCGACAGATTTGGTGTCTGGCGAGGGCCTGCTTCCGGGTTCATAGCTGCCATCTTTTCTCTGTGTCCTCACATAGCAGAAGGGGCAAGGGAGCTTTCTGGGACTTCTTCCATACGACACTAACCCCATGAAGGAGGACTCCACCCTCATGGCCTAACCCTGTCTCAAAGGCCCCACCTCCAAATACCATCACATTGGGGGTTAAGATTCAACAGATGAATTTGGAGAGGGCACAATGTCTGTAGCAGTGAGTGCTGTCAGGCTCTGAAAGATGTTAAAGTGTAGGTCTAGCTGAAAACGCTGCTGTAAGGAATGATATTGAACATTGTATTGGGCAAAATGCAACCTGAGGAAGTCTGCCCCTAACTGTGAAACATCAAACCCATCTGAAGTCTCAAAAGCATCTTTGTACGTTAAAACACAGAGGTGAAAACCTTTGGAGCACAGGCCGTTCTCATTTTAAAAGACCCTAGAAATAAAACTTTGAAGATTTCTGGATCCTGTGGGTTCAACTGTCAATTTATACATTTCTGTTCCATTTTCTTCAATCTCTTTAAAGTAAAAACCCCTGATGCTGCATGTTATGAAAAGCTGCACTTTCTCTTTTGATCAGTTTTCATATTATTGAAGCCACAGACATGTGCAGGGAAGGTGAAAATGCCTTTGCATTCCCTTTTCTGTAGAGAAGGTAAAGAAGAAGGCAGAGGCATGGCCTCATTAGGCACCTTGAGGATGTTAAATGAAATGGGGAGCTGCCCCCCAAAGCTGCCAATAGCTCTTTTGTTATTACCTCCACAAGGCAAACAACATAGAAAACTGAGAACACTGGGTGATTTCAGGGGGGCACATATTACAGGGGCAGGAGGACATGATGACAAGGAAAACTGAGGGCCTCAAGGCAAAACGTTAATGCTTCTTTTTTTAGGACATCGTAAAGTCTCCGTTATGAAGATCAGAGCCAAAGCAATCTTCTGAATTTTATAAATTTTACATCAGTGCATCAATTGAATTTCGGAGGATTAAAATCCGTAATGTTCTGATGTAGAATTATCAAATGAATACATCTTCATATAAACATATTGAGTCCAGAAAGCCATTTTCTATAATTTGCAGCAGTCAGTGCCAAAAGATATACCCTAGAAATTTCAGATAATAAATCCAAGATGTTTAAAACTGCAGCACATAGCTTTTCAGAGAGAAAAATGAATGCATTTCTCAGAATCATTTTTGTATTTATTACCATAATCATCTCCAAGGAATTCTTGCATTGCTTTAAATATGCAAAACAAAGGGCAAGATCATGCAGAGGATCCTCTGAGTGAGTTTACAAATACAAGTTCTTGATCTGAGAGGAGCCCTGTGGATTCCACCCACTATTTGTGGCAGGAAAGGAAAAGGCGCAGTAAGCTCCTTGTGGGCCATGTTTCTCGGTGGGGTCGGGGGGGATCGGGGGAGTTCCTCCTCAGTGGAAGGAGGGGAGTTCTGCTGGTTAAAGCTCTGATAAGTTCATTATGCTATGAAGCCAGTTTTCCCAGCTATAACGTGAAGGTAATAATAGCCATGCTGTAACTTAAGATGGTCAAGTGAGATAATGTAAGTGAAAGTGTCATCTACCCCATACTGGATGTGAAAGGACTAGAGGTCAGAAACTCTGAATGGCTGCCCCTGGAAAGATGTAGATATAAATAGTGAAGATATGTATTTGGCCCCGTGGGGAATCCTTTCTAGAATAGACTGAAAATGAAAATTATTCTCCCCATCAAAAGAAATGCACAAGGAATGGCCCTACAGTTGGGTTGATGTGGATAGAATGCAAAAGAGAGAAAGTGGTAGAAACAATCCAATAGAAGGAGAAGTCTGTGTAGCTCATCAGCAGCCAGTGGTGGGACTTTTGCCCCTTATAATAAATGGAGCAAACCTCGTTAGGGATGACATTGATAATGATTCAGTACTCCAATAGTACTGGAGGTCAATAAAGTTGAGGGAGCTGATGCAGGCAAGGAAGAACCTCCTCAACCTCTAGAACATAGAAATGCGGAATATAACAACAACAACAAAAGAGAATTTAAAATAAATATGTCTAGAATGTTTAAAGAAATAGAAGTATAAGAATTTTAAAAAAAGAGTAAACCTTTGACAGAAACAAAGAGATAGTCTTGAAATTAAATATATAGCTAGTGGAATTGAAAAGCTCAAAAAATAGAAAAATAGATTTAAAAAAAGTGAAAAATAGTAAATATGTAGAAAAGTATAAGAATGTAAGAATAACAACCAAAATGCAGCACAAAAGATAAAAAGAAAGTGAAATTTAGACACATGGCGATAAAAATTAAAAGCTCTAACATAGGTCTTGGAAGAGTGTTGAAAGAACAGAATGCAGAGAATGGGAAAAGCTATATGTGAAGATACAATCTATAAAATTTGTCCTGAATTGGAAAAAACAAACAAACAAACAAACAAAAAAAAAATAGGGGCCTTTAAAAAAACACATTGAGAAGGATAAACAAAAGTAATACTTAAGAGTGAGACTACAAAACATGAAAGACAAAGACAAAATTGTCAATGCTGTTACAGAGAGAAAGACATCACCCTCTAAGAAGTGACAGTTGCCTTTTCCAACAGCAGATTTCCTAAAAGCAGCAAATGGTTACCAGAAAAATACTGTAGTATTTCAAAATGCTTAGGGAAAATGGCTGTCAACCTAAAATTCTATAAGCAGCTAAATATTCAACAATACAGAAGAAAAATATTTGGGGAGATAAAAAGATTGTGTTTACTACTGACAGGCACCCGCTAAAAATGCTGCACACTTGTGTAGAAGAACACTGAATAACCAAAGACATAAAGAAAAAATGTTTAGCAAATAAAAGGTAAACTTATTGATTATTCAAAGTAAGTACTGACCGTTAATATTAACAATTACTATAATATTGAGTAATATTGAAGAGTAAAACCAGAACATGTTAAAAAAAAAAAAAAAAAAGCAAGCAAGAAAACCTGGAAAATGGAGAAGGGAAAATTGGAGTAAAAATATTCTAAGCTTCAGAAGGGGGATAAAGATGCTAGTCAGTAGAGGACCACTGGGCCAGCTAACAGAACCACAGACCAAGTGGGTGGCACTCAGGGACTTTGTTCTGCTGCTCTTTCCCAACCCTCTGCCTCTGGGGGATTAGCCCCACAGTTGGATGAGCACTCGTGGGTCTCCTCCAGGGCACCAGGGACAGTCAGCCAGCCAGCTACAGCTCACTGGTCTTCACTTCACAGTCAAGTGCTAAAGTTTGTTGTGGGTTAAAGTGGGCTTAGTTGTCTGATAACCCTTGGTTGCTTTAAGTAAAAGTAAAAACAACCCAAAATGCAAATTGTTTTAACTACTTTGTCCCCTTTTACTCACATCACTTAGACAAATTAACCTTGACAGTCTGTGAGACCATTATGTATAACTACATCAGGTTATAGGTATTTATACAAGGTACTTATCAGTTATCTGACACCAAGTCCCTCTCTTTAAATTGCTGATGAAACACTACATCAAGTTTGCAAAAAGAAAAGTCTTATTCTGATGCAGAAATTTGGTTTAGACTCTTCTGCTTCTTGGTTTTCCGGGCCCTACCAACATTCCTTATGAGAGAGAAGGGTGGGAAAAGAGACACTGAGCCCCCATTTCCAAGACTCCCAAAGGTCAAAGTCTGTTCAAATGTCACCTCCTCCAACCTTCTCCACTCCTTACCTCACATCTTTCTTTACAACATGTATCACTGCCTGTCATTCATTTCTCTGTGAGCACAGGGACTCTTTTTTTCCCAGCACTGAACCTCTATACCTGAAACATAGTGGCTCAAAACAAAGGTTTGTTGGATGAATCAATGAACTTTCAAGTTTGTGAAATGAAATCCAGTATTCAAATTTAGTTACTAAATAAATGGTAGCAATTTTTCTGGGACAAGTATTTTAATATTTAATAATCAAATATAACAGGAACAATAAAAGCATTTTTACCTAAGGCCATTATGTTCAATGTCTACCCTAAGAAAGGAAAGGCAGCAAGTTTTAACTAAATGAGCTTAAAATACCCACAAATGTGGCAGAGGGTTATCTCTGTGACCATTAATGGACAATTCACATATAAAAGACCCAGGTGGCACAGGTGAGGCGGAAGATCAGGAAAATTTCAATTTTAGCAGTCACAGACTCAAGCTCCAAACCCCTTTCCAGAGAACTAATTAATGTTCTTAGAGGAAACCACTCCAGTCCTGCAGACAGTAGGGCCAACTGACTCCACATGGGGAACACAAGACAAAAACGTTTGTTTCAATCTGGCACTGATTTTATTTGTTTCTTACTTTTTAATATCTACCTCATTGCTCCAAAATACTTGAAGAGGAATTGCTGCATGCCCCACCCCATCAACTCTATAAAGACTTCCGTCCAGTTCTGCTTCACCTGATGATTCCTGTCCAGTAAAGAAGGTGCGTGATATGTTGGCAAAGCTATGTCCTTAACAGTCACTTGTACCTACACACACCTGCTCTCTGCCACCTGGAATTTGCTGGGTTGGACTGTTACATTTGAGGAGCTATGGATGCCCTTGGGCTGACTCCCAACAGCCCCTTCAAAGAACAGTGGTAAGGTGGGGAAGGGGACCAAGGGCAGTGGTTTCCGAGAGCCTCTGGGTTCTTTAAGGCAACAGCAGCATCATCACCTGGAACTTATTAGAAATGCAAAGCCTCAGGACCCACCCCGGACCTCCTGATTCCGAAAGTCTGAGGTTGGGCCCAGCCATCTGTGTTGTGACTAGCCTCTAGTCCTTCTGATTCTCACTCAAATTTGAGAACCACTGGAGTAGAAGAACCAATCTCTGAGCAGTGGCTACTTTCAGAATTAAGGGATCTCATGTTCTCTTGAAACACAAGTCCACCTTCTAACCCAGGTCGGAACACATGAGGTGTGTGAGCTGTACCCCTCCCTGCTACACCAGGGCTGGACACCTCTGATTGACACCAAAGCCACTATTCCTCTAAAGAGTGCCCAGGCAAGCACAATTGATTGATCAGAGTGGGCCAGTGTGGTGATACTTATTTGCCACCTAAGAAAGACTGTCTCCTCTACTAAACTTTACACAGGTTCCTCTGAACCCACTTTTTGACTAGGCCTCATCCTTGGGCTCTGTACTTGACCTGTAAAGCCCAACTTTAGCAAGAATTCTACTAAGCTGGTTTAGGAGGAGCCCCCCCACCATTGATATCTGGTCATATTCCCCATCCCCCACCTTGATGTCTAAGTCTTTGGCCTGCCTTTAGCAAGATTCCTATTAGACCAGTTTAGCAAGAATCCCCCTACTCTTGATGCCCCCTCTTTAATTTTCTACCCACTGCCCCCTCACTCTGCTCATTGGCTATGAATCCCCAGCTGTTTTGCTGTATTTGGAGTTAAGCTCAGTTTATTGAAGACTCTCTCTCCTTTGTTGCAATAGTTCTAAATAAAATCTGTCTTCACCACATTTAACTCTTTGACACACCTTAGCCAATGGTGAATAAAATCTGTATATTAGGAGACGTGTTATCTGTTATCTGATATTGTAGGCCAGTCTAAAAGGAAGACAGAAGCAGGACCTCACTGAGTCCTATCTCTCATAGCCCAAGCCCTTTCTGTATAAAAATTTTAAAATACCAATTGCAATCACACACACACACAAAAAAAAATTGGTATTGTCAACTGGCAAAAATAACTCTCCAGAAAATCCACCAAAAGAGAGGTTTATTCAGGAAAAGGAAAAGAAACAAAAACCACCACCATAGTGTGGGAATGCACACCTAACCCGGGGCTTTAGCTGGCTGCAGACGTGAAGAAGAATCCCGGTTCCAAGATGGCTATTCTATATACCCGCAGCCCTCCCCCAGTAGTTACCACAAAGTCCAACAGGAAGTCAGGACCAGAGAGTCAACAAGGGGCCCATCTCCACCCATAGTCCTCCCAGCTCTATGGTTAAGCATTTTAAGATGTCAGTTCACTTTTATCAGTATAAAGTGCACTTAGGCTCAGAAGACCCTATAAGGAAACAAATATTTTCATTACACTTAGGAAAGTCACCAATGGCCTCCTATTTTTTTTCAATAATAAAAAACCTTTCATTGTTCTTTTCACAGACATCTCCGTATACCATTGTACACCCTTGTAAGAGAAGCTTGGGCTCAATCAAGTCAATACAATTCCAATTCCAATTTCAACTGTGTTGATTGAAAAGAGAAATTAAACTTCACTTTCTTAGAAAAGTATTGTAAGAGATTTGGCAATATTATATGTGAACCAACAAGAGCAGAGGGAAATCTAACAAACATCCAAGAAAAGAAGTCAGGAGGCATGGGGACAAAAATAAATCCTGCACTAACCTAGCTGTCCACCCCTACTTAAGTCATATCCAGTATCTATTAAATTCTTAGAAGGGCTGAGGAGCTTGCCATTATTCCTTACCGGGTGGGACTGGATCTTTTTCACTGTTGTCACCCTAGCACTTACCACAGTGCCTAGCACACAGTAGGTATTCTGTAAATTATAAGGATAATATGAGTAGCTAACTCCTATTGCTAGACACTGTTTGAAGTACTTGACATATATAAACTCATTTAATTCTCACAACATCCCTGTGTGAAACCCTTTAATATTCCAACAAAAGAGGAAACTGAGGCCCAAAGATTTTAAGTAACTTGCCCAAAGTCACATGGTCAGAAAGTGGCAGAGCTGGGATTCAAACCCAAGCCAGTTTAGCTCCAGGATCTGAGCTCTTAACCACTGTGCCTTGTAAATGCCTGTTCAATAAATGAATACATAAATAAATGATTTGTAAGAAATGAAAAGCAAATATTTTAAACCAGAAGACTGGAACTCTTTACAATACAATTGGTTCCTTCAGCTGTTGAGTGGTTCTGGTCCATTCACACGTTGACCTTTTTCATTATCCTCAGTGGGTTGTATATGAACCAAAGGTTCATGAATCCATGAAAGTTTAGCTGGTCTTCTCCCTCTGTAAAGACGGCATCGATGATCTGGTCCCTCAGTGGGTTGATGGCAAGTTCTGGAATCTGCTGGAAATCTTCCCAACTGAGAGTCCCGTTTCTCCTTTGTCCAGGCTGATAAACTGTCTGTGGATGTGAGTGGTCTGACAGTGAGAAAAGCCAGTCTCGTTCTTGACCTCCTCAAGCCCTCCATCCCGCAGTAACTTGGAGGCCCAAGACCCCGTCACCAAGCTCTTCTGGCAGCAGGGCCGCCTGAAGGGATGGTGGTGGCAGGAGGAAGGGACAGGAGGCAGGGCCAGGGGTCAAGAGGAAGAGCAGCTTCCTACTTTCTAAACCCAATGCTTTATGTTCCATTTTAGTCAATATCATATTTTCACCACCATCGACAAATGCCTGAATTTTTTCCTGAATAATTTCCAGGCAATTCTTTCTGAGCACTAAATCCAATTTTGAAATATATTTGTGTAACTACTTATTTCTCAGAAAACCTGATTACTATTATAGCACAGCCTACATAAAAGAAAAACAACTAGAGGTCTTTAAATGATAAAAATTTAATTTGAAGAATATAAGAGGAAGAAAGGGGAGAAAAGTCTTTATAAGGATCCCAAAGGAGGCTCATCACCTCAGAGGCAAATGACATTTGACTTTCTGGAAAAGCAAATGTGCTGCACTGGACTCTAATTTAATTTCCATACTTTTTGTACTCTAATTTTCCCCATAATAGTTACATACATATTAAAGAACAGAAAGGAAAGCAATTTTCCCCTTTCTTAAATCAAAGACAAATGCCAGTGTGCTTTGGAATTAATTTCAAAGTGGAATGAATTTTGCCAGTAGGTACTTCTGCATTTGCATTTAGGTATCTCATTAGAATTTATTTTTAATTCAGGTGAAATCAACATCTTTTTGCTTTCTGAAAGTTAGGGGAGAATTAGCACCATCTCTGATGCGCTATCTAGAAAGTGTTTCCATCTGACATTCTTGAGAAGAACCCAGAGCTGGGGAAGAAAGCTGCACCCTTGATGTGACAGAATAAGTGTTTCTGCTTATGGGGCAGGAGCAAGCAGAACCCAGGGAGGCATTGCTAGGGAATAGTACCGGGATTTAACAGGCAGACACGGTATGCTGATGGCAGGAGGTGACTGCTCTGGCCTGCCTTGCCCTGGCGTGGGACACGGGCACAAATGCAGGACGCCCTTCTCCACCCACACAATTTTCAGAGTAGCTGGCCTCTTGCCATTTGCCTCCATCACCCGAAGCTCCCGTGGTGTTCCCTGGTGGCACTTCACATTGTAACCCCATCACTTGGCACACTGCCTGGCACTCGGTACCTAGGCAACCCATGATTCCTAACGGAACAGTAAATAACTCTCAGGCCTGACCTCAAGGAGCGCCTGGCTCCAGACCTCCCCAGCTTCCCTGTCTTGGAAATGTTTCTATTCCAGGTTTCATTTCCTCTGCCAGGGAGCAAAGAGTGATCAATTAATTCCAGTTACTATTCTAGCTAATGTGTTACTCCTTTCAGATGTCAGGTGGTCTTCATTGAGTTCAAACCTCCAGACATATTTGCAGGTCAGTGGGAGAAGTATTTTGGATAAGGAGGGCCTGTGTGTGCCCCTGAGAAGCACCTGGAAGTAGTGCCCCCTGGGGAATGACGGCAGCAGAGAGTTCTCCTTGCAGAGAGGACTTAGCGACATCGGCTATTCTTGATGCAAAAGCAAAATGCTGCCCAGAGGGAAAATGTTGACAGTAGTCCTGGGTTCTGAAAGCATCAGCTTCTGGAGCCTGCGGACTGTCCTGGCACGTCCACTGTGTGGAAGGAACTCACTGCGGAAGTCCTCTGCCTCGCAGCAGCTCCTTTCCCAGACACACATCTTTCACTTCTGCATCTAGTGCTTTGTGGACTCGGGGTCTAGGGAAGCTGACAGGGAGGCAACTCACTGATCCTGTAAAAGTCATAGAAAGCACACTAGACACACAATTATTCTAGTGTGTCTAATGCGGTAGGATGCTGGGTAATGAGGCAGAATGCCATCCCATTTCTTGTGTGTGCAGCTAACCATCCAGAAGCTGTCTCGGCAGAGGGACCCGAGAGCTTAACACACGTGGCAAGGTCTGTGTGTATGCGGCAAATGAAGGGCATGTCGTGAAGATGTCAGCAGATTACACGCTGAGGCAGAAGCGACACACATAGAAGTTAGACCTCTGGCCATGAGGGGAGAGGTTTTGATGATGGTGCAGATGATACGAGAAGGCACCTCTCAGCTTTTAAACTAATTGGGAGGTGGCCAAATTCACTCAAATGAATTAATGTTTTCCCCTGGCTCATCTGGTGGTAACAAAGTCAGTGTAAGTTAACCCAAGTTCCTAACAAAAACAGGCTACCATCACATTTTCCTACCAATTAACAATGAGAATTAGCCCATTTTGCCTTATTTTTAAGTCAATATGAACTGTATTTGCCATTCTAAGTGGCATGCATGGTCCAGCGAATGCAAATTCAACAACAAAGACTGCACTTGACACAAAAAATGGAAAGGGGTGAGCAAAGCAGTTTATTAAGATATTGTTTTATTCCCCTCCACCCGAAAAAAGCTTAAAAAGCACTGTACAGGGAACAAAGTTAAGCAATGACCTTGCTAGAGGTCATTATGGAACTCACTTTTTAAAACCCTATAAATATCCCGCAACACAACAGGGATGTCATTACATGGGCAATGTCTTATGTGTCTACCAGGAAAGAGCAACTATTAAAAATAGAGGTGTCCTATGTATGGTCATGTTTTTAAGATTATTTAATAGTTAGCATTAGAAAGACCATGTGCCTTTTGGGGGGGAAACAATTAAAAAAAAAACCACAGGAAAAAAGAAACTAAAATTTTTAAATTGAAAATATTAGAAACCTGAAAATAGTGAAATACATAGATCTCAAAGCTGATTGTTTTTAAACATTACTAAAATAAAATTTCCAGAGAGACGACATCAAAATGGCGGCATGAGGTGAGCCTCTGTAAAGCTCCCCTGGAATTTACAACTAATCAAACAACAATAGCTCCACAAAGGACTCCCTGCACAGCAGACAGGCAAGATGAAGAGGCCCACTACTGAATTCACCTAAAGGTGGGCTATCGCGAGAGCGGGGGAGGAGGGAAGGGAGAAGTGTGGAGACGGAGTCGCGCGGGCACAGGACGCAGACCTAGCTCAGTGCTTCAAGCTCGCTGCATCCGGGAGCTGTGGGAGAGGGAAGAACTTGGACCATTAGGGGTCCGTTTACAACCCACAGGGTTGAGGGGACAGCATATAACACGGCTGAACCCAACGCTCATGGCAGAGACCTCAGAGAAAAGACTGAGGGAAGAAGACTGAAAATGGTGGTTTAAGCCCTCACGCTGAGCAGAGATTGGAAGCCTTAGGCACTGAGACTAGCCGCCCCCAACCGACCCTCCCAGAGCTCGCCTCGCCCCCACCTGCCCAGTGCTAGAAGCAGAACAGTAGCAGTATCAGATCAAAAGAACAGAATATTTGCTGTTCTGAGAACTGTGGACTGCAGACACAAATTCGCAGCCCAACTAGTTCCGGCAAAGGGGAGGGAGCTGTGGAAGCAGGACTGGCTATTGTGGTGGTCGCAGGCATTGCTCTGGGCCACCTCTCACAACTCACCCCGCCCCTGGCCCCACCTATCTGGGTGGATCCCTGCAGGAGTAAACAGAACTGCTGAAACTTCCAGCTCTGAATCTGGTGCAGGAAGAGCTTTGGAACTTCAAAAGCTCTCCGCATACCGACACGGACACTGCGCCCTGTGACCCAGGTGAAGTATTAACAGAGGAAAAGCCCATCTCCCAGGGAATCCCCCCATTGTGTGAGAAGTTGGAATAGTGCAGAGAAAACATAGCTCTACAGTGTGAGAGAGAGAAAAAAGGCTGAAGTCGGAGAGAAAATAAAACATTCTACCAACAAGTACTGACAAACAAAAGAAAGACCTCTTCCTATCAACCTGTTGCAGAAGCAACTCCTGTAGATGTCTAGGAAGACAAATAATAAATCAGTAATTGCCATGAATAACCAAGGCAACAAGACAGCTCAGAAAGAAAGTGAAAACTCTCCAGAAAAGGAACTTAAAGATATGGAAATATGTGACTTAAATGACAGAAAATTCAAGACTGCAGTTCTGAAAGAACTCAACGAGATGCAAGAAAACACAGAAAGGCAGTTTAATGAACTCAGAAACACAATCAAAGAACAACATAAACATTTTACAAAAGAGATTGAAATTCTAAAAAAGAACCAAATAGAATTTCTGGAGAAAAGGACTCAATAGAAGAAATTAAAAATGAAATAACCAGCTTAGGTAGTAGAGTTCACCAGATGGAGGAAAGAATCAGTGACCTTGAAGATAGAAACCTGGAAATTACACAGATGAAAGAAGAAGGAGACTTGAGACTTAAAAGAAATGAAACAACTCTACAAGAACTTTCTGACTCCATCAGAAAGAGCAATATAAGAATAATGGGCATACCAGAAGGAGAAGAAAGAGAGAAGGGAACAGAGAATATATTCAAACAAATTGTTGATGAGAACTTCCCAAACTTGTGGACAGAACTGGACCCTCGAATCCAAGAAGCAAATAGAACACCTAATTACCTCAATCCCAACAGGCCTTCTCCAAGGCACATTGTATTGAAGCTGTCTAAAATCAACGACAAAGAAAGAATCCTCAAGGCAGCCAGGAAAAGAAGACAGTAACCTACAAAGGAAAGCCCATTAGATTATCATCAGATTTTTCAGCAGAAACTCTACAAGCCAGGAGGGAGTGGAACCAAATATTCAAACTATTGAAAGAGAGAAATTATGAGCCAAGAATAATATATCCAGCAAAGATATCCTTTAGATATGAAGGAGGAATAAAGACCTTTCCAGACATACAGAAGCTGAGGGAATTTTCTAATGCACGACCTGCACTACAAGAAATACTAAAGGAGGCTATTTGACCACCATCAACAGGGACAATTTGTGGCAACCAAAACTCAAAAAGGGGGAGAGTAAAGGCCTGAACCGGAATATGGGAATGGAGAAAGTAAGCGTGCTGAAGATAATGGAATACTCTAAATATCAAACTTTTATTTACATAAACTTAAGGATAACCACTCAAAAAAATCCAGAACTGAAATATATACTGTAACAAAAGAAGAAACAGAGGGAAACATCATAGAATACCACCACACAGAAATAATAGACAACAACAAAAAGGCAAAGAAACAATGGAGACACAGCCTTACCAGAAAACTAAAGATAGAATGACAGGAAATCCTCACATATCAATAATCACCCTAAATGTAAATGGACTGAACTCACCAATAAAAAGGCACAGAGTAGCAGATTGGATCAAAAAACTAAACCCAACCATATGCTGTCTCCAAGAGACACATCTCAGCTACAAGGACTAGCATAGACTCAAAGTGAAAGGGTGGAAATTGACACTCCAAGCAAATGGTACCCAGAGAAAATCAGGTGTAGCCATAATGATATCAGGTGAAACAGACTTCAGGGTGAAAAAGATAACAAGAGACAAAGATGGACATTTCATAACGGTAAAGGGGCCTATACAACAAGAAAACATAACAGTCATCAATATTTATGCCCCCAATCAGGGAGCACCGAAATATACCAAGCAACTACTAACAGAACTAAAGGGACAAATTGACCAAAACACAATTATACTAGGGGATATAACTTAAATACATCATTGACAGATATGGATAGATCATCCAAACAGAAAATAAATAAAGAAATAGCAGCCCTATATGACACATTAGATGAAATGGACATAACTGACATATATAGAGCACTGCATCCTAAAACATCAGACTATACATTCTTTTCTAGTGTACATGGAACATTCTCAAGAATAGACCACATATTGGGACATAAAGTCAGCCTCGGCAAATTTAGGAAGATTGAAATCATACCAAACCTATTCTCTGATCACAAGGCTTTGAAATTGGATATCAACTGCAAAAAGAAAGGAGGAAAAAAACACAAATACATGGAGAGTAAACAACATACTTTTAAAGAATGACTGGGTCAAAGAAGAAATTAGAGGAGAGATCAAAAGATACATAGAAACAAATGACAATGAAAATACATCCTACCAAAATTTTAGGGATGCAGCGAAAGCAGTTTTAAGAGGGAAATTTATATCATTACAGGCCTATCTCAAGAAACAAGAAAAATCCCAAATAAATAACCTCATGTTACACCTTAAAGAACTAGAAAAAGAAGAACAAGTGAAACCCAAGGTCAGCAGAAGAAAGGAAATAACAAAAATCAGAGCAGAACTCAATGAAATAGAGAACAAAAAGACAATAGAAAAAAATTAATGTGACAAAGAGCTGGTTCTTTGAAAAGATTAACAAAATTGACAAACCCTTGGCTAGACACACTAAGATAAAAAGAGAGAAGACACTAATTAACAAAATCAGAAAAAGGGGAAGTTATCACGGACACCACAGAAACACAAAGGATCATCCAAGAATATTATGAAGGACTATATGCTACCAAATCAATAACCTAGAAGAAATGGACAAGTTATTAGAAATATATAGCCTTCCTAGGCTGAACCATGAGGAACTGGAAAATCTAAAGAGACCAATCAACAATAACAAAATTGAATCAGTCATCCAAAATCTTCCCAAAAGCAAAAGTTGGGGACCAGATGGCTTCACCAGTGAATTCTACCAAGCCTTCAAAGAGGATCTAATGCCAATCCTGCTCAAAGTCTTCCAAAAAATTGAGAAGAGACAGTATTCCCTAACTCAGTTTATGAGGCCAACATTACCCTCATACCAAAACCTGGTAAGGACAACACGAAAAAAGAAAACTACAGATCAATATCTCGATGAATACAGATGTAAAAAATCCTAAACAAAATTCTAGCAAATCGAATACAGCAATGCATTAAAAAGATTATTCATCACAACCAAGTGGGGTTCATCCCCGGGCACAAGGATGGTTCTACATCCACAAATCCATCAATGTGATACATCACATAAACAAAATAAAGGACAAAAATCATATGATTATATCAATTGATGCAGAAAAAGCATTTGACAAGATACAACATCCATTTATGATTAAAACACTTAATAAAATAGGTATAGAAGGAAAATACCTTAACATAATAAAGGCCATATATGACAAGCCCTCAGCTAATCTCATAATTAATGGTGAAAAAATGAAGCCCTTTGCTCTACGTTCAGGAACACGACAGGGCTGTCCCCTATCACCTCTGCTTTTCAACATAGTGTTTAAAGTCCTTGCCAGAGCAATCAGGCAAGAGAAAGAAATAAAAGGCATCCAAATTGGGAATGAAGAAGTTAAATTATCACTCTTTGCAGATGACATGATGCTATATATAGAAAACCCTAAAGACTCCACCAAAAAGCTATTAGAAACAATCAACGAATACAGTAAAGTTGCTGGCTACAAAATCAACATACAAAAGTCCATTGCATTCCTATATACTAACAATGAAATCTCAGAAAAAGAAATACAAAAAACAATTCCTTTTGCAATTGCAGCAAAAAGAATAAAATACCTAGGAATAAACTTAACCAAGGATGTGAAAGACCTATATGCTGAAAACTATAAGACATTTTTGAAAGAAATTGAAGAAGACACAAAGAAATGGAAAGACATTCCGTGCTCATGGATTGGAAGAATCAACATAGTTAAAATGGCCATATTACCCAAAGCAATATACAGATTCAATGCAATCCCCATCAAAATCCCAATGGCATATTTTAAAGAAATAGAACAAAAAACCATCAGATTTGTTTGGAACCACAAAAGACCCTGAATAGCCAAAGCAATCTTAAGAAAAAAGAACAATACTGGAGGTATCACACTCCCTGACTTTAGCTTGTACTACAGGGCTACAATAATCAAAACAGCATGGTATTGGCAGAAAAACAGACACATAGACCAATGGAATAGAATTGAGAGCCCATAAATAAAACCACATAAATATGGACAGATAATTTTTGACAAAGAAGCTAAAAACATACAATGGAGCAAAGACAGCCTCTTCAATAAATGGTGCTGGGAGAACTGGATAGCCATGTGCAAAAGAATGAAAATGGACAGCTATCTGTCACCATGTACCAAAATTAATTCAAAATGGATCAAAGACTTAAGCATGAGACCTGACACAATAAACTGCATAGAAGAAAACAGGTACTAAACTTATGCACATTGTGTTCAAAGAGCATTTTATAAATTTGACTCCAAAGGCAATGGAAATAAAAGCTAAAATAAATGAATGGGACTATATGAAACTTAAAAGCTTCTGCACAGCAAAAGAAACCATCGACAAAATAAAGAGGCAACCAACTGAATGGGAGAAGATTTTTGCAAACAGTGCCTCCGATAAGGGTCTAATATCCAAAATATACAAGGAACTCATGAAGCTCAACAACAAAACAACAAACAACACAATTGAAAAATGGGCAGACGACCTGAAGAGACATTTCTCTAAAGAGGACATACAAATGGCAAATAGACATATGAAAAAATGCTCAACATCACTAATCATCAGAGAAATGTAAATAAAAACCACAATGAGATATTACCTCACCCCAGTCAGAATGGCTATCATCAACAAGACAAATAGTAACAAGTGTTGGAGAGGCTGTGGAGAAAAAGGAACCCTCATGCACTGTTGGTAGGAATGCAGACTGGTGCAGCCGTTATGGAAGGCAGTGTGGAGGTTCCTCAAAAAATTACGAATAGAATTACCGTATGACCCAGCAATCCCTCTCCTGGGTATCTACCCAAAAAATCTGAAAACATTTATACATAAAGACAAGTGTGCTCCAATGTTCATTGCAGCTTTGTTTACGGTGGCCAAGACATGGAAACAACCAAAATGTCCTTCAATAGATGAATGGATAAAGAAGTTGTGGTATATATACACAATGGAATACTACTCGGCGGTAAGAAAAGATGATATAGGAACATTTGTGACAACATGGTTGGATCTTGAGAGTATGATTCTAAGCGAAATAAGTCAGACAGAAAAAGCAGAGAACCATATGGTTTCACTGATATGTGGTATATAAACCAAAACAACAAAAGAACAAGACAAACAAATGAGAAACAAAAACTCATAGACACAGACAATAGTTTAGTGGTTACTAGTGGGTAAGGGGGTTGGGGGGTGGGGGGTGGTAGATGAAGCTAAGGGGGATCAAATATATGGTGATGGAAGGAGAACTGACTCTGGGTGGTGAACACACAATGGGATTTATAGATGATGTAATACAGAACTGTACACCTGAAATCTATGTAATTTTACTAACAAATGTCACCTCAATAAATTTTAAAAAATAAGAAAGAAAGAAAGAAAGAAAGAAAGAGAGAGAGAGAAAGAAAGAAAGAAAAGTAAAGAAAAGAAAAGAAAAGAAAACTGAGATGTGGAAAAAAGCATTTGAAAAATAAAGTTTTGCCTTTGACAAAAAATAAATAAATAAAATTTCTAGCAAACCTGATTTTAAAAATAACAAAACATAAACACAAACAAAACTAAAGATGAAAAAGGGAACATAATCAACCAAGAGATGACAAAGACTCGATAAGCAGACATTATGTGGCTGAATTATCCAAGCCATGGGCAAGACTGCATGTGAAAGAGAGGATGAAAACACAAGTTGATCCATCACCCACTGGTGCTGGTAGCAGGAAGCGTGTCTTAGAACTCTGTCTCAGGAGCAGAATCTCTGCATGTGGTAGATAAACAGAGGCACCTTCTGTTTCCAGGTTCCTTGCAAAAGCAGACGCTGCAGGACAGTTGTCAATATGCTGTGATGTATTACAGTTTATGAAACACTTTGAGTGTGTCATTTTGTAAGTTAAAAAAAAAAAAAACTGGGAGGTAAGTATTATTACCCTCATCCTGTTTTATAGTCATGGGAACTCAGGATCAAAGAGAGGACATAAAACACCCCAAGGACACGTGCTGGTAAATGGTAGGGACAGGACTTGGGTCAGAGTCTGTGCTCGCTGCTCTTTTGGGTATATAGCAGGTCCTCACCTGATGTTCCCGGAAATTGTGACTTGAAGTGAACCGACGAAACGAATGTTATCCCAGGCTAATTGATTTAAACAAGAGTTAATTTCCTACAGCATATTTCTGGTCACAAAAACATAATTAAACTTCTAAATAAAGACCCAAAACACGTCTAATATTAGACATTGAAATAAATGTCAGCTCTACATCCATTTAAGAAAAATGAAGTAAAGGAAGATAATTCGTTTCCAACCCGCTTATTCCAATTCAGGGTAACAGGTGGCTAGAGCCCATCCCAGCAGCTCAGCACACAAGGTGGGAACCACCCAGAACAGTACACCCTCCTATTGCAGGGCCACTCACACCACACCCACTCAGACTGGGGCAACGGAGACACGCTAGTGCACCTAATATGTACATCTTTGGGATGTGGGAGGGAACGCAACCAGACACTGGGAGGAGAACGTGCCAACTCCACACAGGCAGCGGCCCCACTAGGAATTAATTTTTTTTCTCTTTATAGTGAAATGATGTTGAACGAAACAACATTATTTGAAGACCTGCTGTACCACATTCCTCCCCTGACTTGCTTGTCACTTGGAAAATACTTTTAAAAAATCTCAGTGAGGACTTTTGCATTAAAGAGTAAAGAATGTTAATAGTCAATAATTTAGGTATGTTATTTGAACTTGAAAGAGGAGAAAAGTTATTTCCTTAGAGAAACTGAAATAGTTTGCAGCAGAAGACTCTTTAAAGTGGGTTATTCCTCAAAAAAAAATCACTAATTAAGCTGACCGATAAGAGGCAGTGAGGAAACAATTGTGCCCAGAATCTTTAGGGAAATCCTTAAAGCATTCTGGCAAAGTTCTGAGTGTCAGCATTTCAAGTTCTTCTTGGGAGGGTAGAGGGCTTAAGAGACGAGTTAGCATCTGTTGTGGTGACAAAAAGCCCCCTGGATTGCTGATTTTATTAACCATTCATTGGTCTTGAATGGTACAACAACACTGTTTTGCTGGCCTTGGACCTCCTAAGCAAAAGAGAGCCTTATCACCCCTGGCTCTAGGAAAACACTCAGTCGAGGGGAAGAATCGTGTTACAGTTCCACTGCAGCTGTGAGCAAAACTTAAGAGGATCTATCACTGACAAGTTTAGTGAGGCAAGAGAGCCTTGGGGGCAGACCAGAAAAAGGCCAGATTTGGAAATGCTGGCAGAGCTGGGGGCTCGGGAAGCATAAATCACAGTGTCCACAGCCAGCCAGTCCTTTGAAGCCAGAGGAGAAGGCAACACCTAATTTCAGTGGGGGAAGAACTGTTCCAGAAAATGCCTGAGAGGGCACTCCAGGATTGCAAGATTTCTGGCGTGTATAGCCCATGTGTAAATTCATTCCACATGACGACATGAGGTCAAAGCAAATGAGCCAGAGGCTTCACCAAGCGCTGTTTAATTACAATGGTGTTGGAGGGACTTATGTTTGAATTGAGGTTTTCCTTTGATAGAATTTTCAGGATGTTGGAAAAGAGGACAATATACTGACTTGTCAGAAACCTTTCTCAATATTGCTCCAAGTGCTGAGCAAGCAGCAGAACTCCATGGATTCAAGCCATTCAGAAAGTAATAGCTCTAACCTTCATGGGCCAAGGGGAAACCTTCATTTCATGTCAGCTGATGTCTGCGAGAATAATGAATGGGTGAAAGCTGTAGCCAAGGCCGGCAGTGAGCAGAATGTGGACAGGACAGGAGTGAGGGCCGACATCACATTCCTGGAAGGGAAAGCAGCCCACGTCCTTCCCATTGTCCTCCTTGTACCTCATCTGGCGCCTGTGCTCACTGCCGGAAAGTTCTCTCGGTGGCCTCAAGTGTCCACGTAAGTTACTTCAACTGTCAGTAACAAAACCCGGTTTCTTTGGGGGAGTGGCAAACATGCTTCCTCCTTAATTTAGCTTCCCAGCTTTCCCTGGATCCCACTGGTCCAGTTGCCCTGAACCTCTCCTCTGTGTGTTAGATACATTTCCACTTGGATGAAATAGCTAAATCTTTTCCCCAGTTTCTGTAGAGCACACACCCTCCCGTTGGATGGTTAATTCTGCTAATGATTCAGTTTCTTCACATCCATTTCTTGTTTCAAGCAGATTTTTAAAAACTGTGAGAAATATAATACTAAAAGCAAATATATAGACTAATAATCTAGGTGGTTTGGTTAACATTTTCTGTAACATATAAACCTTAAAAATGAATTCAAGTAGAAAACCTGAATAGACCAATAACTATGAAGGAACTTGAGAAAGTTATCGAAGAAATTACAACCAAAGGCCCTGGACTCAGAGCTTTTCATGGTCTAGTTCCTTTAAGCTTTCAAAGGACAGATGATTCCTTTCAAATTATAAGTCAGTATAGAAAAAAAAAATCAGTAGGTAATTTTATCAAAGTAGGATAATCTTTATTATAATAAAAAGAAAGGTACAGACCAATCTAATTTATTAAAATGCATTAAAAATTCTAAATAAATGACTACAAAATAAAAGTAGAGAGCATATTAAAATAATAGTCTTCCACAACCATGAAGGTTTTAGCCAGGAAGGAAAGCATGTGTTACTACTAGGCAAGCTAATGAAATGGAGCATCACTTTGATCAATCAAATAAGAAGAAAAATCTGAATCATCTCAATAGATATTGAAAAGGCATTCAGTATAACTGTTACCATGACTGATTTAAATAAATTATTTTCAATTTAATTTTGAAAGTGTATTATCTATTGCTGTTTAACAAATTACCCCCAAATTAGCAAAACAATAAGCACTTATGATCTCACAAAGTTTTTGTGGGTCAGGAATTCAGGAGCAGCGTAGTTGGATGACTCCAGCTCAGGTCTTTCCTGAGGTTGCAGTCAAGGTATGACCAGGGCTGCAGCCTCTGAAGGTTAGATTGGGGCCAGAGCATCTGCTTCCCAGGCACCTTACCCACATGCCTGGCAGGTTAGTGCTGGCTGTGGGCAAGAGGCCTGGCTCCTCTCCACGCAAGGGCTGCTCCAGTATCCTTATAGCATGACAGCTGGCTTCCCGCTGAGTGAGCAAGCAGGGGAAAACTACCAGGCAGAAGCCTCAGTGCCTTTTATAAACTAGCCCAGAAGTCACAATACATCATTTCTATCATATCCCTATTGGTTAGGTAGGTTAGCCTTTTCAAAATGGGAGGACACCCCACTAATTTTGGGGGAATATTGGCGAACAGTGTGTTTTTCCAGGACCCATCAGTTCCAAGTTGTTGTCCTTCAATCTAGTTGCGGAGGGCGCAGCTCAGCTCCAAGTCCAGTTGCTGTTTTCAATCTTTAGTTGCAGGGGGCACAGCCCACCATCCCATGCAGGAATTGAACTGGCAACCTTGTTGTTGAGAGCTCGCGCTCTAAACCAACTGAGCCATCCGGCCGCCCCTTTAGAAGCTCAGCAGCAGCTTGTTGTCTTCAGTTTAGTTGTGGAGGGAGCAGCTCACTGGCCCATGTGGGAATTAAACTGGCAACCCTATTGTTCAGAGCTCATGCTCTAACCAACTGAGCCATCCAGCCACCTGAGACCCACTAATTTGCAACTGCCAGTGGCAAGCACCATGCGGTGCATCTTGGAGGCTGGCTATCCCAGAGGGTGTCTCACAGTATAATATAAATCACATCTATTTTAAGCCATAGACAACATCTAAGTTAAAATGGAAATGCTAGAGGACATTCCATAAAAGAATAAAGCCAAGATGCCTCCTATCATCTTATGATTCAACATGTTCTAGGAATTTTGATAATGCAAGACATTAAACAGAAATAAAAGGCAAGTTAATTGAAAGAGAAATTGTTCAAATCTTTGCAAACCATATGGTTGTATAAATAGAACATTCAGTTATGCCAACAATAACCAGTTGGAAAATGCCTTTCACCACAGCACCCAAAATCACCAGGCAGCTGGAATTCTCCTAAACAATAAGAAAACTACGCTTCACTATGAGCTGTGAGAAACAGTAACTGCAGGGGTGCACCATGTTCTCTGACGGGCAGATGTAATAATGAAATGTTGTTTCCAAAATAATGTATGGGTTTACTGTGCTTTCAGTAGGCATCCCAACAGGCTTTTAGAAATCGTTGATCGTTTTAAGTAATGCTAGGTTCACAAATGGGTAAAATAGCTAAGTATATTTTGAAAAGGAAGAGGAAGACTGCGAAAGCCATCTTGCCAGATACTAAAATACATTATAGAAATAAAATCAGCAAGCTTGATACTAAAGCAAACCGAATGAAATAAATCAATGTGACAAAATAAATAACCCAACATAGACGCATTTAAAATAATAATTTAAATCTCCAATTCAGTTTAACACACACATGCATACACATATACACTCACATTCAAAAGAACATCATAAAATGGAGAGGAAACTAAAGGTTGTTAAAAATTCGATTCTATGAGGTCAGACAATTAAGTTCACAAACTTGTTGCAATGATGTTGCTAACCTTTTTTGATCTCAGAGTGTTTATTCACCATGAATTTGTACCAACTAGACAAACAGTTAACCAAGTTAACTATTTGGGAGTGCTGAAAAGGATGGGTGAAAAAGTTGATGAACTTTTCGCCAACAGTTCATGGCTCTTGCATCACGACAATGCACCAGCTCACACGGCACTGTCTCTGAGGGAGTTTTTAGCCAATAAACAAATAACTGTATTGGAACACCCTCCCTACACACCTGTTCATGCCCCCAATTACTTCTTTCTTTACTCGAAGGTATAGGAAATACTGAAAGGAAGACATTTTGATGACATTCAAGACATCAAAGGTAATATGATAACAGCTCTGATGGCCATTCCAGAAAAAGAGTTCCAAAATTGTTTTGAAGGGTGGACTAGGCACTGGCATCGGTGCATTGTTTCCAAGGGGAGGACTTCGAAGGTGACGGTAGTGATATTCAGCAATGAGGTATGTAGCACTTTTTCTAGGATGAGTTCCCAAACTTAATTGTCCGACCTCATGTGGTTCAACATATACAAATCGATCAATGTGATACACCACATAAATAAAATAAAAGATAAAAATCACGCGATTATATCAATTGATGCAGAAAAAGCATTTGACAAGATACAACATTGATTTATGATTAAAATACTTAATAAAATGGGTATATAAGGAAAATACCTTAACAAATAAAGGCTATATATGTCAAACCCTCAGCTAATATCATAAGTAATGGTGAAAAATTGAAGCCTTTTGCTCTACGTTCAGGAACATGACAGGACTGTCCCCTACCACCTCTGCTTTTCAACATAGTATTGGAAGTCTTAGTCGAGCAATCAGACAAGAGACAGAAATAAAAGGCATCTGAATTGGGAATGAAGAAGTTAAATTGTCACTTTTTGCAGACAACATGATTCTTTACTTAGAACCCTAAAGACTCCATCAAAAGCTATTAGAAACAATAAACAAATACAGAAAAGTTTCTGGTTACAAAATCAATGTACAAAAGCCCATTGCATTCCTATATACTAACAATGAAACTTCAGAACAAGAAATTAAAAAAAGAACAATTCCTTTTACAATTGCAACAAAAAGAGTAAAATACCTAGAAATAAACTTAACAAAGGATACACTGAAAACTGTAAGACATTTTGAAAAGAAATTGAATATGACACAATGAAATGAAAAAACATTCCATGTTCATGGATTAGAAGAATCAACATGGTTAAAATGGCTATATTACCCAAAGCAATATACAGATTTAATGCAATCCCCATCAAAATCCCAATTCATTTTTTAAAGAAATAGAATAAAAAATCATCAGATTTATATGGAATCACAATGGACCCCAAATAGCCAAAGCAATCCTAAGAAAAAAGAACAATGCTGGAGGTATCACACTTCCTGACTTTAGCTTGTACTACAGGGTAACTATAATCAAAACAGCATGGTACTGGCAGAAAAACAGACACACAGACCAATGAAATAGAATTGAGAACCCAGAAATAAACCCACATAGATATGGGCAGATAAATTTTGACAAAGAAGCCAAAAACATACAATGGAGAAAAGACAGCCTCTTCAATAAATGGTGCTGGGAGAATGGGAAAGCCACGTGCAAAAGAATGAAACTGGACTGCTATCTGTCACCATGTACCAAAATTAACTCAAAATCGATCAAAGACCTAAACATAAGACCTGAAACAATAAACTGCATAGAAAAAAACATAGGTACTAAACTTACCTTGGGTTCAAAGAGCATTTTATGAATTTGACCTCAAAAGCAAGGGTAGTAAAATCTAAAATAAATGAATGGGACTATTCAAACTAAAAAGTAAAAAGCACAGCAAAAGAAAACCATCGACAAAACAAAGAGACAACCAACCTAATGGAAGAAGACATTTACAAACAACACCACCAATAAGAGGCTAATATCCAAAATATACAAGGAACTCATACAACTCAACAACAAAAAGACAAACAATCCAATTAAAAAATGGGCAGAGGACCTGAAGAGACATTTATCCAAAGAGGACATACAGATGGCAAATAGACATATGAAAAAATGTTCAACATCACTAATCATTAGAGAAATGCAAATAAAAACCACAATGAGCTATCGCCTCACCCCAGTCAGAATGGCTATCATCAAGAAGACAAATAGTAACAAGTGTTGGAGAGGTTGTGGAGAAAAAGGAACCCTCATACACTGTTGGTGGGAATGCAGACTGATGCAGCCATTATGGAAAGCAGTGTGGAGGTTCCTCAAAAAATTATGAATAGAATTACCATGTGACATAGCAATCCCTCTCCTGGGTATCTACCCAAAAAATCTGAAAACATTTATACATAAAGACACATGTGCTCCAATGTTCATTGCAGCTTTGTTTACGGTGGCCAAGACATGGAAACAACCATAGTGTCCTTTGATAGATAATTGAATAAAGAAGATGTGCTATATATAGAGGGTGCCAAAAAAATTTATACACATTTTTAAAAAGGAAAAAACTGTATTGTTATATGTTATATTCAATATACGAGTATGCAGATAACAAAAGATGAATACAAGTCATATGCATACATTTTTTGTCACTCTGGTATACACAGTAGAATACTACTCTGCCATAAGAAAAGATAAAATAGTGCCATTTGCAACAACATGGATGGATCTCGAGATTATTATGCTTTGCAAAATAAGTCAGACAGAAAAAGCTGAGAACCATGTGACTTCACTTATACTATGTGGGATATAAAACTGAAAGCAACAAAGGAACAAGACAAACAAATAAAGAAATAAAAACTCATAGACACAGAAAACAGTTTAGTAGTTACCAGAGGGTAAGGGGGTAAGGGGTGGTAGAAGAGGGTAAAGGGGTCAAATATATGGTGATGGAAGGAGAACTGACTCTGGTGAACACACATGTGCTATATAGATGACGTATTACAGAATTGTACACTTGAAACCTATGTAATTTTACTAACCACTGTCACCCCAATAAATTTATTTAAAAAAATACATGATTCTGGGTTAATTGGTTAGAGAGGTGAAAAGATTGAGCTGAAAAATAGGGAACTCTGAGTACTGGGAATGAAATATCTCCATTCTGGGAGTTTGGTAAGAGCAAATTTCAAAAGATACAACATCCCAACTTTCAAATCTTCCCAAATTCTAACCCATTCTTTCAAATAAATAGAAAGTGAATATGCCTGGTGTCAAGTTTTCTCCACTGTTTCCAACACTTGTCCTTATTGGGTAACTTTAATTGTAATCAAGATGTCAGGAAAACTCACTTTCCTTTTGGGTGGGGCTTGATTCCTGCCTGATCCCAGAAAATGAGTCAAGTTATCTGAATCTCATCAGTGTCACTTGTAAAGATTCAGAAATCTAGGTCAGCCTTTCAAACTTTCACAGAGTTTGAATTTATTCACTTACCAAATTAAACCTTTCCCTTGTTTGTTCTCTAACTTATCCCAACAAAGGGTTTAACAAAAGAGAAGAGTAGGCGCTGGGGAGGCACTAAACTTCAGGCTTATTTTGATTGGGTTTTTTTTCAATATTTTGAAACATGTACTGCCAAAAGACTCAGAATGTGTGTGTACATATAAAGATTGTCTAACCATGGGAAAATGGGATGTATTAATGCTCTTGAAAGTAAGACTCCCTTTGATGAAAAAATTACTGCCTCTGGCTTTAACTTCCTTTGTAGAAACTGGAAGAAAAGATCACATTTGACTTGAAAATAAACCTTTCAAATGTGGACCAAAACCAGAAATACTCAGTAACAATTTAATGGATTGATCTGACTAGAATGGATTGTTCTAATCTGCAGCTTAGTGATGCTGAGTGAAATTCACCACGGTTCCACGTGCCTGAGGAGCTGACCCAAATCCCATTGCCACCCCGGAACCCAGACCCTGGCTCCCCTGCCTTCTCTAAGTCTCCTTTCTGTCTTCATTTTACATGAGAATCACCTAGGGTATTTCTCAAAAACACAGAGGCCTGGGCCCCAGTATGAAGCCTGCAGACGACTCCAAGAGATTCTAGCGTGAACCCTCGTTGAAAATCACTGTGTAAGTCACTGTCTATTGGAACTCTACCTGGAATGTTTTCTGTCCAATGCAATATGCCACCAATATCTCTGCTATTAGAAAAATGAAATTCAATATTTATAGATTTGTAAAATACATTTTCTTTTACATGTGTTGTTGGAGTGTCGCTCTCCTGTGTTATTTTCTGGTATACAACATGCTCATATTCATGAAATTGTTGCAGTTTTGTTAAGTGAATTACTCGCCCCAGCATCCATGCTTACTGTAAAGCTCAATACTAAAATGGCTGATACTTACGTACTCTTTATTAGGTATCAGGCACTGTCTAGACTCTTTATATCTACCATCATTTAATCTTCACAGTATCCTGTGACTCAAATAATACGATTATCATCCCTATTTTCAAATGAGAAATTCAGGCCACAGACAAGTTCAATAACTTACCCAAATCACACAGCACAGCCATATCTGAGCCTAAGTCTTTTGGCTTTTATCTACTGTGTTATTCTGCCTCTCCTGCTTCATATTTTGTATGTTTCTTGAAACTTTGTCAAAGCACAAAATGCAGCAGAATAAATACATCACTAATAAAGATAGAATTAAAGCGTGTCAGTCTTCTTAGCTTGTGAACAAACTATGACATGGTTTGCTTTTCTTTTCCCCATAGGTAGGCAAACCAATTGAGATTACAATTATACAGATAGAGAAAGAATAATTGTGAATCATGTGGGCTTTTGGCAGAGATTAAAAGTCCCTCGCAGAAGGTAAAGGGATTAGAAAGAGCAAATTAATAGACACAATACAGTCATGGGGTTATGAAATACAGTCGGAGGAATACAATCAACAATGTTGTAAAGATCATGTAAGGTGCCAGATGGGCGCTGGACTTATCAGGGGGATCCCTTCATAGACTGTGTAGATGCCTGACCACTGCTCTGTACACCTGAAGCTGAGGTAGAATAATATTATGTCAACTATGATTAAATATATATATTTACTTATACATATTTATATACTTAAATATATATGTAACTGTTACAGTACCATTGACTGTCTTTTTTATGTTATACTCCATGACAGGTGGAGTATAGATCATAAGGAAGATAGTCAATGGTATTGTAACAGCTGTATAAGATGTCAGAAGGGTAGTAGCTTGGGGGAGGGGGTCATCACTTTGTGAGGGGTGTAAATGTCTAACGATTATGTTGCTTTGTACACCTGAAACTAATATACATACATACATACATACATACATACATACATACAAACACACATACATACATAATGTAGAAAATGAAAAAAAGTCCCTCGCAACTTCTAATAGTCCTACTATGTGGCCAGAGATGGCTTTGGTGGTGAAGGTTTAGGCACTTTTATGTGTCATTGTTTCAGCCATTGATTTTTTAATATCAAGTTATTCTAATCACATATTGCAGTCCCTCCCACCTATATATAGAGAAAACGAAAAGAGAAGAAGGAAAGACCAAAAACTAAGTAGGCATAAACCTGCCCTGACCTCTTCACTCCATAAACATTTATTCGGCACTGGGGGCATCAGGTCCGTTGCTTCCAAGAACACAAATAGGTAGGAAACAGCTCTGAAATCCTGGTTGATTGGAAGCAAGGATCCAGAGTCCGCAGAAGCAGCCCCACTGACTCACACAAAAGCAGTGGTGAGTTCTTCTCACCGGCAACTGGCAGCCCTCTGAGCTGCCCGGTTGGTGGACAGCAAGACCGGCCAGAACACCCTCCCGCACGCGGAAGGACTCAGTGAGACTCTTGAGAAAGATGGTGCTGAAACTGAGCTTGGGTAAAATGAAAATTCATCACATTTCTTTTAGGTAGAGCCTGACTATTCCCATTAACTTTTAATTAATTTGATGCCTTGAGATTAAGCAAGGCTCTGTACTCTTCATTAGAAATGAGACAGAACCTCTGCCAAGAATTAGTGATAATGGCTTATACTTAAATATTTCAGTGCAATGTTACTCATTAAATTATCTTTACTCCAAAGCTACATCTATTGGGTACCCTGCTGCTATAGGTAATTCATCAGACAAAGCTACCCAAATTGCAGGATTAATAGGTGAAAAGAAAAGACTGGCATCCTGTGGTTTAGCTTTGCAGAACGTAAACCGTAAGTCTATATAGCTAATGTCTCCATTAGGTTTTCTTTCACTCATTTATTTGTTAAATAATTTTGCTGTGAGACTTTGGTGCACTGGGCACATTTTCAAACTTTCCCTCACCTTAGTACTATCTGCATTTATAAAACAATTTTACATAAATATAAATAAAGCCTATTTTTCCTATTATGAGACGCTGCTGTGTCTCCTAATCCCTCTCTAATTAATGACTAAAATTATAGCTTGAATTGTGAGATCATAAAATGAGAAATAACGTTTTAGCAACTTAGTGTATGCAGAATAATGAGCGAATGTTTTACACTTTTTTGTAAGTGACCCCAGGAACCCACATGGATATCTACATGGAAAATGCTTCCCTGAACTTCTGATTAATATTGCCCTTATCTCTGGAGACACAGATACTAGTGATTAATAAAACAGACAGCAAAGATGTATTTTTTTAATATTCTGGCATCTTAACATTTTCAAATGCTGAAATTAATCTGAGGATTCATGATGAGCAGGTTTGTGAGGCAGTTTTGGCTTGCACATGCTGCAGGACAGAATTAAAGAGAGGAGCTAATCTCCAAAATGGGAGAAAAGAGTCAGAAACAGAGACCGTAAATCGCCTGAGACCTGTGTACTTAGTTTGCAGAATGGCCCAACCTCTGGGACTTCCCTACCATTGGCCTGGATTGATTGGCTTGTTGGAGTTTCACAGTTGGCGCATAAATTACGTCTCAATCACTCAGACAATACCAGTTATGAGTTTGGTATTTATTCATCGAACTTTAATAAATATCCCTGCACACCCACAAGAGCTGTCACAGTCCTGCCACCCCAAGAGCCTGAGTGTATCAGGGCACCTGGAATCACACGTTGTCCTCATCTCAAACACCCTGGGACTGTGGAAACCACAAAGACAAAGTAATGGATTTTACTCTTCACTTTCCTTTAGAAGATCCATAACGGATGAGTCCTGTAGGAAATAGTTCGTCTATCTCAAGCTTATGAGAATGCGTGACCCTGAAACCTACCAAAAATCAGGAGTAAATTTCTTTAAAGGAGTTTGTCTGATAAAGTTAAATGAAGACTCCTCGCAAACTGAAGAAAGTTTAAAATGTGTTTTGAGTGTAGAATGATAGCCAGACTTCTACAAGATGGTGTATTTTCATCTGGGGAGGCTTTTAAAGGTATAACGCTAAATAGCGCTGGCTGAAAATGCGGGAAAGTCTGTCGAGCTCCTTCAGCTACACTGATGCTGCGACCTTGGCCTGGTCACCCACTGCTCATGCCTGATTAGGCTGCTCTTTCCTTTCTGCCTCCAGCTCCTCATGCCCCTGGCTAACCTACAGCCTCCTGTCAGGCAGATATTTTTAAAATGCCACTTATTACATTTCCTTCATGAGGCTCAGTAATTTACAGTGTCTTCAGCCTGGTCTTTCAAAGTTCTCCATTATCTGCCCTGCCCCCCACAAACAACAGCATCTCAGGACACCCCCCGACTACTGAGTAGAAGAACCATCTACTCAGGTCCACTCACTCTGTTGGTGGTGCTCCAGCCCAGCGCCCTTTGCCACCTTGAACTCCTGCACCGGTGCTGGTGTGTGTGTGCTGTTTCCTCACCCTGGAAGACCACGTTTCCTCCAGCGCCCACCCGGCCCAGCCCTCCCTCAGAGCACAGCTCAGCTTCACCAGATGTTGGCGTCTCGCTTGCTCTTTCCTTTCTCTGAACTCCCATTTACAGCCCAAGCCTAACACCCAGTCCTCTTAAGTCTTCATGAGACTTAGTCATTTGTTATCTCTTGTTGAGTGGGAACTATTTCAGGCATATCCTTTATGTCTCTCTCACACAGCGCAGGTATGAGGCTGAGAACAGAGAAAATATAAATTACCTGTCGACTAGTACCCATGTCTGATACATTACATCCTTCAGTCTGTACACCTGTTAGTTTTGAAACTTCATGTCTATAAAGAATTAAATAATTTATAGTCAATTCTGTATGTACTGTATTGTATAAAAACTTTGCTGCAAAATAAAGCAGTTTGAATTTGTAAGGATGGCCCAGGTACCATCCTATGGATATCCCCTGTCCTCCAGCCTTACAGAGTCACCTTCCCATCAGCATCTACGTTAAAATACCTTGATACCTGTCCCACAACTGATGGCAAACAGGGCATTGCCACCAGTGTTTCCAGGGGTTCTGAGGAGACTATGTTTCTCTAAGGCCGACCTTTTTCTTATTTCTTGCCTCTGTATAATTTTCCATTTCATTTGTGTTTCTCCCCCCATGGTTGGTATTTGCTTTTCATCTTATGCTAACATAAATAAGCAAGTTTCCCCAGCTTGATTCCCACAAATGCTACTTACGCAAGACAGGTTTTTGTAGAGGTATTTTATTTAAATTTTGTCGAGGAAGACAAGAGTACTATCGCAAAGCCAAGTAGACAATTTGAAACTGAGTCTCAGTCTTCGAGAGCTCTCAGCTGTTCCCACCATTCCCACCGCAGGGGAGTTCTTTTTTTTTTTTTTTTAATTTTATTTTATTAAATTTATTGGGGTGACAATTGTTAGTAAAATTACATAGATTTCAGGTGTACAATTCTGTATTACATCATCTATAAATCCCATTGTGTGTTCATCACCCAGAGTCAGTTCTCCTTCCATCACCATATATTCGATCCCCCTTACCCTCATCTCCCACCCCCCACCCCCCGCCCCCCTTACCCTCTGGCAACCACTAAACTGTTGTCTGTGTCTATGAGTTTTTGTTTCTCATTTGTTTGTCTTGTTCTTTTGTTGTTTTGGTTTATATACCACATATCAGTGAAATCACATGGTTCTCTGCTTTTTCTGTCTGACTTGTTTCGCTCAGCATTACTCTCTCAAGATCCATCCATGTTGTCACAAATGTTCCTATATCATCTTTTCTTACCGCCGAATAGTATTCCATTGTGTATATATACCACAAATTCTTTATCCATTCATCTATCGAAGGACATTTTGGTTGTTTCCATGTCTTGGCCACCGTAAACAAAGCTGCAATGAACATTGGAGCACACGTGTCTTTATGTATAAATGTTTTCATATTTTTTGGGTAGATACCCAGGAGAGGGATTGCTGGGTCATATGGCAATTCTATTCGTAATTCTTTGAGGAACCTCCACACTGCCTTCCATAACGGCTGCACCAGTCTGCATTCCCACCAACAGTGTATGAGGGTTCCTTTTTCTCCACAGCCTCTCCAACATTCGCAGGGGAGTTCTTGCTGGTAGATTTTTCCCTCAGTCCTCTGTCCCCCACCAGCTCATTGCCCCTCTTTCTCTCTTCATATCTCCTGCTTCGTAGACTGCTCCAGAAACCCTAACACCCCACACCCTTCTCTTCAGTTTCTTTCCTAAGCTATCCAGCCCACCTTCCTTTTGCAGTAGAGAAAGTCATCAGTGTGTTTGACACTGCTCTCTCCCCAATGAATTCTGCCATCAGCATGAAAATATTGTTTTATTTTATTACATAAATAATACAACAATCCTTTATCATTTTAAAGGAGGAAAATTAATATATGTTATATCATTTCGCTGATTCTCTTTTCTGTATTCTCTATTATTTTAGGTGCCCGTAGCTAATAAGCAATTCCTTATTTGCAGAATTAGATTAGATTGATGACCCCAAATTTCATTTATATTAATGTTCAACATTTTCACTTAAGCTTACAACTTCTAACAAATTAACACAGGGATTTTCTCCCACTTTCAAATATACCACATAATGAAAACTGAAACTCTAAAGTATTTATTGTGATGTGTTGTTTGTGAAAGGTTCTTGATAACGAGGTTTGTTTTCTCTTATCCGTCCAAGTCATTAAAGAGGTGGTTAGTTCTTCATCCTATAATCTAAGATGCTTCATTGACTAATTAGAAAGCCTGTAAAGTGGAGGAAAAGGAAGGAAAAGATGCTTGTCAGTGTTAATCAAGAGGCATGGTAGAACTGTTGAAGCTTGAGGGGCAAAGTGACAGTCTCAGTTGTCACACATATACTCTTAGGCAGAGTTGGGGCAGAATCAGGTAGTAGAGGGGCTCAGAAAAGCTTCCAGGGATTCATTAATATCAGCCAGGTATTAAGTGGAACATTCCAGACCTGGAAGCCAGAATCTGCTGGAGCAGGCACCTGCGGTATAGAGGTGGAAACAAGAAGCCCGACTTCGTTAACATTTGCACGGGCCAGAAGTAGGGTACAAACGCAGACACTCACCATGTCTAACTACTAAAAACTGTAATAAATCAAGATAACAGCTATTAAATGAAAGATGTTTCATCCTCCTACCTTGACAGATATACCTCCCTGACAACTTGGAAGGCAGGTTTGAATTTAAAACTCTCAGACACCTCAGATTGCTACCCTACCACATGGCAGAACAGAAAGAGCTGGTCAGGGGCCCAGCTCCCCCATGTTGCCCTGTCTCTTCTCACCCCCAGCTCAGTGCAGGAGGGTGAAGGCTCATGCTCACGTGCTGGGATCAGCTCTCATATCCAAACCCCATGCGCATGCTGTTAGCTGCCCCTTGGCTGTCTGTGCTTATGGGTCTGCACACAGGTAATGTCTCCCTCAGGAAGACAGGCCTAGTGACGAAGCACACAGATTCCTCAAAGGTGGGGTTGGGGCTGTTTGGACGGGAATCTGAGCTGCTGTGTACCTGGCGCCTGGGGAAGAAGGGGCCGTGTCTCCTTGACTCTGAGCACTCCTTGCCCTGTGGAATGGAGCGCAGCCTGGGGACGCCAGGCCCACAGGACTGGCCCCTCTTGCCCACATGTAATAGCAATACTGACAAGAGGAAAGGCCGGGAGAACTGGGAAAGCGAGTTGAGTCAAAGGAACTGAGCATCGAGGTACAAGGCAAAGGTCCAAGTGAATCAATGGAAAGATACTTAACCCAAGCCTGACGACCTGCGGTGTTTGCTTACACTCACCTGCACTCCAGCTACTCTTTAGTCTGGATACTGAGTATCACAGCTTTAGAGTCCATCCCTCATTCCCTAGCCTCCAAACCTCTTCTTGCAAGGCCCTCGCCAAGTTCCCTACTGGAAGAGTGCCTTTCAGTAGGGCCTCGAGAAATGGCAAAAGATGACCTGCAGGGAGAGAACAAGGGGTCTAGCAGAAGACATAGGCCAGGCTGACAACCGTGAGAGAGCTGTATGACATGAAAGCCTTCTGAGGAGAGTCTGAAATTCCTGGGAAGAAGAAGTCATAAGAAGGTGGATCTTCCTGGAGTCATCAGAAGGGGGGCTCAGTAAATGTTAGTTTGGCAGTGATAGGAACAATTCCTTGAGGCATCTGGCACCAGCAGTGCTAAATGTTGTCAGAGATGGGCATAGCGGGAACCTTCACACCCTACTGGTGGGGGTATAAATCGGCCTGGCCTTTTGGGGAAAAAGTCTGATGTTATGTAGTAAAGCTGTAGGCACAGATTCTCTGTAAGCCAGCAATCCCACTCCCGGTCTGGACCCTGCGGCCATGTGCACACATGTGCACAGGAACATACACATAAGTGTTGCTAGCAGTACTGCTAGTGTAAGCTGTAAACGGGAGTATCATTCATCATTAGACTGGATAAATGTCACCAAAATCTGTGCAGTAGTGACAAGGAATGAATTACTGCACACACAGCACGCACGTGCCTCATAAATGTGCTACTGAGTGCACGATCACACACAAAGGAATACATATTGTGAGAGTCAATTGATACACAGTTTAGAAACAAGCACAATGGAATTATATCAGCGGAGTTCGGGACAGCGATGCCTGTGGGCAGGGTGGAGAGATGGCAAGTGGGAAGCACGTGGCACGTGGGTGCCTGTTCCGTTTCTGGATGAGCACAGGAGTGTCCTGCTTGGGATTTGCTAAGATGAGGTTTCTATCTTGTGCCTTGTCCTGTAATGCGTTGAAGTTTTATACTTCAATCAAGGGTTTAAAAAACTTGGGGAATATAAACTGATACAAAATAGCCTTATTTGATGTATGTCCTCAGTTTTGATTCTAGAGAGCCCTTTTTCCTTGTTTCTCTTTTGTACTCAAAGGAGCAAGAAATGAATCTTATTTTTCGCCCAAATGAGGGTCATATGTTAGAAATGGGAACTTGGAAAATAAACACAGCAATTTATGGTGGCTTTTAAAAGTTGAAATCAAACGTAATCAGGAAAACTTGGTAAAACCTCATTGCAAAGAAAGCTATCTGCTTTCTCCTGGTTCTTTTCTTTTCAGGGTGTTATCTTTCCTGGTAAGTTTGATTTTACTGTTAAAGTTTTCAAAACATGAAATTGGATCTCTGGGAAACAGAACAAACACCAAAAATGGGAGGCCCAGACTGCTTCCTCCTGTACCTGCCTCCCGGTAACGTGTAATTTTACTAAGGAAAAACACAACTTCAACTTGGATTTGAAACTAATTAAAGGCCCTTCTGAAAAGTCAGGATGGATTTCCTCTCTTCACTGTGCAGAGATGCACCAGCAAACAAGTTTGTCAGACAGAAACTTCCCAGAGCAGAAATCAAAGACCGCTGGCCCAGAGGGCCAGAAGGAATTGTAAAAGCAGGAAACTGAAACCAGCAGTTGTGTGGCCACGGCCAAATGAAGCCTTCGGAGAATAAGGGAAGGTGGGATTAGGAATTTAAATGGTTCTAGGGGAGCCATACTATGTCAGATGCTGTTCCCCATCCACATCTCTGTCTGTGGACGTGAAAGTCCTTTCCCTAAATGTAGGAATGGAAATGAAATGAAACAGAAAGAGGAGGCAGTTTTAAGATACTCTAGGATTTGTAGTCAGTAACAGTGTGAATTTGCTGGGCCAGCAAATTAATGGGCAGCAGTTGAGTACTCTGAAGTAAAACGTATTTAGGTTTTCTTTTTTCTTTTTTTTGAAGGGGGACCCAGAAGGGTATGGGGGGGACCCAGAAGGCTCCGGGGCTGATCGATTTTCATTGGGTTTTAAACCTTGCTCTAGTGTTTAGCTGTGTGACCTCAATTACTTAATCTTTCTAAGCCTTGGTTTCTTTCATCTGTAAAATAGACATAATGTTAGTACCTACCTGCTAGGGTTATTATGAGAATTGAATATGTAAACTGTAAAGTGCTCAGTGCAGATTCTGACACATATTCAGTATATAGTACTTGTTTGCTAGGCCACACAACATATAGCCGCTGCTATTAGTCTTAACGTGGAAGCCGTCACTGCATAAGTGTAAGAGGCTAAGTATTCACTAAACCAAAGGAAGGGTCTCCTTTAAGAAGTAGTGAGGGAGAAGCAGCTCTGAAATTTCCAGAGGCGAGGGTTATAACATGCTCTGGTCAATAAATCTCTTTGATATTGTTCATCTATTTCTCAGAAAAGAGAGGAAAACTAGAAGACTGGGTGGCGAGGTATCAGGGTGAGCAGCAGAGATAGCAAAAGTGTAGTGACCAGAAAAACCTTTTGCTGACTCGTCTGAAATAAATTATTACACAGACAACACAGTGAGTGGCCCTCGTTGAGATATTGTGAGGCCTCAGTGCCACTGAGGAAGAAGAGAGGCAGCCAGCCCCATGGGCAGGACCGTGTCCCTTTGCATCCGATACGCACCGAATGCTCCAGGGTCACTAGACTGGGCGAGAGTGGAGTTACAAGAACTAAACAGGGGGCAAGAGGGCCGTCTGGGGAGAAAACAAGGATTGCTCCATCGCCGTATGCAGACAAGGAGTACTAACAAGTCATTAGTAGCCATCGTCGATGAGAAGAGGAACTACGAACCGACGGTGACCAGCCCTAACGTAAAGTGTGTTTTTGCCAGGTCTGCATCTGGGTGGGTGTCGGGGGATTATGGTCACCCAGAGATTGGGTCGGGAGTGGAAGGGTGAATCACTGATCTGAGCTAGAATGCACATCCATTCCACCAAAACCACCGCTGTTCTCCAGCTGGGCCCCAGGGCCAGCGTCAGCACGCTGGGAAACAGGCAGAGGCACAGGCCCTCAGGCCCCACGTTCATAATGATTGGTCTCACTTTCATTGTTAAAGTCATACAAGACATAAAAAGAGGAATTACAATATGAAAATGCAAGAATACCAGCTTTTATATTTAACTATGAAATAACCTTTACTGGAGCTCCTTCTATTTTTGTAAGGCTTCAAGTTACTGTCTGGTTCCTTTCATTTGTACGAAGGATTTCCATTCCTGTCATCTTGCTTGTCTATACTGGTTGTTTGTTTTAAATTCAAGTTTAGATTGCCTGTTTTCCTGTGTGTGACAGACTAGTGGTTTCAAATCTGGACATTTTGAGTATTATGAGATTTGGGACCTTTTTAAACCTTCTGTTTTAGCTGCTTTCTCTGACATACTCTGTCCGGAGAAGAGGGGAGATGGTCCCGTTTCATTACTGCCACCGAAGGGGTGAGTCTTCTCCTTACTGCTGGCGGAGAGGCTCCCACGCCTGACATCACCTGGCTGAAGGGCAGGACAGCCTCGCTCCTGCTCCCCACGTGGCCTCCCCTTACATGCCGGGGATGGGCATTCCTGAGCACCCTCACTCTCTACCAGGTCTCCTCTGACACGCCCCCCATGTGTGGGAGAAGAGGGGCTCCATGACTTCCTGGTGGAGGTGGAACCCCGGTCTCTCCACAGTGGTCCCACTCACCCTGTGGGGCTTAGGGCCGCCCCACAGTGAGAATGCGTGGGGCACCTGATTACAGCATGGCAAGCACAGAAGTGGAGATTTGCCCCTGTGCCTTTGCGGGCACCGGTGGGAGTGGGCCACTGTGCTCTTTGGTGGAGTGGAGTAGTCATTATCTAACAGTGTTTGCTCTCGCCAGCCTGAGGCTGCCCCTCTCCCGTTCCTGTGGCTCTACAGAGAACAGGCTTTTGGTGGCCTTTCTTGTCTGGACTCGGATGTTTCGAGGTAGCCAGCTTCCTTAGCTCCAAGTCTGAAATATACGACGCAAAAAGGAAAGACATGCGACTTGCCTGTTTCATTGCTTTGTTCCCAAAGTCTCTGAAAGGCTGGTCTGCCTCTTCTCTCCATCTCTCAGAGTCTTCTTATGTTTGGTTTTATAGCTGATGTCAAGGGTTTTCATTGTACTTAGCAGGAGGAATGGGGAGAAGTACATCTGTTCCATCTTCCCCAACGCAGAAGCTGTCATCCCATTTTTTACATGTAAATCAGTAATCCTTTGGAGTTTGTCATTGCAAATACACCGTGTGGACTCAACTTTAGTTTTTTCCAGATGGCCATCTCATTATTTTAAATCCATTTTTGAGAAATTTGTCTTTTCTAAATTGATTCAAGATAATACTTTTAAACACTTAACAATTCCTATATTTTCATATATGTCTGGACTTCCTGTTTGTTTTCATTCTGCAGTCTATTTATGCACCCATACCATAATATTGGGTAATTGTAGTATTTAGAATACATTTTATTTGGTAGAGACAGCCTCCATAATTTCTTTTTTATGTGAACTTTACATGTAAAATCAGGTGCTGTAGAAAGGCACCTGTTGCTATCTTTTCATGTATTAATTTAGGAAGATGAGATATTTTGATGATGACTCTTCCTTCCTATTCTTTTATCACCTTTAATAAAGAAATACATTTTCTTAACACAATTTATTTCCTCAACGACATTTTCTGCCTCAACCATACTCCGTTCACATTTTGTGTCTCACCACTAAATATTTTGCTTTTCCATTTTGGTTGACTCTGCAGAAAGTCTTGACCTTACAAGTGTAGTTTTATAGCCTTGGGCCCATTTCTCTGTTGTGTAAGAAAGTGTGTCTATTTTTGTTTAAAATTCAAAGTTTATATTTAAAATAAATGTTTATTCTTCTCATTAAATTTGAAAGCTTTTCCTATTTGAAAGCCTAACTTGGGTTTTTTAAATTTACTTTAGCATCTTAGGTCTTTGTCATTCAAATAGCTGTTAATCAACCGAGAAATAACTCTTTGAAGTCAGGGGCTGTGTCTTAGTCACTGTTCCCTCTGTAGGGTCTGACATAGTATCTAGAACATCTGTGAGTATATAAAAGTAAGTGATGAATTCATGTAGACAGTAAACAACAGAGATGAAGGCAGAGCAACCATATCAAGCAGGAGTGCATATGGTGAAACATTTTACCAGCCAGGTGAAGAAGAAGAGAATTTCATTTGGATGCAGTGGGCATGGAGGTGCAGACACAGAGAAGCCCCAGGCACTCTGAACCATTCCTAGTCAGGGAGAGAGAGCTTTTGACAACAAGTAGTTGAAAATAAAGCTGTAAATGCACATGGCAGCTGCCTAGGGAATTGTACTTTACTATGTGTGCAATGTGATCTGTTATAGGTCTTTAATATATGCTTCATCGATGTGTGAACACTCTAGGAGCTTTGTTCCTTCTCTGAGCAGAGGTACTTCATTCTGTGACATCTGGTTCTTATACCCGAGATTGGCTTTTACTTCATTACATTGCTAGTATTGTTTTTTAAAAAAAAAAAAAAATGCAGTTTTTCAGTCTTCCTGGATCCCATTATTAATCACGTCCTATGGGAACAAAATAAACTAAAAAATTTAATGTTTCAAAATTTTAACAGCCCATCCTCATGGATAAGTAGATACAAAACATTAAAGACAGTAAAAACTCTGTTCGATATCATGTCTTAAAGGTGATGTATTATTAGTGAAGTAATAACCTTTTAAATTCTTTGAAAATTAACTACCCTCTCCATCCTACTTATAACAATTTTTAAAAGCCAGGCAGTGTGCATTGGACTCTCCCTCTGACTGCCTGGGTCCAAACCCCATCTCTGCCACTCACAGCCACATAAATGTGAATACATTATTTAAATTCTTTAAGTAGCAGTTTATTCATCTAAGAAAATAAAGCAAGTAATTGTGTTTGTTCTCTACTACTGCATTAAAGTTATTGCAAACTTAGTAGCTTAAAACAGCAAATTTTTTTATTGTGGTAAAATGCACATAAACTACCACCTTAACCATTTTTAAGTGTACAGTTCAGTGATGTAAAACACATTTATAATGTTGTCCAACCATCACCACCACTCATCTCCAAGCTCTTTTTATCTTGTAAAGCTGATATTCTATACCCGTTAAACACTTACTCTCCTTCTCGTAGCCCCTGGCAACTACCAGTCGGTTTTCTGTCTCTGTGAATCTGTCTCTAAGTTCCTCATTTAAGTGGAATCATACAGTATTTGTCTTTTTGTGACTGGCTTATTTCACTGAGCATAATGTTCTCAGAGTTCATTCATGTTGCAGCATATTGCAGATTTTCCTTCCTTTTTATGGCTGAATAGTACTGCATTGTATGAATAGACCAGAGTTGGCTTATCCATTTCTCCGTTGCTGGACACTTGAGTTGTGTCCATGTTTTAGCTCTTGTGAATAATGCTGCTGTGAACATAGGTGTTCAAATATGTCTCTGAGACCCTGATTTAATTCTTTTGGGTGTACCCAAAAGCGGAATCATGGGATCATATGGAAATTCTATTTTTAACTTTTAGAGGAACTACCATACTGTTTTCCACAGCAACTACACCATTTTACATTTTCACCAACAGTGACAAGGGTTCCAGTTTCTCCACACCTTCACCAACACTTACCGCTTTGTCTTTTTGAGAGGAGCCACCCTGGTGGGTGTGAAGCAGGACCTCACTGCGGTTTTGATTTGCATTTCCCCAGTCAGTGATATAGAATATTTATTTATTTACTTGTTAACCATTTGTACATCTTCTTTAGAGACATGTTTACTCCAGTCACTTGTCTATTCTTGGATTGGGTTATATGGAGTTTTTTGTTATTGTTGCTGTCGCTGAGTTTTTGGAGTTCTCTATATATTCTGGATATTAATATTTTTATCAGGTATATGGTTTGCGAATATTTTTCCCATTCAATGGGCTGCTTTATTATTATTCTGTTGATAGTGTCTTTTGATGCACAAATTTTAAAAATTTTCCTGTAGTGCAATTTGTCCATTTTCTTTTGTCACCAGTGCCAATGATGCCGTGCCCAAGAGCTCATTGTCAAACCCAACATGGTGAAGTCTTTGTCCCGTGTTTTCTCCTAAGAGCTGCGTTGTTTTATAAGTCTTACATTTAGGCCTCTGACCCACTTTGAGTTACAAGTCCTCAGTAGACTCCAGAGTCCCAAAAGAGTTATATTATATAGATTCTGCAAAAAAACCACATATTCACTGTCTCACAAACTGTGATCAGGAGTCTAGACGGCTTAGCTGGGAACTCAGCTTTTGGCTTCACAAGGCTGTGGTCAGAGTACAGGCCGGGGCTGCCGGCTTGTCTGAGGCTTAACTGGGGCAGGACCTACTTTCATTGGCAGAATTCAGGTCCTTGCTGTTGTAGAACAGGACTTCTGTTTTTCTCTGTCTATCCCCAAATACCACCCTCATTTTCCTACGTAATATAGGCATTTTGACTCTTCAAAGACAGGGAGAGAGTGACAGACACTCCAGCAAAGTGAACATTACAATCACATACACAAAATCACACACATCCTATCAATATTGCCACAGTTCACTGACTAGAAACAAGTCACAGGCTCTCCCACACTCAAAGGGAAGGGATCACACAGGCAGGGATGGTGGGGGGTCCCGGGGAGAGTCTGTCTGCCCATCAGTGGTAGCTGCTGGGATGCTAGGGGTGCCATTTATTCATACCCCAAATTCCCTGCATGTATTCTAAACCAGTTTCTTATTTCCATAAGACACTATAGTGAGAAACATTGAGAGTGAAATATTATCTTTGTTACTGGCAAACTAAGACTTAACTCTTCAGTTGAAGGATTTCCCAATATTCCTTCATCCCAACTTATACCACCACCATAAGTAGATTTTCCCAGAAGCGGAGCTGGGTGTGAGCCGGTCATCATGGCCGGTACTGACCACGTACAGTAGGGCGGAGGAAGAAAAGACGCCAAGCTCAGGCATTTATTAGTATAGCTATGCTAACACCTTCATGGGTGTGGGTACCGCAGTACCAGGCATTGCCATTTTGTTAATCTTCCTTGGAACAATGGCAGGCAGTTTCAACGTTGTCCTGAGTTGTATCAAGGCCATTCTATAATCTAGACTGATAATACGTTCACTTTTATTTTCCAACTCATTTTTTCCCAGGCATGTAATAAGCTTAAATGTTAAAAAAATTACAGTAATACAAAGGCAGTAATAAAAATAGTCTCAAAACTGCATAATATAGATTCTCTTATATTACTTATTTCTATAGAGAAATGAAATCCAAAAATATTGTATCCCCATGCTCTATACAAGTTAAAGGCAAAAGTCTAAATTCTTCAGCATGAAAACACAAACAGACAACATTTCTTTATTTCTCCATTACCTATTTTATAGTGTTATCCAGTAGTTCAGATCAGACTTTTAGATGCTTTTAGGGGTCCATTCAGCTACTTTAGCATAAATAGTTACTAACAGACATAAATGTTTGGGGGAGATAGAATGCTTAATAAATAATACCTGAACATTTTCTAAATTTGATGAACACTCCCCACATACAAACCCAGTAAACTCAGTGGATCCCATGGAGAAAAAACACGAAGAAAAGTACACCAAGGTGCATTATAATCCAGCTGCTCAAAGTCCATGATAAAGAGCTAACCTTAAAAGCAGCCAAAGAGAACAAACATTACATCTGGAGGAATAAACAAAAGAATGACAGAAGACTTCTCTTCAGAGACTAGGCAGGCCAGAAGACAATGGAATGGCATGTTCAAAATGTTGAAATAAAAAGAAAAAAATCTGTCAAGTTGTAACTCTATAGCTAGCAAGAATATATTTCAAAAATGAAAGAGGAAACAAAGACTTTCTAACAAGCAAAATTGACAATTCATCAGAAGAAAAAACTCCAAGAAATGTTTAAAAATTTATTCAAGAAGAAAGAAAATAATAAGCATATGAAAATTAGGGCTACACAAAAGAATAAAGGGGATTAGAAATGATAACATGTGGGTGAATAGTCTTCTGATTTGCGATTATCCTTACCAGATAATGAACAGTTTAAAAAAATAGCAGCAATGTCTTGTACAGTTCATAATACATATAGATTAAGATGTACAAAACAACAGCACAAAGGCAGGAGATAAAGCATCTTACACTATACAAAAAGTTGTGTAATATTATTTGAAGATAGTGGTAAGTTAAAGATGTATATTGTTAATTTTAGAAATGAAACAAAATGGTATAGCCAATAAGCCAATAGTGGAGATAAATGCAATCATTTAAAAATGTAACAATCAACTAATAAAAAATAAGTCAGCAAAAGAGGGGAAAAGGAACAAAAAATAGATTTAAATTAAAAACCAACTAGCAAGGTGATCAAGTAAATCTAACATAATGATATTTAAATAGAAATTGTTTAAACCGTGCTAATATTGCAGCCACTAGCTACATGTGCTTCTTGAACATGTGATATATGGCTGGTTTGAATTACTGGATTGCGAGGACTTAGTACAAAAGAAGGTAAATATCTAATTAATAAATTGTATATGGATGACTTATTGAAGTAATATTTTGTATATATTGGGTTAAATAAAAAATACACTTAAAATTAGTTTTACCTTTTTCTTTTTACATGTGAATACTAGAAGATTTTAAAGTACATACATATGGGGCTCATATTACATTTCTTTCTCATAACTTTGGTATAAACATTAAAAGGCAAGGATTGTCATATATGGTAAAAAGCAAAACCTAAATATATGCTGTATGTGAGGACCCAACCTTTAATGGAAGGGAAAAGTATGATAATGGAGGCAGGTCTATATCCCAGATATGAAACCAAAGATGATGTGATTTCCACTATACCCTGCTCTTTCCAGCTGTGGTTTTAGGTGTTTGAGATACAAAGTAGCTTACAACTACAAACTTCACATCTGGGCCAGTAAATACAATACAACGCATTAAGAGCCAGGAAAGTTTCCTAGCAGACAAGGCCTCTACTTTGGTATTGTATCGTCCCAACTCCTTGTTAGTGTCCCTATGGGAATGGTGTTACTGATACCACTCATTTCTCGAACGATCTTACCCCTAGCTTTTCTTCCCTTCTGCTCTCATCCAGTTGTAAACTAATTCTGAATAAAGTATCAGTTGAAAAAAAGTTAAAGGGATTACCTACAGCAAGTGTCTTATATTTTACTTGAGAACTCTAGAAATGTCTTGAAGGAAAAACATTTTAAACTTCAACATAAATAAATAAAAATCTTTACTGACTGAGGAATAAATAAAATCTTTCTTGACTGAAGTCTAGACTCCTTGAAAGGCCATGTTTGGGGATAAGTGCCCTGTGCCATCAGATAAGACCATATATTATGATACAGCTGATGAGAAAGTTAAAGTCATGTTCCTCTCATCAACAAATGTATGATGTCCAATTATAAAGATTACTTTCTGGACTCTGTTTCTGGTCAGGTCACAACATGTTTGCAGCCACGTTTTGAAGGACATTGAAAACCAGAAATGTGGGTGACGTCATAGGAATGGCGGCAGCGGGGCGCACTTTTTGAGTTCTCCGTCCAATCTTATCAGAAACGGGAAGCTTATAACCCATCAAAGGACTCTCTGCTCATCACGCAGAACAGCGAAGAGACTCGCGCAGGGATTTCTTGCAGGTGGGGAAAAATTGGGCGAGCAGGGGAAGAAGGAAGGGAGCGGAGCGGAGACACGCCGCACCTGCGGCGGCGGTGGGGACGCGGGTTGGAATCGCGGTCCACACCTGTGGCGGTAGAAATTCGGCCCCCACCCTTGGGTTGTGGAAATCTGCTCCACACCGGTGCCTGTGAAATTCCAGCCCACACCCACGGCTACAGATACGCAGGTTATCCCAGGACGGAGGAGAGCCTGGAAGCCACGAGGTGGGCGTTTTGCCCTGCGTCCCACAGCGGACCTCTCCACTGCAGAGGCAGCATATCCAGCATTTGAGGCAATAACTCCAGCTATCTCCAATAAGTCTTAGGCCGGACAAAGGACAAACTCCATACCTGGGCCCCACCCCCGCTCTTCCTACACTACCCCCGCCTTTCTAGAGACTTGATCTAGCCCCTGCACTAAGGAGCAGCGGCAGATTACAGAGGCGCCTTGGAGCCCGGGCTCCGGGAAGACAGGCGGGCGGCTCTGGCCCAGGGAGGAGGCTAGGAGCTGGGAATCTTCCGCCCCCAGCCACCACCTTTTCTGGCCTGCGGGAAGAGTGTTAAGACAGCGGGGCTGGGAAAGAGAAGACCCCTCCTTCCATCCCCAGCCCCCACCCTTTCTAGCCAGCCTAGAGCGGGGCAACCACATCCCCAGCTGCAGAGACGCAGGGGTTCCCAGGACAAAAGAGAGAACACAAAAGCCAGACTCTACTTTGCGTCCCACAGCAGACCTCTCCCCCCCGCAGAGGCAGGATATCTAGCATTTGAGGCAATTAACTCCATACCTGGGCCCCTCCCCCCAGCTCTTCCAATCCTACCCCCGCCCTTCCAGAGACTTGAACTGGCTCCTGATCTGAAGAGCAGTATCAGATTACAGAGGAGCCTTGGGGTTTGGGCTATGGGAAGACTGGCCGCTGGCTCTGGCCCAGGGAAGAGGCTGAGAAGAGTGTGGTTTGCCCTGGCCTAGGAGACAGGAGACTCATCCATCCCCAGATACCACCGTTTCTGGCCTGTGGGTGGGGTGTGACACAGCTGGGCTGGGAAAGAGAAGACCCCTCTTTCCATCCCCAGCCCCCACCCTTTCTGGCCTGCCTAGGGCGGGGCAATTACATCGGCAGAGGCACTCCCAGGGATCAGCAGTAAGTGGCAGATGCAGCTCTCAGCTTTCAGCAGCTGAGGAATCCCCTGCCCACCACACACACACACAGGGAAGAGGTGCCCTAAGACTCAGGAGAGCTGGACACAGGGCTGGTGGTGCTATTCTCGGTGTGCATATGTGCCGGCAAGGGCAGAAACTGCACTGGCTTTGTAAAACCTACTGTCCAGACCCCTCAGCCCCATGCGGCTCTACCTGCACAATACGCAGGGGACTCTGTGCTACAGCAGAGAACAACCTGGAGATTACTTGGTGGGCTTAAGCCATAACTGGCGCTGTTTTTTTGTTTTTTGTTTTTTTGTTCTGTTTTGATTTGTCTTTATATTTTTGACATCTTTGCCTGTGTCGAGTGGGGACTCTGTGCTACAGCAGAGAACAACCTGGAGATTACTTGGTGGGCTTAAGCCACAACTGGCGCTGTTTTTTTTGTTCTGTTTTGATTTGTCTTTATATTTTTGACATCTTTGCCTGTGTCAAGTGGGGACTCTGTGCTACAGCAGAGAACAACCTGGAGATTACTTGGTGGGCTTAAGCTACAACTGGCGCTGTTTTTTTTGTTCTGTTTTGATTTGTCTTTATATTTTTGACATCTTTGCCTGTGTCGAGTGGGGGTTGTCAATTGTTTTTTTACATGTGAATGTATTTGACTTTTTCCTTGTTGTTGTTGTTGTGCTTGGTGATTTGCTTTGTTCTGTAATTGCCCTACCAGTGCCCAGCTTAAGAGGCACAAGATTCAACATATCCAGCGGCCAACTCCAGACCAAGCCAGAGTACTACCGGGTTTGACCTACAAGTGACACACCCAGAGGGGATTCTTTACAGGCACATAGAGGCCAAAGGGCAAACCACATCTAAGCGGTCAACCCTCACACAGCAGAATACCCTGCGTGGGCAAAGCCAAGTCTCACAACTAGTCAGCCTAGGAGTTAACTCCACCTACTCACAAACGAAAAGCAATTAAGGATCTTCTTTAACAGGACAATATACACAACACAAGAGTCACTTTTAAAGCACACGCAGGGGAGAAGAACGAAGTAGTGCAAGTCAAATATAAAGGACATTTATTATATACTAATCCAGCAAGAACTAAGAACTCCAGGGCATCTACCTAATACATCGAAGCAAACACAGAGAGTCAGCCAGAATCAGGAAACAAAGAAACATATCCCAAATAAAAGAACAGAAGAAACTTTCAGAAATGGAACTAAATGAAGCAGAGGTAACCAAACTGTCAGAGACAGAGTTCAGAATACTGATGATAAGAATGTTTAAGGAACTTAGAGAGGACATCAAGAAGGATGTAGAAATCATAACGAACAACCAGTTAGAACTAAAGAACACAGTTACCAAAATAAAGAACTCACTTGAAGGAATTAACAGCAGGTTAGATGAAGCAGAGGATCGAATCAGCGACTTAGAAGACAAGTTAGCAGAGATCACCCAAACAGAACAACAGAAAGAAAAAAGAATAAAAAACAATGAAGATGGTTTAAGAGACCTATGGATAACATCAAGCGCAACAACATGCATCATAGGAATACCAGAAGGTGAAGAGAAGAAACAAGGGATTGAGAACATATTTGAAGTAATAATGTCTGAAAATTTCCCTAACCTGATGAAGGAAACCAACATACAAGTCCAGGAAGTGCAGAGAGTTCCAACCAGGATAAACCCAAACAGGTCCACTCCAAGACACATTATAGTTAAAATGGCAAAGATTAAAGACAAAGAGAGAATCCTAAAAGCAGCAAGAGAAAGACAGAGGGTTACATACAAGGAACTCCCATAAGACTATCAAATGACTTTTCTGCAGAAACATTGAAGGCCAGGAGGGAGTGGCAGGAGATACTCAAAGTGATGGAAAACAAAGGCCTACAACCTAGGTTGCTTTATCCAGCAAGGCTATCATTTAAAATTGAGATAAAGAGCTTCCCAGAAAAGAATAAGCTAAAGGAATTCATTACCACCAGGCCAGCATTGCAAGAAATACTAAAAGGACTTCTGTAAATAGAAGAAAGATGAAAACAATCTAACCACAAATTTAAAATGGCAATAACTATGTACTTATCAATAATCACTTTAAATGTAAATGGTTTAAATGCTCCAATCAAGAGACATAGGGTGGCTGAATGGATAAGAAAGCAAGACCCTTGTATATGCTGTATACAAGAGACTCACCTCAGATCAAAAGACACACACAGGCTAAAAGTGAAGGGTTGGAGTAAGATATTCCATGCAAATGGAAATGAGAAAAAGCTGGAGTTGCAATACTTATCTCTGACAAAATAGACTTTAAAATGAAGAAAATATTAAAAGACAAAGATGGACACTATATAATAATAAAGGGATCAATTCGACAAGAGGATATAACCCTAGTAAACATCTATGCACCCAACATAGGAGCACCTAAATATATAAAACAGATATTGACTGACATAAAGATGGAGATCAACAGTAACACTATCATAGTAGGGGACTTCAACACACCTCTGACAACAAGGGACAGGTCTTCCAGACAGAAAATCAATACGGAAACAACAGCCTTAAATGACACATTGGACCACTTGGATTTAACCGATATTTTCAGAGCATTCCACCCCAATGCTGCAGAATACACGTTCTTCTCAAGCGCACATGGAACATTCTCCAAGATAGACCATATGTTAGGCCACAAAGCAAGTCTGGATAAATTTAAGAAAATTGAAATCATACCAATTGTCTTCTCTGACCACAGTGCTATGAAATTAGAAATGAACTACAGGAAAAGACTGGAAGACACACAAATTCATGGAGGCTGAATAATATGTTACTAAATAATGAATGGGTCAAACAGGAGATCAAGGAAGAAATCAAAAGATATCTCGAGACAAACGAAAATGAAAATACAACGACCCAAAATCTATGGGATGCGAAAGCAGTCCTAAGAGGGAAGTTCATAGCACTGCAGGCCTACCTAAAGAAACAAGAAACATCACTAATCAACAGTTTATCTTCACACTTAAGGGATCTGGAAAAGAACAACAAAATAAGCCCAAGGTGGGAACAAGGAAGGAGATAATAAAGATCAGAGCGGAAATAAATGAAATAGAAACCAGAAAAACAATACAAAAGATCAATGAATCCAAGAGTTGGTTCTTAGAGAAGATAAACAAAATTGACAAACCTTTAGCCAGACTCATTAAAAAAAAGAGAGAGAGGACCCAAATTAATAAAATCAGTAATGAAAGAGGAGAAGTGACAACAGACACCGCAGAGATACAAAAAATCCTAAGAAATTACTATGAGCAACTGTATGCCAACAAATTTGACAACCTGGAAGAAATGGACAATTTCCTAGATGCATACAACCTCCAACGGCTAACTCAAGAGGAGACAGAAAACCTGAATAGACTGATTACCACCAAGGAAATTGAATCAGTAATCAACAATCTCCCAACAAACAAAAGCCCTGGACCAGATGGCTTTACAGGTGAATTTTACAGAACGTTCAAAAAAGAATTGTCACCTATTCTCCTCAAACTCTTCCAAAAAATCCAGAGGAGGAAGACTCCCAAACACTTTTTACAAAGCCACTATCACCCTGATCCCAAAATCAGACAAAGACACCACAAAAAAGAAAACTACAGGCCGATATCGCTAATGAACATAGATGCAAAAATCCTCAACAAAATACTAGCAAACAGAATTCAGCAATATATTAAAAAGATTATACACCATGATCAAGTGGGATTCATCCCTGGTATGCAAGGGTGGTTCAACATCCATATCAATTAATGTGATACACCACATTAACAAAATGAAAAATAAAAATCATATGATCATATCAATTGACGCAGAAAAAGCATTTGATAAAATTCAGCAGCCATTCATGATAAAAACCCTTAAGAAAGTGGGAATAGAGGGATCATATCTCAACATAATAAAGGCCATATATGATAGACCCACAGCTAACATCATACTCAATGGGGAAAAACTAAAACCATTCTCCTTAAAATCAGGAACAAGGCAAGGCTGCCCACTTTCTCCACTTCTATTCAACATAGTGCTGGAAGTTCTAGCCACAGCAATCAGACAAGAAAAAGAAATAAAAGGCATCCAAATCGGTAAGGAGGAAGTAAAACTGTCATTATATGCAGATGATATGATACTATATTTAGAGAACCCTAAAGACTCCACCAAGAAACTATTAGAGCTGATAGATGAATTTAGTAAAGTAGCAGGATACAAAATTAATATTCAGAAATCAGTTGCATTTGTATATACCAATAATAAAACATCAGAAGGAGAAATTAAAAAGCAATTCCATTTACAATTGCTCCAAAGACTATAAAATACCTGGGAATAAATTTAACCAAAGAAGTAAAAGATCTGTACTCAGAAAATTATAAGACACTGAAGAAAGAAATGAAAGAAGATACAAATAGATGGAAACACATACCATGTTCATGGATAGGAAGAATTAATATAGTTAAAATGTCCATACTGCCTAAGGCAATATATATATTCAACGCAATTCCTATCAAACTACCAACGACATTTTTCACAGAAATAGAACATATAATCCTAAAATTTATATGGGATAACAAAAGACCCCGGATATCTTCAACAATCTTGAGAAATAAGAACAAAGTGGGAGGTATAACAATACCTGACTTCAAATTATACTACAAGGCTACAGTAATCAAAACAGCATGGTACTGGCATAAAAACAGACCCATAGATCAATGGAACAGAATAGAGAGTCCAGAAATAAATCCATGCCTATATGGCCATTTAATCTATGACAATGGAAGCAAGAATGTACGGTGGGGTAAAGACAGTCTATTCAATAAATGGTGCTGGGAAACTTGGACAGACACATGCAAAAAGATGAAGCTGGATCACCTCCTTACACCACATACAAAAATAAATTCAAAATGGCTTAAAGATTTAAATGTAAGATCTGAAACCATAAAATTCCTAGAAGAAAATATAGGAAGAAACTTCACAGACATTACCCGGAGTAAGATTTTTACTGATATATCCTCAGGGAAGTAAGAGAAAAATAAACATGTGGGATTACATCAAACTAAAAAGCTTTTTCACAGCAAAGGAAACCATCAATAAAACAAAAAGGGATCCTACTGATTGGGAAAAGATATTTGCCAATGATATATCTGATAAGGGTTAATATCACAAATTTATAAAAACTCACTCAACTCAACTCCAAAAAACAAACAACCCAATTAAAAAATGGGCAGAGGACATGAAGAGACATTTTTCTAAAAAGGACACACAGATGGCAAACAGACATATGAAGAAATGTTCAACCTCACTAACCATTAGAGAAATGCAAAAAACCACAATGAGATACCACCTCACCCCAGTCAGGATGGCTATCATCAATAAATCAACAAACAACAAGTGCTGGCGTGGATGTGGAGAAAAGGGAACGCTGGTGCACTGTTGGTGGGAATGCAGATTGGTGCAGCCACTATGGAAAACAGTTTGGAGATATCTCAAAAATCTGAAAATGGAACTACCTTATGATCCAGCAATCCCACTCCTAGGTATCTATCCGGAGAAATCCAAAACTCCAATTCAAAAATCTTTATGCACTCCTATGTTTATTGCAGCACTATACACAATAGCCAAGACCTGGAAACAACCGAAATGCCCATCAGTAGATGACTGGATTAAGAAACTGTGGTACATTTATACAATGGAGTATTACGCAGCCATAAAGAAGAAAGAAATCTTACCATTTGCAACAACATGGATGGACCTAGAGAACATTATGTTAAGTGAAATAAGTCAGAAAGAGAAAGACAAATACCATATGATCTCACTTATATGCGGAATCTAAAGAAAAGAATAAGTGAATGAACTAATCAGAGACAGTTTTGGAAACATGGAGGAAAAACAGAGGGTTGCTAGAGGGGCGTGGGGGTGGGGATAAGGGGAAGGTGAGAGGTTTTGGGAACGTACAGAGGGATAGTGGATGGGGGGAGGGGGGTTCACACAGTGTGAGGGATATAAATGATAAACGTCTAAGTTTTGCTTTCTCTTGTGCACCTGAAACTAATTAAAAAACAAATAAAATTAAAAAAAAGAAAGTAATACCATTACATGCAAATAAATTTACTATAGTCACTTATAATGGTTAATTGGAAACACTGTAAATTTTCTACAATACAGGAATGGCAAAGTATATCATTTTGGATACCATTTTGGTGGAAGAGTTTGTAGTCATTAAAAATGGTATAAGGAATCTCATTTCATTAAGTGTATTTTTCCAAAAAAGAGTGAAAGGCAATAAAATGCAATCAGATGTGAAAAAAAAAAAAAAGAAAGAAAACCAGAAATGTGTCCAGGGGAAAGTCATCAGGATAGTAATGGGACAGGAAACCATTTCAGTCAAGGAATATGGGAATATTTGGAAATATTTAGACTGGAAAAGCTTCAGAAGAAGCCTAATACCCCTACATATCTGATAGATAGTCACGTAGAAGTGAGAAGAGATTTATGCTCCATTGTTTCAGAGAAGGCCATTGATACGAAAGACTTAAATTTAAGAGCCAGTTTGGAGGTGCCCATCAATGGCACGATGGGATGAAGTTGGATATGCGTCACTGGAAGCTGCAGATAGAGGTGAATGGAGGGTAACCGGTCAGAGATGATAAGGAACTAACAACATGTGCCTTAGGAAAGTGTTTAACTAGATGCCTTCTAAGATTTCTTCCAACAGTTATGCTTCTGTAAGTTCAAGACTTGTGTGTTAATCTTTCCTCTAGACCAGCCACATTTTAACGAGAAAAATCAATTTCTGACATATAAAATAAGTTATTTTATTTCCAAATGTTACATGATATATAGATGGCTTTTATCCTACCCATGCTGTTACTGATGATCCCGCTTTATGGAGTAGCCAATTGGACCACTGCGTAGTACTAAGAGGTCTTACAAGTAGTAAGACTTGTAGTTGGGGTCGTGATCTTCATTTTATGCAAATGTTATTGTATCAACATTTCCAAATAGAAGTAAATATTATAATTCTCTTGTTTAATAATCACTTTTACTAGGAAGACATGGGTTCCTTATTCTTCTATGAGCTCAAATATATAAACAATTATGATACCAACTTAACCTCTGGGCAATAATATAGCAGACAACAGAGAGATGCCGAAATAATAGGAATTAAGCCCATGGAAAATTTTGACAACTTGTATCTTGCAATATATTCAGTATCATGCCCAGGAGTGAACTGCTGGGTACCTAGTTATGAGACAGAGTAGACAAGATGAGATTGAGTTATTGATAACTGATTTGACCTTAATTAAGAAAATGCTGGCTCTCATCATATATGGTGATTTCCTTCAGTAATTCTGTCAGTCGTACATTTAACTGAACAACATTGGGACAGGAAGATTTGTCCCTGGTTTTTTTTATACAATGTTGTTTCATTTAAATATGTTTTTCTTGATTTGTGTAGACCTTGGGTTAAAAGTCTCCAAGGAAACCTAAGTGTTTAAGTGAATTATATTCATGTCATTGAACATAGGTTTTCCAGGGGTTAAGCAAGTTGCAGTATTTTAATCGTTTGCATTGTTTCTGTACCTGGAAGAATAAATGAGTTTTCCCTTATTTGGCAAGAAAGAAAAAGAAAGTTGTGCTGAAATAAAATACAAATACAGAGTTCTGATTTCATCAGAACATTTCGACCTCTTTATGTCTGTGTAAATAAATGTTTACTAACATGTCAGTCTCACAATGTCTAGAACCTGAGAGTAAAACCTACTATCTGGGCTATAGGCTGAGTCTTATCATTTTAGCTGAGAGATAGGCCTGTTTATAAAAATCTGTAAATACATGCTGTGAGTAGTAGATGGCTGACTGTTTCCCAAAATGTGTTCTTCTTTCTTTGCACAGTAATTCAGTTTGGCTGGGCCCATGGCCACTCGCCTAGAGACTTCATTTCTCAGCTTCCTTTACTGCTAGTGAACGGGTTCGATAGGGCTGCTTTCTTGCTGAGGAATTCTTTAAACAGGTGGTTTTCTCATCCTTGGCAAAAAGTGGACAGGACTCAGTGGAAATGGCATTTTTGTGTCCTGTTACTTGATAGATCCCAGAGCATGTGTGAGAATATAATCACTTTTAAGCTAGTGTTGTGACATTATACTATGTTCAGTTGCCCTAGAGAATATTCTAGATTGTAGAACATGAGGGGAAATGATATGTGCTTCTTCCATGTCTCTTGCCTTAAAGAAGAAAAGTCACTTGCCCGCCACATCTCAAGGACTGAGACAGAGCGAGGCAGTGACCCAGCTCCCCCAGGCTGATGAGAGGTCGGTACCCTTGGGGATGGTGGAACAACCAAATGGAAACAGTAACCCAGGTGTCTGAATGACCATGTGGAACAGTCACTCCAGTGCAAGGATCTTTTATGGATACTAGTGTTTGGTCTTTGCAGGTCCATTTTGCTCCAATAGTGGAGTACAGGAGCTTCACCCCGCACAAGGGCTAGTGACCATCACAGAAGATGTCGAAAGTGTTCTTGTGTTTGGTGAGCTGTGACTGTCTGCCCACGCGTGATCACACAGATGTAACCAGAGCAGTTTGCTTCTGCTTCCGTGTGGCCGCATCTGATTTCACTGCTGTTTGTGTGAATTATTTTAAATGTTAAGGTGCAGCCACTTCCCGTTCATCAGACTACCTGCAGAATCTAAAGCCGTGGAAAAAAAAGTGGCTTCTAGGACAAATCGACCCTAAATATATTCTCCTAGAAACTATAACCACTTAGTCAGCAGCATACCAAATGGGGGTGGGGAGGGGAGAGTGGTTGGCTCATGAGGGAACAATATTTTACCACTGACATGATTTAGAATTGCCAGCGTTTTGTGATAATAAAAGCAGACCGACTTTTAATCAGTTTTATTATTGTTTTTAAATTCTCTACAGTTAATTATCTCCTTATGGTCTGTACCGGGGAGCTCCATCCCCAGTAGCCCACCCTTTGCATGCCACTGACTTACCTGAATGTCGCTGGATTCTGCACAACTCTTTTTCAGAATATCTCAAAGCCTTGGAAAGACAAGGTTAACTTTGTGATAAAACAAACTGAAAGAAACTAATAAATTCTTCTCTGCAAATTTATTAGCAAATACCTTTAGCAGACATTGCCAGTGTGGTGCCAATACCCCCTTTAGCTATCGTCTTAGTGCGCTTGGGCTGCCCTCACAAAAGACCATAGCCTGGTCACTTACACAACAGAAGATCATTGTCTCACAGTTCTGGAGGCTAGAAGCCAAGGTCAGGGAGCCAGCACGGTCAGGTTCCGGTAGGGGCTCTTCCTGGCTCACTGCCGGCTACCTCCTTGCCATGTCCTCACATGGCAGAAAGAGAGCTTTTGGTGCCTCTTAGAAAGACCCTGGTCTCATGACTTCATCTAACCCTCATCACCTTCCCATCTCCAAATACCATCACACTGGAGGTTAGGGCTTCAACTTATTAAATTTGGGGGGACACAATTCAGTCCATCGTAGCTATTTATCATTTTTGTGCATGCCAGCTCAACTTCCAACTTTCCTATATCCCCCCAAAGTTCCAGGAATGATAGCTGCTTCCTACAGTTACTATTTCAGTGTTATGTCTTTTTTCCCCAATCCCTTATATTAAATTATCTTTGTTAAAATAACTCCTACAGTTTCTGTTTTCCTGAGTAGATTTCGATTGATACAGCATTACAATTGCGAATCAAAAAAATGTAAATCTTTCAAAAGACAGACTTCCATCTTAATGGTTAAAAGAACTTAGGAAAGCTATATCATTTCTCACAAATATATATTTTAAAGGTTTTTGCCATGCAGAAATTTATAATGAGAAGAATGTTGAATTCAGAAACTCTGAATAGAAGATGCCATTTTTATTCATTGGTCAGCCTTAGGCATATCAACTAGCTCTGAAGTCCTCATGGAAATATAATAATTCCTGCCTCCTTCACAGATTTGAGATGCAGCTCACATATGAGAATAGATATTAAATTGCTTTGTAAACTGCAATTCATTTTAACACAAAAGTTATTCATTATTTGCTAATCATTACACCTCTAAGAATATTCAGCTTAAATTCTGAAGACTGTTTTCTTTGAAAGTTTTACCTTAATTGTATGTAAATAACTGATTTTTGCAGGTTCTGGAGGCATAACTAAGCGCTTACTTACTTACATTACCATTTTCTTCCTTTTCTGTAGAGGTGGCCCTGTCACCTCATCACCAGTTAGGTCTGGGCTTTGTTGCGATCAATTCTGATTAAACACTTGACTAGAAAAATAAAGGATGTTGAAACAGTGTTTTTCACTGATTTGTGTTTCCTCTTGTCAATGATATCATCAGTGATTTTTCTACTATTTCTGAGCGTAAAATGTCAGATGGTTAAATCCTATAAATAACCACATTCATGTTCTCCACTTCTGAAAATAAGGACTTCCGTGAATCATATCTATGATTGCAGAAGAAAACCGATGTTCCTGGGATTAAAAATAGAAAAATAACTGGCAGACAGTATCACATGGATTCCTCACCAGCTCAAACACAGCATGTTTCAAAAATACCTCGTTATTTCTCCCACCAGAAGCAGCCAAGATAATGCTATTTCTGTCGCCAGTCACTTGCATTGAACTCGCATGGAACTGAAACTGTGATTTTGAGATATATTGAAAAATATTCAGGATTTTTCTGCATTTCCTGTTTGGTTCAAGTTAGCCTAGGTTTTTTCCTTAACTAGAATACATCATTCTTTTAGGTCCCCAGCGCTTTTGACACATAGGTATTTAGTCCTGAGTAAAAGTCCTTCATCACACTCAATTTGGTCATGCCACCTCTCCCAGCTTTGAAAATTTTAACTCCAAGATCCATTTCTATAGACTCTAATGCCACTGCCTAGTGTGTGACCAACCAAGTGCATGACAGGCATACACAATACTGTTTGAAGTGTGCACCTAGAATAATCTTAAGGCATTAATAGCAATTATTTGCAATTCAGATTTATGTTGAAATATACTGCTTGCACTACTACAATAAAAATAATTCAACTGAGGTGGCAATCAGATGAACATATCTGTACATAAATTTTGATTCTGATTTATGATTGTTTTTATGGCACATTCTTTGATAACCTAAACTCAAAGTACTTCATTAGTTTGTTTTATCTCAGATGTCTTTGATTATTAGTGAAATTGAACATGCTTTATGCTTATTGGTCATTTGCATTTCTCCTTCAAATTGTCCTGGATATGTCCTCTGTTCCTTTTTCCCTACTGTTTTTGTTTTTTAATGTGTAAACATTCTTATATATTAAGGAAAGTAACATTTGCTTGTCACATTTGAGGCAAATGTTTTCCTAATACCTTGTTGGACTTTTAAACTTATATTTGTGTATGCATATAAAATATATAAGTTCAAAAAGTAAAACCATTTTTTATTAGGATTTCTTTCAGGGATTTTATACTTGGGAAGTTCTTTCTCCATTTTGAGATGAGATACAATTTTTTAAATATATTTTGTTTTTAAAGTGTATTTTTATTATAGCTTTATATTTTACGTGTATCTCTTTGATCCAGCTGGAACATAATGTATGTTATATAAAGTTCTATATTTACCCAGAGGAAATCATTCATATAGTTCACCTCCTCTGAGTGATTTATGATACCGTGCTCAGTATTATATTAGGTTATAGAACCTAGTATATGTAGCAAGGTATGTTTCTGGATTTTTCTGGATTTCTTGTTAAGTTCTTGTTAAGTCATTCTCAGATTTAATGTTTGGTGGTTGTTTTTGGAAAATTACCCCTTTTTCATGTATCTTTTAATATTAGTTGCTAATAGATAAACTTGATTTGAGGTTCCCTGTCTTATATGTAGATATACAATTGTACCTTATTGGATTAATACTTTTTCCTTGATTTGATACTGCTTTTCTTTTCCGTATTTCCTATATAGACTGTTTTGCTTAACATCATTTCTGGCATACATTTGGAACATGGACATCTTGCTTTTAAGTGTATTAAGAATAAATTTTATCAAAAAATTGATTCATACTGAGCAAGATTATATTACAGTAAGAAAAAATATGACAAAGGGGTTTGTAGAGATAATTCCAGAATCAGGGAGGAACTAAAACTTGATCAATAGTTCCCAAACTGGAATGTAGGAATTAGAAGAACCTGGGAGAAGTAGGGGTGTATAAGGAAAATCATGGTTTAAAAATTAAAAATTACGATACCCTACTACAGTCATGGGATTATGGTTCAGTAGATTAAGAATGGGGTTAAGAATCAACATTTTTAGAGAAACATCCCCAACTATTTTGAGATATTTGTTTGGATGAGAATTTAGGACTGTCTACTAGATGACTCCTAAGGTCCCCTCTAAACTAAAAGGACCATATTTTTATGAATACTTTGAGTGCCATCTAATGCCCTTAAATTATGCTAGAGCCAGATGATCTCCTAGGTCTGCCAGAAATAATTTACAATGATGTGATAATACTTCTTTCAAAAGACAAGAGAGCAACATGAAGTCCACCATCAAGGATAAAGGAGATTAGAGGAGATACTTGGGTAGAGGAATTCAGACCAAGAAGGGATGATGACAAAATGATTCCCAGGAGTTTGGCTTCTGCTTTTACAAATTCCCTAAGTTTCTAATTACAGAAAATGTGAATGAATTTTCTGCCATTATTTGAAAAATGGATAGGCATTTCTTTTGTGTTTAGTGGATGTAAATGAAGAGAAGTATAGACTTCGTGCCAGCAGTCTAAGCTATAAAAGTGTAATTGCTCCCAAATTGAGATACATTATCAATTCCCAGTTTAACAGTGGCTCAGAATTAAAGGTCATTAATCACATGTTTGGCACAGCAGAATGTGGAGCAACAGTAATAGGTTTTAAAAGTAGGAACTCTAAACATTAGTTAACATTTTTCTAATTACCCACTGCAGGTGTATGTTGTAAGAGGCTCTTTCCGTACCTTGTCTCTCTTCCTTTCAACAATCTTGCGAATTAGATGTGGGATTGAGACTATCAGTAGACAGAACAATGTGACAGAAGGACATCTGGAAACAGGGCTTCCGTCTGAGCTGTGCACTAATTGGGTGACCTCTATCTTATATATCCACTGAATTCTCTGAATTTAAGGTCTGCAAAATGAAGAGTAACTCCCAACTGTGTAACAGTGAATTGGTGACCATCGCCTAGACTATGCAGCTGGAGCAGACATGCCCACTACCTCAGTGCCTTACACATTAGGAGTTTTTCACTCATTCAAAGCCCACCATGGGTCCGGCTGACTCTCCCGATCACTGTTCTTCAGGTAGTGATTCAGTCCTCCAAGCTGCTTAGACCCACTGGTTTCACCATTTATGTTTTTTTTTCAATTACAGTTGACATTTGATATTATACTAGTTTCAGTTGTACTAGCGTAGTGGTTAGACATTTATATAATTTACAAAGTGATCACCCTGATAAGTCTAGTACCCATCTGACATCCTGCATAGTTATTACCATATTACTAACTATATTCCCTGTGCTGTATTTTACATCCCCGTGACTATTTTACAACTACCAGTTTGTACTTCTTAATCCCCTCACCTTTCTTATTCAGCCCCCCAACCCCATCTCCCCTCTGGCAACCATCAGTTTGTTCTCTGTGTCTGAATTTGTTTCTGTTTTGTTTGTTCATTTATTTCATTTTTTAGATTCCACATATAAGTGAAATCATATGGTACTTGTCTTTCTCAGTCTGATTTATTTCACTCAGTATAATACCCTCTGGGTCCATCCACATTGTCACAGATGGAAAGATTTCCTTCTTTTTATGGCTGAGTAATATTCCATTGTATAAATGTATCACCTCTTCTTTAATCAATCGATGGACACCTAGCTTGCTTCCATATCTTGGCTATTGTAAATAATGCTGCAGTGTACATAGGAGTACATCTATCTTTTTGAATTAGTGTTTTGGATTATGTTGGATAAATACCCAGAAGTGAAATTGCTGGGTTATATAATAACTCTATTTTTAATTTTTTGAGGCACCTCCATATTGTTTTCCATAGTGGCTGCACCAATTTACATTCCCACCAACAGGGCACAAGTGTTCCCTTTCTCCACATCCTCACCCACTTGCTGTTTGTTGATTTATTGATAATAACCATTCTGACAGGAGTGAGGTGGTATCTCATTGAGGTTTCCATTTGCATTTCTCTGATGATTAGTGATGTTGAGCATATTTTCATGTCTATTGACCATCTGTATGTCCTCTTTGGAGAAATGTCTATTCAGGTCCTCTGCTCATCTTCTAACTGGATTTTTTATTTGTGTGTGTGTGTGTGTGTGTGTGTGTGTGTGTGTGTGTTCAGTTGTATAAGTTCTTTACATATTTTGCATATTAATCCCTCATCGATGTATCATTGGCAAAAATCTTCTCCCATTCAGTAGGTGGTATTTTCGTTTTGTTGATGGTTTCCTTTTCTGAGTAAAATTTTTCTAGTTTGATGTAGTCCCATTTGTTTATTTTTTCTTTTGTTTCCCTTGCCTGAAGAGACATGTCCAAAAAAAATATTACTAAGAGCAATGTCAGAGAGTTTACTGCCTCTTTTTACTTCTAGGAGTTTTATGGCTTTGTATCTTACATTTAAGTCTTTAATCCATTTTTAGTTTATTCGTGTATATGGTGTAAGAAATTTGTCTAGTTTCATTCTCTTGGATATGCCTGCTTAGTTTTCCCAGCACCATTTATTGGAGAAACTGTCTTTATCCTCATGGTATATTTTTGCTTCCTTTGGCATAGATTAATTGACCATATTAAGTGTTGATTTATTTCTGAGCTCTTTATTCTGTTCCATTGATCTACGTGTCTGTTTTATGCCAGTACCATGCTGTTTTGATTACTGTAACCTTGTAGTATAGTTTGGTATGAGGTGGTATAATACCTCGAGCTTTGTTTTTCTTTCTCAGAATTGCTGTGGCTATTCGGGGTCTTCTCTGATTCCATATAAATTTTAGGATTATTTGTTCTAGTTCTGTGAAATCTAGTTCTGTGAAAAATGCCATTGGTAATTTGATAGGGATCACATTGAATCTGTAGATTGTTTTGGGTGGCATGGACAGTTTAATTCTTCTTATCCATGCTAATTCTTCCTATCCATGAGCACGTAAAAAAAATAATAAAGTTTTAAAGAAAGAAAATAAATATGTTTTTAAAGCGCTAGTGTTTGGGAACTAGAGCTAGGGCTAGGGCTGAGGAAGGTTCTATAATTCTTTAACCCATGCATTCATTCAGCAGAACCTTACTGAGTACCAACTATGTGCCACACCTCATTTATTATTTTTTAACATTATGCATATATTACATGAAGAAACATTAAATATTGGAAAAGCAAAATAAAATAAAAATGGAACTAGATCACAAATATAATTTAGAGTTCACCATATGAAAAAGCTTTTTCTATGACTGGAAATGTTTTAAAAATTCGTTTTCACGTAGTTCCATAATGTATAACTTTGATTCTAGCTGAATTACAACTACTTAAGTTGCCTTTGTTCCTAACTGAACCAGAAAGACCCAAATTAGAGCATCCTTTTTACCCACGCTTCTCACTTTCATTGTTTATTTAGCACTTGCAACTCATCAAGTGTCCCTGAAACTCAGAACTTAAATCAAGAGAGAAAAGTCTTATGGTACTGACTAAATTGGGTATTTATAGATTGTTTATAAAGTCATTTTCTTCCAAAAATAATTGAAGGAATTTTACAATTCTAAAACAAGATTGTTAAAAGAGAGAAGGTGGATCAAAAATTATTATCTGAAAGAAGCCATTTTTAAAATACCAATAGAATAGAACCCTGCTAGTTCTAAAGGGTCACAGGTCCGCCCAAGCTTTCTGAACTATGGCTACTTGCAGAAAGAACCCATGCAACATGCTTGCCATGTACAGCCAGGAAATGCACAGCCAGGTACACACTGTCACTGGTCTGCATTGAGAGAAGTTTGGGGAATCCTCCTTAACTGAAAAGATGGGTCGGTTCCTCCCACAGGCTTCCTTGTACCGCACCCTTCCCATTCCTTCCATTTTTATACAGAGAAGTTCCAAACAGGCATGAGGTACCATGACAATAAACAGTTCTTCCCCTGTAGCAGTTAATAAAATGAAACGTATCTCTATATAGTCTGTTAATGCAATTTTTCTCAGCTGTTCCCTGGGAGAAGTAAACTGCAGCTTAGCCTTTGATCATTTTTGCTCTGCTGTAAAAATCATCTCCCATACAGATATTCCTCTGTATGTCTACTCTGTCCACCAGCATTCACCAAAAAACAAACTTCTCTCCCAAATCCCCATCATGACCCTCCTCCCCAGTCTCCTCAGCACTTAGTGTTTACTTTAGTCTTCCTTGATCTTGGTGTAGCTAAAGAAAAATATGTGAAGTTCTGTTTATAGGAAATTCACAATAAAATGAAAATCAAAGCCCAAGTAAGAAAACTGTCTCAGGGCTAGGAACTGGAGCGTTGCACAGGTAGTAAAAAGCAGGAAGCGTTGACTTTACGCAATAAGGCTGCATTTTACCATTTACTTCCACAGCTTTGAAGTAAACCCTCTACACTGCTACATATCCAGTGCAGCGGAATAACTGGAAAAATAGGCTAAATTAAGATCAGATGATGAGGTGAGTATCTGAGCCATTAATAGAAACCAATTAACTTCTTCTCTTAATGAACAGAATTTTTCAAGAAGGCTTCCTGCTGTAAAGCCAAGGGTGGAAATGGAACATAATCACACTGTGATAAGTGCAGGTAGCGAGTCCCAGTGACAGGAGCCATCAATGCCAGGCTGGAGGCGGTTCCTGGGAAACAGGCGCTTCCCACCTGGGCTCACATTCCACTCCCTTTGCCTGCTGTGCAGCTGGGCTTCCATGTCCCGCTGTGGAGCGTGGGGCATAATAATCACACACAAAGTGGGTGTGAGGAATGGATGAATTAATATGTTTGCAGTGCATCAAAAGCGTTCACTGCCCTTTACTTGTAATAATAATTGTCGTGTTTTTCTGCATTCTGCTTAGGGTGCAAAATAACTAGCTGGGAAGAGACTCCTGCGGACACTGACTTCTACCTGGATGGTCACAGTAATTCTTTTGTTAGCTGCTGCAAAATAGAAAGAAATGCAAGTATTCTTTTTAAAAACCAGTATGTTGATTTTTTTGCCACCTGTCCCCTGCATTCCTGGTGTCCAAGCCCAGAAGACCACGTGGATCTGAAGGACTTATGTAAAGGTTATCGTCACTGTCCTGCACTGAAAATGGCTTGGGGGATTAGTGTGACCTCAGAGTCAAGTTATATGCAGTAGTGGGCTGAAGCCAGCTGTATCAACAAGCAATCATTGCATAGTCAAGAATTTCGCAAGCTAGTTGTTAAACCGTTGACAATTGAAATCAACCGTGGTGGGAGTACTTACACCACAGAAATCAGTAAATGCTACAAATTGGGGTCTTATTTTTCCCTCAGAGAGCCAATTTACTGGCACACCACTGAGTATGTGTGTCCTGTACAACATGTGGAAGGAAATGAGGACAATTCAGAGACAGTTTCCATCTTAACTAAATAACCTTGTACCGATTCTATGGTAGTGACAGAGAATTGTCATCAGCATCATTGCCGTCGTCACTGTTTCACATACTTGGAATCTGGGACAATGATGCATAGTAATTAATAACCAAAGCAATGCCTGCCAGTGCTGCCAGAACCAGGAAGAAAACCCCGGCTTTCCTGACTGACCTCAACCTTTGTTCTATCCTGGTTTTGAGATAGAGCATCACAGGATTTTATTTTTGGCAATTTGGGACTTCCAGTGAATTTTAAGAGCTGCTACAATATTTTCTAAATTGAAAAAAAAAAGAAATCATTCGAATTAAATACTGCATATATCACTTTGTTTGGCGGGGAGAGAGGTGAGGAGAAAGTTGAGCCATGATAAATATTTCCTACGGATGTAAATTTTTCATTTGTCAACATTAGGGGAACCTTATGCTGGTGGCCTTTGGGTGTGGAAAGAGGACCTCAAAGATATGAAACAGGTACACTGTCCCTGAGGAAGATTTCGTTATAATTAGGAATCCTGAGCAGACATGAAATGCTTAAGAAGGTTTACAAAGCAAAATAACAACAAACACAATTTTGTTTAAACTGGTAACCTGCATGGTGCCGAGGGGCTGATCAAAGGAGGCCTGCTGGAGGGGGGAATTTTCAGGTATTTTTCCGGAGGTGTCAGCTACACCTGAGCTGAGGCAGAAGGCAGGCGAGGGCTCTGACACCCTTGGGGTGCTGGAATGGCTAAGCCACCACTTCCTTCCGCATCGTAAGTACGTGCAGCCCTCTAGATGTTGCCCTAGATAATGGTACCTCCTCTACGGATGAGGAGAGGGAACTCAAACCAGACAATTTTATTTCACCTTTTCCAGTCTGGTAAAAGAGCAGAGGCTGAAAATTCATAACAAGATAGATTGAAGCCTAGAGTTTTCATTTTCCTTTCCACCACTTTCCTGAGTCGCTTTTGTCATTCCAGTGGATAAATCACTGTATCAGGCGTGGGAATGTCGGAGAAAATTTTCCTGTTGTTCTCTCTGAAGCTACATGACATGGTGTTGTACCACAGTTAACAAAAATCCAGCAGACCAGTATCTAAACTCATAAACCAAATGGATCAGGGTATGGTTATTTGCATCACAAAAAGAGCTCCTCATTTTGTAAAAAGATCCACCATTGTGTTATTAATGCATTTTTTAAAAACATACTTCTTAAGTATGGACTGTTTCACGCCCTGTAGACAGAAAGCTGTGTAAAACAGAATCCAGTGCCCTCACAGGTCTCAGAGTACCTGTGGGTACTCCGAGGGGGACACTGCATGTCCTGGTATAACTAGTCACATTCAGCTGTCATAACAGACGCCCCCACTCTTCAGGAATACAGCCATTGGGACAGGTAACTGTTGTCAATATTGGGCAGGTACAAAAAGAAGGCAGTGCTTCAAGTGGAAATGAATGGGAACTGAAAGGGATAGCTTTCCTAAAGGATGGCAAAACAGAAACGTAAGCAAGTACTAAACGAAAACCAATGTGTTGCCGTTGTCTCCCTGCATTCATGGTGCTCTGACCCAGAAGACCCCTTCCATACGATAACTGAGGGACTCGTGTGGAGTGAGAAGTCCTCTCCCCATGTTACGTCACAGGGCCAAAAAGATTGCTGTTGTTATCATTGGAGTGGGGAAATGGAAGCTTTTGGAGACGGAGAGATTAGGTCACAGGAAACCATCAAACACGTTTAGCAAGAGCAAGCGTGGCACAATCTGATTTGTAACTTTTTAAAAGATGACTTTAGAGATGATATGGAGGATGGATTGAAAGGTAGAATTCTTTAAATAGAAGCTACCTTAGTGCATTTAAAATGATTTTATTCACACATGTTCTGCTTGCGTAGAGCAAACCCTTAGCCCGGGCATGCCTCTGACATGGCGGGGAGAGTCCCATCAATGTCTTAATGGCGTGTGCCTCCATTTTCCAGTGGCACAGGGCTGTTCTGCTTACAGCAGCTTTAAACCTGACCAACTGTAGTTGACCTTGTACCACCATAAATATTTTCAGTGTCAAAACAACAGCTATAAACAATTCTGATGTGTACGTTTCCTGTCATGTGTCTTCCATTTGTCTGGGGATCCACAATCTCTACAGGTTCTTTGGAACCTTAATGTGACTTGCTTTGTCCCTCTGACGAATTGCCATGAATTAAGTACTCTCTCTGAGCTGTCTACAGAGCTGGGAAAGCAGTCACTTCATTCCTTAAGTTAAACAAAGAAAGCTTAAAGGGAATTTCTCAAAAAGAGGGTAACGCTACATATAATAGACCCTAAGTATTTTTCCAAGGAACTTCTAAACTGAGTTTAGAGATTGCTTCTTATGGCTAGTATCCTGGTGAGCTAGTGATATTCAAATTCAGAAGATATAAGACGATTAAACACAATTCTTCTCAAGATAGTGTGAATGCTTGGTGATAACAACCAGGGATCCTGGCAGGCGATTGGTTTTATTCTGGTGTTTTAAATCAACTTCACTTGGAAAGCATGTATTGGCACTTATCACCGCAATTCTACTCTGCCATAATGGCAGATTGTTATTCTCTTTTGCATTTTTTCCTTTTAAAGGAAGTGAGAGGCTTTAGAAAGCTCAATCTCAAACTTCTTGAACAAAAGCACCCAGGAAAATGATGCCCCACCTGCCATTTACAAATAACCAGGTGATCATATTGTAAGTCAAGTGCCTGGAACTAAATTAATTCTCGTCTTCTTTCTTCTTTTATCTGTGTTGACAGATCCTGGTACTTCATTAGCCAACCAAGGAGGAGGGGGAGAGTGGCTGGCAACAGCAAAGTACCTGAGATGGACTCAGACTGTAGACTGCTACAAATTTTCCAGCCGTTGGCTTTTAAAAACACACATGTATCTGTAAGGCTGCTTGCATTCATAATTTCATTTCAGTCCTAGTTTTATTTATCATAGCTCAATTGACTTTAGGTGGTGCCCAACTCTTTTAAGACCCAACGGCTACTGGGCCTCAGTTGCCCAGGAGCTCAGCAGGAGGTGGGTGGCTATAAAGACAGTGATGCTGAGAGCTGGTGGCGGGAAAGCCACAGCCTGGTCTACAACGCTGTCAAATAATCTCCTTAAAGCACCACTCGAACCCTTCCCGTTGGACCAAGACCAACCCCCACACACACACACACACACACACACACACACACCGAGGATGCAGTCCCTTCAGCTTCAGGCCTCCCTTGATCTCTCGAAGCTTCTCCGTCGTCCCTGGGGCCACACCTGCCATCCGCCGGCACGCTGTGGTTTGCCTGCTCTTAATGATTATGGTTCATACTTTGTACCTTTGCCTTTGTTGCTTATCTCCAACATATGCTACTCTCTTAAGTACTCTCCATTAAACCAGAGTTTAAAATTTTACCTTTCCAAACTTACCCCATCCCTCAGAGATGCTTTGGAATCAATAAGGCAGGTAGGGTGATAACTGAAAATAATCTAAACCCTTTGTCAGGGACTTTAGAGGTCATTTACAGAAGGGGATGATGAGGCCCTTAGAGATTAAGGGATTTTCCCAGTGACACAAATAGTACAGAGAAGACTGATGCCCCTGAAAACAGTCTTGAGACCAGTGACACCACGCGATGACTTCTCATTTGTCAAAGGACGGTGGACTTGTGCTCGTCCCTGGTTCAGAGTGGGTCCCTAATCTCAGAAAACAAGTGCACCCGGCATTCCTCGTGTGACAGCTCCTGGTTCTGCACTGTAAGTGCGCTGCAGACCATCACACCGTCCACTCACTCCAACAGCAGACAACATGTGTTATATTTTGGAAGTTTCCTTTGTTTTGTGTAATGTAAGTTTTCCTCTTCCACTTTCCCGTAACAACCACTTACATTTCATAGCAAATACTGACCACTTTATAATTGAATTGGACTGTGAGCATCAAGTTAGTATAATGATGCTATTATAACGATGTCACGCAGGCAGGGACCCGGGCTGCTCTGGATCATCGGATCTCAGCGTCTGGCACGATGCCTCAAACACTGCGTACTCGGGAAACGCTGACTGAATGAATGACTATTTAAGGTTTTTTCCCGCTTAAATGTAAAGTCTGCGGGACAAGGACTTAGTTCTCGTCAGCTTAAAGCAAGCCAATTAAAGCCAAATCGGGGTTTTAAAACAGAACTAACTAGAACAAGAGTCACCAATTTAAATGCCTATCAATGCAAGCAGGGAACATAAATAAGCAAAGCCAGGCTGGGTGTGAGAACTACAACACAACAGTGCAAGCACCATCATTAGCAAATGACACTAAGTGATAATGGTAAGAAACGTGGCAAAAAGAAAAAGAGCGTGTGCCTCATGCTTGTTGCCAGGTGGGAATGGAAACCTGGTGTCACTGGATCTTCTGATTTTTGCAGAGAGGCTGAAATGCAGATTTTAATATAAAATATCGATATTAAAATATTGATAACTAATTTGTTTTAAAAGGAAAATACTGTGTGAACTTAACACATCTTTCTGTGGCAGCCCAGAGGCTGCTGTCCCAGACTTCTGGTCTAGAAGCAAAGGAACGGTCTGGGCAGCTCTGTATGGGTAATGAACCCATTTGCTCCCATCTGTCCTGTATGGGACCTCCTCTGGTGTGTAGATGCCATCATGCTCCAAACATTGTGCTGCCCTGAGAGCCAGACGGGCCCAGCCCTTTGTTCTGCTCCAGGACCTACGGGGCAGATGTGTCCTGGGGCGGGCTGTGCAGCTTCAGATGCTGGTAATTGGCCTGACATTTTTAAAACAGGAAAAGCAATGAGACTTAGTCATTCTAAATTGACCATGAAATGCTCTTTAAGCAAAATGACCACCAAGCCTATCTGAAGCATCTTCCCAAAGAAATCGGAAGGGGAAGGGCTAGGATGAGGGCGGCTACTTCTGTTAAACCCACAGATTCTACTTATCCTACTGTGGAGGAGAGAATGTTCCACGACATGACCACTGCCGGACCCGAGGGCTGGACCAGGCCAGAATGGGGAGCAAGCCCTCCTCGAGACTCTAGAGGCTGTCTGATCATAACTGATGTCTTCTTCTGACATAAAGCAGTACCTTCTCCTGCTTCCTGCTCCATACTAGTTCCTGGGACAGGCCATTGTCCTGACCTGGTCGAGCATGTAAAGTCATTTCCTGTGCCTGGCAGCACTCACGTACTTGTACCCATGTCTATCCCCCCTTTTCCCTATATAATTTTTTGGTGCCTGTCAGGTGGCGTGGAGGATATCCACTTCATCGTGCAGCCACCCAAGACGTACCTTGTCTGTAAGTTTTCCTTTGAACTCTCCTAGTTGTCAGACTGGGGTGGCCTGCCTCTTACTTCGGTGTTGCCCTGCCCTCCACTTATAGGGGCGGATTTTCAGTCTGGGGGCTTTATCCTGGGTCTGTGTGTACAAACACCTACATATTTGATTTAATTCTTAAAATAGCAGTGTGTGATTGATTGAGCTGTTTTTTACATAATACAGAAGAGCACGTGCATGAGAAAGAGCCTTTTCATAAAAATGATTTTGTTTAGAACACGCAATATATTATCTATTTTTTACACAACAGGCCATGAATTCATGAAGCCAAAACTGTCAGTTTTCAACTAGAAAAAGTCAAATCTCTTACTTGTATGGATACGTGTGTGTTTTTTTAAATCAAAACCAAAAGCAAAACAAAACAAAACAAAAAAACAACTTCAAGCAGCGTGCGCGCACGTGCACACAGACACACACACACAGACACACACACACACACACACAGACACACACACACACACACACACACACACACACACACACACCGAGCTGTGTGAATAGAACAGTTTAGTTAAAACAGAATTTCATCAAACTGCTGTGTATGTGTGCACAGGAGCCTAAAAGGACCTTCATTCGATTGTGAGTTTGCTAAGTGTGAAACGGAGAAAGCTGGCTGTCAGAATTAGGATCCCTTGGGAGGGGCCTGGAAACCACTTAGTGCTGGTCTCCTGTTCAGCTGGCTAGCACAACGTGCTGATGTCACTGCCTCACCCACCTCTTGAGCTCCTGCTGTGTGCCGAGCTCTGTGTGGACCCCAAGACTCATCTCTCAAGGTGCTCAGAGACCGTTTTTCAAGATGAGTTCCTTAAGGTACACTGCTCCGCGGGATGAAAAATGTCATCATTTAAGACATCCTGATGTTTTCTGTGCTCCCACCCGGAGATCATTTGACAAACAAAACATAGGAAGTCTCAGCGCAAAAACAGGGAATGACCACTTTGATAAAACTGCTGAGTTGGAACTCAGGCTCAGAGTTTCTCTCTCCTGACTGGGAGCTTCCTGCTGTTCCTCGTAGCCTCTCTGCTTCAGCCACAGACACCGCCATTCGTTCCCCAGCTGGCCCATATCCAGCTGTTGAGTTAGCTGGGCATGTGAGAACACTAAACTAGAAAGACTTCTCAAAATGTGAGTCAAATATCCTGGTTCCACATGCCTTTATGGAAGTCACTTAACCTTTCTTGGATTTGGTTTCCCTTTTATAAAAAGAAACACATAACATCTTTTCTTCCAAGTTCAGAGGACTATAATAGAATCATAGGCGTTTACACATGTGAAGTCAAAATACATAACTTATCCAATGGAAATAACCCTCCTTCACTCAGAATTCTTTATCAGTACATTCCTGGTTTTGCTCACTCTAAGATGTTAACTATTAATTGTAAGGTGGGGGACCCACCTTGCAAATCTCGCTGTATAATGCAGGGCATTCTAAGATGATAAAAATAACAAAAAAAATATTATTGAAAATGATCACCTTTGGTGTGAAATGAAATTACATACTATTTACCATTCATACGTCTGGGATCTGATATCATTCTCTAGTTTACCCCCATTAAGGAATGGGTGATAACCTTAACCGATTGGGCTAAAAGATGATTTCCGGTCCACTCTGGTCCTTATCTCTAAAGTTACAAATGGCAACATCCCTCACTCCCCACAAACAGGTCTGTCAGTCCTGCCTCTTACTGTATGTTGAGTTGGTGAACTTCCTTCCATCCCCCTCGTCTCAGCTCTCGGCTCTTCTCATCTCTCATCTGGATTATTACAGCAACCTCCACGCTGGTCGCCCTGCTCTAGACTTGCTTGTCTCCAGTCTATCCATCACACCATCTCTCTGCTTCTCTTTCTATGAGAAATTTCACAGCCCTGCTCAAGACCCTTCAGTTTCTTTCTATTGTCTTTAGATGTGAGACTCAACTCCCTCCTACCTGGCTTTCAAAGCCCTCCCGACTCTGACATCAGTCCTGCTCTCCTGCCTCCTTTCCTGTTTATTGTCTTACTCAGGCAGCCGTATTCCCTCTTGCCTGTAGGCCTTCCCATGTGCTGTTCTCCCAGCCTGTAAGGCTATTTTTACCCCACTATTGACATCACCGTGTGACTGGGCAAAATCCGACTCCTCCCTCATATCCAGCTTAAACTTGACTTCCTCAGGGGCCCTTGCTGAATACCTCAAATGGGTTAGTGCATCCTTTACTTTCCCTGTAGTGACAGTCACTGCCGTTATTGTGTAGTGTCTGCCCTCCATGGACATGGGGCCCACTTCACATAGCTACATGGCCACTGCCTAGTACAGTGAGGACCACACACAGAATCTCAACATGTACTGATAGTGAGTGACCGAGAGAGTCCATATCCCATCCTGTTATTTCTCCTCTCTTGGCTGCCTGCCGTGTGCTGGAATATCTGTTTCTTTTTCAGGACTTTTATTTGTAAATCACATACAATTTCTAATGTAACTTACGCTCCATAATCTGTGAGTGCCAACTTTGTCCACTGGTTTCTGTTGGTAACTCCATTTCCCAGTTGGCATTGTGAATGTGAGTATTCAGTTTCAAAGCAAGAAGTGGGTGTCTAGAAAATCTCTAAGCCATTAGAGTGAATAAAGCGAGTTTAGAAAATACTTGCAAATATTACTATATACTTCTACAGGGCTATTTTTTAATGCACACACGCACACACACGCTGCCCGGCTGAGAGGAACTCTCGCCCAGACGCTAGAAGTGTGCTGGGAAACTGAGGGGCGTGTGGGGCTTGAGGCTGCAGAATAGAACATGGATGTTGAATTTTCTTTCAGTTTCTTCAGACTTCTGGAAAATACCCTGCCATTCAGAAAGGTCCTTGCCATTTGGAAGGCCAGTGCTCATGGCTGCTGACAATTTGGGCAGAGTATTCCCGGAAGCTTCAGCGCACGTGCGTCTTTCACACAAAGCTAAACAACAGGGTATCTTGGAAGCAGCCTGGGGAGTTAGAGGCTTTGCATTCAGAGAATCCTGTGAACAGTGGTTGTATGGGTACTTTTCTTAGTGCTTTGACTTTGGGTGGCCTGGAGCTGAGCACCCACCCCCCTGGGCCCCTGTAATGCCAAATCCAAAGTGTGTGCTGGCCTTGGGAGACGTCACTGCCATCTGTGCCCATATCTGGTCCGCTGCAGCCAGCAACTTTGGCCAAGCCTTCCGTCTGCCCTTCAGCAACCCTTACCTCTCCAGAAAATTCTACCTCCCCTCCTAACTATCTTGTGTAATGATTTTACTTTTTCCTGTCTTGTTTTGTTCCATAGAAACAGAGCTGGGAGATACTATAGGGAATATTTAGTTTGTTCAACACCCACATCTTACAGATGAGAAAACTGAGGCTCAGAGAGATGAGTTATGTTTTGGTTTAGTGAGCCATGGGAAGAAAGGACCCTTGAAGGCTGGTCAAGCTCCTCTCAGGGAGCTGGCTACGTTTCCAGGCCTTGACGTCAGTAGCATTTCTCAGGGTGGCGAGCTATTGCTGCACGCCCCAAATGCCCCAGAAGTCCAGCAACGCAGGTCCTTCTCAAAGCCCATGCTCTCCCGGGGAATAGGCTGACCCCACCTCTGACCCTTCTGGATGGACTCTTGGCACGTTCTGATCCTGCTTCCTGACAATCCTGATGTCATCCAGAATGTTCTCCCTCCAGCCTGACTTGATTCTCCATCCCATTGCCTCTGTCTAGTATCCATCTCTTAGCCGTGGACTTTGCCCGCTGCTCCAGCAGCAGGTTGTCTCATTTGCCGCTCCCACGTGTCTTCTGACACCAGCGGATCTGCATGGGGACAGCTCTGTTCCAAGCTCACAGCACTGAGACATGACCCACCCACCCCTGCTCACTGTGCCTCCCGAGGCCTGACATGATGAAGAAAAATCTCCTGGACTTTAGGGCTGATTAGAACTGGCTCTATGGGAGTCCTTGCTAGACATCTGTGACCCAGCGCTTCTCTTTACAGGGAATAAAGTGGCACAAACTCAAGTGGCCTTCGAGCTTTAGCGTGTTAGTGCTGAATGGTAAGTAAGAGGTCATCTAGGTGACGGCCCAGCAGGTACCAGATTTAAGATCTATTTGATCGTTATCTTGGGGGACTATGAAAAATTCAGATTCCTGCGCCCTGCCCACAGAGATGAGGTTTACTTGGTCCGGAACACAGACCAGGAAAGTGAGTTTTTAATCGGCACAAGTTATTCTAACTTGGGACCCCTTGACATGCACACCTCCCGAGGCTGCAGACGAGGACGCTGAGGGCCGGATCCACAGAGTCCACCACCGGCCAGTGGCCCCCCCCAGCCCACGCAGAGAGGAGCTCTCTCGTTTTCATCGCAGCCTCCACCCAGTGCCTTCTCCTTTGTCTCTGCTCTTCCCCTGGAGTAGTGAAGGGGGCTGTGCTCCCAGGAGAGCACCTGGAGGAAACACGAAAGCACAAATGTAGGAGGGAGGGTGGCCCAGAAAGGGAACTGGAGGAGCAGTGGGACAGCTCCATTGCTTCCTCCTTTGGCCAAAGGAAATTCCTGAGCCAAAACACTCAGTCAACTCTGTTGAAAACAGCCATCTGCCATCTGCTGACCCTTTCAACGTGTGGTCTGCCACTCCCCTACTCAAACACACCAAGGAAATCTGCGGCCGCCTTTCTCCTTCCAGCCTTCTTCTCCAATCTTCTCTTCCTCTGCCTCCTTATTTGACCTCCTGTGTGTAATGGGCAATACCAAGAAAGGGAGATTAATACAGCAGTTCCATTGTTCACACAAAGTCAAACTGCTTTCACTTATTTTTTCCTAGAGCTTTTAGATGACGTCACACAAATGCATATGTATGTAAAGGTGTCACCTAGTTCCTACGTCCACAAGGAAACTCCTGCAACAGCACAGCCTTTGCCTGCTGGCAGAGTTGTGTTTCCTTTTCTCAGCGGGACGCTGGTGATGGAGTTCTACTTAACAGAGTGTAAAGGGAGAGGCAGTAACAGTTTCCTCGTGGGAATGCCTTCTGACAGGTGATTTTATCTCTCACTCTGACTTCCTCTTTAAAATTGAAGTAGCCACTCACTCTGTTGTTCCCGTGTACAGTTTCATGTGATTTTCCCCTGCAGTTTCCGCAGTGCTTACCAAGACCTCACAGATGGGAGGAGGTTTTATACCCTCAGTATAACTTTTGTTCCACTTACAGACATTAATCACATCACCAAACGCCAAGAAGTGACAAATAGATGGGACGAAACAACCAGCATAAATCACATTTTCAGGCGCCCAGATAAGAGCAAAGTCAACATTTCAATGCCCCACCCCAAATCTCTTTTGGAATTAGAAAGTGGCATAAATCTCAAGTTACAGATAAAGACGACATTTCTGCAGTATGTTATACTGACCTCACAAAAACAAACCACATGTCTCCCCTTCTGAGTGGGCCTGAATCTGAACCAGAAGTAAAAATGGTTTTAAAGAAACACAAGCATGTGCTCAGTGAAAGTGAATCTAAACTGGGAAATTTTTTTTCCAAGTCACTGGATGAAAGTCAGCGTCACACGTTGCTGCTCCTGAAGACCTGTAATCGCACTGTGACAAAAGTTCCCTGGCTAAATGAGCCTCCTCCACTGTGTTGGATAATAGTTCCCCTGTGGGTTGACTTCGGATGTTAAAGCTGCCACAACATCACTCCTGTAAGGAGACCGCTGGTTAGGAGAAAACAGTGGGGTCAGTCCTCGTGCTCAAGGTCGGCCCCAAGGAAAGCCCCACACGTGCCTGGAGTGCGTGGGCCTCTGCACGTCAGTGCCTCCATGTGCCAGAAAGAGACCGGAGCTTCGAGCTTTTGAGGTGCAGGTGTTTCACAGATGACCACCCAGAAGGTATTAAATAAAGTCCAACAAATGAAAGTAAAGTAGAAGCGTTTGTGTCTGTACATACTGACTACGAGATACTTCTAGCTGTTATGATGAACATTTGGGAGGAAATTAAGTACTTTTTATCCTGCTTAAGTATGGAAAGTGATTTTTTGTGGTTTTATAGGAGAAACATTCTTTTTTTATTCATAAAAATATATACCATTTATTAGAAACATCACAAAAATTATATCATTTGTAGATGCAATAATCTTCCAACAATTCTGGTCAAAAGATATAAAACCATATGGCTAAAAACATATTGACATTAATAAATATAAAATGCAGCAAATTTACTGATTAATAAAATCCTATGCCTTTTAGTTATACTATAAATGCAAATCACAAGTTTGCTTTTCAGAGCATGCTAATACCTGAAAAGCCAGTAATAATATGAAACATATGTGAATTTATAGCAGTCTGGACAAAGTAAATATACCAGTCAAAAATTGAAGAAAGCAAGTGGCCAAATACAATAAATTTGAAATTAATTCATACAGAGAGAGTCAAAGTGCACATAAACAAAAAAATAATAACTGATAGAAAGCTTTAAACTACATATAAATGTAAAGGAATTCTAATGTCATGTTTACCCATGCAACAAAACCAAATACTTCACTAACTGTGAGCAAACAATAGGAAACAAGGGAAAACATATGAATTATCATCAATACTACCTTTGAAATTATTATTATAATGATTCTATTAGTTTTAAGTCACAGGTTATTTTGAGGCAAATTTATATCTAAAATGTTAGTGAAGTAACCCAAAATCTACTTCTTATCAGTTATGTGGGTTCAGAATTGTTATTTTTGTTAAACAGACAAGCACCTCCCCTGGGTGCCAGCTTCCACCATAAGGAGTAGTAATAGCACCATTGTCCTATTGTCCTATTGTCACCACCCTCCAACCTTGGGGACCTGGCTCAACAATTGGAATAGGAGTTCACTGGTTGTCAGCAAAACCTGTTATATTTGGAGGGCATTAGGGGATATGTGTGTCACAGCCAACAAATCCAGTATATTTGGGTAACTGTAATAACGGCTGACATTTGGGTGTATTTCGTTAATCATTTTAATTTTCTCTTTAGCAAAGAGGCACCAGGTCTTGAACATCCAGCTGTCAGTAAAACCAGTTTTTGAGTCAAATACCTGGAGATTAATTTTACTAATACAGTACAATCAGTTGATTTGCTGGCCAGGAGGAATCAAGGACCCTGATTGGCTGTCCCATTAGTGCACTTTTGTACCCAAAGCCAAAAGGCCCAGCAGAAGTGACTAGAAAGAGGTACTACCAGTGACACTGAGAGAGGAGAGGTGGCCCACACTGGCAAGGAGTCTGGCCCAGGATGTTAAGTGTATTGAACTCTGCTTACAAGTAAAATGGCCTAACAGAAATAACTAGAAAGATTGCCTTAATTAGGTCATTAATGTTCCCAGAGGCAACCTTGCTAACACCTCAAGAATTCATTTAGCTATCATCGCCTCAGGCCACCTTTACAAAAGGGGGCAGATGAATGTGATGCACAGTGATACCAAGGACTTTCCAAAGCAATAGTAACAACCGGAAAAAAACCCACACACGTTTCGGGACCACAGTTGTGTCTACACTCCTCCAGCCCAGCATCCAATGAGATCTATGTCTACATCTGAGTCTGTAGCTACCAAATGAGCACAGTGAGCAAACAACACAAATTGAGGAACGACTGACACTTATATCCCCAAGGATTCATTGTACTGAAACTGTGCGTTCCATTTAGTCTACTCTGTCTCATAAAACAAGAAAATGTACACTTGAGAAAGTTTTCCATTACAAATGAATTACAAAATATAAAACGTTTAAAGGTATCTGAATAGGCTTGGCCATCCAGAAATTCTCATTTCCTAAGCACTCCAGATAGTGGAATACTTTATTCTGTAGATTGGTTTGGATTCTATGCAAACATTCCTCCTCTTTTAAAATCATTTATCCTTTCACCTCCTATCCATACACCATGAGTGTTTCTTCTGATGCACAAGCAAGTTAGCTTTTCTACTTGGCACAAATGCCCCTTATCTTTTTTATTCTCACAAACCTCTGTCCTTGTTTTAGTCTCTTCTCTCTCTTTCCGTTGGGAAGCTGTATTCACTCACAGTCAGAGAAAATGTCTACCTCTGGGATGTCCTTTAGTACAAGTCACAGTGTGTGACACACTCACAGAGGCTTCCAGCTGCCTTCTGAGCACGTCCTAGAGCTGGAGCTTGAAGAGACCATACAAGACATCTGGTTACTCTTCCTTTGATACGCGAGGAAACCAGGACCCTGAGACGTTAACTTCTTTCTACAGTGCACTGCTGCCTGGTGGCCACAAAGGTGTTGTGTCCTGGCTCCTCGCTCCAGTCCTGTCGTGCTCGTCCCACCTCCTTTCCTTATTGATGGTCAGGTGCGTTGAAGACTCTCATTTGCTTGTTTGAAGAGGCGAGTGAAGTGGGTGGTGAGAGGAGCTGGATGGATTCTGCTTGTCTATTTTCTGGAATCTTATGAGAATGTATGAACATTTCATGTATAATCATCATAGTTCCTCAAGGGGAAAGCCCCCAATACACAAACAGCAGTAATAAGAGTCAGAGCCGGTTTGTGTAACCACAATGCAGTTAACATCCAGATGTGGAATGTGGAATGCAGAAACGCGCACATTCGTAACTGATTTCTTTCCTTCTCGAACAGTCAGCTGGGCGAGGTGCAGGATTTAAAAGTCTTCCCCAGTCTCTCTGTGGCTAGGATGATGAACATTTTCAACGGTGCCTCAAGTATGTAAAGCGCTGTGGGATTTCTTTTTCTGAAAATGCACACAAGCTGTCTAGTATGGACTTTTGTTCAGATCGAGAGCAAAGTATAGACGTGCGCAAGCTGCCCTTGGCCTGTCACGTGAGCCATGACACCAGCACACGTACCTGGTCAACCGGACCTCAAGCTGCTGCCTCAACTTGCCCAGGTTTCCTTCTGTTTCCCCAGGGGTTCCCACGAGCTTGCCGTCTCCTAGCAAAAATGCAACATTGCTCAGAACGTGCCCAGGCAATCTCTGAAACTTGGTACAAAGGACCTTCTGAAGTTTGCACAGAACAACCTCACCCCTCGCAACAGAAATACACCAACTCAGGCAATAACCTCCCTTTAATCTACATGTGATGTCGGTCAGGGCCAGCTGTAGCCAAGACTGTGACCAGGCAAGAATTGTTTCTAGCACATTCTGTATTCTTTGCCCTATAGTGACTTGGTGACCTTCAGATATAAGGCAGGGTTGGAAGTCAGTAATGTTGCTTTAACTTAATGAGATATTACAAATATGAGTGGCCAGATAGCTCAGTTGTCTAGAGCGTAGTGCTAATAACACCAAGGCTGCCGTTTCAATCCCTCCATGGGCCACTGTGAGCTGCCTTCCTTAAAAACAAACAAACAAACAAACAAACAAACAAATAAAAATCAGTGGCCCAGCTTAAAGCATGCTGATGGAAGAAACGCTGGATAGCAGTTTGGACATAGAAACTTAAACAATTCTGCTTTCACATCACAATCAATATACAGAAGACTGCCTACATGTAAAGAAATTTTGGGGCTTATGAAAAAAAGCCACTTGTCATGAGAAAGACAGCATTAATTGTTTTTTAAGAGGCAATTTGGTTGAATTCAAAATCCTTTAAATCAATGAAATATCATTTTCTGAGTTCACAAAGTGAGACTTTCATTTGCTTAATTGTCCTTGCACTCAGGGTTTTCAAACTGGAAATCTGTCATTATTTTTTTTTTTAACATTAATAAGTTCATTTCACTTTCAAAAGACTGAAACCTTTGCTTCTCTTCAATCCTATTTACATGTACTTAATTTTTTTTCCTTTTGTTTTCCAAAAGCCTTAGAAAAGGGAAGGGGAGGAAGAAAAAAGACAGATTTAGGAATGGGAGTTTACATAGACACAGACAGCAATTTAGTGGTTACCAGAAAGGGTGGTAGAAGAGGGAAAAAGGGGTCAAATACATAATGATGGAAGGAGAAGTGACTCTGGGTGGTGAACACACAATGTAATATATAGATGATGTATTACAGAATTGTACACTTGAAGCCTATATAATTTTATTAACCAATGTCATGCCAATAAATTTAATTTTAAAAAGAATGGGAGTTTGAAGTAAAAATCCGATAGTTTTCATTAATCTTAGCTCTTGTATCCACAACTGCAACAAAGTGTTTTCAGTTACTCTGAACAGCTTTTGATGCTCTGAGAAAGAAGGGTGCTGATTAATCTACTGACTATTGACCTGGATTGGGTGCTACATGGGGATCAGAGGAGGTGACCCAATTATGTTCCAGAGTAGTCAGATGCTGAGGCTGTGGTGTTGGGAATCCTACATCCTAGGTGAGACCCTACTCCTTCTGAACTACCCGCCATCACCCTCCAAGCTTCTCACTGTCACAATAAGCCATTTCCTTCCCATTGTCAACAAATATTTATTGAGCAACTATTATGTACCAGGCATTATTTTAGATTCCTGCCTTCATGGGATGTACATTCTAATTGGGAGAGAAAGAGATGTACAATGACACTTCATTACCTCAAGAGTTAAGTGCTATAAATAATTGTTTTAAAAAAAGATGTTGTGAAAGAGAATGACTTCACTGGGTATCAGAAGAAGCAATCAGAAAAAGCCCCTGAGACCATTTAATATTACGTGTCAGCTGCCTTTTCTCTGTGATGCTATGGCTCAGAGACTAGGTCTTCATTCCTGTCAGAAATGAAAAATGTTTTAAAAATAGCCAAATATTCAAGAGTTAGCTAATATGTGCACTGGGAATACATAAGCAGGATAGAACATAAGGAAGCTGGAGAACAAGAATAAGTACTCGCAATAGAACTACTTGGTTTTGTAAACCATTTTCGTAAATGGCCTCCATTCCTCACCACACACGAAACTCGATTCTGCCCTTTTTGCCCTAAGAGCACACTTATCAGAGCAGGTCTGTGTCTGCACAATCTCCAGGAAATGCAGCTGTCATCTTCTGCCCCTGAACGAGTTGGGGTGTAGTTCAAGGGCAGATAAGAAGCAGAAGGCTGTCAGAGACGTGGCAGGACCTAGTCCTCGTTTCACCTGGAGGCCAAATGGTCCAGAGAGAAACAGAGTCCCGAGAGGGGAAGGTGGTTGCCCTTCGTCACCGGTGAAGGAAGTGTGGTTCTGATTTCCTCCAGCCATCACTGTGTTTCTAGTCGTACACCTGATGTTGATTTTTTCTAACCATTTTTTTTTCTTTTTGATTCTAAGCAGCTCAGAAAGGGAAACAGGGTCCTAGTCATACAAGCTCACTGTGCTGCTCCCAGTCCTATGACACCCCCTTCCTAATCGTCTGTAAAATAAGGTCAGAGTGCCGAGAAGGACCTTTAGGGAACGTTCAGCATGCAGCATGCCCGCCCGCCACGCCACTCCACTCCGTACAGAGCCTTTCACAGACCCTCCTGTGTCCTTCTCACATAATCACGTCCCTGATGCAGGACAGAATCGGTAAAACAGAGGTATTTCTCCTTTTTAGTCCCATCATTTGTGTTACCCCATCCTACTAACTTTTAACAACAACAAATTGGAATAGGTAAGAAAAAACTTCTATCTGGATTTTTTTAAACAGTTTTTGAATTTGCAAGGTAACTGTTTTGTTGCCTTTTTTTTTTCCTCTTGAGAATCTTACACATATTTTCCTTCATTGAAAAATCTTAAAAACAAATGCCAAGCACACCGTTTAACATGTTGCTAATGCAGATGAAAATTCTACCCAAAATACTGCAGTTGTTTGTTTATCAGTCTGTGGGATGACTCTTGGTCAACCGTTTCCACTTTTGAATGGTGGTGGAAACCATTTTGAAAAATTAAATCTTATGTGAAGTACCAAGCATATAAAGTCAGTAAACTGGGGTGTTCTCGTTGAAATGGGGACTGAAAGGCCTAAGTGTCCTCTCCCTCTGATCTTTCCCTGACTCCTGTGCTTTCACTGTCCCCACACACCAGAGACACACAGCACACACTGAGGAGACTCCCAGAGCATCTCCCCGAAATGGAAGCCTCTGAGGAACACAATCTTAGAGCCACACGCAGTTCTAGACAGGCCTCCTTCTTCCTGCCTCGCGACACCACATTTCATAGGTGGCCGTATTAGTTACCCCGATACGATTTTATCTTTTTGGCGCATCTGCCATTACACTTGTGCTTATGCATCTCCAAAGACGACCCAGGAAATTTAAAAGGCATCATGTTTTCATTCATTTTTTACTTCTTCTGGCCCTGTTATGAAAACAGAAATAAAATAAAGATAAATTATTATAATAAAATTGCTTTGAAAGGAACCTAGAGATTTGACCTGGATCTGCTCTTAAACCTAAGTTTTTTGTTTGTTAGTTAATGTGTAAAACAAATATTGACCAAACTCCTCCTACATGCAAGACAGTTAATTCTCTAAACCAGCCAAGTTAAAGCAGTGTGGTTAAATGGAAAGGACGTGGTATTTGGAGTTATCCCAGGCCTGCGAGTTACTGTGGTATCCATTGGGCCTCAGTTTCTTCCTCTGTATATTGGGGATATTAATGCTTGACTTTCAGTGTGATCATGAGGCCCAGTGGGCTTATGCATATAAAAGTCCTAGCACTTGACACCAAACCTCCTGACTTTCCCTTGAGGTGGGGGGTAGCTAACAAGTTTCTGTGTTTTAACCATACAGTGGAGAGTAAAAGCCTGACATCTAGTGGTCAAAGTGACAGTTGCATCGCATCTGCCACAGGGTTGGGTCTCTGATGTTCCCAACTTGGATCTGCCTCAGGATCACCTGGAGAACCGGACCCTCCCGTGGAGATCCCGACACTGCAGGTCCTGAGACAAGGGAGGGTCTGGCTTTAAGAGCTCCCCAAAACGATTCTTACCCACCCACCAGCCATAGGTAGTTTGAGGGGTCAGAGAGGAGAGGCTGGTAGATGAGCAAGAACTTTGTTTTGTTTTTCATAAAGAGGTCTTGTGCTTGCACACGTGCAAAGGTGAGAAAGTACATTATGAAAGAATGGATTTCCGTGTGTGCAAAGTCAAGCAAACTTAACCCAAACTAAGAGGCTCTATAGAGGAAAAGCAGTAACTTAAAAATAAATGAATACAATTGAGGCAGGCCTGCAAAGAAGCACTACACTTCCCCTCTCATCACAGTTTATTCTCTGAGAAACACAGGAAATCCACTCTGGTATTTCCATACATTTGACAAGCATTCATCTGACAAATACTAATTTAGCACCAGCTACATTCCAAGAACCACGGTGGTCCTTGAAGATACAAACTGAATAATTGATTCAGTACATCCTCTTTCAGATCTTATGGGCTGCTGGGGAGATGAACACGTAATCAGGCTATTCAAATAGAATCTGAAGAATGCTAAGACATAGAAAAGAGAGCAAGGCCTAAAAGCCCCTGGAAATTCATCTGTATTAGTTTCCGACTGCTGCTGCAACAAGCTACCACATACTTGGTGGTTTAAAACAACACAAATGAATTATTTTACAGTTATGGAGTTTAGAAGTCCAACATGGGGCTGACAGGGCTAGGTCATGGTGTCCACAGAGCTGTGCTCCCCAAAAGCCCTGGGGAGACTCTGCTCTCTTGCCTTTCCAGCTTCTAGAGGATCTCTGTGTTCCCGGTTCCTGGCTTCGTCTCTCCGGCCTTGGCTTCCACATCTCCTCTGGTTCAGACTGTCCTGACACCTTCTTTTAAGGACTCTTGAGATGAAATTGGGCTCATCCGGATAATCCAATATCATGTCCCCGCCTTAGTCACATCGCAGAACTCCAGTTTGGGCAGCTCTGTCATCTCTGGATTCTCCAGCAGCCTCCAACCATGCCCTTCTCCAGTCCTTACTTGACACCAGAATGAAATGATATTTCTCCTTGAAGTTCTTTAGTTGCTCCCTGTTACCCTAAAGATAAATCCCAAAGTTGATAACACAGCCTTTGACATCGCAGAGTCCCTCGTGCTGTGTGAGGTAACTTGTCCACAGGTTTCAGCATTAAGACACAGACATCTGTGGGGATCCGTATTCCGTCTGCCACACCATCTCACCCAGAGTCGGGGGGTCAGGGAAGCTTCCCAGAAAAGGAAAGATCAGAACAGAAACTTAACTGATAAAATATTATATATCTGGGGGGAAAGAAAGTGGGATAAGTGAAGGAGGCAGATCAGTCACAGAGAGAGGAAGGTTTCCCAAACAGAGGAAACATGAGAAGAAATAGAGGTAAAAGGAAGCATGTCTGTGGACTCATAAGAGTGCTTTAGGGCTGTGTGGTGGGCGGGGAGGGAAGGGATAAGAAAGCCCTAAGTGGTCATCAGAGGGCAGTCATGGAGAGCAATGCCAAACGCTGTGTTATCAACTTTGGGATTTATCTGTAGGGTAACACGGAGCAACTAAAGAACTTAAAGGAGAAATATCATTTCATTCTGATGTCAAGTAAGGGCTGGAGAAGGGCATGGTTGGAGGCTGCTGGAGAATCCAGAGACGACAGAGCTGCCTAAACTGGAGTTCAGTGGTAATGACACTGGTTCATACCATGAGGCCTCTTCGACTTCCATCTGTGACTCTGTGTGACGTCTGCAAAGCGCTTACCTTCTTTGTACCCCCTTTTCCTTATCTGTAAAAATGAGGGTAACAGTAGAGCTCATTGGAGCTTACCCAGTAATATTGTTCGGAGGATTAAATGAGGAAATACATTTCAAGCCCTCAGTTCAGAACCTGGTATATAAGAAATGTCCAATGAAAGTTAACAGTTGTTATTTAATGGTCATTTCTGTAGGAATGGAGACAACTGAGAGTATTCAAGAGCGATTTGGGAGAAAGGATGACTAGGACCAGTGAGACAGACCAGGAGCCAAAGCTAAGTCTGGGTGGGCAGTTGACTCAACGGTGTAGCAGATGGTGGTGGCCCAGGACACAGGCAAAGAATCAGGGTGTGGGTGTGGAGGGTAGGGAGGTGATTGCTTCTGGTTTTGACATGTTGAGTTGGAGGGTGATTGTCAGACTATCCAGACACGAGATCCAATAGACATTGTTTGGATATGTTTAGAAAGATTTGAACTGTGTATCTCTATTTGGGAGTCATTCATTGAATCCAAGAAAAAGAATGAGAGAACCCAGGAGCACAGATAAAGTGAGGAAAGACCCAGGCTAGCACTCTGGAAGACATAGGTGAAGAGGACTCTGCACTTTCCTTTTCATGGCTCTTATCACCCTTACTGAGCTTGTTTGGTGTCACATAACCCTATCAACTGCAAGCTCCCTGAGGGCAGGGATTGTGGCTAACTTAACCCCATTGCGTCTCCAAAGGTAATATCTAGTTGGCACACAACCCTACTCGATAAATGTCTGCAGTTGAATTATAAAATTATAGGCACTCTTCAAAACAACAACAAAAAAGGATAATAAGTATAACATATAGCAGGAGGAGACCACCAAAGGTCCTTGAAAGTCTGGGATTCTGGGAAGAGTTGGGGGTCAACCACGTGGCTTCCTGAAATCCAGGAAGGGAATAAACAAAACTGGCCTTTTCAAACCAAAGGTACAATATGTTCTGACACACCAAGTATTGGGCAATATTTAAACTGTGACACTTCCTCTGGGTAGGCTCGTGCTGGATGGAGAGTCACTTCATTAACATCTGCCTGGAACACCTCTTCATGTCCACCACCCCAGCTCATTAAACTGTCACCTTCTGCTCCACACAACATAAAATTCCCACCGCTTCTTCCAATCCTTGACTCATTTCCTAGAAGCTTTCACCTTTAATGAGTGAGTATGTCATCCCGGCTGTGTCTCGGACCTCGCCTCCTGCTCTCCCCAAAGCCTCCAGAGTTCCCTCCCTCCACCCAATCAAGATGTAGCTCCTTCTTTGAGCTGAACTGCAATTGTTAGGAATTGGTTATGTCACTTCCGTGCCTGCGGTGCTGCCTGTCTCAGCCGGTGAAGTTTGTGTGCTGTGGCTTTACATCCAGCATGAATCCTGCCGCTGTAGGGCTGGAAACAGCCCAGGAGCGAGTTCCAGACTCGGCCTGGGGCTCTGGGATGTGCAGGAGAGTTGCTTCTTGTGGTTGAAATCGAACCCGCTGATGGAAATCGGAACCTCTGTTCACAGTCTTCTGAGTGATCTGGGAGGTGGTGAATTCACCTGTTGAGGATGAATTCACCCATTGGTGAGCCACTATTCCCTCGCCCTCGTCAAGTGAAAAGGCTGGGAAATGCGAGAATTTGCTACTTCATCAGAGACCTCTTGTCCAGGGACTGAAGACGACTCAGTAGGACACGTACACTTGGCTTCTCCCCCTTGGTGATGCATCCATGGTCCCCAGAGCAAGGATGAGACTGCTGAAGAGACATGGTCCTCCCATCTCTGTGTCCATTTCCATAGAAGGTGCCTGAAGTTGTCTGTGATAGCCAGGAAACCTTACTGATTAAAGCTCAACTGATTTTCGAAAAATGCGTTGATTTAAAATTCAGAATCTTTTGAAAAGGCGCAGAACTGAGAAGTACTTTACATCATCTGTGGGGGAGATAAGACTACTAAGTAAGCAGCTTGGTAGGTGTGTTTTCCCCCTTCTCCCTCTCTGAGAATTATTTTCCCCAATTTCACATAGATAGTTTTTCCTCCCATCTAATTGACTGACCTGATGATGAGCCAAATCTGTCAGAATGAATAGAGGATACACTGATTTTGGTGCTAAAAGTAACAAAAGAACAAAGAGAGTCTAAACATTCCGATAGTATGTAGAAGTAGGATAGAATTCTAAGATGGTTTTCTCCGGGTGCATAATTTTCACCATTCTTCAGAAATCAGAATACTGACATTATGACCAAAACATGGATATAGAAATATGGTGACAACATAAAGACTTTAGAGAATTTAAGAAGTATGTATAGGGGTTCAGGTATATGCTTTTTCCTGTAATTAACCTTAAAACTTAAACTGTCTACATCTTAAATGGGCACTTTATTTTATTTTCACCAAACATTCCTTTGCTCCTCGAGTGGTTTGCCTTTATCTGTGCCGACCATGGTGAGGTCCTGCATTAGTCACTGTTGCATGTGGTTCTAACACACACGTATGCACTCACAGTTCCTTATCTCTACGGCCATGTTTCATAAATGCAGATTGGGTGCAGGAGAAGGAAGGACCACACCATTCCCAGGTTGGATTAACATATTTGTATGGTTTCATGATGGGCTGGAAGCCAGCCACACAAGGCCTGCCTGTCCTCAAGCCACGAGAGGTGATAAAGACCAGCTCTGTGAAACTTGGCCAACGCACCCCCATTCAAGTATCAGCATGTGCCCTGTTCAGCTCCTTCTTGTGGATCACTAAATTCCAGACTGCACACAACTATGTTTTTTCCTCTTAACTCTATTCCAAGACCACATAGTAAACATACTTAAACAAACACATCTAAGTTAGGCATTCCTTTGGCTATGCTCTTTTTATGTTTGCACTCTAACCTGCAAAAGACAGCGGTTGCCAAGGACTACCAAACTCTCACCTTGACAAGCCTGGTGTCTATTCCTGAATCAAAGACTTCTTCATTGAATGTTAGTGAGCATTCTGGAGCAAAACACACGGGGTTGTTTTAAAGAACCATTCTCTCTTCCAGAGAGTGACGACTCACATGCTCCTGCCCTCTCAGCGTCACAGGAAGCATCCTGCCTCTTTGGCTCTTCATCCCGACATTCCAGGGCCCGCTCACTCCGTCCTAGGGCCTCTAGACTTCCTCTCCACAGCCCCTCTGGTGTGAACCCTTTGCGGCCTGCTCTCTGGCTTGGCAGTGTCTTGTTCCAGCTTGGAATGCACTTTCCTCTGACTTGTCCAAATGCTGTCCCATCCCTGTGCTAGCTATGCCTCTAAAACCTCCCCATACTGGCCGGCCCGGTGGCTCAGACGGTTGGGGCTCCATGCACCTAACTTTGAAGGCTGATGGTTTGATTCCCACATGGGCCAGTGGGCTCTCAACCACAAGTTTGCCGGTTCGACTCCCGCAAGGGATGGTGGGCTGTGCCCCCTGCAACTAGCAACAGCAACTGGACCTGGAGCTGAGCTGCACCCTCCACAACTAAGACTTAAAGGACAACAACTTGACTTGGAAAAAGTCCTGGAAGTACACACTGTTCCCCAATAAAGTCCTGTTCCCTTCCCCAATAAAAAATTTTTTTTTAAAACAAACAAACAAACAAACAAACAAACCTCCCCGTACCACATGGGTCTGCCTCTCTCCTCTGAACCCAGACACCTTATTATCCATACTGTTTATTTTCCAGACATCATGCACTTAATTATGACTTTGTTGTGTCTTATCATTAACCTCTCATATATTTATTTCACTTGTCATGGCCTTTCTTCTCAACTAGACCCTAAGCTTCTTGAGGGTATGGGCCCCCTATTTTCTGCATCTTTGTATCCTCATGACACCTAACAGCACAATATGGACTCGATACATATTTGCTGATAATGTATAAAGACAAAATTGCTTAAGAAGCTGCAGAAGCATATATTCAGTGATGCTAACTCTCTGGAGAACCAGAAAGAAAACCAGCTGTCCTCGTGGCCTGGATGTCATTTGCAGGCTCTGGGCCCTACTCTTTGCTCTGCCTCTCACAGCACCTGGAAGAGGCCCAGGTGGAGAGGTTCTCTAAGCAGCCCCTGCTTTCCCTTCTGCCCTCTTTCCACTCCCTGCATTTAGACTTGTGTGGGTCAACCACCAAGTACTGTCTTTTTTTTTCATCCAACAGTGATCCAGTCTAACTCCCCAGCACACAAGTGTGTCTGCCCGGCTCACTGCACGGGACATCTGATGGGTCCTTGTGGTTATGCATCCTCTCCCATTCCTCCCGCTTCCCCCCAAACCCTAACACCCTACACCCTGTGTACTTTCCATTATCTACAGACTCCCCTATATCCTCAGACATCTCTTGGAACCTCCACCCCGTCCCCAGCTTAACTGTCACTTTATGTCTCCCCTAAAGGTGCCAGTTCTCCTACACTCCCAAGAAGCTGCTCATTTCTTTGCCCTTGATAAATGACACAGGTTATATAAAATACTCAGACCACAGCTTGGTGCCTAGTAAGGCCTCCAGAGATGGTAGCTATTACTATTCCATCATTATAACTACCATCGTTATTCCTCAAGTAAGGAGGTGGGGCCACTGTCTTCTCCACTCCCCCAAAGCATGTCTAGAACATTCCCCGTCACTTTCTGTGAAGATGCATGTCCTGTGGAGTGCCCGCTACCTGGGCCCATCACCTTGACTCCGCCCTGGTACTGTCAGCATGCCTCTGGCTTACAGGTGTTTTGTCTTCTCCCCACCACCAGCCTCGCCTCCCTCTCTGCAACTGAGATTTCATGGTGAGCAGTTCCACCCCCCTCTCTGCCAAACACTGAACTCTCCTATCCATCTTCCATTTTTTCTGACCTGCCCGGACAGATCTCATCCCTGGGTGGTCCCAATTCTGTTTTCTCTGTACTCGCACCTGGGCAGGCAAGCCCTGAAGTCAACTTGCTGATATCATACAAGAGTTTTCTGAAGTTTTCTTTCTGTGATATATTGTTCAAAGCAGTAAGTATCTACAGAGGGTTTGATTTGCTCCCTAATGGTAACAGAGAAGACGTTGATGTGATCAACGACTTCGTGAAGCCCAAAGCCACGGCTACAGGTCTATAAATGAAACTGGGAAGATTTCCATCTTTTTAAGCTATTGAAGCATTTCAAAAAGACAAAAGTAACCTATTCCTTAAAAGTTTGATAATGATTAATATTGATCGGTTTTAATTTTAGTGCATGTGCTACCGAAGCGAGCATAATGCTGATTGGTTTTAATGTGGAGTTTTGGCCTTTGAAAATACAAGTCATTGAGAAATGGAAGTTATTTAAATGGACACAGATTCACAACAGAACTAGGAAGGAACACTTGACATTAACCACTTCTTTGAGATCTTGGTTGTTATTTTATTTTTTTTTTTTTTCACTATTTGCTTACAATCGGTCAAGATAGCATCTTCTGAGCCTTGAGTCTTGAATGGTCTGGTTGAAGCCTATAAAAGAAAACAATTGTTTAACAGGTTGTTGAATGACTTACTTGGGCACAGAACGCACTTCCCTCACCTCAAGTCTGTAACATACAAACCCTGCCCGTTGTCAGCCTGCAGGTCTACTCCACAAACTTAAGACTTGAAAGCCCCCACAATTGACTACATAAGCCAATTTCTTTTTTTTATTGCTACAATCATTATTACTTTCATTTTCTTCTTTTTTTTTTAATTTATTGGGGTGACAATTGTTAGTAAAGTTACATAGATTTCAGTTGTACAATTCTGTATTACATCATCTATAAATCCTATTGTGTATTCACCACCCAGTGTCAGTTCTCCTTCCATCACCATATATTTGATCCCCCTTACCCTCACCTACCACCTCTCTCCCCTCTTACCCTCTGTTAACCACTAAACTATTGTCTGTGTCTATGAGTTTTTGTTTCTTATTTGTTTGTCTTGTTCTTTTGTTGTTTTTGGTTTATATACCACATATCAGAAAAATCGTATGGTTCTCTGCTTTTTCTGTCTGACTTATTTCGCTTAGTATCATACTCTCAAGATCCATCCATGTTGTCACAAATGTTCCTATATTATCTTTGCTTACTGCCGAATAGTATTCCATTGTGTATATATACCACAACTTCTTTATCCATTCATCTATTGAAGGACATTTTGGTTGTTTCCATGTCTTGGCCACCGTAAATAAAGCTGCAATGAACATTGCAGCACAAGGGTCTTTATGTATAAATGTTTTCAGATATTTTGGGTAGATACCCAGGAGAGGGATTGCTGGGTCATACGGCAATTCTATTCGTAATTTTTTGAGGAACTTCCACACTGCCTTCCATAACGGCTGCACCAGTCTGCATTCCCACCAACAGTGTGTGAGGGTTCCTTTTTCTCCACAGCCTGTCCAACACTTGTTACTATTTGTCTTGTTGATGATAGCCATTCTGACTGGGGTGAGGTGATATCTCATTGTGGCTTTTATTGGCATTTCTCTAATGATTAGTGATGTTGAGCATTTTTTCATATGTCTATTTGCCATTTGTATGTCCTCTTTGGAGAAATGTCTCTTCAGGTCGTCTGTCCATTTTTCAATTAGATTGTTTGTTTTTGTTGTTGAGTTTCATGAGTTCCTTGTATATTTTGGATATTAGCCCCTTATCGGAGGCACTGTTTGCAAAAACCTTCTCCCATTCAGTTGGTTTCCTCTTTATTTTGTCGATGGTTCCTTTGCTGTGCAGAAGCTTTTAAGTTTCATATAGTCCCATTCGTTTATTTTCGCTTTTACTTCCATTGCCTTTGGAGTCAAATTCATAAAACGCTCTTTGAACCCAAGGTCCATAAGTTTAGTACCTATGTTTTCTTCTATACAGTTTATTGTGTCAGGTCTTATGCTTAAGTCTTTGATCCATTTTGAATTAATTTTGGTACGTGGTGACAGATAACAGTCTAGTTTCATTCTTTTGCACGTGGCTATCCAATTCTCCCAGCACCATTTATTGAAGAGGCTGTCTTTGCTCCATTGTATGTTTTCAGCTTCTTTGTCAAAAATTATCTGTCCATATTTATGTGGTTTTATTTCTGGGTTCTCAATTCTATTCCATTGGTCTATGTGTCTGTTTTTCTGCCAATACCATGCTGTTTTGATTATTGTTGCCTTGTAGTACAAGCCAAAGTCAGAAAGTGTGATACCTCCATTATTGTTCTTTTTTCTTAAGATTGCTTTGGCTATTTGGGGTCTTTTGTGGTTCCACACAAATCTGATGATTTTTTGTTCTATTTCTTTAAAAAATGCCATTGGGATTTTGATGGGGATTGCATTAAATCTGTATATTGCTTTGGGTAATATGGCCATTTTAACTATGTTGATTCTTCCAATCCATGAGCACGGAATGTCTTTCCATTTCTTTGTGTCTTCTTCAATTTCTTTCAAAAATGTCTTATAGTTTTCAGCATATAGGTCTTTCACATCCTTGGTTAAGTTTATTCCTAGGTATTTTATTCTTTTTGCTGCAATTGCAAAAGGAATTGTTTTTTGTATTTCTTTTTCTGAGATTTCATTGTTAGTATATAGGAATGCAATGGACTTTTATACTTTGATTTTGTAGCCAGCAACTTTACTGTATTCGTTGATTGTTTCTAATAGCTTTTTGGTGGAGTCTTTAGGGTTTTCTATATATAGCATCATGTCATCTGCAAAGAGTGATAATTTAACTTCTTCATTCCCAATTTGGATGCCTTTTATTTCTTTCTCTTGCCTGATTGCTCTGGCAAGGACTTCCAACACTATGTTGAAAAGCAGAGGTGATAGGGGACAGCCCTGTCGTGTTCCTGAACGTAGAACAAAGGGCTTCAGTTTTTCACCATTAATTATGAGATTAGCTGAGGGCTTGTCATATATGGCCTTTATTATGTTAAGGTATTTTCCTTCTATACCTATTTTATTAAGTGTTTTAATCATAAATGGATGTTGTATCTTGTCAAATGCTTTTTCTGCATCAATTGATATAATCATATGATTTTTGTCCTTTATTTTGTTTATGTGATGTATCACATTGATGGATTTGCGGTTGTTGAACCATCCTTGTGCCCTGGGGATGAACTCCACTTGGTCGTGATGAATAATCTTTTTAATGCCTTGTTGTATTCGATTTGCTAGAATTTTGTTTAGGATTTTTGTATCTGTACTCATCCGAGATATTGGTCGGTAGTTTTCTTCTTTTGTGTTGTCTTTACCTGGTTTTCGTATCAGGGTAATGTTGGCCTCATAAAATGAGTTAGGGAGTATTGTCTCTTCTTCAATTTTTTGCAAGAGTTTGAGCAGGATTAGTGTTAGATCCCCTTTGAAGGTTTGGTAGAATTCACTAGTGAAGCCATCTGCTCCCAGACTTTTGCTTTTGGGAAGGTTTTGGATGCCTGATTCGATTTGTTACTGGTGATCGGTCTGTTTAGATTTTTCAGTTCTTCATGGTTCAGCCTAGGAAAGCTATATGTTTCTAAGAACTTGTCCATTTCTTCTAGGTTATTGAATTTGGTGGCATATAGTCCTTCATAGTATTCTTGGATGATCCTTTGTATTTCTGTGATGTCTGTGATAGCTTCCCCGTTTTCCTTTCTGATTTTGTTAATTAGTGTGTTCTCTCTTTTATCTTAGTAAGTCTAGCCAAGGGTTTGTCAATTTTGTTAATCTCTTCAAAGAACCAGCTCTTTGTCACATTAATTGTTTCTATTGTCGTTTTGTTCTCTACTTCATTTACTTCTGCTCTGATTTTTGTTATTTCCTTTCTTCTGTTGACCTTGGGTTTCACTTGTTCTTCTTTTTCTAGTTCTTTAAGGTGTAACAAGGTTATTTATTTGGGATTTTTCTTGTTTCTTGAGATAGGCCTGTAATGATATAAATTTCCCTCTTAAAACTGCTTTTGCTGCATCCCCAAAATTTTGGTAGGATGTATTTTCATTGTCATTTGTTTCTATGTATCTTTTGATCTCTCCTCTAATTTCTTCTTTGACCCAGTCATTCTTTAAATGTATGTTGTTTAATCTCCATGTATTTGTGTTTTTTCCTGCTTTCTTTTTGCAGTTGATATCCAATTTCAAAGCCTTGTGATCAGAGAATATGCTTGGTATGATTTCAATCTTCTTAAATTTGCTGAGGCTGATTTTATGTCCCAATATATGGTCTATCCTTGAGAATGTTCCATGTACACTAGAAAAGAATGTATAGTCTGATGTTTTAGGATGAAGTGCTCTATAAATGTCAATTATGTCCATTTCATCTAATGTGTCATTTAGGGCTGCTATTTCATTATTTATTTTCTGTTTGGATGATCTATCCATAGCTGTCAATGATGTATTTAAGTCCCCTAGTACAACTGTGTTTTGGTCAATTTCTCCCTTTAGTTCTGTTAGTAGTTGCTTGGTATATTTCGGTGCTCCCTGATTGGGGGGCATAAATATTGATGACTGTTATATCTTCTTGTTGTACAGACCCCTTTACCTTTATGAAATGTCCATCTTTGTCTCTTGTTATCTTTTTCACCCTGAAGTCTGTTTCATCTGATACATTATGGCTATGCCTTATTTTGTCTGAGTACCATTTTCTTGGAGTGTGAATTTACATCCTTTCACTTTGAGTCTATGTTTTTCCTTGAAGCTGAGATGTGTCTCTTGGAGACAACATATGGTTGGGTTTAGTTTTTTGATCCAATCTGCTACTCTGTGCCTTTTTATTGGTGAGTTCAGTCCTTTTACATTTAGGGTGATTATTGATATGTGAGGTTTCCTATGATTCTATCTTTAGTTTTCTGGTAAGGCTGTGTCTCCATTATTTCTTTGCCTTTTTGTGTTGTCTATTATTTCTGTGTGGTGGTATTCTATGATGTTTCCCTCTGTTACTTCTTTTTTTACAGTATATATTTCAGTTCTGGATTTTTTTTTGAGTGGTTACCCTTAAGTTTATGTAAAAGAAAGTTTGATATTTAGAGTATTCCATTTTCTTCAGCACACTTACTTTCTCCATTCCCATATTCCCCTTCAGGCCTTTACTCTCCCCCATTTTATGTTTTGGTTGCCACAAATTGTCCCTGTTGATGGTGGTTGAATAGCCTCTTTTAGTATTTCTTGTAGTGCAGGTCATGTATTAGAAAATTCCCTCAGCTTCTGTATGTCTGGAAAGGTCTTTATTCCTCCTTCATAGCTAAAGGATATCTTTGCTGGATATATTGTTTTTGGCTCATAATTTCTCTCTTTCAATAGTATAAATATTTGGTTCCATTCCCTCCTGGCTTGTAGAGTTTCTGCTGAGAAATCTGATGATAATCTAATGGGCTTTCCTTTGTATGTTACCGTCTTCTTTTCCCTGGCTGCCTTGAGGATTCTTTCTTTGTCGTTGATTTTAGACAGCTTCAATACAATGTGCCTTGGAGAAGGCCTTTTGTGATTGAGGTAATTAGGTGTTCTATTTGCTTCTTGGATTCGAGGGTCCAGTTCCGTCCACAAGTTTGGGAAGTTCTCATCGACAATATGTTTGAAAATATTATCTGTTCCCTTCTCTCTTTCTCTCCTTCTGGTATGCCCATTATTCTTATATTGCTCTTTCTGATGGACTCAGAAAGTTCTTGTAGAGTTCTTTCATTTCTTTTAAGTCTCAAGTCTCTTTCTTTTTCCATCTGTGTAATTTCCAGGTTTCTATCTTCGATGTCACTGATTCTTTCCTACATCTGGTCAACTCTACTACCTAAGCTGGTTATTTCATTTTTAATTCCTTCTATTGAGTTCTTAATCTCCAGAAATTCTATTTGGTTCTTTTTTAAAATTTCAATCTCTTTCGTAAAATGCTCATGCTGTTCTTTGTTTGTCTTTCTGAGCTCATTAAACTGACTTTCTGTGTTTTCTTGCAGCTCGTTGATTTTTTTCAGAACTGCAATCTTGAATTCTCTGTCATTTAAGTCACATATTTCCATATCTTTAAGTTCCTTTTCTGGAGACTTTTCACTTTCTTTCTGAGCTGTCTTGTTGCCTTGGTTATTCATAGCAATTACTGATTTATTATTTCTCTTCCTAGAAATCTACAGGAGTGGCTTCTGCAACAGGTTGACAGGAAGAGGTCTTTCTTTTGTTTTCTAGTACTTTTTGGTAGAATGTTTTATTTTGACTTCGACTGCAGCCTTTTTTTTCTCTCTCACACGGTAGTGTTATGTTTTCTCTGCACTATTCGAGCTTCTCACACAATGGGGGGATTCCCTGGGAGACGGGCTTCTCCTCTGTTAATAGTTTGCTGGGGTCACAGGGCACAGTGTCCGTGTGGGTATGTGGAGAGCTTTTGATGTTCCAAAGCTCTTCCAGCTCCAGATTCAGAGCCCGTCTGTTTCAGCAGTTCTGTTTACTCCTGCAGGGATCCGCCCAGATAGTGGGGTCAGGGGCAGGGTGAGTTGTGAGAGGTAGCCCAGAGCAATGGCAGTGATCACCACCACAGCCGGTCCTGCTTCCACAGCTCCCTCCCCTTTGCCGGAACTAGTTGGGCTGCGAATCTGTGTCTGCGGTCCACAGTTCTCAGAACAGCAAATATTCTGTTCTTTTGATCTGACACTGCTACTGTTCCGCTTCTAGCACCGGGAAGGTGGGGGTGGGGTGAGCCCTGGGAGGGTAGGGAGGTGGCGGCTAGTCTCAGTGCCTAAGGCTCCGTTCTCTGCTCGGCAGTGAGGGCTTAAACCACCATTTTCAGCCTTCTTCCCTCAGTCTTTTCTCCGAGGTCTCTGCCGTGAGCATTGGGTTCAGCAGTGTTATATGCTGCCCCCTCAGCCCTGTGGGCCATAAGCGGAGCCCTAGCAGTCTGAGTTCTTCCCTCTCCCGCAGCTGCAGTAGTTCCAGGAAGCAGCGAGCTCGGAGTACTGAGCTAGGTCTGCGTCCTGCGCCCGCGTGGCTCCGGCTCCGCACTTCTCCCTTTCCTCCTCCCCCGCTGGCGTGATTCCACCCACCTTTAGATGAATTCAGTAGTGGGCCTCTTCATCTTGCCTGTCTGCTGTGCAGGGAGTCCTTTGTGGAGTTATTGTTGTTCGATTAGTTGTAAATTCCAGGGGAGCTTTACAGAGGCTCACCTCACGCCGCCATTTTGATGATATCTTAATTTTTTTTTTAAATTGAGGTATAATTGACATACAGTATTATCTTACCTTTAGGTGTACAATATAATTGTTCGATATTTATATATTGTGAAATGATCACAAGTGCAGTTAACATCTGTCAACTTATGTAGTTACAAAATGTTTTTTCATGACAACTTTTAAGATTCACTCTTTTAGCAACTTTCAAATATGCAATACAGTATTACAAACTACAGTCACCATGCTGTACATTACATTCTAAGGACTTATTTACTTTATAACGGAAGTTTGTACTTTAACCCATTTCTCCCACCCCAAAATCCCTGACTCTGTCAACCAATCTGTTCTCTGTGTCTAGGAGCTTGGGTTTTGTTTGTTTTTTAGGTTTCATATATAAGTGAGATTGTACGATATTTGTCTTTGTCTGACTTACTTCACTTGACATAATACCTTTGAGGTCCATGTATGTTGTCGTTAATGGCAAGATTTTATTCTTTTTTATGCTGAATTATGTGTGTGTGTGTGTGTGTGTGTGTGTGTGTGTGTGTGTGTGTAATTTTCTTTATCCATTCATCTGGCAACACTTAGGTTGTTTCCATGTCTTCTTGACTATTGTGAATAATGCTGCAGTGAACATGGAGTTGCAGATATCTTTTTAAATTCCTGTTTTTGTTTTCTTCGGAAAAATACCTGGAAGTGGGATTGCTGGATCATGTGGTAGTTCTATTTTTAATTTTCCGAGTATCCTCTACACTGTTTTCCACAGTGTTTCCACCAGTTCACAATCCCACCAACAGTGCACAAGAGTTCCCTTTTCTCCACATCCTCGCAAGCATTTTTTATCTCTTGTTTTTTTTATAACTGCCATTCTGACAGGTGTGAGGTGATAGCTTGTGGTTTCGATTGGTATTTCCCTGATGATTAGTGATGTTCAGCACATTTTCATGTACCTATTCACCAATTGGATGTCTTCTGTGGAAAAATGTCTATTCAGGTCCTCTGCTCAGTTTCTAATTGAATTATTTGTTTTGTTTTTGCTATTGCATTGTATGGGTTTTTCTGCTTTGGATATTAACTGCTCATCAGATATATGATTTGCAAACATTTTCTCCCATTCAGTAGGTTGCCTTTTCATTTTGTTGATAGAGAATGTAACTTAGAAAAAATAGTGAAACTTAATCTTTATCCTCGCAGTAGATATGTTTGTTTACCTTTTATTGGAGATATAATGCAGAATACACAAAATTATCTGTATGGTTTAAAGAATAATTATTAAACAAGCACTTATGTAACCCAAATGTGTGTTTGATGTAAAAGCAGATTCTGATTCTTGAACTTGAGTGGTGTGGAGCTTGCAGGGCAGAGCTTTGCAGGGTTGCTAGAGCATAAAAATGTACAGTGGTATGGACTTAGGGTGGGCAGAAAGGAGGTGGTAGGGGTGATGGCGTGTGTCTTTTGGGGGTGCCTCTCTTCAAAGGGCTGAACAGACATTCAGCAGAAAGGCATGAAGCCAAGAGCAGTGAACCAGGTTCTCCGTCAACCATCCTAACTACATTAGTATAAATAATGTATAAAATAATAGTATAAAATCAAAGAGACTTTATTTGATTGTAAATAAAAAATGATGGGTGGTGTCATCTACTCAATGATGTCCATAGAATATAACAAAAGTGATAGTTTAACCCACCGACAAGAGGTAAATTGGAGCATTATTGTAGCAACTCTTTTTACAAGCTTTGCATTCTTAGGTTTTGAATACCGATTTAAAATCACTTTGATTCATCTCACACCATAGCACCACAATGCCCCTTGCAATCTCTGGAGTTTCAAAGATTATTCTGTGCTTCACTTTGCAAGTCCTCCCAAGTGGAGAGGCATTTTTGCGGCTAACCAACCAGAGGAAGCCTTCTGGTCATCTCTCCTGTCAGTGTGGCACGAAGTGCACTCAGGCTGCCATGTGGCCCTTCACTTGTCATTTTAATGGATCTCAGGGCAGGTGTTACAAAGAGAGTCTATCCAGAAACACCAGGATCAGAGACCACAGTCAAGAGCAGCTCAGAGGAATGAAAAATGTGAGGCTCTTTAGTTCTGACTGAATGTCATCTTTTTTAAAGTTGATAGTCAAAGCCTTTGAATAAAAGTCACGCTATGAAGTGACACAGTTCCATCCACTCTATTATTACTATTTTTTGAGGGATAAAGGGTCCAGTTTCATTCAAGTAGCTTTTTAGAAAAACTAATCCCTAGATAATTAAAGCCACTGGACTATTTTCAATTGTAAAAGTCTATTTCTAATGTTCTACAATTAAAACACACACTTCATAATTTATTTTTCTGCCATTGGTTTTCATGGATGTCTCAGGCTGGTCATCCATATAAATGTACTGCCAATCTTTGCTCTGCAGAGATTTGCCACATGATGGGAGAAGAAATCCAAGCACCAGTGGCATATTTTCTGTGAGGCCTTTGAGATAGAAAATCCGAGCATACTATCCCTGGGTCTTTGTACGATGGGAAAGTAATAGGAGGAAGAGTAACATATGGAGACAGGGTATACTCTGAGATGATCACCACCCCTCTGGCCTCAAGCCTTTTCTGTGCACAGCAGAGGCTAACCCAGTCTTTTTCCTTCAATCTTCCATCATGTGATTTTTTGGATTTTTCCTTTCCTTCATACACAGACCATTTTTTCAGATTCCTAGTGAGTCGGCTCTTGGTGGAAGAAAATTGAGTAACTTTCCAAACCTTTAGAGAGCATTTCAATTTTTTTTTATTTTTTTATTTTTATTTTTTTTTTTTAGTGCTGTCATTTACCCCATGTGCAGATGACATGGCTGTCTATGTAGAAAAATTGATGCAATTTTACCAATATAAATAAATAAAAGCTACTAGAACTAGTAAGTGAATTTATCAAGGTTGCAGAATATAAGCTTAACATAAAAAATTAATTGTATTTCTATATATTATCAGAAACTGAAATTTACAAACCATGCCATACAATGGCATCCCAAAATATGACATACTTAGGGATAAACCTAAAAAGTAAGCAAGACCACCTGTACATTGAAAATTATGAAACATTAATGAGAGAAATTAAAGAAGACCGCAATAGAGAGGTATGCTATGTTCATGTCTCTGAAGATTCAATGTTGTTGAGATGTCAGTTCTTTCCAAATTAACCTCTCTATTCAATGCAATCCCAATTAAAATCCCAGCTGACTTTTTTTAGAAACTGACAAGACAATTCTAAAATTGAAATTGAAATGCAAAATGTCTAAATTAGCCAAAACACTTTAAAAAGAAAAACAAACTTGGGAATTAACTGTAGCTGATTTCAAGGCTATTATAAAACAAAAATAATCAAGACAGTGTGGAAATGGCATAAAGTCAGAGATAAAGATCAACAGAACAGAATAAAGATTCTAAAAATATATAGAGAGACCAACATATAAGGACAACTGATTTTTGACAAAGGTGCGAAGACAGTTTAGTGGAAAAAGAATATCCTTTTCAACACATGGTACTAGAAAAGTTGGATATCCATATACAAAAGAGAGAACTTCATCTATACCACATACCATATACAGAAATTAACTCAAAACCAATCATAGATTTAAATATAAAATCTAAAATTATTAAACTTCTGGAAGAAAACATAAGAAAAAGACAAGCTACATACTGAGAAGAAAAACTGCATTTTTAATATTGAGTTCATTTTTTTATTATTGAGTTTCAAGAGCATTATAGATGAAAGTCCTTTATCAGATGTATGTTTTGGAAATATTTTCATTTAGTTTGTTTCTCTTTTTTTTCTTTAAACAAATCTTTTAAAGAGCAGACATTTTTAATTTTGATAAAGTCCATTTATCAATTTATTCATTTATGGATACTTTTGGTATCATATTAAAGAAATCTTTGCCTAACTTGATGTTACAAATGTTTCCTCTTATGTTTTCTTCTTAGAAGCTTTATTGGTTGTTTCAAAGGGATGGTGAAACTGGTCTCTATTACTCCAACTTGGCTGGAACTGAAGTCCCATTTCCCAGCATCTCATAATATTATATTAAAAGTGTTCAGGATACAATTCGAACTTACTTGGTATACAAGGAATAGAAAAAATCTCAACTCATAAGGAAAAAGACACTCAAGTGCTGCCTACCCTATGGTGATCTGATCTTGATGATATGAATCTAACAAAACTTTAAAATAGCTGTAGTAACTGTTTTCCATGAAGTAAGGTTGGGCATTCGTGAAACAAATGGAAAGACAGTAGTTCTCAGCAGAGAAAGAGAAGCCAGAAAAAGAACCAAATGGATACTTTAGAATACAAAGTAAAGTAACTACTGTGGACACAGGAAAGAATCCAGAAACTTGAATAGAGCAATAGAAATTATCCAATCTGAACAACAGAGAAAAAAATATGTTGGAAAAGAAAAGTTAAGCCTCAGGGACCTGTGCAATACTATTAAAAGGCATAGCATTCATGCCAGTTGTGTCCTAAGAGGGGAGAATGTGATTGGTGCCGAACAAATATTTGAAGAAATTATGGCTGCAAACATCCCAAATTTGGTGAATGATATAAATTTACAGATTCAAGAAGCTTAGAGAACTCCTAAGTGGATAAGCTCAAAGGAAATCATGACCAGATAAATCTTAAACTGCAAATAACTAATTATTTTTTTTAAAAACAAACCTCTGAAATCTGCCAGAGAGAAAATGACACATTACATCTGAAATCCTGTGGATTTCTCATGAGAAATAATGGAGACCAGAAGGAAGTGGCACAACCTTTTAACAGTAGTGTAAGAAAATAACTTTCAACCCAGGCTTCTCCAGTAAAAATATCTTTCAAGAATGAAAGAATAATAACAATAGTCTCAGGTAAGAGAAAACTAAGAGAATTAGTCAAAAGCAGGCTTTCTCTTAAAAAAGTGTTAAAGGAAGTAATGCAGGAATAAAGAAAATTATACAACTACAACACTAGGGAAGCTGGGAAATTCAGACACTAAGAAACAGCATAACAAACATAAACAACCAAGTAAATATGACAAATTGTTTTCGCCACTAAAGTTCTTTGAAATATGTATGATGATGAAAAGCTAAAATTATTATATTGTCTGGCAGGGTTTATGATGTATGTAGATGTAATAGATATGACAATGATAAACACAACATAAAAGGGGGAGGATAAAGTTTCTATATTTCATTTAAAGAAGTAAACATTAATTTTAGTAGACTTTAAAACGTGACTTAGGTACATAGTAATGCCCAGAACAGTCACTAAAATATTCACACAAATAGAGACAAAAAGGGAATACAAATATATATTGAAATATTCCAAAATAATACACAAAAGTGGGAAAAAGAAACAAAATAGGGGACAAAAAGAAAATGAATAAAAGGATGGTAGACCTAAATATAACCTCATCAATAGTTACTTTAAATATGAATATCTAAGCACACCAAATAAAAGATAGTGATCATCAGATTGGATAAAAAAACTAAGACTCAAATAGATGCCATCAAGAAACTCACTTGAAAGATCATGATACAGATAAGTTAAAAGGAAAAGAATAGGCCAATATATACCATACAAACACTTACCAAAGAAAGTTGGATCGTCTCTATTACTGTTAGACAAAGCAGACTTTTAGAACATTATCAGGATCAAAGACACATCATTACATAATGATAAGAGGGTCCATACACTAAGCCATACAATCTTTAATATGTATGTACATACAGAAAGAAACAAAACAAAAAAGTTATTAAAATCTAAATGGAAGAACTGCAAAGAGAAATAAACAAATCCACAATTACAGCTGGAGGCTTTGAGTTTCCTCTTTCAGTAACAGAACAAGTAGACAAACAATCAACAAGACCATGGAAGACCGACCACCCCCACTCCACCAGAGCAGAGAATGCACCCAGAGTACTCACCAAGACGGACCACCTACTGGGTCATACAACAACCTTAACATATTTAGAAGTATTGAAACCACAAAAAGTATATCCCTTGACCATAATGGAATTCATGACATCAATGACAGAAAAATATCTGGAAAACCCCCAAATTCTTGGAAATTAAGTAATATACTTCTAAGTAATCCATGGGCCAAAGAGAAAGTCTCAAAGGCAATTACAAAATGTTTTCAACTGAATGAAAATGAAAATATAACATATCACTGTTTGTGTGGTAAAGGCAAAGAAGTTATTAGAAAGAAATATGTCATTAAATGCATACATGAGGGAAGAAGAGAGGCCTCAAGGTAATACGATGGTTCCACCGTAGGGAACTAGAGAAAGGAAAGCAAAGTGAACCAAAATTGTCAGAAGGAAATAGATAATAAAGGGCAGAAACCCATAAAATCAAAAACAGAAAAACAATAGAGAAATCAATAAAACTAGAAGATAGTTCTTGAAAAAGATCAATAAAATTAATAACTCCCTAAACAGATTGACTAAGACAATAAGAAAGTAGAAACAAATTATAATATTAGGAATAAAAGAGATGATATCATTAAAGACCCAAAATACACTAAAATCTAATAAAGGAATACTAGGAAGAACGCTACTCACATACAATCAAAAACAGATGAAATGGACTAATTCCTTGGAAGACACAAACTACCACAACTCACTGAAGAAGAAATAGATCACTTGAATAGCTCTGTGTCTAGTGAAGGAACTGAATTCATAGTTAAATGCACGGGTCAGTATGCACAGAGAAAAACAACTTACTGACACAAGGCTCTTATTTTGTCTGCTGAGGGCTAGACTGGTCCCCAAACCTGAGATTTTGGTTGTTGATTTATTTGATGAAGGGTACTGAGGATTAGGTTAGGAACTATAGGCTTTGAGAAAATGTCTTGAAATAGAATATGACACATGGTTCTTAAGGTCTTAATTTCCTTCAATTTAAGGAGGTTTTGGCAAACATGTTTTGGAATAGCTATCTACGTAGAATAGATGGCCTCTACTAGACAAGAATACTAACCAAGAAGATGTCGTTGAGATGTAGTGGTAAAGATCTGATCTAAGCAGGTAGGCAGTTTTCAAAAAGGGATGTAAGGGATAAATCTAAGAATAGATAGATAGATAGATAGATAGATAGATAGATAGATAGATAGATAGATAGATAGATAGATGTTTCTAACACATTTATATGTTAGAAATGTACAAATATACATATATCTCTCCACATTTATTTTTATTTTTCTCCTAGTAAGATATTTTGCTACATAAGATAATATAGAGCTATGCTTTTTGGGTAAAAGGCAATACATATTAAGCATTTCTGAAGCATCTGGAAAAAGCTGCCTAGTTCAATACCCTTTTTCCCCATCTGTTCTAGACGGTTAAACATGCTTTGGACCAGTTGCATTTCCCACAATAGTTTCTTTGGACATTCAAATGACTGAATTCTCCAAGCAGAAAATGAACACCCTGAAATAGAGGCAGAATAACAAGAATTGCTTCTGCTCTATCAAATATAGAATTTAAACACACAATTAAGCTGCTTTGGTTTATGTGCTCAAACATTTACATTTTCTTACCCCGTGCCATAATTGAAATTACCCGAAGGGAAATAACCAATTTGAGACTGAATAAGATGAGCCTGGTGGTCGCAGGGACAAGCACATCTGTTTTTATGTGTAATTTTGAGAGTAAGCCTTTAGGTCATCGTTGAGGCTGTACCTATGCGAGAGCTCAAACAATGTGGCCAACGAGAACAGTTATGGCAACACATTCTCACCGTTTCTGACGTCAGCCCCATCTGTCAGAACATTTCTGCAGCCGTGCCCAGGACAGTCTGTTAATAATAGCAAGGCATTTTTAAGGGGCAACTTTTTCTAAGGACCAAATAATCTTCAAAGCATTCAAAAGAAAAACATCATGGTCTTCTAAGCTCTGTGACTTGGCGTGTGGTTCACGGACTAGCAGCTTTGACGCGTCCGAGGCACGTGCTAGCAATGAAGACCTTCTGAATCTGAATGTCATGTTATTAGATTTCCAGGGGACTGACGCTCCTTGAACAGGTTTTTGTTAGAGGGTGGGAGTGGGAGGGTTATGAGTTTTTGTTAGAGGGTCGGGGTGGGAGGGTTACAAGTTTTAAGTGGTAAGTGCTGACTCTTTAGGCAGGTGGCAGCACTTGCAGCAATGAGATGGAACAGCTCGCAGGGAAAACGCAGAAAAGGAAGTGGCCTCTGAAACGTGAGACTCTGCTTCTGTGGAACAGCAGGGTTCCCAGAGGCATCTGGGGTGCTCCCTAATTTCAAAGGCAAGAGTTTCAATATCAGTTAGGCCGTATTAATGCTTTCTTCACAGACACACAAATCCACCTGCTTTTATAAGTATGCATTTATGAGTTAGTAACCACCTTCAAGGGGCCAATCCTTCAACACTTTATCAGACACGGGAAATGATTAGATCTGTAAACAGCCCGATGTTTTAATCGCCCCCAAAACATGTCCTTCCCACAGGAGGGACACAGAGTGAAAAGATTCACTTCATAATCCACGGCCTGGAAAGATGTGAACTGAGTGGTAAACAGGCTCCAAGGCCATTCTTTTTGCAGTTTCCGAAGGCGATCCGGGCCCAAACCTCTGGACACACAGGCTGCCAGCAACACTCTGTGCAGGAGGAGAGAACCCTTCCCACTTCAGTCTCTGGCACGCAGGGCCCCTCTACTTGGTTTCCAGACGAATTTCCTAACTCAGTCGGCGTACTTTGTGTTCTCAGAGATCTTTATGCGGGGAACACACAGATGCGATGACCCATGGGCTTGGCCGAGCGGCTTCGCGCTGTGGATGCAGCACCTGGCTAGGCTGGGGGAGGAGGGGGGCCGCCCTCACGTCTCCTCTGGGTTTGTCTCCTCCGGCAGCAGTTACTCTCATGGCCTTTTTTGCCTCATCAGCGGGACTCCATTGGGAAATGACTCCTTCTTGTGAGACCTCCCGGAGCTGTGACATGTCTTTGCTTTATCTCCCAGTGCAGTGAGGGCGCGTGTACTATCGTTACGTCTTAGGTCTTGACCGCTCTCTGCTTGGCCGCCGACACTCACCTGCGCTTCTTGACCTCCCCTTGGAAAGCCCGCTCGCCACCTGCCCGCAGATCAGCAGCACCTCTACCCCTCCCTGGACACTTTGCATCCCGAGACACTGTCACCCGGACACCCTTTGCTGTTATTCTGTGTCAGAATCGAACCCCAAGAATATGTGGTGATGGCAGGGAGACCGCAGAGAGTTGAACCTCATTCTTGCTGAGCAAAACACCCTAGGAGACGCAGGCCCATCAGCTGAGAGCTTATGATTGTACTTTATTGACTATGCACTCCGTAGAAAAAAAACACTTTTATAGCTCAAAGAAGGTTGAATGTTGGTAACTTCATATGCTTCACCTTAATAATTGTACTTCCTCCCTGTAATGGGTTTGTATAGTCTCTAAATACTTTTAATAATGAATATTTCTGTGATGAGAGTATTATAAGAAATCAGTGCTAAGCGACATATGTGCACTATTACTGCTGTAATTATCATTCGACTGTAGTTATAGCAAAGAGTAATCCAAGGGCAACCCGGATGTTAGCAGGCCGTTTCCTGTTCTCGGCCTCCTGGCGATGGGGGCAGGGGCTAAGGCTGAGGGGGAGGGGCCTGACGTCATTGCTGACGTCACAATGGGCCGGCTGGCGGCACAGGCCTCCACCCAGAGAATCAATGCTGAGCCATCTGTTTGCTCCGGCTGATATGGACATATGTCCTGGGGAGACGTGAGTATTAGGCGTCATATGATCTACTCGTCAGTAAGCTCTTTTCATTGTTTTGGGGATTTTTAGTACAGATGGCACTAAGGCTATGAGGAAAATGCTAAGTGTATATGTACTCAGGCTTTTGGAAAGTAGAAAAATACTGAATGGGATTTATTAGAAATTGGTTTTAAATCCTGTGTATCCTTGACAGCATCTAGAGAAACTAGCAGAGTGCCATGTCCTTAGTAGGTGCTCAATACAAATAAAAGCTGCAGTGTGTGGTATAGAAGTAGTTGAAAGGCCTTGACTTTTCCGTGGGATTAAGTGGGTTTGATCCTGGTTCTGCCACTGAATAGTTGTGTAGTCATTGACAAGTTAACCGCTCTGAGACTCAGTTTTCTCTTCTGCAAAATGCAGCTGGGTGAGATAGGTTGTGGTGAGATAAGATCTGTAAACTACGATGCTGGGCATACAAAACGCATGGTGTGTGTTGACTATTGTTATTATTAAATGAATGGCTTTTAGTACATAGGGAAAATTTGAAGTCCAAACTGTGTTACAAAGCAGCAGTAAAATTCTAAAAACCAACAAAATGCCGGAACTCCAGAAATGATAGTTTTGTTTTCTTGTGTTAGAATGGCGTGGTATTGGTTACTGTGTGCTATTATGGAGGTCAGAGGGAGGCCAGCTTAGCTCTTTTGGTCTCACGGGGATCTTTGTTGTAATCATGCCAGCCTTATCCCACGTTTTCCCTCCTGGTATTTGATGTATTTCTGCCAACTTAGTGAAGTGGCTGATGTAGGCATTTCCTTCCCCAGTAACTGATGACCATGACACAGGTAATGATCATTAGCCTCAATCAGTAAGATAACCTGACTGGTCCACTTCCTTCGCCTCAAACGGGAGTTTGCATCTATGCATTTTGTCCACAGTGAATTAAAAATCAATATATTTTGCTCTTACATTGCTATAGGGCACTTTAGAATTCAACAGTATGTAGTCACAGGCAAGTTTGTTCCAAATATCAGTTTCTTTGAATACCGTACCCCTCAAAAATTCAGAAGGCCTTAAACATCTTTTCAAGCTATTTTCAAAAGATTTCTTGGAGGAAGCTTGGCATCTCAGCACTGCATGACTTTTCTCACTGCTCTGAAAACATTCAGATTTACCCCAAAGCTACCAAACTTTCATCAAAGAATTCAGCCTTAGAGCCGAGAAAAGGCCTTTTCAATAAGTGATAAAAATAACTTAAATTTCCAGAGCGGCTCTCTTCTGAGAAACTCATAAAGCTTTTACATGATTTAGTGAAAGGACTTTTATCCAGAAAGGTTTCTTTTCTTGGGTAGCATTGGGCTGATAAAGTTTCTTCAAGTTTAAATATATTTCTGAATATCTTATCTTTTGCTATATTTTCAAGTTTCACACATTTCCATTTAACTTATGGTAGACAACTGTTGCTTTAGAAAAAACTCTGTGTGAGAGCTGAGTCGCTTAGCTTCTTTATCATTCAGTTTCTCTGGGCAGCATTTTGTCCCCAGGTCCATTCTTCTCGTTCAGCCACTCCTAATTCATTGTTCCATTTCACTTGAGGTTCACCCAGCTGGACCGATGAGCTGACAGTGCTGACACTCTCGGGCTCTGGGCCCCAGTTAGCAGCCTCGCTTTTTAATAGATCATCATATTCCACTATCTAGTGTTCAGACCTCTGGGTCTGGCTCTTCCAAGAAGTTGAATCTCTTCTTCTTCCCACCATGTGTAGTTAATCCTGTTATCCTGCCCCATCTGCCCTGCACATATATTTGTTTATGGTGTAAGGGAAACCAACTTATACTCTTATATCCGTGAATTCTCACTTCTTACTGGTTTTCAATATTTCTTTCATTTAATCCACATTATTCAAAATTTCCAACTCTGCTTTAATTGCACGTTATACAAACAAATATTTGTATTTTTCAGAATCTTTATTTTTTCCTATTAAAAGAGCCATAAGTGTTCACTGTAAAAAAATATTTAAACATTCCAGATGTAATTCCACCCCGAGAAGACTAACAATGCCCTTTTTCCCCCCAAGTTTTGTTTTTGACTTTAAAGAAAAATCAAAATTGGGATCATACCTAATTGGAATGAAGTTTAGGAAAATCAGAACCAAGGACCTGGTGCAGGGGGCATGATGCACCAAGGACTTATTATAGATTTCTATTGAGTCAAAACATTTTATATGACTTTTTGAACATTTCCCAGGGTCTTAGTCTTTTTTTTTTTTTCAGTATTCTCCAAAATTGCATGGGTTTATTGTTTGAAAGCACGCAAGGGTTTAGTCCACCTAAGTGCTCATGAAACTTTAGCCATTGAACGATGATTTGTGTTGCCTGTGATTTGAAAGGAAGAAAAATAATAACAGACCATGGTCCCTGGAAAGTGAAGGGACAGTCATAAACATATCCACATCTGGGATATGTGTATCAGTCAGGGTTCTCCAGAACAGAACCAACAGGAAACTCATAGATAGATGATAGCTAGATAGATAGACAGACAGACAGACAGAGAGACAGATAGATACATAGATACATAGATAGATAAATTAGATAGATTACATAGATAGATGTATTTTAAGAAATTGGCAATCAAAATGGCAGCGTGAGGTGAGCCTCCATAAAGCTCCCCTAGAATTTGCAACTAATCGAACAACAATAACTCCACAAAGGACTCCCTGCACAGCAGACAGGCAAGACGAAGAGGCCCACTACTGAATTCACCTACAGGTGGGAGAATCACGTGAGCGGGGGTGAAGGAGGGAAGGGAGAAGTGCAGACACGGAGCCATGCGGGCACAGGATGCAGACCTGGCTCAGTGCTCCGAGCTCGCTGCTTCCTGGAACTACTGCAGCTGCGGGAGAGGGAAGAACTTGGACTGCTAGGGCTCCACTTATGGCCCACAGGGCAGAGGGGGCAGCATATAACACGGCTGAACCCAACGCTCACGGCAGAGACCTCAGAGAAAAGACTGAGGGAAGAAGGCTGAAAACGGTGGTTTAAGCCCTCACTGCTGAGCAGAGAACGGAGCCTTAGGCACTGAGACTAGCCGCCCCCTCCCTCCCCTCCCAGAGCTCGCCCCGCCCCCACCTGCCTGGTGCTAGAAGCAGAACAGTAGCAGTGTCAGATCAAAAGAACAGAATATTTGCTGTTCTGAGAACTGTGGACCGCAAACACAGATTCGCAGCTGTCATGCGGGAGACCCTGCTCGCTGCGCCATTTGTTGTGCACGGAGGCCTTCTCGCCGCGCCATCTTTCAGGCGGGGCGGCCTGCGGGGTCTCTGCTCCCGCTCCCCACACAAGAACGCAGGATATGGTGAGGCCGAAAAGGAACACCTACGGAGCCATAGGTAGGAGAGCCATACCACCACGGTCTCACTGGAGGCTGGGCCCACCGGAGGCCGACCTGCCGTCCGCTTTTCCGCCAATCGATCGATGGACGACTCTCCTCCACTCTCTCCTCTGTTCCTCTCTCTCGGCTCTCCTCTTCCGCTCTCTTCGGCTCTGCTCGGCTCTGCTCGGCTCCTTGGCAATCCTTCATAGCCGCAGCAGTTATACCAGTGGCCAATCGTCTAACCGGCCACAGCCGACGGCCAATCAGCCACAGCCGGCAGCCATTCACCACCCGAGCCAGTACCCCATCACGTGAGGCCAACAGCCTGTAAACTACTCTCTGGGGCTCTGTCCCCACAGCAGCCCAACTAGTTTGGGCAAAGGGGAGGGAAGCAGGAGCGGCCTAGATGGTGGTCACTGCCATTGCTCTGGGCCACCTCTCACAACTCACCCCGCCCTGACCCCACCTATCTGGGCGGATCCCTGCAGGAGTAAACAGAACTGCTGAAACATACGGGTTCTGAATCTGGTGCAGGAAGAGCTTTGGAACTTCAAAAGCTCTCCACATACCCACACAGACACTGCGCCCTGTGACCCAGGCGAAGTATTAACAGAGGAGTAGCCAGTCTCCCAGGGAATCCCCCCATTCTGTGAAAAGCTGGAATAGTGCAGAGAAAACATAGCACTACCGTGTGAGAGAGAAAAAAAAGGCTGCAGTCAAAGACAAAATAAAACATTCTACCAACAAATACTGGAAACAAAAAGACCTCTTCCTGTCAACCTGTTGCATAAGCCACTCCTGTAGATGTCTAGAAACAGAAATAATAAATCAGTAATTGCCATGAATAACCAACGCAACAAGACAGCTCAGAAAGAAAGTGAAAAGTCTCCAGAAAAGGAACTTAAAGATACGGAAATATGTGACTTAAATGACAGAGAATTCAAGATTGCAGTTCTGAAAAAATCAACGAGATACAAGAAAACACAGAAAGGCAGTTTAATGAACTCAGAAACACAATCAAAGAACAGCATGAGCATTTTACGAAAGAGATTGAAATTTTTAAAAAGAACCAAATAGAATTTCTGGAGATTAAGAACTCAATAGAAGAAATTAAAAATGAAATAACCAGCTTAGGTAGTAGAGTTAACCAGATGGAGGAAAGAATCAGTGACATCGAAGATAAAAACCGGGAAATGACACAGATGGAAGAAGAAAGAGACTTGAGACTTAAAAGAAATGAAAGAACTCTACAAGAACTTTCTGAGTCCATCAGAAAGAGCAATATAAGAATAATGGGCATGCCAGAAGGAGAGAAAGAGAGAAGGTAACAGAGAATATATTCAAACAAATTGTCGATGAGAACTTCCCAAACTTGTGGACAGAACTGGACCCTCGAATCCAAGAAGCAAATAGAACACCTAATTACCTCAATCACAAAAGGCCTTCTCCCAGGCACATTGTATTGAAGCTGTCTAAAATCAACAACAAAGAAAGAATCCTCAGGGCAGCCAGGGAAAAGAAGACGGTAACCTACAAAGGAAAGCCCATTAGATTATCATCAGATTTTTCAGCAGAAACTCTACAAGCCAGGAGGGAGTGGAACCAAATATTCAAACCATTGAAAGAGAGAAGTTATGAGCCAAAATAATATATCCAGCAAAGATATCCTTCTAGATATGAAGGAGGAAAAAAGACTTTCCAGACATACAGAAGCTGAGGGAATTTTCTAATACACAACCTGCCCCGACCAGCGGGGCATTCAACAGGGACCGAAGGGAGACACCCTGAAAAGAGAAAATAGGAGGCGCGAAGAAATGGAGGCAAGACAAAGTTCTGATCAAGCCTCAAATTTTTTATTGCAGCTACAAGATTATATGGGTTAGGGTAAACTGGGCGGGGAGTGAATGAGGAAGGAGAGAGCGGAATGAGGAAGGGGCTTTACTTATCAGAGACGTGACCTTCTAAGGGCAAACTGACGGTTCCAGGAATTAGGTCATGTGCTGCCGGATAGCATAGTTTCTCTGAGTCAGGCTCCTACATCTCCTCTCTCTTTATCTTTTTAAGAGAGTGAGCCTTAACCAAGACGGAACTCAGGGGTCTCAGACGGCCCGAATAACGCAGCAAGGCGTAGCCTCTGGTGTCTTTTTGGACCAGGGGTGAGGCAATTGTTTTGACTTAGGCACCAACCCCTATGTAGTCTGGACATGAGTTCAGGGAGAGCTGAAATTGGGTCAATCGGGACCCTCCCTTGCAGTACCCAGTCGCTGCAGCCGTCTGGTGCTCAAGCCCTTTAGATCGAACACGTTTTCAGTCACCGTGTCTGCTATATGTTTATATAGCTGGAGCCTGTTTGTAACTGGTTGTAATTACCTTCCGGATGGTCCATCGTGGCCAGGCGTTGATAATGAATATGGATAGGTTTGGCCAGAATGTTATCTATTTGTTGTTTGATGAATCCTGTCAGTTTATTAAATGCCCAAGGTCCGAGGGAGACAAGTAGGAGTAATCCTAGAATGGGGCCAAGGATGGGGAGGAGGACAGGCAAGAGACCATGAAAACTGGTTAGAAAGGGGTTGTCAAGAAGTTGTCTTTTGCGTTGAAGAAGATCTTCTTGGAGTCTCTTGACCTTGTCTCGCACTATGCCGGATTTGTTGGCATAGAAGCAGCATCGTTCCTGTAAAGCTAAACAGATCCCCCCTTGTTCCGCTGTTAGAAGATCAAGCCCTCGTCTGTTTTGGAGTACTACTTCTGCTAAGGAATCGACCTGGTCTTGAAGGTCATTAATAGTATCTGATAGTGTGGTAACATCATCAATAAGTTGGAGAGAGAGCCGTTGATAAGTGTCTACGGACACTCCTACCCCGGCAGCACCTGTGGCCATAGCGGCGGTTATACCTAGTCCTGCCATAAGGGGAATAAATGCGAGGGCCCGTTTCTGTCGTCCAGGGAAAAGATCAAGGGCTGGTATAGGAAGTGACTGATCTCCGGGTAGAATATCTATATCTGGTAAGAGAAAAGCCAGCGCACAGAGGCCAGTCCAATTGGTGGGGAGGGCCGTGAAGGCCAGGCCGTTGCCGCAGATGAAAACATGATTAGGAGCGGGGCAGGCAGGAGCAGCGGAATTAACAATAGCGGTGCAGTTTTAAGGGAAAGAAGCCTACATCAAGGGCATTCCCGGACAAAATGACCAGGCTGTTTACAATTGTAACAGGATTTTTGATTGTCCTGTGTGAAGCTTTTTAGTGCGGCTCCAATGGCTAGACCGATGGCGTGAGACGCCCCGACACCAGAACAAAGTTTAATATAGTCTGAGAGGGAGCCATTGCGATGGGGGCGGATGGCGTTTTGGCATGTGGCATTGGCATTTTCAAATGCAAGATGTTTAATAAAGGCGCTATCTGACTCTTCTTTTCCAATTAAACGCTCGGCAGCCTCAGTTAGGCGGCTGATGAAATCGCAATAGGATTTGTCAGGCCCTTGATGGATTTTGGCCAAGGAGGTGCTGGCGGGCCCTTTGGGTGGGAGTTTACGCCAGGCCTTGAGGCCGGCATTTTGGACTTGAGCTAATAAGCCTGGGGGGAAGGCGGCCTGAGTCTCATTGGTGTTATAGGGTGGTCGGCCGAGAAGGCGATCTCTAGTCCAGGAGCGGGAGGACTGGCTCTGAGTATTTCGTTCAGCCATTTTTCGTGCGTTCTCCGCATACTCTGTGTGCCATAAAACAAAATCACCGCCAGACAGGGCGGCGTGAGCTAAAGTGAATCAATCATTTGGCGTTAGCCAACGGTCGGTGAGGCTTTCCAGCAAGGCTACCGTGAAGGGAGCCACGGGGCCATAAGCGTGGACCGCAGCCTTTAAGTCTTTTAAATATTTAATGTTTAAAGGGCGGTAGCGCTGTCTGTCTCTTGGGGGTTCCGTTTCTTCCTCTGAGGGGGGGTTATCTTGTTCCTCAGCCTCATTATCGGACTCCTCCGCGGTATCCTCCTCTTGGGGGTCCTCAGGGGTCTGAGTATCGGGACCTACCTCTGCAGCCTGTCTGCGAGTGACCGGAAAAGCGAGGACAGGTTTTTGTTTGGGAGCTCGTTTTAGGGGTAGACGGGGGGAAAAGGGCCGCCCAGAGAGTGCAGCGAGTTCAGCCTCAAGGGCACGGAGTTCTTTGAGAAGACTAATGTGTTGGCGTTTTTCCTGGAGGGCCTCTCGAAGAGAGGCAATCTGTTGTGTTAGGGAAGCGGCTGTTTGAGTAGGGGGATTGGAGTGAGGAATAGTAGAAGGGGGACCGTGGACGATGGGAGCGAGGAATGGAGGGTGTTGAGGGATGATATAAGGAGGTGGCCGGAAGGGTGGAGGAGACGATACAGAGGGGTCCTTCTGATGGTAATGAGCGGCCGCATCCTCAAGGGTAGCCTGGTCTTCGGGAGGGAGGGTTGTGTCTGAATCTTGGGGAAGGTTTTTAAGGCAGGGATAAAGTCTTAATGAGGGATGACTAGGGGGTTTAGCCGAATTTTGGGTAGGGCCTTCCTCGAGACAGGGCTTGGGCTTAGGGTCAGTAATAGGGATATCTATAGACACGGAGTCATTTTCAGACAGGGGACGGGACGATTCTTTTAAGAGGCTCTCCCCCTTTTTTATAACTTCTCTAACATCCGGGTCATGGGAGTGAACCCTGAGGACGTCATTTATGAGATTCCAGTAAGTAAAAGTAGAAACGGGGACCTTTTCAGGCCCAAAGGCTTTATAAAAATCTTGGAACGCATCGCTGACGCGCTTCCAAATCCTAATATCAATCGTTCCTTCTTGGGGGAACCAGGGACAAATATCTGTCAGAAACTCGAAAAATTCACGGAGATCCTTTTTTCTAGCCTTAATTCCACGCACCTTGAGGGAACTCTTTAACCCAGAAATGAACAGTTCATGAGAACTTAATGTCTGACCCATGGTCCCCTTCTCGGCCCTTCAATCAACAAGCGAAACAATCAGATGCCCATCTGGCCGTGACCCTCGCGGGACTAAATCTGTCTTAGCTAAGGCGCTTCGGTATAAACCCCTGAACTGGTGGACCGGAGTCCAGTCGCCGTTATGCCGTATGACAGAACCGGAACCACAGATTAGGGCCCAAGCAAGCTCCGTGACAAGAAGTCGTGGAACTATCATTCATTCACACATTCATTTGACCGAGGGGTAATATTACATCTAAAATCATCCCAAAACATCTATTTTCGTCTGTCTGCTTACCTCTATCAGATCAGGCTCACGGATCGGCTTGTATCCGCGGAGATCAGGAAACGAGTCAGGCTCGCGCAGTAAAATCACGCGGAGACTCAGCAACGCGTCCGGCCGGACTTAAGGCAGACAGTTTTTCAAGGGGTCTGGGATCTTTGGGCCCCACGTTGGGCGCCAGAAATGCCCCGACCAGCGGGGCATTCAACAGGGACCGAAGGGAGACACCCTGAAAAGAGAAAATAGGAGGCGTGAAGAAATGGAGGCAAGACAAAGTTCTGATCAAGCCTCAAATTTTTTATTGCAGCTACAAGATTATATGGGTTAGGGTAAACTGGGCGGGGAGTGAATGAGGAAGGAGAGAGCAGAATGAGGAAGGGGCTTTACTTATCAGAGACGTGACCTTTTAAGGGCAAACTGACGGTTCCAGGAATTAGGTCATGTGCTGCCGGATAGCATAGTTTCTCTGAGTCAGGCTCCTACAACAACCTACACTACAAGAAATACTAAAGGAGGCTATTCAACCGCCATCAACAAGAACAATTTGTGGCAACCAAAACATAAAAAGGGGGAGAGTAAAGGCCTGAACCGGAATATGGGAATGGAGAAAGTATGTGTGCTGAAGAAAATGGAATACTCTAAATATCAAACTTTCTTTTACATAAACTTAAGGGTAACCACTGAAAAAAAAATCCAGAACTGAAATATATACTGTAATAAAAGAACAGAGGGAAAAGTCATAGAATACCACCACACAGAAATAATAGACAACAACAAGAAGGCAAAGCAACAATGGAGACACAGCCTTACCAGAAAACTAAACATAGAAGACAGGAAATCCTCACATATCAATAATCACCCTAAATGTAAATGGACTGAACTCACCAATAAAAAGGCACAGAGTAGCAGATTGGATCAAAAAACTAAACCCAACCATATGCTGTCTCCAAGAGACACATCTCAGCTACAAGGACAAGCATAGACTCAAAGTGAAAGGGTGGAAATTGACACTCCAAGCAAATGGTACCCAGAGAAAATCAGGTGTAGCCATAATGATATCAGATGAAACAGACTTCAGGGTGAAAAAGATAACAAGAGACAAAGATGGACATTTCATAATGGTGAAGGGGACTGTACAACAAGAAGACATAACAGTCATCAATATTTATGCCCCCAATCAGGGAGCACCGAAATATCCCAAGCAACTACTAACAGAACTAAAGGGAGAAATTGACCAAAACACAGTTATACTAGGGGACTTAAATACATCACTGACAGCTATGGATAGATCATCCAAACAGAAAATAAATAACGAAATAGCAGCCCTAAATGACGCATTAGATGAAATGGACATAATGACATATATAGAGGACTTCATTCTAAAACATCATACCATACATTCTTTTCTAGTGTACATGGAACATTCTCAAGGATAGACCATATATTGGGACATAAAATCAGCCTCAGCAAATTTAAAAAGATTGAAATCATACCAAGCCTATTCTCTGATCACAAGGCTTTGAACTTGGATATCAACTGCAAAAAGCAGGAAAAAACACAAATACATGGAGATTAAACAACATACTTTTAAAGAACAACTGGGTCAAAGAAGAAATTAGAGATCAAAAGATATATAGAAACAAATGACAATGAAAATACATCCTACCAAAATTTTGGGGATGCAGCAAAAGCAGTTTTAAGAGGGAAATTTATGTCATTACAGGCCTATCTCAAGAAACAAGAAAACTCCCAAATAAATAACCTCATGTTACACCTTAAAGAACTAGAAAAAGAAGAACAAGTGAAATCCAAGGTCATCAGAAGAAAGGAAATAACAAAAATCAGAGCAGAACTAAATGAAATAGAGAACAAAAAGACAATAGAAAAAATTAATGTGACAAAGAGCTGGTTCTTTGAAGAGATTAACAAAATTGACAAACCCTTGGCTAGACTCACTAAATAAAAAGAGAGAAGACACTAATTAACAAAATCAGAAAGGAAAAAGGGAAGTTATCACGGACACCACAGAAATACAAAGGATCATCCAAGAATACTATGAGGGACTATATGCCACCAAATTCAATAACCTAGAAGAAATGGACAAGTTCTTAGAAACATATAGCCTTCCTAGGCTGAACCTTGAAGAACTGAAAAATCTACACAGACCGATCACCAGTAACAAATTGAATCAGTCATCCAAAACCTTCCCAAAAGCAAAAGTCCGGGACCAGATGGCTTCACTAGTGAATTCTACCAAACCTTCAAAGAGGATCTAATACCAATCCTGCTCAAACTCTTGCAAAAAATTGAAGAAGAGACAGTACTCCCTAACTCATTCTATGAGGCCAACATTACCCTGATACCAAAACCTGGTAAGGGTAACACACAAAAAGAAAAGTACAGACCAATATCTCTGATGTATACAGATGCAATAATCCTAAACAAAATTCTAGCAAATCGAATACAACAATGCATTAAAAAGATTCTTCATCACGACCAAGTGGGGTTCATCCCCAGGGCACAAGAATGGTTCAACATCCGCAAATCCATCAATGTGATACATCACATAAACAAAACAAAGGACAAAAATCATATGATTATATCAATTGATGCAGAAAAAGCATTTGACAAGATACAACATCCATTTATGATTAAAACACTTAATAAAATAGGTATAGAAGGAAAATACCTTAACACAATAAAGGCCATACATGACAAGCCCTCAGCTAATCTCATAATTAATGGTGAAAAAGTGAAGCCCTTTGCTCTACGTTCACGAACACGACAGGGATGTCCCCTATCACCTCTGCTTTTCAACATTGTGTTGGAAGTCCTTGCCAGAGCAATCAGGCAAGAGAAAGAAATAAAAGGCATCCAAATTGGGTATGAAGAAGTTAAATTATCACTCTTTGCAGATGACCTGATGCTATATATAGAAAACCCTAAAGACTCCACCAAAAAGCTATTAGAAACAATCACCGAATACAGTAAAGTTGCTGGCTACAAAATCAAAGTATAAAAGTCCATTGCATTCCTATATACTAACAATGAAATCTCAGAAAAAGAAATACAAAAAACAATTCCTTTTGCAATTGCAGCAAAAAGAATAAAATACCTAGGAATAAACTTAACCGAGGATGTGAAGGACCTATATGCTGAAAACTATAAGACATTTTTGAAAGAAATTGAAGAAGACACAAAGAAATGGAAAGACATTCCGTGCTCATCGATTGGAAGAATAAACGTAGTTAAAATGGCCATATTACCCAATGCAATATACAGATTTAATGCAATCCCCATAAACATCCGAATGACATTTTATAAAGAAATAGAACTAAAAATCATCAGATTTGTGTGGAACCACAAAAGACCCCGAATAGCAAAAGCAATCTTAAGAAAAAAGAACAGTAATGGAGGTATCACACTTTCTGACTTTGGCTTGTACTACAAGGCTACAATAATCAAAACAGCATGGTCTTGGCAGAAAAACAGACACATAGACCAATGGAATAGAATTGAGAACCCAGAAATAAAACCACATAAATATGGACAGATAATTTTTGACAAAGAAGCTAAAAACATACAATGGCGGAAAGACAGCCTCTTCAATAAATGGTGCTGGGAGAATTGGATAGCCACGTGCAAAAGAATGAAACTGGACTGCTATCTGTCACCATGTACCAAAATTAATTCAAAATGGATCCAAGACTTAAGCATAAGACCTGACACAATAAACTACATAGAAGAAAACATAGGTACTAAACTTATGGACCTTGGGTTCAAAGAGCATTTTATGAATTTGACTCCAAAGGCAATGGAAGTAAAAGCTAAAATAAACGAATGGGACTATATGAAACTTAAAAGCTTCTGCACAGCAAAAGAAACCATTGACAAAATAAAGAGGCCACCAACTGAATGGGAGAAGGTTTTTGCAAACAACACCTCGGATAAGGGGCTAATATCCAAAATATACAAGGAACTCATGAAACTCAACAACGAAAAACAAACAATCTAATTGAAAAATGGGCAGACGACCTGAAGAGACATTTCTGCAAAGAGGACATACAAATAGGAAATAGACATATGAAAAAACGCTCAACATCACTAATCATCAGAGAAATGCAAATAAAAACCACAATGAGATATCACCTCACCCCAGTCAGAATGGCTATCATCAACAAGACAAATAGTAACAAGTGTTGGAGAGGCTGTGGAGAAAAAGGAACCCTCATACACTGTTGGTGGGAATGCAGACTGGTGCAGCCGTTATGGAAGGCAGTGTGGAGGTTCCTCAAAAAATTATGAATAGAATTACCATATGACCCAGCAATCCCTCTCCTGGGTATCTACCCAAAATATCTGAAAACATTTATACATAAAGACACGTGTGCTCCAAAGTTCATTGCAGCTTTGTTTACGGTGGCCAAGACATGGAAACAACCAAAATGTCCTTCAATAGATGAATGGATAAAGAAGTTGTGGTATATATACACAATGGAATACTATTTGGCAGTAAGAAAAGATGATATAGGAGCATTTGTGACAACATGGATGGATCTTGAAAGTATGATGCTAAGCGAAATAAGTCAGACAGAAAAAGCAGAGAACCATGTGATTTCACTGATATGTGGTATATAAACCAAAAACAACAAAAGAATAAGACAAACAAATGAGAAACAAACTCATAGACACAGACAATAGTTTAGTGGTTACCAGAGGGTAAGGGGGCGTGTGGGTGGGAGATGAGGGTAAACGGGATCAAATATATGGTGATGGAAGGAGAACTGACTCTGGGTGGTGAACACACAATGGGATTTATAGATGATGTAATACAGAATTGTACACCTGAAATCTATGTAATTTTGCTAACAATTGTCACCCCAATAAATTTAATTAAAAAAAAATTAAAGCACAAACTACCAAATCTCATCCAGTATGAAATGAATAATTTGAATAACCTTGTTACTAATCAAAAAATTGAATTTGTAATATTAAGAACTCCTGAAAAAAAAATCTCCAGACTTTATTTTACATCAGAATTCAACCAAGTGCTTGGAGAATTAACACCAAGTCTACAATCTTTTCCAGAAAATAGAAGATAAGGTAACACTTCCCAACTCCTTTGATGATTTTGGTATTAACCTGGTACCAAAACCAGACAAAATAATAATAAAAAACTACAGACCAATGTCCCCTATGAAAATAATTAATTGATAATAAAATAAAATGACCCTCATTTGCACAAGAGTACTGCCCACTTGGGAAACTCTGGGAACTAGACTTGAGGTCCACCCAGTCCAAGTACAGGCATAGAAAGCTACCTTTCAGTTAGAGGTTTATGTGCAAATAGCAAGACGATATACTGAATATTACTGAACACATGCTTTGAAATGAAAACGACACAGAGTTGGTTATGCACATAAAAGGCTATTTTTATTCAGGCCAGAGCTGAGGAACCTGAGAACTCATGACCTCTGACCCAAAGGTCAGTTGCGATGCTGCAGGCAGACCCACTTCTTAACTGTCATAGAACATTGGGAACGTTCTTAACTGTCACCTTAACTGTTGCTGGCAGCAGTGTCCAGACATATCTCTTGATGCACCCAATGGAGCAGGAACCCTGTAAATAACATTTGAAGCCAATGTATATTCAGATATCTCTGCTGGACTAAGAGTCCCCAGAGGAAACCAGACCAAAGGGAAAAATATAGAAAGTACTGTGAATAAAGTTTAGCCAATAGGATATGACAGAGCGGGGCATAGCAGGGCCTCCCTGTGCCTCCCGGAGCCAGAAGGAGCAAGCTGTGGTCCAGGGGAGGGCTGGTCCGAGTGGACGGCAGCAGCGTGGGGAGTGGCCTGTGAGAGGGGAGATGGGCACGGAGCTGGGGCAGAGGGTTTACAAAGCATGTGACTTGGCTTTTATGATGGAAGTCCCCATGCACTCCAGGTACTCCTGCAAGAAAAGCAGACTTCCCTTCCTGGAAGTAGGGGGCTATATATGCTACAAAGGAAAACACACATAGAAATCCTGAGGAACATTTTAGAAGAGGGATCGTGGGGGGTAAGGGGGAGGAGGATGGATTTTTTTACTGGGAAAAGAAGAGGCCAGAGCAGAGAGAATGGCAGGGTCGTTACAAATGTGGAGTGCATGTCCCGTGACAAATGAGGACTGGCTGTCGACTGAAAAATGGATAATGGGTGCTGGTTTGAACCTGGAATTTTTCTCACTAAGGGATGGATGACAGCCTGTAGCAGGGTGGGTAAGGGAGCCGTACAGGTCCAGCCTGGACCCTCGCACGTCCCATGTGTCCGTGTCCCACTGATCGCATCCTCACTGGGTGTCCCCTTCTTGCTGTGAGACCCCTATTTCTGAGCCCTAGATTTTGCTTAGGCAGTTGCTTCAGAGCAGCCGTGCCTCCCTGAGGCAAGCTGTGCTTCCATGTGCTGACGCTATGTGAGATCCCCTGTGACCCCAGGGCCACCGTCCCTCCCCAGCCCGAGTCTGCTGTGCCTGTTTCTGTGTTCTCTTTGGCAATTGCATTCTCTCTGCCTACAAGCCATGGTAATCAGAGAGGTGTTTTAAATCCAGCTCAGCAGCTGAATATCAGCTTAAAGGATCCCCATTAGAGAAAAATAGGGCCAGGGTGAAAATTGTAACATAAAAGGTCAGTTCCTGCGTGAAATTTGTGGTTGGAAGTCTTCCCCACTGGTCCCACATATGGACAGCAAGCCCTTGCTTACGCGACCACAGGCAGCATGCCTCTCTCCCACCTCCCACCCATAGCTGATGGCGAATTCATTTGCCAGGTTTGTCCCTGCTGTTACTGCTCCACAGAGCAGGTCCTCAGACTTTGCTGCCCACCTCTCGTCATTTTGCTTCTTTGTTTCTTAATTTGCCACGTGGCACCCTGATACCTCACCTGTGGGTAGACTCGTTACCTACCTGCTCTAGACTCTTGCTGCCCCTCCCTGCTGCCCCCTGCAGAAAGCCAGCAGGACCCAGATATAGGAAGAAGGTCTGGAAGGTATAGTTAAGATGTTGGATTCCAGAAGTTGGTTAAAGTTAAGAGGGGAAAAGTAGACTCCATAAGTCAATGTAGACGTGTCCAGAGTTTGGAAATTCAAATTTCGGGAGCTGTAGAGCTGGGGTGGAAGTTGACACGTTTGGCGAAGGCCCCATGAGGTTAAGGAAAGCACCCGGCTTCCAGTCCTTATTCTGCTGGATTGTTGGGGTGAATTTGGACAGGTCACCGACTTTCTATCCATGGGTCTTTATGCAGATTTCGGGGAGGCTGGGGAAAAGCCAGAGAGGGTAATCCCTGGGAAATCTGTGGGTTCAGAGGTGGGGGCAGGAGGTGCCGAGACAGCTCAGGCTGAGCGTGTTAGCTCTGCGCTGGGTTTTATAACCCCTGCGACTCTGTGGCCTGGGAAATCTCCGGATGCAGACATTTTCCTGTGTCTCCTGACCTTCTTGGCTCAGTAAGCTACTTGCTTCCAAGATTCTCAGGACCCTCCAGAGATTCCTGAGATCCCTTTACTTTGTCCAGTGAAAGGCACTGCTGCATATGTGTGTTCTCTACCGTCGTGTCCCCTCTCAGGTTGAGAAGCACCAAGTAGAAACCTTCCCCGCTGTAAAAAAAAAAAAAAAAAAAAAGACATGAAAGTCTCAGCCTCGCCTTGTCATCTTTTTCTCTCATTCAGTTCTTTTTATTTTTAATTTAAAAGGCATTTTGAATTAAAAAAACGTATGTTTTAGGAGGTGAATGGCACTCTCCCACTTAAAACCTCAGATGATGCCCCATTGTCAACACGTTCAGTCCAAATCCTTAGATGAAATTCAGTGTGGCCATAGCTCTCCTGTCACTTTCTCCCACTCTAATCACTCTGAGAGCCTTGAAAATGCTGACTACTCTCATGCCTCGTGCACGTTCGCTTATGTTGCTGCTCCTTCTCTCTCTCCTGCCTCTGAAGCATGACATCCCCGTCATTCCTTCGACATCACCTCGTTCCCCCTCCTCCCTCTTTCCCGGTTGAAGGGCACGTGTCCCCCCCACCCCATACTCCCAAGAGTCTATTTCATTTATTCTCACTTCTACGTACAGCCGGATTATTTAACACTTCAGATGTGTCTCATCTTCCCAACTGTTCAAAGTTTCAGGGCAGTAAGGATGGCTCTTACATTTCTTTTATATTCTCCATCTTGTCTGGCAGTACCCATGTGTGGCTGTCCAATAAATGCTGAATTAAAATATGGGAAAAGAGAGCATACCAGCCCATTTCAATGTGGGCCAACCTTGTGTTTTCTTTCTGAACTGACCACATCTATCTCTTGACTGAGCACTTCCCCCCTTGCATGGCCTCACGGCTTTCAGTCCGTTGATGACACTGACAGTGCTATTTCATGTCCCACTCACAAACAGAGGGCAACTGAAGCCAGTTTTCTAGGCATAAACCAAGGAGAGCAGAAGTCTTCTCAATGTTGCTTTCAGGATGCCTGGACGTATCACGCTGGGGGTAGACGAAAATGCCATGAAAAACCATGAGTGGCCTGAAGCTGTGCCTGTAGAGAATGAGGTCAAGAGCTAGACTCTATCTAGTTCATCTTATTTTAGGTAGACAAACTGTATTAGTCAAAGTTTAAAACGTAGTGTTTGAGAAAATTGACAAAGTAGATAGCTCAATACAGTTTTTACTTTTCTGGATGTATTTTAAGTGACAAATTATGTCTTAGGAGCCTTGGTTTATCTACCATCTGAAAAGAAATGCAGCTGAGTTTCCTGTCCAGTTCCCTTCCCTCAGGAATAACAGAGGAGACAAAATGTTGTTGTGGGTGGGTAATTGAAGAATTGAAAGAATGGTTTTAAAGTATTAAGAAAGGGGGCCGGCCAATGGCTCAGGCAGTTAGAGCTCCATGCTCCTAACTCCGAAGGCTGCCAGTTCAATTCCCACATGGGCCAGTGGGCTCTCAACCACAAGGTTGCCAGTTCAATTCCTGGACTCCCACAAGGGATGGTGGGCTGTGCCCCCTACAACTAAGATTGAAAGGACAACAACCTGACTTGGGAAAAAGTCCTGGAAGTATACACTGTTCCCCAATAAAGTCCTGTTCCCCTTCCCCAATCAAATCTTTACAAAACAAAAAAACAACAAAAGAACACAACATTTAAAGTATTAAGGAAGCTACTTAATACTTAGAAAGACTTTCGATCATTCATACCAACGATTCCTGGAACATAGATTTACATAACGCAGGTGGTAGTGTACATCAGAACACACACACATAACAGCCTTTGCCCTTAAATTGGGAAAAAGACTTGAATGCTGTCCGTCTCTTGACTGAAGAAAACCTTCAAAACCGAGCTACAAAATTCTACAAATTGTTCACATTATACTGGCATGACCTTTATTCACATTCATTCCTGGCATTCTTCAGTCTTTCAATATAGGACAAGAAATCAAACTGTCCTAGTTAGGATGAGTTCATCCCGCCGAGAAATAGAATGCTTTCCAAAGCAAAAATAGTACATGAAGTCAACCACTCAAGAGCTGGGGACTGTGAGGATTCCTGGCTCTTAGGTTATTAGTCATTTCCCAAAAATATCAGAAGACATCAGTTTTCATCATCCTTAACATCATCAAAGCCTCGCTGATGCAGAAACCCTTTGAGAGGTAGTCATGCCCATATAATCGCGTCCTAAATGTCTTTTGTGCTGGACAGATATGGCACAGCCTTGCAGAAACAGCCCATGACACAGGTTTTATTCTCCTCAAGTCAAGGCCCATTGCATGAAGTTTACATTATCCAAGAGGACGTCTAACTTATCATTTCCATCTGATTTTTCATGTTCTTAGTATATGATTCCCAGAAACATGGACGTTGAAGGGTAACGTAAATGTTCTTATCATTTTGACCTGTAAAGCTAATGCCCCGACCGTCCCTTGCCCTCTATTCCCCACAATGCAAGCAGAAGTATCTCTCTGAAATGCTACTCCGACCATATCCCTCCCCTATTTAAAACCCCTCGAAGGTCCTCCATCGTTCTTAGGATGAAATCCAAATCCCTTATCTTGGCTTACAGACCCTGCCAGATCCAGCTCTGCCTTCTCTCTCTAGTTTCTATCTTTCCCAGCTGTCACTGCCGGCCGTCACCAAATGTCCTCTGCTTTCTAACTCTATTCACAGTCCTTAGTCCTCTACGTTCTCATCTGCACATCTTCGGCATTTTGTTTCCTGCTGCTCCTGCTCCTATCCCTCAAACACCTTTAATGCAGAGCTCATTACACGCTTGCACACACACGTGTAGGAAGGAGCACACTGCATGGTGTGAAGGACAAGATTTAACTCATAACTGTTACATACTACAAATTCTGTATTGATTTACAGTCCAGTTTATAACTTGTGATTGTAAACACTGTCATGTTTTTGTCTTCATTTCCACCCCCACCCCACCAAGTCAGTTTGAATAGTCGCCATACAGAAATAACTTCTGTTTCAAATGTACAGCAACTCTCGGTGCCTTTAATTGCACACTAACGAGATGAGATGTAGTCACTCCATCTGTCTGTGTTTGATTTGGCTTGATCTTCACTATGCAAAAGATTATACAGTAACAATATATTGAATTCACCAAAGAGGTAATTTAATTTTCTCATTTGCCTACATTAAAGGAAGATCATCTAGGGGAATAATGAAATGCAATTCACCTGCCCAACTTTGAATAGTTTTCACAGTTCCTGCAGGTCCCTAGAAAAAATATCCGTTCTTTCTGTAGGGTCAATAGGACAGTAATTTTGCATTTCTCATCGCTCATTGTCTCTCTTTTTGCTTTCAACTACTGACATTCAGGACCATATATAGTAAGAATTCAAAAATTTTGCTGGTTATCAGTTATTGACAAAATATCAGGTGAATGGTCTGAGTTCAATTTTCAATTGTTTTAATGCCGAAAGAGCATAAACTTATATAAATCAGCTTTAATCCAGTGAGCGTTTACTGGACATTTACTATATTTCAAGACTTTGTCTCTTGAAAAAGCCCTTATTATATCGGCCTGTCTGAGTGGTAATGGGGGTGCTCAGGATAGAGAGGAACAAATGTGCAAATGCTGACACTGACTCTACGACTCCCCTGGGTGGCTTCCCCATCCCCCAGATAAAGGGGTGTAATGCTGACACCCCCTGCTGGCATTTACCCCTCAGAGGCCACATGGTTGTGCCCAGACAGCTGGTGTCATCTGTTGTACAATGATTTCATAGAAATCCTACCAGGATGGGTCATGAAAATGAGGGATTTGTGATATTAAGTGCTCAAGATTACTTCTCAAGGAATCCCCCAAATTAAGATGTATATAACCAAGGTTATTATCCAGTCAGAGTTTACCCAGGATCTCTGTTTCCCGTAGCCCAGGAACTCCTGTAGTTGAGTTGAACAAGTATTCAGACGTGATTGCTGAGGGCTGTGCACTGCGCTGGGGGCTGGGGCGACCCACTGCCCCTGCCCCACTGGAGAGTCTTACATCCCAGTGGCAGGGGCTGGCCGCGTGCCTCCCACCCTGCCCTGGCATTCACAGCGGCACGACCCTGACACTGAATTAGAATATGAAGTGAGCTTTTCACAGTGGACAAGTTTGTCCTATCAAACCAGTCCTTCCTAGTGCTTGAGAACAAAGTGGAAAACAAAACTGAACCAAACTCAAGAATGAATACCCTAAGGGGCAAGAGTGAGCAAGAGTGTTAAGACTTGATAGAAAATAAAATCCGTCCCTGACATACTATCTAAAACGCAGGCCACCTGCAGAGCAACAAGTCACCAATGCCTCTCCACAAGCATGTGCTGGGACGGGAGGGATCCTAGAGCCACGAAGAGGAAAAAAAATCAACAAAACTTGGCCTCTGATCAGGAAAGATGAGTGGAAGACATAGACATAAAAAGCCACTGGGCTATGACTTCTCAGGCGTGCTGTCGGTGTGGGCGCTGTCCCTTTGTCCTGGGACAGAGCAGCACCCGTGGGGCCTGCCTGGCCCACATCTGTCAGGCACCTGGGGTGGGGGCGCAGCAGGCAGTCTGGGCTCCTCGGAACCTCCAAGCTCAGCATATGGGGCTGCGGGGGGAGCTGCACGCCTAGGAGGTCTTCTCAGAGCCACACCAGCTCTGTCTGGGAGCAGTGTGACCACAGGGAGGAGCGGCTGCCTCCTGCCAGGCAGGGAGGGGAGCGAGGGGACCCCAGAGGCTAGTATCTGAGATAGGCTAGAGATAGCTTCAGTGTTCTCTCCTGGGCCTCTGCAGTGCTGACACCAGTCCTGGTTTTAGAAGTATTTGTTACACTGCGTGGATTGATCCACTCTTCTGTGTGTTGTTTTATTCTACACTAAACATTTTAAATAATAAAGAACATGAGGACCCTCCCTTCCTTCCTGTCACCGGAGCCCACTACATTGACATGCTGGAGATCTGCCTCCGCCATGTGGTTTCCTGCAGTAGCCAGGACCCACTGTGCAGAAAACCTAAAGGTGGACACACTGAAAACGGCGGGCGGCCAAGGCAGGCAAGAAGACCATCTCGGTGGTGCTCCAGTTGGAGAAGGAGAAACAGATACACAGCGTGGACATCGGGAACGATGGCTCGGCCTTTGTGGAGGTGCTGGTGGGCAGCTCGGCCGGAGGGGCTGGGGAGCAAGACTATGAGGTCCTTCTGGTCACCTCGTCTTTCATGTCCCCTTCTGAGAGCCGCAGTGGCTCAAACCCCAACTGTGTTTGCATTTTCGGGCCTGACAAGTTGGTCCAGGGAGCAGTCGAGAAGCATTGGGATGACGTCAAAATTGTTTGCAGCCAGCCCTACAGCAAGGACTCCCCCTATGGCCTGAGTTTTGTACGGTTTCACAGGCCCCCAGACAAAGATGAGGCAGAGGCCTCACCCCAGAATATGACCAAGCTTGGCCAGTTCCACGTGAAGGAGGAGGATGAAGGTGCCAGCTCCCTGAGACCAGGGCCCTCTTCTTCAGCCGGATCAATATGATATCTACTGCCACAGCGAGTGACCCGGCAGGACCCAGTTATGCAGCTGCTACACTGCAGGCCTCTAGTGCCACCTCCTCAGCCTCTCCGGCCTCCAGGGCAGTAGACAGCACCTCCAAGCCTTGTGAGTCCCCCAAAGGGAAAAGGAAGTTGGCTTTGAACCAAGAAGAAAGGAAGACCCCCAGCAAACAGTCACCTCAGCCCTCACCATCCGCTCTTAAGGAACCCAAACGCCAGCACCCACCAGTACCCCAGCCACCACCTCAGTCGTTGCCCCAGCACATGGGGCAGTGCCAGGGAAGCCCCGAGGAGAAGGCACTGAGCCCAGGGGGCCCCAAGCTGGCCTGCAGGAGCTGGGGAAGATCCTTGAGTGTGTGATGGTGGTGCTGGGTGGCTTCCAGAATCCTTTCTGCTCAGAGCTCCGGGACAAGGCCCTAGAGCTGGGGGCCAAGTATCGGCCAGACTGGACTCCAGATAGCACCCACCTCATCTGTGCGTTTGCCAACACCCCCAAGTTCAGCTGGGTCCTAGGACTTGGAGGCCATATTGTGCATAAGGAGTGGGTGCTGGACTGTTACCACATGCGTCGGCGGCTGCCGTCCTGGAGGTACCTCATGGCAGGGCCAGGCTCCAGCAGAGAGGACGAGGGGGGCCCTCACAGTGGCAGCAGCGGGGATGAAGCCCCCAAGCTTCCCCGAAAGCGCCCCCAGACCAAAACCAAGCCCCCTCAGGCAGCAAGACCCAGCTCACCCCAGAGACCCCCAATGCCAGGAGAGAGCAAATCCATCTCACCAGGGCCCCAGGAAGATACAGACGCTGAAGGACAGTAGTCAGAAGGACAGGACAATGGGGCGAAAGATTCTGGGGACACTGATGATGAGCTGAGAAGGGTGGCTGAGCAGACGGAACAAAAGCAGCCCCCTGGCCAGGGAGAGAATGGCGAGGACCCATAGGTGGGTTTCACAGATAAAAACACAGACAACGAGGGGCCCCCGGAGTCTCCCACCCTCCCAGTTCCTGAGCTCCCCGACCTCTTCCAGGGCAAACACTTCTTCCTGTATGGGGCGTTCCCTGGGGACGAGCGGCGGAAGCTCAGCCGATATGTCACAGCCTTCGATGGGGAGCTCGAAGACGATATGAGTGACCAGGTCCGGGTTGTGATCACGGCACAGGAATGGGACCCCAGCTCTGAGGAGGCCCCGGGGGCCAACCCCTCCCTGGTGTTCGTCCACCCGAGATGGACCTACAGTTGCAACGAGAAGCAGAAGTTACTCCCTCACCAGCTCTATGGGGTGGTGCCCGGGCCTGAACACACACAGGCACACGCACGCACACATGCACACAACGTGCACACGCGAGGTCAATAAAAGTGACTTGGTTTGGAGCTGCTGCCCCTCACTTGGGAGTCTCCCAGAATCTCCCAGAGGCTCCATCTTTCTGTCTTATGTTTGGTTTTTGCTTCCCCTCTGAGGGCCAGGTCTCTGGGCTGCCTGAAGACTCCTGTCCTGGGGTCCTGGAAAGAATGAGGAGCTCTTTATTGACACTGTCTTTTCAGGGGGCTGGTAGGGAAGAAGCTCTGTCACTCCTCCCTGGCCCTTCAGCCCTATGGTAGCAGCTGGCAGGGAATTGGGAATCTGACACTCAGCCGGTTCTGACCCTCTGAGCCCGTTCTCGGGTCTTGGTCCTCCCTCTGTGGGTTCTGGGCTGGAGGCCTGGGTGCTTATGAGGTGTGCCTCTCTTTTAAAGTCTCAGCCCCCCTGGCCAGGGATGTCTCCCTTTCTTCAGGACTTTTAGAAGTAGCTCTGTAACTATCACCAGCACGGTTTTACCTCACCTCACTTGGGAGGTAGAATGGGGGGAAGGAACATTTTAATCAACCCACCCAAATCCTGAACCCCTTCAAGGTTTCACCTCATTTAAGGTAGGAGCTGAGCTGGCTGTTAGAGAATCGGCAGAAGATGGGATGGCAGTTTAGGCAGGAGTCCATGGCCTGGTTCAAAGGCTAGGAAATAGGAACTAGCCTCATACCTGGGAGCAAATGAAAAGAGCATTGTCACCTTTGGTGAAGAGGCTTGAGGGGCAGATCTGGCTGGAAAGGTGGGCATAGTCCTTGCAGCTGGTAGCCACGGACGTGGGTGGCTATTTAAATGAACTACAATGAAATGAAAGGAAGAATTCACTTCCTCAGTCACACAGGCCACATTTCAAGTGCTCAGCGGCCACTGTACTGGACAGCACAGACCATTTCCATCACTAGAAAGCAGGACAGGGCTGTCCTGAAGGGCTGTCAACGCCAGGCCCAGAACCTTGCACTTCTCCTGGGGCTGGGGGAGTTAGGAAGGGATTTGAGCAGCACAAAGTGCGGATCTGCCCTTTGGGTTTCAGACCTGCCCTTTGGGTAACCTTTTCTTTCCAACTTTTGCCTCTAATCTCAATCCTTTCCCTTTCTTGACCTTTCTTTGAAGGTAGTATTAGACTGCATTCATTCATTCACACATGTACTGATCACTCACTGTATTAGTTTCCTATGAATGCTGTAACAAATTACCACAAACTAAGTGTCTTAAAAGAAGTTTATAGGGGGCTGGCCTGGTGGCTCAGGCGGTTAGAGCTCCATGCTCCTAACTCCGGAGGCTGCCGGTTCGATTCCCACATGGGCCAGTGGGCTCTCAACCACAAGATTGCCGGTTCAACTCCTCGAGTCCCGCAAGGGATGGTGGGCTCCGCCCCCTGCAACTAAGATTGAACAGGGCACCTTGAGCTGAGCTGCTGCTGAGCTCCCAGATGGCTCAGTTGGTTGGAGCGCGTCCTCTCCAAAGGTTGCCAGTTCGATTCCTCGATTCTCGCAAGAGATGGTGGGCTGTGCCCCCTGCAACTAGCAATGGCAACTGGACCTGGAGCTGAGCTGCGCCCTCCACAGCTAAGACTGAAAGGACAACTTGAAGCTGAACAGCACCCTCTACAACTGAGATTGAAAGGACAACAACTTGGAAAAAATCCTGGAAAACTACACTGTTTCCCAATAAAGTCCTGTTCCCTTTCCCCAATTAAAAAAAAAAAAAAAAAAAGAACATGAGCATAAGAGCAAGTCCCGTCCTTGCATCTTAGTAACTGTAGGACTTTGGCCTGTAAAAATAAGAATAAAAGCCATTGAAGGCTGGCTGTGTCTCTGTACTAACCCTGCATTAAGCAAAAATCCCATACGTTAGATACCATGTGCCCATTCTACAGATGAAGAAACTGACCTCGCAAGGGGAGGTAGTCTGCCCCAAATCCCATGCTCCTTGAGAGACAGGGCCAGGTTTGGACATCTGGCCTTCTAGGATCTACCCAGAGCCTGCCATGCTGCAGTGACGTAGAAACGTGCCCTCTGAGGCCAGCTTGCTGCTGGCACGGCCAGTCACACCAAACTTCACTATCATGCTATCTCTAGAGAGGGGCTTAGAGAAAGGTCGTTTTATGAGATTGCAATCCAAAGATGTGGCCTTCGCAGCATCCTTTACAGAACGTGCTGGCAAGATGTGCATAATCGCACATGACGATTTTAACTGCTCATAGTGTGAGTTTTGATATAAAGGTATAAAGGAAAATGCTTGAAATACGTTACAGCTGGAAGAGTTCAAAGCACTGAGTAGTTTTTATTTTTTTTAAAGGATGTATCAGAATAACGGTAATGATTGACTACATCTGTGGTCTCTGGTTTTAAGTGAGGTACTGGGCAGCCCCTCAAGTCCCCATACAATAGGCCCTCTGCCCTTAAGGAAACATAACTTGGACAGTCCCTGCTTTCTGGTGACTCTGGAGAGCCACAGCTGGCTGGATGCAGCTCCTCCCAACCTGAAAACTGCCTCAGCACCTGAGAGGGAGACTGTTGAGCCATTTCTCCAGTCACTGGCTGCTGCCACACAGATGAGGCAGCACAGCTGTGCCAGAGGCTGAGGTCCTGGGCTTCGGGGGTGGGATAACTGCCAGGGAACCTGCACTTGAGCCAAGTCCACAGGTGCTGTGGAAACGGTTCCTCTGCAGTGCCCCATCTGCTTCCTCAGACCCCTGTGCTCATAACCCCGGTACTATAATGCCAGCCCCAAAAGCAGGGTGCTTAGGCCTGGATGTAAGTAGCAGAAAGTTGGGGGTACACAAGTCACTGGATAAAATGTGTGCATTTTCCTAAAGTACTCAATATTATTAAAATTACAGGGTGGTTCCTAGAGCCTGATTCTAAGAGACCCCTAGGTGTCTGCGCTTTGTTGAAGTTCACAGCTCAGGAGAGAGTTCAGGCTGCGTTGGCCTGGAGGGGCTGAGGGTGATAAGTCAGGAGGATGTTCCAGCCCAAGTGTGCTGTACCGGCCCCTCATTTTGCATCTGGTGTGACAGTGAGGACACTGGCAGGCCCTTGGCGCAGGGCAGGGCCCCCAGTACATGCTGCAGTCTCCAGGGCCAGGCTTGAGGGGAGCAGTGTTCCCACGCTGTGTGTGGGGGGCCTGGGAACTCAGATCCCCATCTGTCACTGGGGGTGCAGCTGTGCTCTGCCGTCTGCCCTCTTTGGCCAGACACCTTTGTCTTCAGAGAGGCCTGTGCCCAGTCTATCATCCTGACCTCTTATTGCCGTTTGTCAATATGGGGGAGGGGACATAAAAATCAACAGATAAACTGTGTAGTAAGTCACAAAATTGTCTGAATTTTATACAAAACATGAGGTTTTAAGAACATGTTTTAGGGTGGCTTTGGGTTGGCCTAGAGTGAGCTTTGGAAGAGTGTGGTTGGTGCCCAGGGTTGGGGGTGGGGAGCATGAGGTACATTCATTGCCCTCTGGCTTTAGGGACACGTTGGTGCAAAAGCTGGAAGAGCAGCTTCCCCAAGCCCAGGCTGACGCCTGCGTCTCCGCAGTGAACGCCTGGGCCAGCTCTTTGTAGACTGCAGTGCTATAACCAGACGAGGAGCCACAGGCTTCCTTGCCTAGGCCTGTGTCCCAGCTCTGCACCATGGGAACCTCACCTGGGAAAACACAGGTGACAGGAACAGAGCCTGCTCACAGAGCTGCTGTGAAGATGAAATGAGTTCCTTTGTGAGAGGCCCTTGGACAGTGCTGGCATGGAGTAAGCACTCGGTCCCTGCTGGTTGGGGCAGCAGCAGGAGTGGGGCAGAGACAGAGCAGTCACCCTAGGCCCCTCGCCAGGCGCCTGTCTGCTTCTCTCGCCGAACCTGTCTCTGTAATCTGGGCTCTCTTGGCTTTCAATGGTTTGTGGCATCATCCTCCATGTTTTTCAACCCATGAGCCAATGCAGGGACTTCTGAGAGAAATAGTCACAGGCTCCCCTGGGCCGTATGATGTCATAACTCCTTATTTCTCCTTGCAGAAGCATTTGATTCCCATATCCACCTTTCCCAGCGAAGGGGAAAACGTGGCCTCTGGACGCATGGCAATCTCATATTCCATTATGTTCACTGTCATCCAGACCCACACTTCAGAGGGTTTTCAATACAAATAGGAAAGAGAGGGCAGAGACAGAGTGTGTAAACAAACTCATCTTTTGCATTGGATCCTGAGATGGCTCCCTTAGGCTCTGGGCAGGCTCAGTGCTTTAACCAAACGCTGAAGGTCAAGAGTAGAAATTCCTTCCTTCCTCCTAAAATATGCCTTTACATGTGCTTTTCAAGCACACTCCTCATTGAATGTTTTTGTAAGCCTCTGGAAGCAGCCACAGACATGTGCTGGAGACCCTCGGGCTTCCAGTGGGTGACGCTGCACCTTCCCTTACCTCAGGCAGTCAGGCCACTGCCTCTGCAGCAAGACTCTGTATGACCCCAAGCACTTGGCAAACAGAAGTGACAGCGGAGAGCTGGGGGCTAGATTGTCTTCCTGACTTTTGAATTTCAAAAACCTAGGTTTCTGTGGGAATACAAAAGCCTTTGGCTTAAAAGATGTGGAGGGAAATGACTCCCCACTCTCCTCTATCCCCCAATGATAGAAGACTCCATTCGCTGGAGTGCACGAGAGAGGAAGGCATCCCAGGGCTACTGTTTGCAGTCTCTGGAAGACAGCCTACTCTCCAGCTCCAGGGAGGCCTGGGGGTGCGGGGGGGTAAGAAGAGGGAACCTGTGCCCTATTTGTGGGGAGCCATGGTTACAGCTAACTCTGAGCCTTACAGAATGGCTCGGTTTATGCTTAACCTGTTTCCTCCCCTAAGGCATTGTCTCTGCCTACACCTGGAGGGTGCTTACAAGCTGCTAAGGAATGTGGTGGGAGCGGCCAGTTCCCGGACACAGAAGACTGATGGCTATCAGGGTAATTGATAGGATAATTACTTTTGGGAGTTTCAGTGATTTTGTATCCTCTATGTAAAAGTTAAAAATTTACATTTGCTAAGGTAATGCATATTTTCTTTGTTAAGTTGCACGTACTCAAACTGCATATATTGGTGAAGAAGAATAAACTCCAGCTTCAGCATCACTGAAGACCTGCAGCATTAGCATTTGTGTGAGTGTCTTTTATTTCATTCCCACTCCCCCATTTAGGTTCTGATCGACTTGTGGAAGCTGGCCCGCCACACCTATTTCCCAAGGAAATCCCTAGAGAAGTGGCCAGACTCCAAACAAATGGATGGATAAAGGGAGTATCTAGAAAGATGGGGTCTTAAACGGCCTCCAGAAACTTCCCTGCAGCTCAGACCAGCTGAGGATCAGAAGCTGGTCCCGCTGTGCTCGAGACAGGGCATGTCAGTGGAACTGAGGCCCAGAACATGGGACTCAGGGCCTTCCCTGCATCACCCTGTGTGGCCCAACAACTGTGGGCTCCATGCGTGAAGGACATCACTGTGCAGTCAGGGGCCGACTCGGCCAGTTGGCCCTCCTCACCCCCCGGAACTCAGCCAAGACCCTAAACCAAAGCTGTCAGACTCTGATGGGACTGGGAGAGTTCTCCCACCTTCCTATTAGAGTGACAGCCTCAAAGATGAATTGGAAGGTAGGGTTCTGAGATGTGTGGTCACTGAGACACATGTATCCTGAAAGGATACAAAGTCGTGTGTGAGCCACTGAGCCTGGATTAGCACTGCTAAAGACATCTCTTCAAATGAAAGATTCATAAACCTATAGAAAACAAGTCAAATTTATGGAGGGTTGATTATTCTAAGGGCTCCCTCCACGTTTGGTGTGGCACTGCCCACACCGCGGCAGAAGCACGGGCAGTAGCCACTGCTCCAGCCAACCCGAGGAACCTCACGAGGCCCACTGCTTTCAGCGGGTATGGAAAGCGTTAAGTAATGTCCCCTGATGCTCAGGGACCTTTTGGGACTCTGAGAGGAAGAGCCACCTAGAAGGGGTCTGAGGTGTAGAAGAGGACATTACAGAGGTTAATAATAAGGACTTTGGTCTTCAGCAGGAGGCAGGAGAGCCGTAACCTGGTGGATCCCAGCACCAGACACCTGATGCCGAGGCCACAGAGCCATGCTCAGCAGACAGGGCACAGACAGACATGCCCACTGGGACAAGACACCCGTTTCCCAATGCCAGAAAGTACTTTAGCCCCTTCCCTCCACCCAGACACTTGATGTCACCTCTGAAAACAAAGGCAGGTGAAAGTGAAGAGAAAAAGAACGCTGGGGAACATTTGCCCCACATGATAAGCTTTGCACTTGACCGTGATTGAGAAAATAACATTTGAGTGTAGCTGGAAGAAAAGAAAAATCCCTGGATGAGACTGCATATTTCAGAATGGGGAAAGATTGAGTTATCTGTTCTCAAATGCAACGTTGAGTTCAGTATGCAAAAATAATGTCATAATAGTCAGTGATATTGTGATAGCATGGTACGGTGTCAGATGGTTGCTGGACTTATCGTGGTGATCACTTCTTCAGGTATATAGAAGTTGAATAACTGTGGTGTACACCTGAAACTAATATCACACTGTATGTTAGTTATATTTTAATAAAAATCTTTAAAAAAAAATAAATATCATGTTTGCTCACATTCAAGATTTTGATGGTCTAATATCGACTTGCAATACATGCCAAGGGAAAAACAAGAAAAGTAGTATTGCAGGAAAAGAGTGGGAAAGCAGCCACCACTATAGTCCTCAGAGTCCATATGCAGGGAGAGACGGTCCTGCAAGAGGGCTGAAAGCGGGGAACCTGCCGTGAAGCTAGAAAGCAACTGAGGACATAAATTTTCAACTAGAAAATTCCAAAGGTAGCGGTACAAACCGAGCAGAGACGGTGATATTGGAGGTTGGAAAACCAGAAAGGAAGCTGACATACCCGCCTAGGAGACAGGAGTAGCAAGGTTGACAAGAAGGGGTGGATTTCAGAGATTTAAGACACGAGAGCAAGAGAAGTTGCTGCTTGAGCCTTGATGAAGGAGACAGCAAAGGATGAGAAGGGTAACCTGTGGCTGGCTCCTTTGGACAACTGAGCGCATGGGAGGGTTATTTGCTAGTTTTACCAGGAAAGGCAGGGACCGAGGGGTCACCATCCTGGGTGGTGACAGGAAATAAGGGAGGTGCCTGTGGAGCATTCAACTGGACATTTCTGCTTGCCAGGAATTCAGCACAGAGATCTAGAAAGCAACACATACTGGAGAGGCATCAGCATACAGGTGATAACTGAAGTCACTCTGTGTGTGAGATTTCCCAGCGGCCAAGCATAGAGTGAAGAGAGAAGAAGGGCCTGGGGCAGAGATGTGGGGAGGATGTACCTCAGTGGTCAGGTGAAGAGGGGAACCCATGATGGACCCTGGTGATGAGCAGCCAGAGGGACAGGTGACGAATTGAGAGAGTAAGTTCAGGGACGTGAACTGAGAGTTTTGGAACCGAATGAGCAGTTGATCCAATGCCCAGAAGAGCCTGGTGAGCTGGCAACTTTGGGGTGAAAGGCTCTGCGTTTCCCATTCCTGCATTTCTTCTCTCTCTTGGGGTTGTATGATTCTAGCTGAGCTTGGGGCTCTCACAGACAGCTTGACTGAACTGCTAGCCAAGGTGGGGCTTCGTTTCATCTTTCTCCCACTGCTCCCCTCATTTACTAAGGACAGGTTAATTAGCCTGATAGTGACTGGAAAGCTGCAAGAACGATGTGGGGGGGGCAGCATCAACCTTCCCAACAGACCCCAGCCCCGCTGGTTCTGGGAGGCTTTCACCTTTTAGCGTCTCCCCGCAAGCTACAGATGCTGGACTCTCCAGAAATCTCTAAAGTATGTTAGAGAAATAGGGCCAACATCGAAACTCTTTCACATCCTGAGAATTCTGCCGGGGCTGTAGACGGCCATTTCCTAATATGGCCCCCAAATAGCATAGGTTCATGCTTTGCGTTGTTTTCAAACACTTCCCATGACCATTCATCTCCTTGGGAGTTGGGTAGCGCTCAATGCAAACCTTATTTTGGTTTCTAGACCTGTATAAATTCCTGCCCCTTTCATCCCACTAAATGGGCCGCTGAAGTATGCCCAGTCACAAATGAAAACAAAATGGGTTAATGAGACTGTGCAATTCTCCTCAGAGAGTGCGTGTTTGGGTGTTTGGAGCAGTGTCCCTGCTGGTCCCTTCCAGCCCCTCTCAGATGCACACTGAAGCCCCCCAGCGGTGAGCTAGCGCCGTGCCAGACCACTCCCTTCAGCCCCCTCAGCATGGTACGTGAAGTGTCCCCAGTGCTTCTGGGGCACCTGTTGGTCCTCCAAGTCTTTGTGGTCTGAGTCCTATTTTTCTGATTGTGCTACAATTCGTCACACTGGGATGGGGAGTCTTATGAACCAAACACACGCTCACTTTGTCCCATAGACTCACCATTGCAGATGTTACAGAACAAGAAACAAAAATTTTCAGTTCAATACAATGCAGCAAAGTATCCCAGCTGTCTGCGATACCTCTGGCATCCCCAAGTCACTCATTTCTGACCATCCTCGTGCTGCCGAATAAACGGATTCTTGGCGTCATCACAGGAAAAGGATTCAAGGATGCACCACGGAGGCAAAGCCAAGCTTTATTAAAAGAAAGGAAATAGTACACTCTCAAAATGGCAGGAGACCGGGCAGGCCCAGAAGCAGAGCAACTGCCCTGAAGAACAAAGAAGCTTAGGATTTTATTAGAATGAGGGTATGAAATATTCAAGATTTAAGGGTGCTGTCACAGGCATTCCCCAGCAGGTCCTCACTGACCACTCCTTCCCACCAGGAGGTGGGATACCCTTGACCTTATTTGGCCCTTACCAGAACTGTCATAGTGGCACAGGGGGTAGAGATTTCCCCTGCCCAAATGTTAACAATAGTATGATCCATTATAATTAGCTAAAGTTTCTCTTGAGAGGCAAGACGGCGTCCTGAGTCACCAAAATCTAGTCCTGGCCAGTCTGGTAGCTGCACCTTTTCCTCCTTTTCCTAAGGATGGTCTCGTCTCCTCCCTCCTTTGTCCCCCTTCCCCTTTCCTACCTCTCCTCCTCTCTCTCTCCCCGAGGCCCTGTTCTTTTTGCCCACGGTAAAACTCTCCTGCTAAACCACATGGAACCAAAGGTAAAAAGTTCTCTCTCAGAAGTCCAGGAATGCTATTTGGAAAAACAACAGCAAAACATTTAAATCCAAAATAGGTGAAACAAGTAACACGAAATGAATGATTGATTCTCTTTTTTTATGAAAATGAATGCATGTTCAGATACTAATAAAAGAATTAGATGTGACAGCACAGTCCTTTGGACTAGAGTGAAGGTGGAAACAAATGACATGGAAAGAATTTACTGGCCTGAGCTTTGCCAACAGAGACAGCTGTTGTGTTGGCCCATCCACGTGCCTCTCACGACAAGCGCTGGAACAGGCATTGGCGCCTGCGGGAAGATTCCACGCACCATCATTAACAAAGAATTAGTGGGGGCATGCCTGACAGGGAGGCGGCTGAGGGACAGTGCCCCACCATCTAAGGACATGCCCGTGGGGCAGGAAATGCAAGCTGGGGTGGCGGGGTGTCTGATAGTGCTGGTGGAAGTAGTGAGGAGGTGGAGGGAAGGTCTCGGGAAGAGGTGACTTGGGAGGTGAGGAGGTGGAGGAGTATGACCACAAAGAATGGATTTCCAAGGAAGGCGGGGTGTGGCAGGAGGAGGACTTGTGGGGGAACAGGCTGCTGTGGGAGAAGTGGGGGTCTTGGAGGTTCCTGTGGGGGAAATGGAGGTGATGGTGGCTAGATAATTTTTAAAAGGAGCCTCATAAATTACAGGACTGTTCTTGGTAGACACTTCCGGCATAGCATTCTAAATAACATGCGTGAAGATCACCTTTGAAGTAAGTCCTTGACGCACTCTGAATCTTGTTCATAGGTGAGAATACTGTTTTATACCAACACTTTCTTAGGAGAAGTCAAGTTTGCCCCGTATTTTACATACTCGTATCTTCGCATGGCAGATCTTGTTAAACCAAAAAAATTTTTTAACAAAAATAACTTTTAAATATGTACTAACACACTGAAAAATGGAAAGTATCTTGTCATAATTTAACTTAGACTGTTACCTATAGTCAAGTTTGAAACACATAAATTACTCCACTTATAATGCAAAGAAATATAAACTACCGGCCTCACTAAAAAAAAAAAAAAAAGTCTACCAGAGGGTAAGGGGGGTGGGGGGTGGGAGATGAGGGTAAGGGGGATCAAATGTATGGTGATGGAAGGAGAACTGACTCTGGGTGGTGAACACACAATGGGATTTATAGATGATGTAATACAGAATTGTATACCTGAAATCTATGTAATTTTACTAACAATTGTCACCCCAATAAATTAAAAAAAAAAAAAAAAAGTCAGCCTTATCAGTGTGATGTGTGATGTTTTCTGAAAGTGGTCAAAAGACAAAAAAAAAAAAAAAAAAAAAATCCTTTCACCATACAAGCAGGCTGATTAAGGTCTCCTTGGGAACTGAGGTTGTGTTACAGGCAGCTAATTGCTCACAGTTTCTAAATAAAGCCTTCCCAGCAACAAGGCAAATATTTCTTTGGTGCCGCAGGCTTATCCACAAGCAAAATTATGAAGTCAAAAGAGTCTTGTGACATCTGTTCTCTCTCCCTTTGTCAACCACATAGGGACTTCCAGCCCCGGGACACTGCCTCCCTATAGTTACACTCCACAGATCTTGTATGAGTGAGTGCAGGGAATGCATGAGTGAGTGATGAGTGGATGGATGGATGGATGGATGGATGGATGGATGGATGGATGGATGGATGGATGGATGGAAAAGTTAGCAAGCGTTACCACGCTCTCAGAGCCCGCAGGCCAGCAGTGGAGACAGAATAGCATAGGAAACAATAGAGTAATAAGCTAGGGAATTATTCTACTTTCTATTAAAGAGACAAAGCACTGAAGGAAAGTGCTTTGCTAGCAATACGTGCGGTGCGGCACGCTAGAGGCACATCCGGGCTCTTTCCTGCTTTCACCCCCTCTTTCTGTAGCTTGTTTTATTCTCCATGCCACTTACATCCCCATCTCATTCATTCAGCAAGTATTTATTGTGCACCTACAACACACCCCGGTAGTGAATGGGATATGCCAGACTCAGCCCTCCTAGAGCGTACATTCCCATAGGGACTGGAAACAGTGTTTATGGCTTCAGATAATTTCAAAGAAAAGGAACGCTATTAAGGCCGAACATAGGATGACGTGGCAATGAGGGGGACTGGGGACGAATTCAGACAGGATGGCCCAGGGAGGCCTCTGAGGAAGTGAAGGGGGCCTTCTGCCCACCAGCAGAGCAGGGACTGGCCTTTCCCCAGGCAGCTCCGCCAGGGAGAATGAATTCCAAACTGGAAAATCCCAGAGAGAGAAGGCATTGAACTGTAAAAGTGATAAGAACTCCTAGTAGCTAAGTTTTTGATATCCCTGCTCAGAAGAGCTAAAATCATGAGGAAATTCTTAGCCATAATCTTGGAAAGTGATTAGTCTTTGAGGGATTATGGAGGATAAGTCGGGAGCCCCCCCAAAGAGTACTGCACCCTCACCGCAGGGAAGAAAATGAAGATTGGGGCCCAGGTGACTCAGTTTAATGTGAATTGTCAGCTGAAGGCACGACTGTTTTGGAAGAACCTGTGCATGTGACCCCAAGGGTCCCCTGTTTGCTCAGCACGCCCGTGGCCGGACACTGTACCTGCTCGTCCCAAATGTCTCGCTTGGGTGTTCAGAACACAGTATGCCAACATCCAAACCTGAGTTCATCCCACCTTGCCCATACGTCCCTCTTTCCCTTGTTTTCACTTCATTAATTTACTCACTTCCATCCATTCATTCATTTCACAAACACTTAGTGAGCTAAATGCCATGGATACAAAGAAGAAGGACCAGTAGTTCATGCACCAGTTTCAGAGTTAGGCTCCAGGAACTCCAGGCCAGGGCTTCCTCTGAACAGACCACGTGCACGTGGGCACGCCGTTTGTCCTGTCTGGGCCTCCGTTTCCTCATCTGTAAAATAGTGATGGTAACACAGGCTTGGCACTGAAATATGCGTGGAAGGAAGGAAGGGCAAAGGAGAGAAGGGAAGTGTCGGGAGAATTGGCACTTAGCTCATTTGTGAGGATTCAGTGACACATGAGCCGTGCCTCACACCTGGTGATGTCTGTAAATACTGCCCTGCGTTTCAGGGAGCTCACTGTCTAGGGAGAAAATGGAAACACAGCACAGTTAACACTGCTGGGCGTTCACAGTGTCCCAGCACTATTCCGACTTTCCCATGTACACTCACATCTTCCTCAGAGCTCTGTGAGTTACGTCTGTGATGATCCTGACTCCACGGCTGAGAACTACAGGCACCGAGGGTTGAGCAACTTGCCCAAGGTCACCCAAGGAGTGAGTGTCTAGCAGAGCTGGGAGTCAAGTTCAGGCACGTTGGCTCCAACCACTACACTTGGACATCACACAAGAGGGAGCGAACGAATGCACTGGCAACGTGTGCCCAGGCCAGCGTGGGGACTTGCAGCCCAGGAAGGCAGCCGTGTGGCAGGAAGGTGTCCCAGGACGGAGGACGCCTGCACTGGGGGATTTCAAGATGCCGGACGGCATCCCAGGGAAGAAGAGCTGGGTTGCCCCCATGTCGCTGGAGCAGGGGTGGATGACGCGGGTGGTGCAGCAGTGCACACCATGCTGAGGGCTTGGACTTTATCCTCCAAGCAATGGGGAGTCCCAAGAAAGTAGCATGACCAGAATTGTACTTTAGAAAGATGACTCAGGGGTGTGAGGAAGATGATGGTGGAGGAGGGAGGTCAGTTAGAAGGTTGCTGCCAGGTTGCCCCGGGGCAGTGGCAAAAGACCGGGACGGACTCGTGACATATTTAGAAAATACAATTGAAAAAAAAGTGCTTGTTGAATGGAAAGGCTGAAGGAGAAAGGAGGGACGAGGAAGACTCTCAGACGTTTGACTTGGAATCTGGGCGCACAGAGGTACCATCTCCTGGGCAGGAAGAAACACGAACATAAAGCTCTCAGGAGCAAGCAGCTTCCTGTGTCCCAGCGTCAGGGAGTCCCCATCCCCTTTTATTAAACCTTATTTTATAATAAAAAAGAAACTTTTTACCATTAAAAAAAGACAATAATACAATAAATACCCATCACCTAGATTCAACAATTCTTCAAAAATTGTTAAAAGTTTGCCACATCTCTTCATATATACATAACCTATATTATATATAGTTGTATATTTTATTTTTATTTTCATTGTCATAAACTCATTTTAAACAGACTATAGACATCATTACATTTACCTTTAAACATTTTAGCCCATATCACCAAAAAATATTTAGCTAAACAATCACAATACCATGGTCACACGTCAAAAATTAATACCTAATATCATCTAATAATGAATCTATATTAAAATCTCCCTAACAGTTCCCAGAATTGGTTTTCAGATTTTTTTTTCAATACAGGATTCAAGTAACGACCACAAAGTATTTTTGTTATGTCTCTTAAGTCTCTTCAAATCTACAGCAGTCCTGCTCACGTTGTCTGAGACGCTGACTTGTTAAAGCGACCAAGTCAGATGTCTGGCATAATGCCCTATCATCTGGATTTGTCTGCTGGTTTCATTACTGTGTCATTTAACTTGTTCCTCCACTCCCTGCATGTCCAGTCAGTTCTAAAGTCCTGGCCAGAATTAAATTCAACATTTTTGAAGAGCATGTCATTGGTGAAGCCCTGTCACTCATATCTCATCTAATCGGTGTCAAGATTTTGGTTTCCAGATACCATCCCCCTGTCACGCTCGTAAACAAAGCTTGACTGATCCCAGGTGTAGGTTGAAGGATGAGGAAACCTTGTTCCAGAAAGCATAGAAGCACCCAGATACTAATGGGTCATGTCAACAGGACACAACAGCCAATGTAAGGGGAGCCCAGCTGGTCAAATCTGGGACACTTTGAGCATCAAAAAGAAGGACTGGAATTGATTAAATAAAACACATTGAATATATAAATCTATAATACGCAACCATAATACTGAAAAAAAAACGAAAATCCTAGGTCACTGTTTGGAGCAGCAATGGCCCAGATACTGTGGTGGCAATTTCTCTTACTGGCATCTCCATCTGGCCCACAGCTCTCTGTCCTGAATCCAAATGACTCTGGCCTTGACTGAAACTTGGACTATGGCCCCAGCTAGCCCTCATGTGTGTCTGGAATTGCTAAAGATGATATGGGAACTGAAACTAGATTTTGGCTAACATCTAAGGCCTGCTGCAGAAGTCATTATAAATGAAACAGATCGTGGAACAGAACAGGGATGATGGAAACAATTTGTGCAAAACATAGATGCAGGAAGATGGAGTTCAAAAGGGGACATTACGTATCCTTTTTCTTTTTCCTTTCGGCAGAAAATAAGGATATCAGATAGAGACTCCTGAAACAAGTTCCGTTTGGATCTTAACCAAATCTTAATTCTCCTGTATCTTTACCAGCAATCTGAGAGCCCCGTGTGGGGTCCTTCTTTCCTCCTCTTCATGTACAAGCCTTTGTTGAGAGGCCTGCCCCAAATTCTATTGGAATAGTATCATTCCTTAGTATAAAACAGAGTTTTAGTCAGGTTTTGGAAAGCCGCTGTCATACCTTCTCTGCTGACTCTGGACAGGCTCTCCGTGTTTTGTTTTATACCAAATACACTATTTAGCTCGGAAACAATTTTGAAAGTTGATCCCATTAAACAGTGATCTTGAACACTGTTTAAACAGGAGTTTTCAAATACACTTCAGAAAAGTAGCGTTTACATTCATCTCCAAGTCTGAGATTAAGAAACCATTAGCTGGTTTACACTTGGTTTCAATACTGGTTTTTGACGCTCGAATAGTTTTACTATGTAGACGTGAAATATTGTATTCAAATATCAAACATTCAAAGTGTCCCTGACTGTGCAGACAGAGGTGGAGGGAACGAGGAACTCAGGCCCGAAACCAGTCGACATAGCAGGCTGTGTCTCGTCGCCACCGTGGGCGACAGGGAAGAGAGTGCAGCGGGGGTTTCAAATATGGCCAGGGAGATGCTTCCTAAAAATTCGTCTCTACTTAGCATAAACCTGTTTTGTTTTTTTTATGTGACTTTGGTTTTTTTGTGTGTCCCCACTAAGGGGAAGATATAGAACAAAAAAGGTAGGGTGGTCTTCTGTGGTTGTGATACAGGGCCAGCCACGCACACTTTTCAAAGTTGTGGTGGACACTCTGGAGCAGGAAAGGAATTGTCATTTCACTTTCCAGCCAAGTTCTTTCCACACAGAAGACCGCTTCCTGAGAATGAAAACTGCAGTCCTGCACACCCCCACGGACACCTCAGAGTGCAGTTTAGCTAGCAGGAAACCACGCTCCTCTAAAGGTTAGGATTACTGCACGGGATTTTAAGATTTCAGTAAATCTCAATGCCACCTGCCAATACATTCCCAGTTCAGAATTCATCGTTTTCTAAATTAACTCTCAACAAAGACTCTAATAGAGGTGTGACTTTGTGTTCACTGCAGAAGTCGCTGATGCTGCGTTAGGCTGACTCCGCACTTCTCAGGATGAACTGGGCTGCTCTCCCATAGCCAGTCTGTACCTGCTTTGCCTTCCAATCCTTGTATGGATTGCTCAACATTAACTTCTAAACATACTGAATAGCAGGTTTGTCAATTATGTAAGGGACACCCGGGAGCACCACGAGCATAAGGTACATAAGTCTTGAGGGGAAAAAGCCCTTTTTTGTGTGTGTATTTTTACTGCATTTACAGAGACAAAGAGGTGAGCCATGATTCTACTGGCTATGCAATCAACAGAGCTGTATTAATTGACACATAATATACAAGCTCCAGGGTCACGTATATTTCTTAGCAGCAGAATTAAGAGCTTGATTTGTTCTCACCAATTACATAAATGGTCACCGCTGTAAGCAGAGTCCCTGACTGTGAACTAACATATGACTCAGCTGCCAAGGTCCTGTTAGAGTGGGAGCAGCCTATCTATTTCATCTTAAAAAGAACATTCTCAGTGAATCTCAGTGGTTTAGACAGTGTGGCAAGCAACTTAAGTCATCTTTACCTACAGTTTCCACACTCGCTGTTACGGAGGCTAGAATCTAACATTCCTTTAGTAAGCCCCCTAGAAAATGGCTTTTCTTTGGAGACAAGATTCCTTGGCAAGAAGTTGAATTCAATAAATAGGACACCCAGCAGATGACATGATATTATAAAGAGCGAACCCCAAAGTTTCCATGAAAACACTATTCGAACTCATACATGAATTCAGTAAAGTAGGAGGGTACAAAATTAATATTCAGAAATTGGTTGCATTTTTATATACCAATAACAAACTATCAGAAAGAGAAATTAAGAAAACAATCCCATTTACAATTGCATCCAAAAAAATAATAAAATACTTAGGAATAAATTTAACCAAGGAAGTAAATACCCTCTACTCAGAAAATTATAAGACATTGAAGAGAGAAATTAAAGAAGATACAAATAAATGGAAACATATACCATGCTCATGGATAGGAAGAATTAATATAGTTTAAATGTCCATACTACCTAAGGCAATATATAGATTCAATGCAATCCTTATCAAAATACTAATGGCATTTTTCACAGAACTAGAACAAATAATCTTAAAATTTATATGGAACCATAAAAGACCCCTAATAGTGACGGCAATTCTGAGAAAGAAGAACAAAGGCTGGAAGTATCATGCTACCTGATATCAAATTATACTACAAGGCTATATAGTATTCTAAACTCATGGGATTGGCATAAAAATAGACACATAGATCAATGGACCAGAATAGAAAACCCAGAAATAAATCCATTCCTATATGGTCATTTAATCTATGACAAAAGAGGCAAGAATTTACATTGGGGTAAAAACAGTCTATTTAATAATGGTGCTGGGAAACCTGGACAGATACATGCAAAAAAAAAAAAAAAGAAAGAAAGAAAGAAAGAAAGAAAGAAAGAAACTGGATCACCTTCTTACACAATACACAAGAATAAACTCAAAATGGATTAAAGACTTAAATGTAAGACCAGAAATCATAAAATGTCTAAAAGAAAATATAGGAAGTAAACACTCAGACATTATCCTTAGTAATAGTTTTACTGATATATCTTCTTGGGCAGGGGAAACAAAAGAAAAAAATAAACAAATGGGACTACATCAAATTGTTTTCACAGCAAAGGAAACCATCAACAAAACAAAGGCATGAATGGGAGAAGATATTTGCCAGTGATACATCTGATAAAGGGTTAATATCCAAAATTTATAAAACAACTCATACAACTCAACACCAAAAACACAAATAATCCAATTAAAAAATGAACAGAGGACCCGAATAGACATTTCTCCAAAGAGGATATACAGATGGCAAATAGACATATGAAAGGATGCACAACATCACTGATCATCAGAGAAATGCAAATAAAAACCACAATGAGATATCACCTCACCCCAGTCAAAATGGCTATCATCAATAAGACAAATAGTAACAAGTGTTGGAGAGGCTGTGAAGAAAAGGGAACCCTCATGCACTGTTGGTAGGATTGCAAATTGGTGCAGCCGTTATGGAAGGCAGTGTGGAGGTTCCTCAAAAAATTAAAAATAGAACTACCTTACGACCCAGCAATTCCACTCCTCAGTATTTTTCCAAAGAAATCCAAAACACTAATTCGAAAAAGTATATGCACCTCTATGTTTATTTCAGCACTATTCACAATAACCAAGATATGGAAACACCAAAATGCCCATCAACAGACAATTGGATGAAGAAATTGTGGTATATTTTTACAATGGAGTATTACTCTGCCAATAAAAAAGAATGAAATCTTACCATTTACAACAACATGGATGGACCTAGAGGATATTATGCAAAATGAAATAAGCCAGACTGAGAAAGACAAATACCATACGATCTCACTTATATGTGGAATCTAAAGAACAGAATAAATGAGCAAACAAAACAAATGGACTCATAGATACAGAGAACAAACTGATGGTTACTAGATGGGGGGATGGGGTTAGGGGGGAGAAGGTGAAGGGATTAGAAAGTACGACTTGGTAGTCACAACATAGGTACGGGGATGTGAAATACAGCATGGGGAATACAATCAATGATGTAAAGACTATGTTGGGTGTCAGATGGGTACTGGACTTATTGGGGGGAATCACTTCATAGATTATATAAATGCCTAACCACTGCACTGTACACCTGAAACTAATAAACAAACGAACAAACAAATAAATAAATAGGTTGCCCAAATGAGGTTCCCACCCCAATCACAGGCAGCACTATGACTACGCCACTACCTGAAGTGCTTATGCTAGTAGGCTCATGGCCACAGGAGTCTGCTGAAACATGACACGCTTAGCTTGGAAACAGTTTCTTGAGTTCCAGCTCTTCTGTGCGAGCAGTTCTCTCTACCACTGTGAAGGTGCCCTCTTCCCAGCAGCCCCATGTCCACTGGGCTCTGTCTTATGGAGTTCCTGGCACTTAGGTGATGGCTTTAGCTGATCAAAAAGCAGTTTGAGGAGAAGTTCCCGGAATACAACACCCATGGAAGAACTGCTCACGGACTCGATCGTTTCCTTTGTGAGAACTTCATCAAACTGTGTCTTCAGATGTGTTTTAGGACAGAACTCGGGGTATTGACGTTTCTGTCAGATTCCACTTCTTCGTCTTCGTCAATTACTGTCGTCAGAGTCCGGCAGCCTCCTCTGGGCAGCGTCCCCTGGCGCCTCTCCAGGTGCCTGACCCATTGCTTCACAAGGAAATTCTCCCGTCCAAGTGCAGAAAGGCCCCCGGTGCACAGAGCCGTGACATTGGGACCCGCACAGCGCTGTTCCAGTCGGACTTGTTCTCTTACTGGACATTCTCTGTCCCCACCCTCCTCTGCCTGTTTCTTTGCTCAGTGACCTGAAGCTCTTCTTGCCCTAGAAGCCTGCCAGGGCAGTTCAGGGCAGCTAGACCCACAGCCCATCTGCCTCCGCAGGGCACCCATCTCTGGCCAGCATATCCCCCAGGCCGTGAGCTGCAGCCACAGTCACTGTCCAGCCCTGGCCCCCAAATGCATTTTTATTGGATTAGAATCCCCACTGCTTGTGTTCTCCCACAGATGGGGTTGTGGGAGGACCCCAACTGCATAAGAATACTGGACAAGAAAATTTCTTAACTTGAATAATAGAATGTCAACATCATCCCTGCTGCTTCTGACTTCCCCAACACATAAATGCTTGTTTAGCCACGCTTATTTACCAGGTCCTTGTAGAGAAGAATTATTACGGTTTGCTATCCACTACATCAAATGCTCCACTCAGAGAAGTGACATTTAATGTAGAGAAGATGTTGGAAGACAGCTATTCTTAATTCAGCTGTGCATAAGAACCACTTGAGAGCATTTTAATTAAAAGTTGATTCCCTATACCCCTCCCTGGAAGTTTCTGATTTGGTAGGTCTAGAATTTGCAAACAACTGAGCTGGTTGTTGGAACCACTGGCTAAGGAGCTTATCTCTGTCCTCATCTAGCTGTGCCCTCCTATGGCAGGATAATGATTGAAGTGTTCATGCTTCTTTCCTGTTATTTTTTTCTTCCCACATGGACCTCTGTAACTCCAAGAGACTGGCTTGCCTCACTCTTAAGTTTCTACTGGGGTTGAAAGCAGAAGTGGCCTGAAGTCAAACCCTCTTGCTGTCTTTTGTGAAAGCCTCAATCCACTGAGGGAATGTCATTAGGTTCTCCAGGGTGAAGACGATGGAGCAGGATCACACAGTGGGAATTCTCCCAGACTCAGCACGTCCTCCCATGGCAGAGAAGTGTGCTTATCTCTGGGAGAGTGACAGGGACTCAATGAGGAGAGGCTGCAGGTATATGTAGGCAGGCCCATCTTAGACCCTGGAATTGCAGGCTTGACAAGAGCTTGTGCCCTCAGAGAACAGCATGGAAGTGTATTAGAGTAACTCACAGAGCAGAGCCAGCATGACATAGATATATGTGGACTTAATACAGGGAACAGGCTTCAGCACTCACGGGGTTCACTAACCAATCTCTGAAAAGCTTTCTGGAGCCCAGAGCCCACAGGCTGGTCAGAAGGAAGGTCATGAGCCGGCTGGAACCCCACAAGGCCAGGCTGACCCACACTGATTCTTGTTGCCTCTGACCTTGGTGACAAGAGGATCCTGCAGAGGCCAGGGTCCTTTGTCAAGGACCTAAACACACACACACACACACACACACACACACACACACACACACACACACACAGCAGACTCAGGAGTCAGAAAAACCAAAAGAAGATCTAGGGGGAAAGGAAAGCAATTGCGGCCAAGTTGCTACCTCACGCCAGTAAGATGAACCAACAGATCAGAAACAATGTGTGTGTTTCTTCAAAATGGCTGCTGCTTTCCTTCCATCCTCCAACTGTCAGGAGAGAATCTCCTGTGGCTCATGTTGACAGGAAACAGGAAAGGGGATTCTGGGAAATGTCGGTCAGCCGGATGAAGCGGGCACATGGGGAAGCCTTCACGGGAAGCAGCAGAGGCACCGGCAAGGACAAAGACGGAGGCCCACCCCGAACACTGTGCTCTGTGAAAGGGGGTCATCCCTTGCACGATCCATGAGGAATCCCAATAATCATGATCAATCATTAGAAGAAACAATAATATGATCACCACCGTTATGTTTGTTATTGGAAATCCACGTCACTAATATCAAGGGCATCCTCTAGATAAGATCTATATAGAAAACCAAAGTCAAAATGGCTGGAAGATGCCCCAGACTGAAATAGGCAAGAAACCCATGGGCCATTCAGGTTCAGAGGATTTGAAGATTTCTGAGCAGTCTGAGGATTTCTGAGCAGTCTCCTGATATTTGAGTTAGAACAGTGTGTTCTGACATCATTAGGACATCCTGCAGACCACACTGTCCTTTCCCACCCTAACAGCTGTCCATAACAACCTCCCTAATGTGGCTGTTTCTTCCCTGGCCAGAACCCACCCAATTGCCATTCTATCAATGTCTGGGACCCTTGGTCCATCCTGTCCCAGAGTCTGTGAAGTTCGTGACCCCACTCAGAGACTCCCATACAAACCACTCAAACAAAGGGTTGAAACTCAGTCTGCTAGAACTGAATTTTTTTAAGGAGATCATCCCTGGTCCAGCTTCCAAGTCCTTTTGGAAAAATGCTTTCATCTATGTTAAATTCTACAAAAATCCATTTCTCAAATCCTAATAGAACTAATAAGTTTCTTTTTCTTCCTCTGACATCACCTGCTGTATTCCATTGCTGTCAGCACACCGTTCTTATAATTTGACAAAGCAGTTTACCCAAATTGTATGGAGATAAGGCAGAGACCCAGCCCGTAAAGCCTGTGGGTTTTATAGAGTGTGTTTTCTAAACACTGTCTTATGTCTCAGAGACTTTGTGCCTTGGGGGTTGAGAGCTAAAGATTTAGCCTTATACTAGTGGGGAAGCCCAAGGCCTTGGGACTTGAACTCTGCCATGAACCAAGAGTGTGACCCTGAGCAAGTTAGTACGCTTGCTGAAGAACAGTTTCTTCATCTGTCAAAGGGAAATACTGTTATCTGTCTCTTAGGGGGAGTCTCCCAATTAAACACCACGTGGGCATTCAGTTAATTAAGGCTGTGTTTCTGATGATTGGTGTTGACACAAGTACCACCCATGTGTGTGCACAAAGTTACAGATATTATTTCTTTAAAGGCATTATATAGACATACTGTCTTATATAAAACAGTTACATATAAATACTCTTTTACTGTCTAGTCCATATGTATCCTTGCCTTGTGTGATGTCTAAAGTCATAATCAAATATAATACTTCAAGGAAGGCAATGAGTAAATAATCTCTCAAGAAATTCTTCCAAGAATGTGAAATAGAGAAAAGAGATAAAAAGGAGAATCTCCTTTTATCAGCAAAAAAGCCGCAAAATTATAGCTTTTTCAGTGCCTGAAAGTAGGATGCCCACTTGGGTGATTGGTATTTTACGTGTCCTTGGCACCAGTAGAGTCACTGCTTTAAACAACTACTGATGAGTACTAACCAAAGTTTACTTTGGTCATCAGCTCATTGTAATTTGGGCATGGGAATGGCAAGGAGGGGGTTGACAGAAAAGAGAGAGAATGCTAAATTTCCTTGCTGGAGATTCTTCCATCTTGGATTACTGGCACTCAGGGTAGCCACTACCCTGGAAAGAGATCTGGCTCTGAAAACCAGGACCATGTGCAGCTTTGGCTGTGAAGATGATGACTAGGGCACAAAGGCCCCTGGAGGATGACTACTAGTTTGAAAGAGAACCAAGCTTGGGGCCCTAAACTATGCTCCTCACTGGATTATGAGCAGCTGGGTTTTCTGAAGTACCCGGAGCTGGGTACAGGTTCTCGCTGCAAAGGCGTGGAACCCCTCCTCCAGGGACAGAAGGGCAGGACATGGAGCCTTGACACAGGGAGGACAGGTGCAAATTTGAATGTCACCATCTCTGTGGTTTAGATACTTTCTGTCCAGGCCCCGTGTCCTCAGGTCTGGGGTAGGAGGTCAGAAGGAGAGGGCACAACCCAAACCAAATACATTGCTGGACTGACTATGGTGATCACTTCTTTAGGTCTATAGGTGTCAAATAACTATGGTGTACCCCTGAAACTAATATAATATTGTATGTTAGCTGCACTTTAATAAAACATTTTAAAAATAAAGAGCAAATAAAGATGAAAACATCTCTTTCATTAAAAATCTCTATAAGGCATGAGGACTCAGGAGTGTAGTCTTATGCAATTTATGAATACAGAGAATAAAATATGTAGGATGACAGGTCCTTTTCTTACTAGGACCGGTGGACTAAGCCACCAAAACTAGAGAAAAAACGAGAGGAAGAGGCAAATGTGAGTTGGCAACCTCATTAAACATTGACAGCATTTAAGTTGTTTCATGTAATAAGTACAGATACCATACTCACTATTTACCAGGCCCTGTCTGAAGCACTTTACAAATAATCACTCATTTCGCTGTCATGACGACTATGAAGTGAGGATTATCTTTCGCTCCACCTCAGATGGACCTTCACTCATTTCATCATACCATAGTCATTGGGTATTAGTAGCTCCCACAAGTCAGAACAAAAATAAGAGAAAAAGTGAACAACGTGAGTACATGCAACCATGAGACACACCTCCAAAGGGTTCTGAGTCTATCTTGGAAGAATTTGAAGTGGCTGGATTGGCCCCTTTGCTTATACTGTTGGTTCTGGGGATTTAAGGAACCCAGATGTCATGTTGCCTGAAAACATGACTTAAAATGATAGTGTCAACCCCAACAATGCTTTATAGCAAAGGTCACCAACTCAGATTCGTGGGAGGGCCGGGCAGGTAACACGATGAATGTTTCTAGTCTGGTGTAGAAATACAGTGCCTGCCCCTTATAAAGAAGGAAACAGCTCTCAGTTCCAGCCAATTTGCTCAAATTCTCCATTTTCTTCCAAGAGAAGCTGCAAATCCATATTTTATGTTAAATCTCCATATTGTTAAGTGTTGACAATGAATTCAATTGTTTATAACACTGTGTAGGTTAAAGTCTGCTAGTCTGTCCTGGGTCTCGGGTGCCACTGTGCACTCTGCCCTGTGGCCTTTGTGCCGTGGCCACATGGCGACAGCCCATCAAGGGCTCCGAACTGTGTGCACGTCATGCTCCCTCTACGGGACTGCAGTGGGCACAGAGATTTCTTTCCAAACATTTGAAAGCACTTCTTGAAAGGTGCCAGCCTCATTTACTCCTGTGGAATCTGTGGGAGAGGAAGTACACAGTACACTGCATAATTGTTTCCCAGTGATCAAAAGCAAGATGACTCTGAGGTTTCTCTCACCAGCTCCAGGGCACGCTCTTCCCCAGTCTGCCTGGCATTCGTCTCCTGACTGACGACTAGCATAAGCGACTCAGAACAGCTCATTTCCTGCCAGCTTCTGCCCCGTGACCCCATCGTTGGGTCTCCCAGGGCTCCCAGCATGATGGCTCACATCAGTCTTGGTCGTGCCACTTGGGTCTGTCTGCTGTGGGTCCCCACGGTCCCCCAGTCGCTTCCATCACCGGGATCATGCCTTCTGGGTCACCGCTGAGTAATTCACCTTGGCCAGGTGTCCCACACAAATCCCTAGATGGGGGCCAGTAACCCACAAAGTCCTTTTAGATTCTCTTGATGTGGGAGTGAATAAATGCCCTTTGGCATTTTGTCACTTTATGTGATTGACCATACCATCTCCTTCCAATCTCCCAGAAGCCCTGACTTCTGCGAGACTGCACATATGTCCTTGCTTCTGACGGTGCTAGTCCTGCCTCTGCCCTGTGGGCTCTCAGTCACCCCTCAGGTGGCTCCCACGTAACTGGGACCCTTCTCTCCGTGTCCCTGCTGGGCTCTCCTGTGGTGGCCGAGGGACCTGAATAAACTGGGCTCAACACAAAGAGCATGATCAGTGGGGTTCTGTGGCCCAATAAACTTGGAAGATGCTCTGCTGGTTGATGTCCCATGTTCCTAAAGTCACTTACCCTCTGAAAGACTCCTTTAGAGAAGTCTGTGAAAGGTCAAATATTGTGTGGATCATACCCCGGGAAAGCCGTTCTGAGGAGAAACAGACCAACTGAAAGAATCCTAGATTGGACTGTATTTCGGGGAGAAGACTGGAAGGGCCATGGGTGAAGGCCCATACTTCTTGATCTTGAAATATTATAAAAGCTCAGAAGTCAGCGAGAAATTTCTCTGAGTCACTGGGATGTGCTGTGGCTTAGTCACTTAACACTAGTTAATAGAACACGTGACACAATTTATGTCCTTACGAAGTTCTTTCTTTTTGCTCCAGTCTCTGGCTGGGTCTGCCACAAAGCTCCAGTGGAAAAAGCTCAATTACTGTATACTTCTGTTTGATTGCTGTGATGACATGTGACAAAAGAGGTGTAAATGAAGCAAATTGGACATAAAGCTTGATAGAACATTCAGAACCTTGCATAAAAGTTTGTCAGTCATAAAGGAGAAATGAGATGTGAAAAGATCCAAAACAATAACTTTTGGAAAAATGAACATCAGTGAGCAGAGAGAGAAGAGCCAAACAATATGAGAAAGGAGAGCCCTGCAGAGAAGGAAGACAACAGGTACCGCATGTGCTCGTCATGGTGGCCGGATGACAGGGAGCCCTCACATTTGTCCACGGCACTCATTCAGTGAGCTGCCATCATTCTCGTGAATTCTCACACGAGCCCCCAGGTGAGCCCAGTAAAGACAAGTTGTGCTCAAGGCCGCACAACTAGTAAGTGGTGGTGACAGCCCTAGAGCTGTGTGTAAAAGAAGAGTATGGTTAAAAGTGTCACACACCCCAGGAACACAAGCAAATGAGAAAAACTGGGAAGCAGTTTGGGTTCGGCAGTTAAAAATTTTGGAAAGTGCACTTCAAGTTGAGTCACAGAATCAGAAACCAGATTATTGGTGACAAGGCAGTGACTGGATGGAAAGAACTTAGAAGTAGTTGGATATACAGCAGTTATTTAAGAAATTGGACCTCAAAGGAAACTGAACTTTCTGGAAGTACCTTTGTAAATGCTGAATCTACATACTTGTCGAGGCCAGTGTTCTAGATTGGCTACACTGGTTGCTTTAACAACCCCCAAATCTCAGTGGCTTAAAACCATAGACGCTTATTTCTTGCTCTCATTAGAGTCCAGTGAGGTTTGTGGAGGGAGGGGGAGCTCCCCGCTCCACATAGTTGTTGAAAAATCTGGGTTACTTGTAGCACATGGCGCATCCATCTTCTGAGACCTCAGTATCCTCTACTGAATCTATGACTCTTGAGGCGAGGAAAGAGATTTCAGTGGAAGATGGGGAGCAGGGAGGAGTCAGGGCCAGGCTTCCAGGTGGTAGGCTGTGGCCAGATGGCTATCTGGGGAATGTGGTTTTGGAGTGTGGCTGGCACAGCTGGGACCTCTCTGCCCTGACTGTCCTCCCTCTGCTCACTGGGTACGTGGTAGAAGGAAGAGGTTCAGATGCTTAGACACCCTGGTTTCTTTTCCACTCGCATCTCAGAAATGAACTTGAAGTTGAGTGCTGATTTAGGCCGCACTTCTCCCCTACCTCGTCTCCCCCTACCGGCCCACAGCTGGCCTCGACCTGCAGTGCTGGACTTCTGTTCAGGAGACTGGTGGCTCTGCACAGGCCCCGAAGTAAGAGAAGTGATTTTGGGGATACTTGCCCCTTCGAAACTTCTAGCTGAGCATCAGTGCATAGGAATACGGGCTCTTGTTACCAGATCTTCACAATTTTCACAAAAAAACCCAAAATCTGGATTTTTATTTGAAAACTCATAATTTTATGAAGTGGGCTCAAATTGTGAGCCCAATTTGACCCCAGGGTAAACTATTTTCTGTCTCTAGTTTAGATTCTGTGATGTGACTCCAGATACTCTAACTGCCTCACCACTGTGGTCCTCAGAGGCCAGAGGGGCTCCCTGAGTAGCCACATGACCAGGGCAAGGGAACTGGGGCAAGGGGCAAATGCACCCAGGAGAAGCACCACTGACAAACCTGACCTTGAAAAAACTACTAGATGCTGAATGACGCCCAAAAGTGCCAGAACAAAATGCCACCTCTAGTGCATGCAGTCTAGAGCGTTCCAAGGCTAGGCTGGAGACAGGGTACACAGAATCCCTTCCTCAGGGGCACCTTGACCTCATTACCTCCTGGATCCCTGCATACTTTTGCCAAACTGCCCCACATCCAGGTTCCAGTATACCCGGCTTTATTCTGTGCAGCAATGTAAGTCTGAGCCATGTGATTTCAGCAAGGACTGACACGTAGAGAAGGGCACTTGTACATAAATGAGTTGCCGAGCGCCAATCCTGATTTCTTTGCATGTGATATTTATTGCATCTATGATATCCAGACCTGCAGTTTTGACTCTTCTCACCTCAACTTAAATCTCAGTTGAAAAAACCTTCTGATCAAGTTGCAAAGGGATTTACCCAAAAGGAAAAGAGAAAGACTAGAAATAACTCTAGTAATGAATTGGAGTTAGATGTTCTTAACTTGGGAATTTTTAATATATCAATCCATAGCTAGATATAGAAATAGTGACAGATGTCATAGACGTGTGTATATTAAGACATATGTGTATACATACATATATTTTCAGCTCTGTCCACTGAAGGGGCCCAGAAGCAATGAGCACACTGTGCTCAAATCAAACTTGGTGTCTAAAGTCTAAATGTCATCCTTCACTGGAAAGGAACCAGCGCTCCTCAGAGAAACAGCTAATTCTATCTCTGGGTTAGGAAGAGCACAACTTTCTTTTTTTTTTTTTTTTGGCCAGAAAATGTAAAAATGGGCAAAGAATTACAAGGACAAAAAAAAAAAAAAAAAAAAAAAAGCCAGCTTAAAGCCCCCGCTGGCCAAAACTAGAAAAGGCAATCATCTAAATGCATCATGGGCATGCCACTATCTCACGCCATGTGGGCAATGCAGAGACCCTACATGGAGTTGCCAGGGCCCGGCTGCAGAATCCAAGGCCAGCATTGAATTTGAAATATGTAAAATGGGCACAGAAATCCTTTAGCAACACAAACAATTGTGCCGTCAGGGAAAGAGCCATTGGTAAGAAAGGTCACCTGACAACCTATGCGACAAGCAAATTCCAGCCACATCTGACAGCTGTGCTACACAGTGAAGGTGGGTAGAGAGCCGGGTGCTGTCAGACATTTCGATCCCACTGGGCAAGATGATTAGGACAGGTTCCCACCTCTCGCCAGGCCACAGATGGACCCTAGTCTGATTTTTGGTGCTCTGTCTTCATCTGAGAATAAGAAAGGAAAATGAGTGCTTGAGACACCACGGCTCAAACACTTCCTTCTTGCTGGTTAGGGCCGACACTAACCTCAAATGATCCTCCTACTTGCTAAGAACGAACAACAGCCTGTCACCCTGGAGACTGCCAAGAAGCAGGCCCACGGCCGGGAGGCTGTCGTGTGTGTGTGGAGTGTCCTGCATTCATGCAGAAAGGTCTAAAGAGGGCGTGTGACAAACACTATTCATTAGCTGGCCTGCAGCCTCCAGAACAGAAGAGCCACAGGTCTGTGTGCTCTACAGACCCCTCACGAGCCCTTTGTGCCCCAGTGGTGTCGACATGCTCCTAAAAGCAATGTTTAAGTCAAGCCGAAGGTTAGAATTAAAATGTGCTATTGCAGAGATGACAGATGCTCTGCTCCCACCCACGTGTACTCTTGTGACAAGGCCCGTCAGGAAGGCCCCTTCCTCTCCTGACTCAGTCCAAGTACTACTTAATGTTGAGTAACTGTGCGTTGTAAGAAAAGTGACCAGTACCATGTTTTTTGTTTATTTCAAAAAGTTTTGTCTGTTTAAAAGGAAGACCTGCTTGTGATGAGTCTGTGATAGATGAATTCTTGGCCTGAATTGTTGAAACTGCTCCCTGGTTACACTTTGGAACGTAATTTTGGACATCTAGTGGGCTGTTTTGAAAGTTATTTTCTAACTTCTATCATTGATAAATGAAGAAAACTATTGTATCTTTTGAAACAATCCAAATGGATTGAGTCTGTAATTCTCTATTTTGAAATATACACACAATGTGGGATTACAACCCACTGATAAAATTATAACCAATAGATCCATATTAATAGAAATAAATGCTGAGACAAGTAAAGAGTTAACAGGAGCGGGCTTGTGGGCTAACAGGAACGAGCTAAACATTAAATCACTTGGCTCTGACTCCTCTGGCTAGCACTGCACCTCCAAGCAGACAAGCACCTTACATCCATCATAGGTGGGAACAGAACAGTTCCCAATCGCAAGAGCAACCCCCTGCAAGCTGACATCCATCATAGATGGGAACAGGGCAGTTCCCAGGAGAAGCCGAGTGTAATGGCAGCTCCCCTGCAAGCTGACAAGCACCCTACATCCTGCACGGAAAACTATAAAACCCCAGCACTCCTCATCGACGCAGCTGTCGCCACCAGACTCTGTCTGCCCTGGCAAACTTCTGCCGGTATCTCTCTTACCCCTCTGTCTCGGCAGCTCTTTCTGTCAGACTGAACTGACAAAACTCCTCTTGCTAGTTCCAAACAGAACTCTCTCTTTCTCCCTTTTTGACTTTCAATAAATCTTTTCTTACTCTTCTTGTAGAGTCTCGTAAATGCTTTTACATTCTGTGAACGACCAGGGGTTTGTTCTATGCCATATAGTAAGTTAATAAATACAAAGGGGAGAAAGGAAAGTCTTTATAATAGAACGGTGACTCATCCATGTGGAAGGAATGATGAAAATAACCACTCAGCAACCATCACAGTTTATGGGCGTGAGGTTTGCTGAATGGAGGTCTAAGGAACAGGAACGTTTCAGGACTGTCCACAAAACACTGGTCAGACACAAAGGGGAAAGTAGGGGCTTTCTGTGAAGAAGCTGGCAGACACTGACTTGCCCAGGTGACCACGATTAGCCTTTTCATGGCACCAGCCAACTTCCTGTGCCCACTGACACGATGTACTGAGAGGGCCCAGCATCACATCTATGCTCTTTCTGTTGTAATGTCATGTGTGTGGTTTTAACGTGTTACTCCATGATATTCGTGACACTGAGCACTTAACATATGGATCTGTTAGCCATTAGAACTTGTGTGAGGTGCTCATTCAAGTATTTTGGACGTATTTGATCGGTTTGTGTTTCTTGGATTTGTAGGCTGTCCCGGCTGAGAATCTGTATTGTCTATTGGACACAGCACTTGTGGGGACAGAGGCAGGAGTGTAGTTTCCAGGCTCTTGGCCTCACATAGAAAGGTGCTGGCTCAGGTAGTAAACGGCCATCAACTGTGATTGGATGGCCATCAGCTGTGGCTAGTTGGCCGTCAGCTGTAACCAGTGAGCCATTGGCCACTAATATAACGGCTGTGGCTAGGCTAGCAGAAAAATGGGGGCTAGCAGGAAGTCTGGCGGCTGGGCTGGCAAGCACGGATTGCAGTTAGGATGGCGGTTTGCAGACCGTGTGGATCCAGCCTCCAGTGAGACTATAGTGTCGCCAGCAAGAATATACTAATATGACTCCCCTACTTACGGCTCCGTGGGTGTTCCTTTTTGGCCTCATCATATCCTGCGTTCTTGTGTGGGGAGCGGGAGCAGAGACCCCACTGGACGCCCCGCATGACAGCATTATTACCCAAGCCCAGTGGCATTGTCACGTGGGGCGGCATGCGGGGTCTCTGGTCCCACTCCCCACATAAGAACACAGGATATGGTGAGGCCAAAAAGGAACACCCACGGAGCCATAGATAAGGGAGTCATACCACTATATTCTCGCTGGCGGCTGAGTTGGAGACACAGGAAGCAGAAGCCACACTATCCGCTACCTGCCATCCACCTCACTCTGCCAACCAACCAACTCCTTGCTAACTGCAATCCGCGCTTGCCAACCACCATCTTCTTGCTAGGCTCCGTTTTCTACTAGCATAGCCACAGCAGTTCTATTAGTGGCCAATGGCTCACTGGTTACAGCTGACAGCCAACTAGCCACAGCTGATGGCCATCCAATCACAATTGATGGCCATTTACTACCCGAGCTAGCACCTTTCCATGTGAGGCCAAGAGCCTGGAAACTGTACTCCTGGCTCTGTCCCCACATTTTGATAGAAAAAAAAAATCGTTTTATTTCAAATAAAATCAAACTTACCCATTTTTTTTTACTGTATGGATAGCGGTTCTTATGCTGTGCTTAACAGTTCATGACCTACCGAGGGTCATAAAGACATCCTCCCATGTTTTCTTCTAGAGCCGGTTTTGCCAGCCTTGGCAGTATTGACATTTGGGGCTAGATAATTCTTGGTTGTAGGGACTCTCTTATGCATTGTCACACATTTAACAACATTCCTGGCCTCTGGATTTCAACAGCATCTCCTCCAGGTTGTGATAAATGTCTCCTCCAGTGTGGGGACAGAGCTCCAGAGAGTAGTTTACAGGCTCTCGGCCTCACGTGGAAAGGTGCTGGCTTGGGTGGTGGATGGCCGTCGGCTGTGGCTGATTGGCTGTCGGCTGTGGCCAGTTAGCCGATTGGCCGCCGGTATAACTGCTGCGGCTACGGAGGATTGCCGAGGATTGCCGAGGAGAGCCGAGGACTGCCGAGGACTGCCGAAGAGCCGAGCAGAGCCGAGGAGAGCGGAAGGGGAGAGCCGAAGAGAGCGGAAGAGGAGCCGAACAGAGTCGAGAGAGTGGAGGAGAGTTGTCAGTCGGTTGGCGGAAAGGCAGATGGCAGGTCGTGCATCCGGTGAACCCAGCCTCCAGTGAGACCATAGTGGTATGACTCCCCTACCTATGGCTCCGTGGGTGTTCCTTTTTGGCCTCACCATATCCTGCGTTCTTGTGTGGGGAGCGGGAGTAGACACCCCGCAGGCCGCCCTGCCTGAAAAATGGCGCGGCGAGCAGGCCTCCGTGCACGACATCCAGGTTGTGATAAATGTCTCCTTGGGCCAACAAGCCCTTGGTTGAGAACTGCTGTTCTAGATGCTTTATAGTTTATGCTTTTAGTAGTTTGTCTATTATCCATCAAAGTTTGTGTGGCTGCTTCATATTGTTCTTTATAAATATCTAATTTCTCTACAACACTTACTGAAAAGACCATCATTTCCCTCATGAATTACATTTATTGTCTTTGTCTTAAATCAAGTACCCATGTATGTGTGGATCTATTTTGGGGCTCACTATTCTGTTCAATTTATCTAATTTCTATCCTTATGCCAGTAAAACAATCATTTTTTTTGTTAAATCTGGCAATGTAAATCTTCAAACTCTGTCATCATTTGGCTTGGCTATGCTAGGTCCAATTTTGTCAATTTTTACACCAAAAAAAATCTACTTTTGATTGGAACTGAATCTGTGAATCAATTTATAATAATTATAGTCCTAACAATGTTGAATATTGCAGTACATGAAATAACAAATCATTTATTTAGTTCCTTTTTAATGTCTCTCAACAAAATTTTATAGGTGCCCTGCAATTACTTCATTAAATTTATTTAGAGGTATTTGATATTTTTATGTTATTGTAAATGACATTGTTTTTCTAGTTTTATTTTCCAACTATTTGTTTCTGGTATGTAGAAATACAATTAATTTTTTTTATATCAACCTTGTATCTGGTGATCTTGGTCAATTCATTTACTAGATGAGATACTTGGTAGATTTCTTTGGGTTTTCTCTGTATATAATCATTTCATCTGCAAATATAATTTTACTTCTTTATTTCCATCCTTTAGACAGTTCTCTTTGTTTTCCTTGTCTTCTTGCCTGGCCTAGAACCTCCTAAAGAATGTTGAATAGAAGGCAGTGGTTAAAATCCTACACTTTTCCTCAAACTTAGGTAAGAAATAATTCAATATGGCAACATTAAATATTATGATAGGCCGGCCCAGTGGCTCAGGCGGTTAGAGCTCCATGCTCCTAACTCCAAAGGCTGCCAGTTCGATTCCCACATGGGCCAGTGGGCTCTCAACCACAAGGTTGCCAGTTCAATTCCTCGAGTCCTGCAAGGGATGGTGGGCTCTGCCCCCTGCAACTAAGATTGAACACGGCACCTTGAGCTGAGCTGCCTCCCGGATGGCTCAGTTGTTGGTTAGAGCGCAGGCTCTCAATCACAAGGTTGCCAGTTCAATTCCTCGACTCCCGCAAGGGATGGTGGGCTCTGCCCCCTGCAACTAAAATTGAACACGGCACCTTGAGCTGAGCTGCCGCTGACCTCCCCGATGGCTCAGTTGGTTGGAGCATGTCCTCTCAACCACAAGGTTGCCGGTTCGACTCCCGCAAGGGATGGTGGGCTGTGCCCCCTGCAACTAGCAAGGGCAACTGGACCGGGAGCTGAGCTACGCCCTCCACAACTAAGACTGAAAGAACAACAACTTGAAGCTGAACAGAACCCTCTACAACTAAGATTGAAAGGACAACAACTTGACTTGGAGAAAAAGTCCTGAAAGTGCACACTGTTCCCCAATAAAGTCCTGTTCCCCTTTCTCAATAAAATCTTTAAAAATAAATAAATAAATAAATAAATAAATATTATGATAGCTGTAGATTTTTTGTAGATACACTTTGTGATATTGAAGAATTTGCCTTCTATTCATTGCTTTCTGAGAGTCTTGACTGATTTCTTTGTCTGCTAGTACTGTAAAATACTGAAAAGTGTGTTAAAATTTAAAGATATGACTATGAATTTGTCTATTTTTCCATTTAGTTTTGTCAGTCTTTACATATTTTGAAGCTATGCTATTAGATGCATTCAAATTAAGAAAGTTATGTCTTCCTGTTAAATTGCCCTTTGTATAGTTATAAAATGTTTGCCTTTACTCTAGTGGCATTTTGCCCCAAAATTTGCTTTGTTGATATTAATATAACAAGCATTGTATTCTTGGTTAATATGTGCATGGCATATTTTTTCCATTTTATTTTCAATTTATTATGGATTCTTCTAGTTAATGTATATTTCTTTTAAACAGCATAAAGTTGGTGTTGATTCTTAACCCACTAAAACAATATTTTCCTTTTGAAGGTAGTTTTTAGTCAATTTATATTTAAGGTAATTACTGACATAGTTGGATATAGGTCTTTGATTTAGTTTTTCTTGTCCATATTTTCTTTTATGATTATTTTGGGGTTAATCAAGTATTTTAATGTTCCATTTTTATCTCCTCTACCAGACTTTGTTTTACTTTCTAGTTTATTTTTAGCAATTGCTCTAGCAATTAAACAATATTCATTTTTTATTCACATCTACCATAAATTAGCACTTTACCTCTTCATGAATAATTGAAAGTTACAGATCTATACTCAAGTAGAAGATCTTTCTAGTTTGAAATTCAGTTCTTCTATACCTTTGTTTATTCACAGTATCCACAGTCATTTATAAAACATTTGTAATTCATCCAGTTTCTTCTATTTGTTGTTGTGGAAACAGTGGTGTGCTGCTACTTTCTCTATCTTAACCAAAAGCAAAAGTTGAGTATGTGTTAATTTTATGTTCAGAGGAAAGGAAGTAATTCTCAATCAAAATTATTAGTTTACGGAAAACGCCCAAGATATATCACATACAAAAATTACTCCAAACATTTTAGCATTAAAGATTGATCTTGATAACATCACTATTTCTAAACACAATGTGATTTCTTCCAATTGTGACTCACCTGACACGTATTTCTAATCATCTTCTCTTTTACCACCTCTGTTAGGTTAAACAACTAAACACTCAGTTTCCAAGCCTCCTTAGCAACTAGTAGTGGTCATTAGACACAGTTCTAACATGCCCTCCCTCTTGCCTTGAATGCAGACATGATCTCTGTTTGCAGCAGCCATTTTTGATCATGAGGCATAAGCATTAGAACAAAAGCCAACACACTGCAGAGGACAGGGTAAAGAGACTGAGGCTCAGATGGCACTTTTGAGCAGCTAAACCAAAGCAAGAATACCTATCATGTACATAATGGCTTCGTTAAACTTTTGCTTTAAAAAATATAAAAGGGAGTTAGTATCATTCTTCATGGTAGGAATTGTGTTGTGAACTATCTTGCAAACTAAATAGAGAAACATATAAGTAAACATTGAAAAATGAACAATGATACATGACAGTCCATTTCAAATAAATGATACAATAATGAACAACTGAAATTTCTAAATATAATTATTTTCCCTATCCCGTCTGGGAAAAGAAATATTCCCTGCCTGGATATTGAAAATGAAAGGACTGCTTCAGTCTGAAGATTAAGGTCGATGCCATTCACACATGAGAAGGCAGCTGCTTTCGTGGAGGGATCTAAGGCCCACCTGAAGTCCTGTGTAAGCCAAGTTGAATTCCTCAGCCTGCCCCTCCTAGTGTTTTGAAAGCCCACAGTTAAGATCATTCTTTGGAATTAAGAAATTATCCAGCAGTTGTCCTGATTAAAGTCAATATCTTAGCCCGAAGATGTAACATTAATAACCATTATTGAAGATGTAACATTAATAACTATTATTGATAGCTGACAGCAAGCTGCTGAAGGATTGAGATGACACAGAGGTAGAATTGGAAGGAAGGTTGCAAAGAGAGGTTTGAAAGATAGTTTGGGAAGGGGTAGAACATACCCTGGGAAGCCACGTGTATTTGTGGACTCAGGCTGTTGTAATAGAACACCACAGACAGGAGCTTAAACAATGGAAGTTTACTTGCTCACAGTTCTGGAGGCTGGCAGTCCAAGATCAAGATGCCAGCAGATTCAGTGTCTGGTGAGACTTCACTTCTTGCCTTGTAGATGCCTGCCTGTTCCTTGTGGGTTCACGTGACCTTTCTGTGGTGCTTGCGTATTGAGGGAGAGGAACAGGGAGAGGAACAGGGAGAGCTCCCTGGTGTCTCCTATTATAAGGACACTAATCCTGTTGGACCAGGGCTCCGCCTTAATGACCTCGTTTAACCTTAATTACTTCCTTAGAGGCCCAAGCTGCAAAAACACCCACACTGGTGGGTTAGGACTTCAACATATGAATATTGGGAAGACACAAACATTCAATCCATAACACTAGGGAACAGAATGAGGTACTGAAAGTTGAGGGGAAGGACTTTCTCTTGAAACTCACGAAGAAGCCATGTGGCATGACGTGTGAGGGGCAATGAATGGCTCAGCCACTTTGCGTGTCTCCAGGGAAAGTGAAAAGAATGAATGGGTGACCTATACACTCAAAGACAGTGAGGCAGACGTAGAAAGAGGCAGTGCGGCTCTTAGATCAGGGAAGCAGATCCCTGTCACTGTCCCATGCCTCTAGGCCCAGTGCCCTGGAGTGCCTTCCATGAAAGAAGTCCCTCTTCAAAGCCTGGCACCTGCCAGGATCAGCCATGCCATCTGCTCTTGGGGTCCCAAGCCCAGATCATGGCCCACGTGGGTCCCAGTCCTCATTCCCTCTAGGGTACTCTCTAGCTCTTGATCTCATACATGCGACAGACCGACAGCCCTGTGGAGCTCTGGAAGCCACGCAGATGGAGTCAGCCCAGGGCCCCACACAGGGACCTAGTCCCAAGATGATGGCCTGGAGAGCAGGGTACTCCCACTGGCCAGCACATAGTTTTTTCACAGGATCACACAAGTTTGAGTCATGAGAATAGTGCTGAGACACTGATTTGGGGTGATTCTCACTCTCAGAGGACACAGGACATAGATTGTTCACATGTTCTGATTCAAAGATAAGCAAATACCTCTTCCCTACCCATAATTCATCAGTAAGTCACTATAACTCACATAGGTTCACAAATTTTCTAATACATTTTGTAATTAAATTGTTTATATAGACAGGTGCTCTTCAAAAAGATTTCCCTGTATCCCCACACACCCTAGGGGTAGCCCTAGAAAGAGGCATACTTATTTACATTTTGTTTGAAACCATGCCTGGTTCGCAGATTAGAGGAGTCAAAGTAGTTAAGATTTAATGGTGGACAGGTTGCCAGAAGGGGAAATCCTGGGAGCTAGAATGTTGCTCAATGTTAGAAAAAAGAAGAGCATTTCTGAACCTTTATCTATCTTTCTTTTAGATAATACAAAGAACAATAAATGAAATTGAATCTCGAGGCTGGACATTAATGACTGAATGCCCAGCCCTTTGGCGCTGACCATGTCTGCTAACTCAGAGCATACTCAGTGCTCTATAAACAGCCCCTAACCCTGATCTTGACATTTGAACTGTAGAGTAGGCTGCTCAAGTCTGGTTTTCTCTCTCCTCTTATAAGGCAGACATAACAGAAAAAGCATCTGGACAGTTCTCAAAGGGTTATTTCTAGGCCCTAATCAGGCTGGTGCTATCAGTGTTTCTGGTGCCCAAAAGCCTTTGGATACAGTGCCAGTTACCAACCAGTTGTTTCCCGCTCCAGTCCACCCTTCAGTACCTGCTCTGCCCTAGTGGAGCCGGGCCATTCAAGCATTTCTCCTTCACAGCGAGCATGATGTTGAGCTTTGTCAGTAAAGCACGTGGAGGGATATCGCAGGAGGAAGGGGCTTCTCTTCTGGTTCCAATATGTTCATCTCATTAGACGACTCCATGGGCGTGCTCGTCCCTGCTGTCCTGCTGCCTGATGGGCCAGCAGCATGTGGCCCCTCTCGGTGGGAATCGGCCCCCGTCACCCACCTCAAGCACTTGTGCCGCAGAATGCTTCTGGTGGACACCTGACCATCACAGGCTTCCCCCAGCTCACTGCCCTTGTACCTTCAGAGTCTGCTTTCCAATAAAATATAGCAAATACTCATTTTCTAATGCCGAACTTACAGCACTCACTGTGAACATTTTCATCCTGCCAAAGATTCTGAAAATGGTTAAGAATTTTAAAACAGAGGTGAGCCTTAGGGAACACCTACATTTCTCAACATGTTTGCCCCATTCTTGTTCCCTGGAGGAAGGACTGGGAGAAATGAAGGTGGGTAGGACAAGGTCCTAGGTAGATCGTGGAAAACTGAATGTTAATCTGCCTCTTAGGTTCCCCAAAACTGTGGCATCCATCTAGATGCCAATGTCATTGGGGAACACTTTCTATGTATCAGGCACTGTTCTAAAGACGGTACTAGAATAACTCATTTCATTCTCACTCGCCACTCCAGTGAGGTCTGTCCAGTCTTGTTCTAAATGAGGTTAAATAACTTGGTTCAGCTCTGCAAATGGCACAGCTTGGATTTCAAATGGCATTCTGGCTCCTGAACACACATTCTTAACCACTGTTCCTAAGCAAGGTACTTTGTGGTCAAACTCAGAGTGTCGTGAGAGGGATCCCTTGAGACAGCCCTTAGAAGCTCCCACAACAGCTCAGCCACTCTGTTCTCCATTACACTCAAATAGTTACGCTCCAGATCTGTTTGAACCCAAAGATGCACTTTCTCTAGTTGACATCCAAACACCAAATGTTGCTAGAGATGTTACAAAGCCACACTGTCAGAATGAGTTTAAACTCAGTGATCACTCATCTCAAAGGGACCCTCAACCCTCCCCACTAATTCTACTGTTTCCCTCATCATAAGTTTATGAGGTTCTCTCACACCTGAGGCATATCGACTTTTGCTTCTTTCCTCAAGTCTTCCACACCCTCTTCTCAGGAGCCCTTTCCCTTCCGAACTTTTCTCCTATTTTACTGAAAAAAGAAGTCATGAGACAAGAATTCCCTCATCTTCCCACAATCGAATCCATAGGTCCTCCTGCACTTGCAAACATGTTTTTCTCCTGTTGCAGTGAAGAATGACTTTTCCTCTAACAATGGCAGGTCTTTCCACTGTACTCAGAGAACTTACGCTCTTTGCTCTTCCAGGAGTCACTCCTTCAATGCCCCTCTGTCTTTCCAGCTCTGTTGCATCAGTGTTCGTTCTCTACTTGACTGGTCCCATCGGTATGTTCATATGCTCCAGTCTTTCCTATCTGAGTAAAGAGACTCTCCTTTGACCCCACAGCCCATCCCAACTATCCTCTCACTTCTCCATCCTTGTCCACACAAACCCTGTTGAAATAGTTGTATTTATTCTGTGACAACATCGTCACCCACTCTGCTTGGCTTTTGTCTCTGAGTCTCCAAATGAAACCACACTTGTCAGGTCCCCAGTAACATCCACGTTTTCAAATCATCACCCCCTATGGCACTTGAGGGCAAGGGGAACTGACACAAACATGAACTTCCTGCTGCTTTCTGTGCTGTCTCTGACCCAGCATCTGTGTCTTCTGTCAGCATCCATGAAACTGTAGCAGGCTAAGTCACAAGACAAAGAAGGCCCCCACTCACGTGGGCCTTATATAACAGTGGGGCCACTTTCATTCTTGTCACTTCATCAGAGAGGTCTTTCCTGAACCACTTCCCTACAAGTTATTCTCTACCACATTGTCCTGTCTATTTCTTTCATGGAAATTATACAAATCTAAAAAATCGTATCTTAATTTTCCACTTCCTTCCTCTTGAATATAAACTCCTTGAAGGTCTCCAACACCCTCTTCAGTGCCATGAACAGTGGTCTAGCACATGTTATGGACTCAAAATAGCTATGCTGAAAAAAAGGAGGATGGGAGAGAAGAACAAAATGAATATAGGTGTCCCCAGCCCACAACTGGTCTGAGGACTTCTCTCCATCTTGAGTTTAAGTGCACTCAGAGGAGTTGACCAAAGGGATGGCTAAGCCTTCAGGAAAGGTTAGCCAGTGGGAGTCAGCCCAGACTTAGAGCTCTCTCTCCCACCAGGAAAACAAGAACACTTGACCTGTGCCCTGGCCAACTGCCTCCATGAAGGAAACTAAAAGTTTGCATCTTGAATGGACAGCTCTGGATATAGGTCTTGGCTGGCCTGAGGCAGAGATTGCTAGAGCCGCTCATCCCGCACTGCAGAGCCAGCCCTGACAGTACAAGGAGAAGGCCGAGGTATCAGTGGTTCCTTCACAGGAGTGAAGGGGAGGGAGTAAGGGGCAGACAATTTGTCTTTAATATGCCTCCCTCTCTTCGTATGGATTTTGTAAAATTCTCTGTACTTGCTGTGGATTTGATTTCCACTCAAGTAACTCCTATAATTTTAAGATCCAAAATCCTGTACCTGCCTTTCCTCGTCCTGCCAAATTTGTAGGGGAGACAACAAACAGGGCCATATTTTTATGAAAACATGGGTTGTTTTCTAATTTGCTATGATCTTTTTCCAAAATTCAATGTCTCCTGTTTATTGTTGTTCTCTCCCTCCCTCTTCACATTCTTGCCATCTTCTATTCCTTCTGCTCTTCACATTACCAGCTTCCTTCAATGTTTCACCTGAAACTCACTGCATTATCCTGTGTATGTTAACATTTTGAATATCTCTTTTCTTACCTGAATTTTAGATATTGTAAACAGGCTTGAGAAGAAAGACAGGAGTTTTTGCTGTCTACTTTAAGTGGCAGTAATACTTCAAAGGGTATTGAACTTCTAGAGAAAGTTGACATATGGTTCTATTAATTCAACCACTTAATACAGACAAAAGAATTTGCTGGCTCTTGAGTAAACAAGACAAATCAAAGACTCAATAACTTTTCTAAAGTGAGTTAAGCAAATGTCTACCTGAGTAAAGAAGGGCAAACATGAGTCACACATCTGTGATGCCTTGACATCACTGTCTGTGTTGGTTGAGACCGTGATTCCCAGAAAGGTATTCCTACAGAGCAGTTTCCCAATGGGATGGGCTAATGTGTTCAAGAGCTCAAACTTAACAACAGCATTTTCCCAATTACTCAGAAAAATCCAGATGAATTGTAATACTTACTTAATTTTTAAGATTTTTCTCCCATAAATAATGTTCAGGCATGTAGAAGCTGCTGCTGTTTATCTGTTAACTTCTAGCTGTGAAAAACAGTGGGGATTCTGACCATCTGGGTGGCACAGAAGGCTGTGGGAAACACAGATGTCTTCCTAAAGGGCCTGCACAGGCACTCACTCTGGTCTCAGGCAGAGGAATGGTGACTCTGGGAGCATCAGAGACATATGGAGAGAGACTGAGTTGTGTAATTTTGGAGTGAGGAATGGAGGGACAGTCCCAATTTTCCCTCTTGGGGCCCTTCTCCTGTGCAGCCAGCAGGCGGGCGCTATCTTTCCTGTGTTGAGCCCTCCCCCCCCACAGGCCAAATCTGAATCTGATTGGTCTGGTGAGCTCTGCCACTCCACCCTGTTGACTCCCTGAAACTCTGCCTCGCCCAACTTATGATTCACAGGAGACTTTATGAACCTTATGGGAGCCGACAGGTGGCAGCAGGCCGCGGAGTGTCCTTGCTTTTTGCGGTGCAACTCCAGACCCAGTACTGGTGGCAGCCATCCTCGGTTCACAATGTGGCCTCTCCCACATGCCTCCAGGCAGTGAACAACCATGGATTGCTTTGTAGCTCCTACCAGGTACTCCCTGGCCACTCACAGGCAGTGGCTAACCTGGGCCTGCACCAGAGCACCTCACAAAAGTTCCCAGAACCACCATACTTGGAGGTTGGTTTCCGACTACAGCAGAGCACCCCTCCAGTTAGCCCCACAAGAAGAATACACAAAGGGTGGTCTCAAGCGGCACCAGAGCTCACTGGGGCAAATACCACTTCATGGCCTAAGTCCCCCACACAGCTGCCCATAAGCTATGGACGTGGCCAAACCCCACAGCCAGTCAGCCTGAGGGTCAATACCACCCACTGACATGCCAACAGCAATCAAGGCTCAACTATAACAGGAGGCACACACAACCCACACAAGGGACACTCCTGGAGCACCTGGCTCAGGTGACCAGGGAGACTGTGCCACTGGGCCCCACAGGACCCCCTACTACATAAGGCCACCCAGCAAGACTGGGGGACATAGAAGCCCTACATAATACATAGAAACAAACACAGAGAGGTAGACAAAATGAGGAAGCAACAAAATATGTCCCAAATGAAAGAACAGGAGAAAACTCCAGAAAAAGAACTAAACAAAATGAAGGCAAGCAACCTACCAGATACAGAGTTCAAAACAATGGTTATAAGGATGCTCAAGGAACTTAGTGAGAACTTCAACAAAGAGATAACAAACATAAAAGAGGATACAGAAACCATAAAAAAAGAACCAGTCAGAAGTGAAGAATATTATAACTGAAATGAAGAATGCACTTAGAAGGAATCACCAGCAGACTAGATGAATCAGAGGATTGAATCAGAGATTTGGAAGACGAGGTAGCAGAAAACACCCAATTGGAACAGCAAAATGAAAAAAAAAAAAAAAAAGCCAAAAAATAAAGATGGTTTAAGAGACCTCTGGGACAACATCAAGCATAACAATATTCACATCATAGGGGTACCAGAAGGAGAAGAGAGAAAGCAAAGGTCTGAGAACCTATTTGAAGAAATAATAACAGAAAACTTTTTTAACTTGATGAAGAAAATAGACATACAAGCCCAGGAAGCACATCCCTGTCGTGTTCCTGAACGTAGAGCAAAGGGCTTCAGTTTTTCTCCATTAATTATGAGATTAGCAGAGGGCTTGTCATATATGGCCTTTATTATGTTAAGGTATTTTCCTTCTATACCCATTTTATTAAGTGTTTTAATCATAAATGGATGTTGTATCTTGTCAAATGCTTTTTCTGCATCAATTGATATAATCATATGATTTTTGTCCTTTATTTTGTTTATGTGATGTATCACATTGATGGATTTGAGGATGTTGAACCATCCTTGTGCCCCGGGGATGAACCCCACTTGGTCGTGATGAATAATCTTTTTAATGCATTGTTGTATTCGATTTGCTAGAATTTTATTTAGGATTTTTGCATCGGTATTCATCAGAGATATTGGTCTGTAGTTTTCTTTTTTTGTGCTGTCCTTACCAGGTTTTGTTATCAGGGTAATGTTGGCCTCATAGAATTAGTTAGGGAGTACTGTCTCTTCTTCAATTTTTTGGAAGAGTTTGAGCAGGATTGGTATTAGATCCTCTTTGAAGGTTTGGTAGAATTCACTAGTGAAGCCATCTGGACCCGGACTTTTGCTTTTGGGAAGGTTTTGGATGACTGATTCAATTTCATTACTGGTGATCGGTCTGTTTAGATTTTCCAGTTCTTCATGGTTCAGCCTTGGAAGGCTATATGTTTCTAAGAACTTGTCCATTTCTTCTAGGTTGTTGAATTTGGTGGCATATAGTCCTTCATAGTATTCTTGGATGATCCTTTGTATTTCTGTGGTGTCCGTGATAACTTCCCCTTTTACGTTTCTGATTTTGTTAATCAGTGTCTTCTCTCTTTTTATCTTAGTAAGTCTAGCCAAGGGTTTGTCAATTTTGTTAATCTTTTCAAAGAACCAGCTCTTTGTCACATTAATTTTTTCTATTGTCTTTTTGTTCTCTATTTCATTTAGTTCTGCTCTAATTTTTGTTATTTCCTTTCTTCTGCTGACCTTGGGTTTTACTTGTTCTTCTTTTTCTAGTTCTTTAAGGTGTAACATGAGGTTATTTATTTGGGAGTTTTCTTGTTTCTTGAGATAGGCCTGTAATGAGATAAATTTCCCTCTTAAAACTGCTTTCGCTGCATCCCAAAAATTTTGGTAGGATGTATTTTCATTGTCATTTGTTTCTATGTATCTTTTGATCTCTCCTCTAATTTCTTCTTTGACCCAGTCCTTCTTTAAAAGTATGTTGTTTAATCTCCATGTATTTGTGTTTTTTCCACTTTCTTTTTACAGTTGATATCCAATTTCAAAGCCTTGTGATCAGAGAATATGCATGGTATGATTTCAATCTTCTTAAATTTGTTGAGACTTATTTTATGTCCCAATATATGGTCTATCCTTGAGAATGTTCCATGTACACTAGAAAAGAATGTATAGTCTGATGTTTTAGGATGAAGTGCTCTATAAATGTCAATTATGTCCATTTCATCTAATGTGTCATTTAGGGCTACTATTTCGTTATTTATTTTCTGTTTGGATGATCTATCCATAGCTGTCAATGGTGTATTTAAGTCCCCTAGTATAATTGTGTTTTGGTCAATTTCTCCCTTTAGTTCTGTTAGTAGTTGCTTGGTGTCTTTCGGTGCTCCCTGATTGGGGGCATAAATATTGATGACTGTTATGTCTTCTTGTTGTACAGTCCCTTCACCATTATGAAATGTCCATCTTTGTCTCTTGTTATCTTTTTCACCTTGAAGTCTGTTTCATCTGATATCATTATGGCTACACCTGATTTTCTCTGGGTACCATTTGCTTGGAGTGTCAATTTCCACCCTTTCACTTTGAGTCTATGCTTGTCCTTGTAGCTGAGATGTGTCTCTTGGAGACAGCATATGGTTGGGTTTAGTTTTTTGATCCAGTCTGCTACTCTGTGCCTTTTTTGGTGAGTTCAGTCCATTTACATTTAGGGTGATTATTGATATGTGAGGATTTCCTGTCATTCTATCTTTAGTTTTCTGGTAAGGCTGTGTCTCCATTGTTTCTTTGCCTTTTTGTTGTTGTCTATTATTTCTGTGTGGTGGTATTCTATGATGTTTCCCTCTGTTTCTTCTTTTATTTCAGTATATATTTCAGTTCTGGATTTTTTTGAGTGGTTACCCTTAAGTTTATGTAAAGAAAGTTTGATATTTAGAGTATTCCATTTTCTTCAGCAGCTTACTTTCTCCATTCCCATATTCGGTTCAGGCCTTTACTCTCCCCTTTTTGAGTTTTGGTTGCCACAAATTGTCCCTGTTGATGGTGGTCGAATAGCCTCCTTTAGTATTTCTTGTAGTGCAGGTCGTGTATTAGAAAATTCCCTCAGCTTCTGTATGTCTGGAAAGGTCTTTATTCCTCCTTCATATCTAAAGGATATCTTTGCTGGATATATTATTCTTGGCTCATGATTTCTCTCTTTCAATAGTTTGAATATTTGGTTCCACTCCTTCCTGGCTTGTAGAGTTTCTGCTGAAAAATCTGATGATAATCTAATGGGCTTTCCTTTGTAAGTTACCGTCTTCTTTTCCCTGGCTGCCTTGAGGATTCTTTCTTTGTCGTTGATTTTAGACAGCTTCAATACAATGTGCCTTGGAGAAGGCCTGTTGGGATTGAGGTAACTAGGTGTTCTATTTGCTTCTTGGATTCGAGGGTCCAGTTCTGTCCACAAATTTGGGAAGTTCTCATCGACAATTTGTTTGAATATATTCTCTGTTCCTTCTCTCTTTCTTCTCCTTCTGGTATGCCCATTATTCTTATATTGCTCTTTCTGATGGAGTCAGAAAGTTCTTGTAAGTTCTTTCATTTCTTTTAAGTCTCAAGTCTCTTTCTTCTTCTATCTGTGTCATTTCCAGGTTTCTATCTTCGATGTCACTGATTCTTTCCTCCATCTGGTCAACTCTACTACCTAAGCTGGTTATTTCATTCTTAATTTCTTCTATTGAGTTCTTAATCTCCAGAAATTCTATTTGGTTCTTTTTAAAATTTCAATCTCTTTCGTAAAATGCTCATGCTGTTCTTTGATTGAGTTTCTGAGTTCATTTAACTGCCTATCTGTGTTTTCTTGTATCTCGTTGAGTTTTTTCAGAACTGCAATCTTGAATTCTCTATCATTTAAGTCACATATTTCTGTATCTTTAAGTGCCTTCTCTGGAGATTTTTCACTTTTTTTTCTGAGCTATCTTGTTGCCTTGGTTATTCATGGCGATTACTGGTTTACTATTTCTCTTCCTAGACATCTACAGGAGTGACTTCTGCAACAGGTTGATAGGAAGCGGTCTTTCTTTTGTTTTCCAGTACTTGTTGGTAGAATGTTTTATTATTTCTCCGACTGCAGGCTTTTTTTCTCTCTCACAAGGTAGTGCTATGTTTTCTCTGCACTATTCCAGCTTCTCACACAATGGGGGGATTCCCTGGGAGACGGGCTTCTCCTCTGTTAATAGTTCATCTAGGTCACAGGGCGCAGTGTCCCGGTGGGTATGCGGAGAGCTTTTGATGTTCCAAAGCTCTTCCAGCTCCTGATTCAGAGCCCGTATGTTTCAGCAGTTCTATTTACTCCTGCAGGGATCCGCCCAGATAGGTGGGGCCAGGGGCGGGGTGAGCTGTGAGAGGTGGCCCAGAGCAATTGCTGCGACCACCACCACAGCCGGTCCTGCTACCACAGCTTTTTTCCCTTTGTCGGAACTAGTTGGGCTGTGAATTTGTGTTTGCGGTCCACAGATCTCAAAACAGCAAATTTTCTGTTGTTTTGATCTGACACTGCTACTGTTTCGCTTCTAGCACCGGGCAGGTGGGGGCGGGGCGAGCTCTGGGAGGGGAGGGAGGGGGCGGCTAGTCTCAGTGCCTAAGGCTCCGTTCTCTGCTCGGCAGTGCGGGCTTAAACCACCGTTTTCAGCCTTTTTCCCTCAGTCTTTTCTCCGAGGTCTCTGCCGTGAGCATTGGGTTCAGGCGTGTTATATGCTGTCCTGTCGTGCGGGAGACCCTGCTCGCCGCGCCATCTTTCAGGCGGGGCGGCCTGCGGGGTCTCTGCTCCCGCTCCCCACACAAGAACGCAGGATATGGTGAGGCCGAAAAGGAACACCCACGGAGCCATAGGTAGGGGAGTCATATCACTATGGTCTCACTGGAGGCTGGGCCCACCGGACGCATGACCTGCAGTCCGCCTTTCCACCAACCGACCGACCCACGACTCTCATCTACTCTCTCGACTCTGTTCCTCTCTCTCGCCTCTCCTCTTCCGCTCTCCTCGGCTCTCCTCCGTAGCCACAGCAGTTATACCAGCGGCCAATCGGCTAACCAGCCACAGCCGACGGCCAATCAGCCACAGCCAACGGCCATTCACCACCTGAGCCAGTACCCTTCCACGTGAGGCCGAGAGCCTGTAAACTACTTTCTGGGGCTCTGTCCCCACATGTCCCCTCAGCCCTGTGGAGCCCTGGCGGAGCCCTAGCAGTCCGAGTTCTTCCCTCTCCCGCAGCTGCGGTAGTTCCGGGAAGCAGCGAGCTCGGCGCACTGAGCGAGGTCTGCGTCCTGCGCCCGCGCGGCTCCGTCTCCGCGCACTTCTCCGTTTCCTTCTCCCCCCACTCACGCAAATCTCCCACCTGTAGGTGATTTCAGTCGGTAGTGGGCCTCTTCGTCTTGCCTGTCTGCTGTGCAGTGAGTCCTTTGTGGAGTTTTTGTTGTTCGATTCTTTGTAAATTCCAGGGGAGCTTTACAGAGGCTAATGTCACGCCGCCATTTTTCCGCAAGGTTAGGGTTTGAGTTGCCACTTTCATTCTTGTCACTTCATCAGAGAGGTCTTTCCTGAACCACTTCCCTACAAGTTATTCTCTACCACATTGTCCTGTTTATTTCTTTCATGGAAATTATACAAATCTAAAAAATCGTATCTTAATTTTCTACTTCCTTCCTCTTGAATATAAACTCCTTGAAGGTCTCCAACACCCCCTTCAGTGCCATGAACAGTGGTCTAGCACATGTTATGGACTCAAAATAGCTATGCTGAAAAAAAGGAGGATGGGAGAGAAGAACAAAATGAATATAGGTGTCCCCAGCCCACAACTGGTCTGAGGACTTCTCTCCATCTTGAGTTTAAGTGCACTCAGAGGAGTTGACCAAAGGGATGGCTAAGCCTTCAGGAAAGGTTAGCCAGTGGGAGTCAGCCCAGACTTAGAGCTCTCTCTCCCACCAGGAAAACAAGAACACTTGACCTGTTCCCCGGCCAACTGCCTCCATGAAGGAAACTAAAAGTTTGCATCTTGAATGGACAGCTCTGGATATAGGTCTTGGCTGGCCTGAGGCAGAGATTGCTAGAGCCGCTCATCCCGCACTGCAGAGCCAGCCCTGACAGTACAAGGAGAAGGCCGAGGTATCAGTGGTTCCTTCACAGGAGTGAAGGGGAGGGAGTAAGGGGCAGACAATTTGTCTTTAATATGCCTCCCTCTCTTCATATGGATTTTGTAAAATTCTCTGTACTTGCTGTGGATTTGATTTCCACTCAAGTAACTCCTACAATTTTAAGATCCAAAATCTTGCACCTGCCTTTCCTCGTCCTGCCAAATTTGTAGGGGAGACAACAAACAGGGCCATATTTTTATGAAAACATGGGTTGTTTTCTAATTTGCTATGATCTTTTTCCAAAACTCAATGTCTCCTGTTTATCGTTGTTCTCTCCCTCCCTCTTCACATTCTTGCCGTCCTCTACTCCTTCTGCTCTTCACATTACCCGCTTCCTTCAATGTTTCACCTGAAACTCACTGCATTATCCTGTGTATGTTGACATTTTGAATGTCTCTTTTCTTACCTGAATTTTAGATATTGTAAACAGGCTTGAGAAGAATGACAGGAGTTTTTGCTGTCTACTTTAAGTGGCAGTAATACTTCAAAGGGTTTTGAATTTCTAGAGAAAGTTGACATACGGTTCTATTAATTCAACCACTTAATACAGACAAAAGAATTTGCTGGCTCTTGAGTAAATAAGACAAATCAAAGACTCAATAAGTTTTCTAAAGTGAGTTAAGCAAATGTCTACCTGAGTAAAGAAGGGCAAACATGAGTCACACATCTGTGATGCCTTGACATCGCTGTCTGTGTTGGCTGAGACAGTGATTCCCAGAAAGATACTCCTACAGAGCAGTTTCCCAATGGGGTGGGCTAATGTGTTCAAGAGCTCAAACTTAACAACAGCATTTTCCCAATTACTCAGAAAAATCCAGATGAATTGCAATACTTTCTTAATTTTTAAGATTTTTCTCCCATAAATAATGTTCAGGCATGTAGAAGCTGCTGCTGTTTATCTGTTAACTTCTAGCTGTGAAAAACAGTGGGGATTCTGACCATCTGGGTGGCACAGAAGGCTGCGGGAAACACAGATGTCTTCCTAAAGGGCCTGCACAGGCACTCACTCTGGTCTCAGGCAGAGGAATGGTGACTCTGGGAGCATCAGAGACATATGGAGAGAGACTGAGTTGTGTAATTTTGGAGTGAGGAATGGAGGGACAGTCCCAATTTTCCCTCTTGGGGCCCTTCTCCTGTGCAGCCAGCAGGCGGGCGCTATCTTTCCTGTATTGAGCCCTCCCCCCACCGGCCAAATCTGAATCTGATTGGTCTGGTGAGCTCTGCCACTCCACCCTGTTGACTCCCTGAAACTCTGCCTCGCCCAACTTATGAATCATAGGAGACTTTATGAACCTTATGGGAGTCGACAGGTGGCAGCAGGCCTCGGAGTGTCCTTGCTTTTTGCGGTGCAACTCCAGACCCAGTACTGGTGGCAGCCATCCTTGGTTCACAATGTGACCTCTCCCACATGCCTCCAGGCAGTGAACAACCATGGATTGCTTTGTAGCTCCTACCAGGTACTCCCTGGCCACTCACAGGCAGTGGCTAACCTGGGCCTGCACCAGAGCACCTCACAAAAGGTCCCAGAACCACCATACTTGGAGGTTGGTTTCCGACTACAGCAGAGCACCCCCCCCAGTTAGCCCCACAAGAAGAATACACAAAGGGTGGTCGCAAGAGGCACCAGAGCCCACTGAGGCAAATATCACTTCATGGCCTAAGTCCCCCACACAGCTGCCCATAAGCTATGGACGTGGCCAAACCCCACAGCCAGTCAGCCTGAGGGTCAATACCACCCACTGACATGCCAACAGCAATCAAGGCTCAACTATAACAGGAGGCACACACAACCCATACAAGGGACACTCCTGGAGCACCTGGCTCAGGTGACCAGAGAGACTGTGCCACTGGGCCCCACAGGACCCCCTACTACATAAGGCCACCCAGCAAGACTGGGGAACATAGCAGCCCTACATAATACATAGAAACAAACACAGAGAGGTAGACAAAATGAGGAAGCAACGAAATATGTCCCAAATGAAAGAACAGGAGAAAACTCCAGAAAAAGAACTAAACAAAATGAAGGCAAGCAACCTACCAGATACAGAGTTCAAAACAATGGTTATAAGGATGCTCAAGGAACTTAGTGAGAACTTCAACAAAGAGATAACAAACATAAAAGAGGACACAGAAACCATAAAAAAAGAACCAGTCAGAAGGGAACAATATAATAACTGAAATGAAGAATGCACTTAGAAGGAATCACCAGCAGACCAGATGAATCAGAGGATTGAATCAGAGATTTGGAAGACGAGGTAGCAGAAAACACCCAATTGGAATAGAAAAATGAAAAAAAAAGCCAAAAAATAAAGATGGTTTAAGAGACCTCTGGGACAACATCAAGCATAACAATATTCACATCATAGGGGTACCAGAAGGAGAAGAGAGAAAGCAAAGTTCTGAGAACCTGTTTGAAGAAATAATAACAGAAAACTTTTTTAACTTGATGAAGAAAATAGACATACAAGCCCAGGAAGCACAGCGAGTCCCAAACAGGATGAACCCAAGCAGGCCCACACCAAGACACATCATAATTAAAATGCTAAAGGTTAAAGACAAAGACAGAATCCTAAAAGCAGCAAGAGAAAAGCAGTTACCTACAAGGGAGCTCCCATAAGACTGTCAGCTGATTTCTCAACAGAAACTTTGCAGGCCAGAAGGGATTGGCACAAAAAATTCAAAGTGATGAAAAACAAGGAACTACAAGCAAGACTACTCTACCCAGCGAGGCTATTATTTAAAATCGAAGGACAGATGAAGAGCTTCCCAGACAAGAAAAAGTTAAAGGAGTTCCTCACCACCAAACCAGTATTACAAGTAATGTTAGAGGGACTTCTTTAAGATGGGGGTGGGGGGAAAGATAAAAGATATGAAAAATAAAATGGCAATAACTACATATCTATCAACAGTTGCTTTCAATATAAGTGAATTAAATGCTCCAATCAAAAACATAGGGTGGTTGAATGGATAAGAAAACAAAACTTTTACATATACTGCCTACAAGAAACTCACTTTAGATTGGAAGACACATACAGACTAAAAGCAAAGGGATGGAAAAAGTTATTTCATTAAAATGGAAATGAAAAAAAATTTAAAAGCTGGGTAGCAATACTTATACCAGACAAAATAGACTTTAAAACAAAGGCTGTAGCAAGACACAAAGAAGGACCCAGTAATCCCACTTCCTGGTATTTATCCTAAGAAACCCAAAATGCAACTTTGAGGGGACGTGTGCATCCATATGTTCATTGCAGTATTGTTTGTAGTGGCCAAGATGTGGAGGCAGCCTGTGTGTCCGTCAATGGAAGAATGGATAAAGACGTGATACATATATACAATGAAATGTTGTTTGGCCAAGGAAGGGAATGAGTTCTTGCCATCTGCAGCAGCATGAGTGGACCTGGAGGGTATGTGCTAAATGGAGTATGTCAGACAGTGAAAGACAGATGCAATGTGAATTTAACTATATGGGGAATCTAAAGATCAAAATAAACAAAACAGAAAAAAAAACCTCATAGATACAGAGAACATTTTGATGATTGTCAGATATGTGGGGGTTAAGAGGGTGGGTGAAAAGGGGGAAGGGTTTAAGAAGTACAAATTGGTTGCAGAGTGCAGCGTAAGGAATATAGTCAATAATATGGTAATAACTACATATAGTACCAGATGGGCACTAGGTTTATTGGGGTGATAGATAGGAGGGAGTGTTGGGGGTCTGGGTGAAAAAGGTGACGGGATTAAGAAGTACAGAGTGATAGTTACAAAATAATCATGAGGATGTAAAGTACAGCATAGGGAATATAGTCAATAATATGGTAATAACTATGTATAGTGCCGGATGGATATCAGACTAGTCAGGTGTATCAGTTCTTAAATTATATAAATGTCTAACCATATGCTGTACACCTGAAATTAATATAAAATAATATTGAATGTCAACTGTAACTGAAAAATTTTAAAGTCGGGGGAAGATGAAGGGCAATAAGGTGTCCAAATTTCCAGGTATAAAACAAGTCATGGGGATGTAATGTACAGCATGGGGAATACAGTCAATAATATTTTGATAGCATAGTACGGTGTCAGATGGTTGCCGGACTTATCATGGTGATCACTTCTTTAGGTATATAAATGTTGAATAACTGTGGTATACACCGGAAACTGATATAATATTGTATGCTAACTAAATTTTTAATAAAAATCTATTTTTTTAAATCAGTCTTAGAGCACCCTCATGCTACTGATTCTATAGTCTTCAAAATTCGTATGCTGACCCTGTCAGCCCAAAAAGGCTCCTGAATGAGCACAAGGCCAAAATCATATCACAAGATTGTACCTCCCATTATCTCCTCTATGGACTTTCTCATCTGGTTTTGCCACTTAGGAAGTTAGACAATTAAGTTGGCAAACTCCTCCTAGAAAAAGTGCTACATACCTCATTGCTGAATATCACTATAGTCACCTTCGAAGTACTCCCCTTGGGAAGCTATGCACTGATGCCAGTGCCTAGTTCACCCTTCAAAGCAATTCTGGAACTCTTTTTCTGGAATGGCCATCAGAGCTGTCGTCGTATTACCCTCAATGTCCTGAATGTCATCAAAATGTCTTCCTTTCAGTATTTCCTTTATCTTGGGTAAAGAAAGAAGTCATTGGGGGCCAGATCAGGTGAGTAGGGAGGGTGTTCCAATAAGTATTTATTTACTGGCTAAAAACTCCCTCACAGACAGTGCCGTGTGAGCTGGTGCATTGTGGTGACGCAGGAGCCATGAACTGGTGAAAAGCTCAGGTCATTTTCATCTAACTTTTTCACGCAGCCTTTTCAGAACTTCCAAATAGTAAACTTAGTTAACTGTTTGTCCAATTGGTACAAGTTCATAATGAATAATCCTTCTGATATCAAAAAAAGATTAGCAACATTGTTGCAACAAGTTAGCAAACTTAATTGTCAGATCTCATAAAACCACAAAGTCAGAATATTTATTCCTTTCTGTATATATCAATTGGAAAAATGGTTGTTTGGAAAAGCTTAACTTACTTAATGCTAAATGATCTTCTACTAGAGTTCTTTCTTTGTTGATATTTGTGCTGGCTGTGGATTTTCATCTTACCGTTGTTTCTTATCAACGGATGTGTGTATGTGTGCGTGTGTGTGTGTGTGTGTGTGTGTGTGTGTGTGTGTATGTGTTGACTTGAATGACATATAATTCAACCTCAGGTCAATAAAATGATTTAAACCCCTATCTCTGTAGACCCATTTAAGATGAAAACATATAAATCAGGTGCTATGAAATAAGGAAGGAAACACCATTCATCAAACTGCTGGCCTGCAGTAATGAGGCTGGGTGCCGAGTTTGGGCAAAAGGAAGTAAAGCAATCATACAATGTATTTGACATATAGAAGCCGTGTGCCCAAATGTTTGTGGCATAGATCATCGTGCAGGAGACTTCATGCCTCCACTGAGAGAACAGCCTTGATATTTATGGCCCATCCTCAACTCAAAGTTCATTTTGTTTTTTATGTCCCCAGCAATCCCAGTCTCAGTGCCCATGAGAAAATGAAGCAGTAATTGGTTTCTATAGAGATATTATCACTCTTTGCTTGTTGAAATGCAGTGGCACATTTTAATTTTGCTTGTTTTCACGTTTAAATGTATCCATAAATTGTTCAGATTATCTTCTCCCAGGTGGATTTCATGCCCAGAGTCGTACCTTGCCTGTATTGAAATAGGTAACCAAGGCAGTGAGGCCCAGCACTGCATGAAAAATAAGTACCAGTCAATATAGTGACTGAGCGCCAACTAGTCCTACTTATCCAACTAAAATTCTATGCTATGTAATAATTATGCAAAAGATTCAAAAATTCACTTGGTTTTCTGGTTATTTTCTACAGCCTGTGTATTCTGTTTCCCACTAAATAACTGCTAATTTTGTGTCATATAACAAGACAATTGTGATAGAGAATGAGAAAATAAAGTGAGTTTCAAACAGTGTCTGTGCCAGGAGTTGTGAAATAAAGAAGAAACCTTAACCTCAAAGGAAGTGGTTAGGTCGAGAGAGCTGTGCCTGGTCAGGATGGGCCAGGTGTCCCCTGAGGCCCCGAGTCCCCAGGATGTTTCCGTGTCTCTGCCCACCACACAACTTTGTTTTCTAGAATGCTATCTTGGCCCACGACTCCTGCTTCCATATTCTTAGTTTGAGCGATTTAACCCATAATCGTGGCTTCAGAGGACACTAGGCAGGTTTGTGCTCTTACCCCAAACATTCCTCCCGAAAAGCCGGTGTTTCTGGCTAGCCCCGTGGCCCCCCAGAGGCCACTGTAGGTACTGCAAATGCAATGTGGCCAGCGGTAAACTCTGTCTTCCTCCTCCCTAATCAGCTTGCCCTCCTTTTGCTCTGGGAATGGCTCCCGCACTCCCACTGCCCAAGCCAGCCTTCTTCCTCACCTCCTATTCCCATCGCTCTGGCTTAGGTCCTGGTCACCTCTGACTTCACCTAGTGCAATAGCACCCTTACTATTACCTGTCTCTGGTCTCAGACCACATCTATCAATCCATCAACATTGGTCTCTAATATGCAAATTGTAGTCAGTCTTTCCCTTGATCTTACCATCCCCTAGGGCAAAATCTTAACTCCTTTTTACAATCCGCCAAGTTCTTCATAAATCTGGATATTTTTTCATATCAGCATCATCTTCTTAATTTCACCACTTTTGAGATGTTTGTTTTCACATTTTATCAATACATACACATAGTTTTAAACATCAAGTGACACAGAGGGCCTATAAGTAAAAGTGAACGTTCTTTCCCCAATCCTCTCCTCTCCTCCCCAAGTCCAGATCCCCAGGGCGAGTGCTTTCCATCACTTGTCCCTAACTCCTCTGTTGTTTTCCAGCGTATTTCTAGATCATAGACTTTCACTGTCATTTTTTACATAACACCTTTGGGGATCCTTTACCTGCATTTTCACCTCCTCCCAATATACTTCTATCACCCATTTATCTCTCTATTGATTACATTTTTTTAACTTCAAATAATACAACTAAATGTTTATGTCTTGTAGCATCGACTCTAGATATTATCTTTCAACCCTTCAGATTGTAATATGAGGATAAGAGCCTTCCTGCCATTCCCTTCACCTCTCCTGCCCGCCCTACACCCTTTTCTAATGTGTCATGTGCAATTGTATTTTTACAATCTTTATGTGCTAGTTGGTAACAGTAATTAATTTTTCTGCTCTTTGCCAGTCAGTTTTCAGTATCAGTAGCACCCATTATTGTGCCAGAGTAAATACTGCTCGCTGCAGAGCCAGTATGCAGTGACTGTGCTGCTTTCCGTCACAGCGTTTACGTTCTGAAACTCCTAATGGCCTTCCTCGCGTTTCCTGCTGCGAGTCTATCCTCAGCCCATCCGGCAGCTCAGTGGCACTCTCTGCTCCGTGGATCCTGCCTCTCTCGGGGAGCTCCCTCCCGGAGTTGTCCATCTTCCTGCTGTATTCTGTCACTCATCCGAGGACAGCCATTGTTTTCTGGACTCTTCCCTTCATTCACTGTCCCATGGGGCCGGAACATCAGAACTTCCTAAGGAGGCGTGCAGTCCTTACAGGTAAAATCTCCGCCCTTGGCTTACCTACTGAGCTGCTTACTGCTCGTCACCCTTGATTGGTAGCCCGGGCTGTGTAGACAGCACTCCATGCTCTAATCTCCTTCTCTCGGCACAGAAAAGGCATCGATCCATTTGATTTCAACAGCTAGTACAGCTTAACGCCCATCTCATTCTCCCTTCCATATAAGCGTCCTGTGGTTTTCTTCATGGAGCTTTCAGATCCCTTTATCCTCAGTTCTATTAAATGTCCCATGGCCGTGTCTAAGTGTGGAAAGTTTGTATGTTTTGCTTTGTTATGTTTTGTTTTCTATTTGTTGTGCTAGATATAGAATAGGACCTTTCAGTTGGAAAATTGAAGTCTCTTTCCATCCCTGGGAAATTTTGGAAAATCATTTCTCTGATAATCTCTTCCCTCCAATTTCTGTGTTATCATGGAAACCCCATCCATTGATTGGATGTTGTCCCTAATGATTTCATTTGTATGAAACTCTAGGAAAAGCAAAACTCTCCTGACAGAAAGCAGATTAGCAGCTGCCTGAGGCCCATTGTGGGCGGGTAGGATTGACCATGAGGGAACATGAGGTACGTTTTGAAAGACAAAAATGTTGGATGTCATAATTGTGGTGACAGTGTCATCAATGCATTTGTCAGAGCTCATCCAACTGTACGCTTAATACTGGAAAGTTTTATACCTCACGGCACCTTGGGGCACGTTGTACGTCAAGGAAATAACGTTTTATAAAAGGAGCTGAGTCAAAACAAAGTGAGAAGCATAGTGAGACCGATGGCAGAATGTATTAGTGTAAATTAAAAGTAACCACGGCACAGCCATACAATTGAATATTACCTGGCCATAAATAGAAAAGAGGTACTGACACATGCTCCAACATGGCTGAGCCTTGTTTTCAATTCTGCTGAGCTAAAGAATCCAGACACAAAAGGCCACATAGTGTATGATTCCATTTTTATGAAATATCCAGAATAGGTAAGTTCATAGAGACAGAACGCAGATTGGTGATTTCCAGGGCCTGGGGGAGAGGGAAGAGAGTGACTGAATAAGGGGTGTAAGGATTCTATGTGGGGTGATGAAACATTCTAGAATTAGGCAGTGGTGATGGTTGCACAACACTGAGAATGTACTAAATGCCATGGAATTGTACACTTTAACATGGTTAAAATGGTATATTTTGTGTGTATTTTCCCCATGATAAAAAAAAAGCATATATGCACTGTTTTACTGCTTGCAAGACTCATAGGGTAGCTTGTATTAAACCACACTTTCCACCAAGAAAAACTCAAAAAACAGAATAAGATTTAGAAAAAAGAAAGCAAACAGCTTTTGAATCTGGTCATCAAAAATTGGCCAAGGCATGCAGGACACGAGGAACACGACGATCCCCAATCTCACGGTAGCCGTGCCCGTGTGCAATCCCCTCCTCATGAGTATGGCTGTGACTTGTGACTTGTCTGTAACCAGTATGTTGCAAAGGTGGTGAGCTGTTACTTCTCTGATTCCATTATAGCAGACTCTAACCTCCATCTTGCTAGCAAACCCTCTCTGCTGCTTTCTCAGCTTGTACACTTTGATGGAGCGAGTTGCCATGTCACCAGAGCCCATGTGGCAAGGAACTGAGGACAGCCTGTGGCCAAAAGCTGGCTGGGAAGTAAGGCCATCAGCCCAACAGCCCACAGGAACTGAGTCCTGCCAGCAACCACTGAGTGAGCTTAAAACTGGACCCTTACCTCGTCTGACCTTGAGGTGAGGTGTGGGTTCTAGCTGATACCTCGATAGCGTCCTCACGAGAGACCTGGAAGCAGAGGACCCAGCCAGCGAAGGCCATGTCAGGAAGCCATATCTGGATTCCTGACCCTAAGAACCTGTGAAATAATAAATGTTGTTTTAAACCTCTAAGTGTATGATAATTTGTTACATAGCAATAATTAACACAAAGAGCTAAGAGCCCAGCATGAAGGACAATGTACTGAGATGAGCTGGACCTCCTGTGTCCCTCTGTTCCTCAGGGAATTGATCATTTTCAGTGAAAAACATTGCGGCTGAGAAGAAAATAGTGGCCTAGAGATTTTTCCAGTTAGGAGGTGAAAATTAAACACTTACCTTCCTCCTTCCTTGCTCCCTAGGTCAGAGGTACGAATGAGTGGGGTGTTTCGCCATGGACCCCCAGCCACGATGATGGTTCTGCTTCACATTTGCCACAGGGCACATGAAGCCATCGGTAGGCCCCCTGCTCACCAGCTCCTATTGCAGGGCAGCAGGGGACCGTCGCCTCATTTCCCTCTCAGCTGGCCTGATGTGGTGACCAGGGCGTCACGGCACGAGGAGGAACTGAGTGCGAGTATATTGATCACTAATCTCTCAGAGGTGAAACCACTGAATGTAACTGGCAATGAACCCTATTCCGCTTAATCTTCTTGCACTAAAAGAACCTTCACAACATCAGTGGGCAGATAAGTCTTACAATCTGAAATACTGGAATGTGTCTATTGCCTCATTATCAAGATCTAGTCTACAAGTGAACATAGCATGCCTTAAAATGAGTTTACAGGGCTTTAATTTGTAGGTACAGGTATTTCCTTTGTTCTGATTAAATTAGCCCTGCCTTCCAGGCGAGGTTATAGAGTGAAAATGGTTTGGAAATGGATTGTGACCAGAGAAAGTAAAAGTCTGTTTCTTTTACATTTTTGAAGAGGAGATTAGATACTGATCACTTACTGGGAGAAGGGGAAGGAGAGGAAACGTATTTTTCTCCTTTTGAGTTGTTTGAGCGGATTATCAGCAGATGGTGTTATCTCTGATTAGACTATTCAAACATCGGTGTGTTCTGCTAACTTTCTTGGTCGACTGCCTTTCTTCATATCACTGTGGACATGATATGATATTTCTGCCTCTTAATTGTAAGCGAGTGAGTCAATGCGACTTTCGGCATTAACGAGTCAGAGCAAAATACCACCGTTATCTTCTGATGGTAGGGCATAGTTTTCATCTTTCTTAAAGTGCTTTAACCCCCAAATGTTTTGCCAAATGCTGATGTAAATTCCTAGGTTGTGTGTTCTTCATTTTGTGAACTTCTCATTGGAATCATATAGGCAGGTACGTTTGAGCTCATTACACCACTGATAGGCTGGGTTCAGTTCACCTGTTCTAGGAAGTCATTCAAACCCATTAAAAGGTTGACATTGGTAGTAACTGCTTTGCAATGTCACAAAAGCATGAGCTAAATTTTTTAGAGTAGCAGCCTTCAAACTATATCAGTAGTTATGATGTTTAACAGAGTCAGTTTCCAGATCTGCACTTGCCTCTGTACTCTGAACTTTGTCCTGCAGGTACATACAGGTTCTCCTTGCCCACCCCCCCTTTTCACAATCTCCCTTCTCACTCTATTAAAGAAAGGCCTTTGGCTCTCCCACCCCTAATCTCACTATGATATATTACACTGGGTAAACCTCTGGGTGCAAAACAAACGATCCACTCAAAATCTGGGTATCACTGATGGGAAATGACTAAGTAAAAATCCTTATATAAGTCAGGTGGTTTCCAGTTCTTTGTGGTCAACAAAATTGAAGGATGACTTAATGGAGTTATTAGCTGGTAGATCACTAAACATCTTTTTGGATGAATAAATTACTATGTAATTTTTGGCATATAACTCAGGATTTCAAAGAATTAAATGACAATATTATAATAGTCTTTCCATTTCCATCTACTTATTGATGCGATTACATCAATAAAAATTAAAATAGCAATAAATAATACTCATCCATGAATAAAAAATGTTGTAAAGCTCCACCAATCTCATTAAGAGTTGCATTTCCAATAAAGTACTTTCTTATATTTAATACTTACCAAAAATTTAACTGCTGTTTAAATCAATCGTGTCTTCATAGTAATTGTCATGATAAATCAACCCAGAATTTTTTAACATTTAAAGCCTCAGAGTCAAAAGAAATTTTTTAAAACAACTATGCATACATACATATACACTTTGTTGCCAAGAAGTGTAATGGATTGTTAATAAATGACTTTTGAGAATTCTGGGCATGAGTTTAAGGAGAAAAAGCAATGATTTACAGCTTCTGATTGTTAAAGAAGACCTCATTCCTGTATTTTTTAAATGAATGATGGTAGGTATTAAATTGCCATGGTATTTGGGTTCTTCTGGATAAATCAAAAGTGATTTAGCAGTTTTATTTTAATTTTTTTACAATATACTATTACTACATGTTTTATGACTATTTGAACGGTGAAAGCATAACTCACACAATGTTAAAAACCTAATTATCATACAAATAGAAGTTAAATATCATAAAAATAGATGAGCCAAAGTTTTAGTTGGAACTTTGAGAGGAACCAGCTTGTAACGAAGCCTTTTCTAAAAAGATGTGAGGGCATGGGAGGCGGGTGCAGATGGGGGGAAGGTAAAGGGATTCGGAAGTACAAATTAGGAGTCAGCATATGCGGATAGCCACACGGATATGAAAGACAGTTTGGGGAATGTAACCAATAATGTTGTAAAGATTTTGTAGGGTGTCAGATGGGCACTTGTCCTAGTAGGGAGACTACTTCATGGACTGTGTAGATGCCTGACCACTGCAATGTATACCTGAAGCTGATGCTGAATAATATCGAATGTCAATTATAATTAAATATGGAATACAGCATAAGGAATAGAGTCAATGAAATTGTAACAGTTATATACGATGTCAGAGGGGTTATCACTTTGTGAGGGGTGTAAATGTCTATTACATTGTTTTGTACACCTGAAACCAATTTTTTATTTTTTAAAGATTTTAATTGGGGAAGGAACAGGACTTTATTGGGGAACAGTGTATACTTCCAGGACTATTTTCCAAGTCAAGTTGTTGTCCTTCCAATCTTAGTTGTGGAGGGTGCCGTTCAGCTTCAAGTTGTTGTCCTTTCGATCTTAGTTGTGGAGGGCGCAGCTCAGCTCCAGGTCCAGTTGCCATTGCTAGTTGCAGGGGCCACAGCCCACCATCCCTTGCGGGAGTCGAACTGGCAACCTTGTGGTTGAGAGGACACACTCCAACCAACTGAGCCATCCAGGAGCTCAGCGGCAGCTCAGCTCAAGGTGCCGTGTTCAATCTTAGTTGCAGGGGGCGCTGCCCACCATCCCTTGCGGGACTCTAGGAGTTGAATTGGCAACCTTGTGGTTGAGAGCCCACTGGCCCATGTGGGAATCGAACCGGCAGCCTTCCGAGTTAGGAGCATGGAGCGCTAACCGCCCTGAGCCACCTGAAACGAATTTTTTTAAAAAGTTAGTAAAAAAAAAAATGATGTGAGAAACTGGGATTATATGCAGTCAGTGAAAGCAAGAATGATGAAACAAGACTGCTAAATTAGAAACAAAACTGGTTAATGTGTTACAGGAACAATAACCCATACAGTTATCTGCTCTAGCAGACAGAGAAGAAAAATCTACACACCTTATCATTTTTTCTACAAGCTGATCTCTAACTTTACAAAATTATAAAATGGCTGTGCCCTAATCAGTACAAAACTAAGTCAAACTAACTTTCCCTGAAGAATCAGGTTATCTTCAAACTAGCTTATTAGAAAATGCTTAACAAGACATGTAAAGTTCACATAATTCTCTTATTTATGTTTTAGATAATTCTCAGTATAACTTATGATAAAACATTTTAAGTATCAACTTAAAAAGATAAGAAGAGAAACCTAATTTTTCAAAATTCTTTTGAAGCTACATAAAAACAATAACACTATGATTGAAGTTTAAGAGTGAAATTTATTTTTCGCGCTGTTTTTAAGATTTGGTAGGTGATTTTTGCCCAGATTTTGCTTATATTTTCTTAGAACAGAACATAGATAATGGCAGCACAAGGGTCAAACTCAGGAAATTTAACATAGAATTCTAGTAGCTAATCCCACAATTCATACTCAGATTTCATCAGTGGTCCCAGTCAAGTCCTTACAGCAATTTTTCCCCATCAGTGGTCCAATAAGTGAGGAGGTGTGATGCATACCAAAAGAACTATGTAATCTTTCTACTTTATACAGACAGAAAATGGGAAATATATGTGGTAATGGATCAAGATGGAAAGAATATAAAGTTGGATGAGGCTGAAATTATTAAGATGGGCTCACTACGCAAAATTCTGGATTTAGTGTTTTAGCTTGAGGGGTTAGGAAGAGCTGTTCAGTTGATTGAAATATGGATCAAAGGTGGCATAATGCCAGAACTGCCCTGGTATGCTGGAGAGGAAAGTATTCAAAGACTTAAGGATATTAGAATGTTAACGTGGCTTTATCATGTAAATCTCAATCCCCCACCTTGGGAGGGTCCAGAGAAGACATTTTTTATCATGACTGAGAAACAGACTTGGGAGGGGAGCCGCAGTATCTTCTCTGTGGGTCAGAAATTACAGTGGGAACTGCTACCACCGAACTAGGATCTCCAAATGCAGGGTGGATTATGGGACCCCAGGGAGCAGGGCCAAGAAAGAGGTGGCACTTAATTGCCAAAGACAATGTGGGTGTGGTTATGGTAATGGGCCGTGGGACCAAAGCAGGAGTCAGAATAGTCTGGCTGGCCAAGACATATGGAATTGGCTACGTGACCTCAGCATCCCTAGAAAAGAACTAGACGGGCAGCCTCCCAAATTCTTCCCCGACCTGAGTAAGTGAAAGTGTTCTAAGTCTAAGAGATAGAAGTCTGACTAGAATCGCCAAAAAAAAGTCACAACCCCTCAATGAACTCCCAGTTCAGGCCCAAAACCCTGGATAAAGGGAGGGGGAGACGACTCCCCGGCTGGAAGCAGCTCACTAAACTGCCAGATACCTACACTGCTAGCCGGTCTCTCAGCCTTCCGCAAAGGGACCTACTCTGACTGTGAATTGGGGAAGGGGAAATAATTAGGCTTTTCAGAGATTAGTGGACACTGGCTCTGAACAAACACTAATACCTGGGAACCCAAAATGCTACTGTGGCCCACCAATCAGAACAGGGGCTTATGGAGGTCAGGTGATCGATAGAGATTTAGTTCCGATCAGTCTCACAGGTGGGCCCGGTGGGTCCCCAAACCCATCCAGTTCCAGAATGCATAATTGGAGTGGACCTACTTAGTAACTGGCAAAATCTACACCTTGGCTCCCGGCCAATGGAGCGAGGGCTATTAAGGTAGGAAAGACCAAGTGGACTAACTAGAACTATCTCTGCCTAGGCAAAGAGTAAACCAAAACAATAACGCATTTCTGGAGAATTAGTGCCCTCAAACTTGATTCCCACACCATCCTCATTCAACTCTTCTATTTGTGCAGAAGACAAATGGATCTTGGAGAATGACAGTGGGTTGCCAGGTGGTGACTCCAATTCCAACTGCTGTTCAGATGTAATGTTGTTGCTCGAGCAAGTTAACACACACCCTGCTATCTAGTATGCAAACGCCTTCTCTCCACACGTTGGCAAGGACTAACAGAAGCAGTTTGCTTTCAGTGGCAAGGCCAGTGGCACACCTTCACTGTCCTACCCCAGGGGCACATCACTTCTCCATCTCGCTCACAAAGTGGTACGGCAGGGACCTGACCACCTTTCCCTCCCACAGACAGCATTACATTGATGACATTATGCTGATTGGGCCCGGTGGTCAGGAAGTAGCAACTATCCTAGATATATTGGTAAGACATGTACGCATCAGAGGGTGGAAAAGAAATTGTGCCAATTTTCAGGGACCTTGCACCTCAGCGAAGTTTCTAGGGGTCCAATGGTTGTGCATGTCAAGATATCCCTGCTAAGATGAAGAATAAATTGTTGCATCTGGCTCCCCCACAACACAAAATAGGCACATTGGGGTGTAATATTCCCACCGATTTAATGAGTGACCCCAAATGATTTTTGTGAGTCACTCCTCAAATCTTACATTTCTAAACATCTAGGCATCAGCAACCAATTTGCTTCGAATTCTCTTTGCAAGGATATTTGTATGAGCAAAGGGCCTTGGAAAGGTAGAGACAGTGACTCTGGAGCACATTTATTTACATCTCTTGCATACATTACATTACTGTTACAGTGCAGTAAAGGTAGAGACGTCCATCTCCTCTCCCCAGAACAGATTTTCATACAATCCAGTGTACTAAGATAAGGTTTGCCAGTAGCCCCCCTACCAGACCACTAGAAGTTTGCTAGTCTCTGCGTTCTCCTCCTGGAACGCCTACCACTCTACATACAGTAAACACCGGACCTTCATCACATGGTCCTGAGAGAGTCCAGGCACAGGGAGCTGAGACAAATGTGACTCTGGCTACTTCTGTAGCTGACAGTAATAAGTTATTTATTGTTTCTGACCCAGTTGCCACGTGTTTTTCTGCCAGTATCCACGAAACTGTGACAGGCTAACTCGTTAGCTTGCAGAGATAATAAATCTCAGAGCTTTCCCAGCCCCTGGCTGAGAGTTTAACAGTGATGGCTGATTATGTTGAGCATCTTTTTATGCGCTTATTGGCTATTCATATATATTCTTTGGGAAGTGTCTGTTCAAATCTTTTACCCTCTTATCAATTGAATTGTCTTCTTGTCACTGATTTGTAGGAGTTTCAATATATTCTGAATATAAGTAATTTGTCACATACAAGTATTGTGAATATTTTCTCCCCATCAGGCTTGGGAAAATAATGGAATGAAACATGAAGAGGGTTAATACTCAATAGGATATACAGAAGTCAGTCTCTTCTAATTACATATCAAAGAGAGCAGCTGAAATCTAGGTACCGACTGCAAAATTTTACCTACCCTAGTCAAGACACAACAAAAGTTGAAAGAGGTTAGAGTAAAATTGAATGAGGTTGAAACACACAAAAGCATAATACACTGGGGGCAAAATGTGTGAAGTAATAATCCTCCACCTTCCCCCAGGGGCCATAAGGACATTGCCTGTCTCCTACCTTGGCATAGGGTAGAAGTGGAAGCATTTAATATCCCAGTAAAAATACCAACATTTTTTTTTATTTCTCAGCAGTCAGTACTTGGATCTTCCAGGCCTGAGGCCTTCTGTTAGTATTTCCTCCACTTGGTGTGGGGCTCCCTCCTTTAGGGGTGATTTTTTTTGTGTTCTACCATGACTAGCACCCCGATTGACTCCCTTCTCTTCTTTCTGCACAGTCACTACGAGATTCCAGCTCCTCAATTTTATATAGAAGAGGTTGTTTCAGGGAAGGCTGTGATTTGTGATGGTGTTTTTCTGATCTGTCCTTTCCCCCAACTGTCCCTTGTTACAGAGACCTTCCTCCTTGTCTGCAGGCCTGGTTGATCTGATGGTGGACACATTATCCCCATAAGCTTATCAGTTTCTTCAATGTTGGATTTGGTTCTCTGCTCCCTCAACGTGCAAATCATAGAACTTAACAGGGGTAACTTAAAAACAGTTATATCGTCTTTATCCTTTGGACCCCCAGGTTTTCATCCCAGGGAAAGACATTCATCAAACTTACAGTGAGGGCATGTGTCACTCACAGCACATAAGAGAAAAAGCAGCACCGTACTAAGTTGTGCTCTGCAGAACATTCCTGTTTAAATCATACTCCATTTTTCACTCCCTGGGAGAAATGCAGTTGGATTGATCTCCTGGAATAGAATCCCTCTTATAAACAGCAATGAATTCAATTTTTGCAAAGGCTTCTAAAAACAGTTTGTTGGAACTTTGTTTAAATTTAGCTATGACTTCATCCATAAGAGTATTTTCCCTTACTTTTGGTTCCTAAAGAATGTTGACCCCAGGCGTGGCCAGTTGGCTCAGTTGGTTAGAGCACAGTTCTCATAACACCAAGGTCGCTGGTTTGATTCCCGCATGGGCCAGTGAGCTGTGCCCTCCACAACTAGATTGAAAACAACGGCTTGACCTGGAGCTGAGCTGCACCCTCCACAACTAGATTGAAAACAATGAATTAACTTGGAGCTGCTGGGTCCTGGAAAAACACACTGTTCCCCAATATTCCCCAATAAAAAAAATAAAAATAAGAAAATAAAGTACATTATTTTTAAAAAAGAATGTTGACCCCGAGAACAAATATATCTACCAAGAAAGACTTCCCATGGTTAATAAGGCCCAATATCATGACCAGGATCTAGCAGCCATTGCTAACAGAGACCTCTCACACTCACTGCTTTCAGGGAAAAGCCACAGACTGAGCTGCCAGCCTCCTGCACTGTGCTCCTGCTGCCTAAACTGACCCTTATAAAGGAGTTCCTGGTATTGTCTTTCAACCAATGGGCTCAGGCCTGCCCCCTCCAATCAGAACCACACAGCTGTGTCCTTATTTGAATCTGTACTGACCAATCAGAGCAGCTTCATACAAATCAGAACACGGAATTCTGACCGATTGGGACAGTGCTATTTAGAACAACAAAACTGGAAATTTGGATTCCTCATTTGCATAAAAATGGACTAATCAGTGCCGGAGGCAGGAACATTCTCTGTATAAAGCAGCTTTGTTTTAGTCTCAGCGGGCACACTTTCAGTTTCAACTGAAGACTGTGTCTCTTCAGTTTGCAAGCTATTTATCTGAATAAAGCTTCTCCTCTTTATGCACCCCAAATTGGGGCCTTTGTTGACATTAGATTGGTGGCAGCAAACTTTTGTTGACAAGAGCCACTGTGGAAATTTTCTGAACTAGCTGGGCTGAGCATCTTAAGTGTCAACTCAAAGACTTGATCATTTGAAATCGTAAGAAACACTAGCATGATGGAAAAGACTGGCTTCCAACTCCACCATCAAGCGATCCTCACCTCGAATTGTTACACATTTCTCTGAGTTGCTCTGCCTTCCCTGATGAAGTGTGAGAACACCAAGCGGTGATAACCACGGGTAAGCAGATATGTTGACGAGCTGTTACAGAAATGTTAGTGGGTCTCTAGTCTGTAGGTTCTAAATTTTCTCTGTGATGACAGGGAGGAAAGTATACAACTGTCACTAAAAACAGTTTTAGGACAAAGCCCTTTGCATTCAAGTTGGCCATAAATGCACGTGGAATTGATTTGGCAGAGAAAGCACCAGTCACACATTCAGCATAATCATTCATGTAGCCCTAAGTAGCACTGCACAGAAGCACAGCCAGGTAAATTTGACTTCCAGCCAGGGGAAAAAAGCCTAGGATGGTGCGGTGGGCAGAATAATGGCTCCCAGAGATGTCCACATCCTAATCCTCAGAACCTATGACTACTATTTTACATGGCAAAGGTACGTGGGTGTTCAAGTTAAAGATTTTGAGATTCTCCTGGATTATTCAAGTTGGTCCAATGTAATCACAAAGGCTTGTCTATGATGTCTGACAATTAAGTTCGCAAACTTGCTGCAACGATGTTGATAATCATTTTTTATATAGAGGGATTATTCATTATGAATTTATACCAAATGGACGAACGGTTAACCAAGTTTACTATTTGGAAGTGCTGAAAAGGCTGCGTGAAAAAGACGAAAACAACCTGAACTTTTCACCAACAATTCATGGCTCTTGCATCACGACAATGCAACAGCTCACACGGCACTGTCTATGAGGGAGTTTTTAGCCAGTAAACAAATAACTGTATTGGAACACCCTCCCTACTCATCTGGTCTGGTCCCCAATGACTTCTTTCTTTACTCAAAGATAAAGGAAATATTGAAAGGAAGACATTTTGATGATATTTGGGACATCAACGGTAATACGACAGCTCTGATGGCCATTCCAGAAAAATTACAAAATGGCATCGGTACATAGCTTCCCAAGGGGAGTACTTTGAAGGTGACCATAGTGATATTCAGCAATGATGTATGTAGCACTTTTTCTAGGATGAGTTCGTGAACTTAATTGTCAGACCTCTTAGCTTGCGCTGTTGGTTCTAACAAAGGTGCAAATTATTTGCTTATAGAATTGCATGTTCCTTTGTTGTAGAAGAGGTGTACCAGGCATTGTTTAACTGATGGCTTTCCAATGACCCAAAGGACTAAATGAGAATTTCTATTTCCTTTTCACATTAGGCAACAGAATCATAAAGCTCTCTGAACACCTTTAGTCAGACTTTTGGGGCCCGTTTATCTCTAAAGTATATACCCAAAGTTTCAATTTCCAGTTGGGAAGAACGTGCGACAGAACATGAAAACTTTCCACCTCGCCAGGGATTCCCAGGTGCTATCTGTGTTACTTTCCTACGCTGCTATAACCAATTACCACAACTTAGTGATTTAACACAACATAAACTTAATATCTTATAGTTCGGAGGTTGGAAGTCTGCGAGAGCCCTCACTAGACTGACAATTCAGGTGTTGGCAGGGCTACCTGCCTTCTGGAGCCTCTAAGGGAGCATGTTTCCTTCCCTTTAAACAAGGAATCAATTTCCTTGCAGCTTCTGGAGGCGACCTGCATTCCTTGACTCTTGGCTCCTTCCATCTCCAAAGACAGCAGCCTAATATCTTCAGACCTTTCTCTCCTTCTAACCCTCCTGCCTCTCTCTTACGAGGTCTAACAATTAAGTTTGCAAACTCATCCTAAAAAGTGCTACATACCTCATTACTGAATATAACTATGGTCACCTTTGAAGTACTCCCCTTGGGAAGCTATGCACTGATGCCAGCACCCAGTCCACCCTTCAAAGCAATTTTGGAATTTTTCTGGAATGGCCATCAGAGCTGTCGTCGTATTACCCTTGATGTCCTGAATGTCATCAAAATGTCTTCCTTTCAATATTTCCTTTATATTAGGGTAAAAAAAGAAGTAACTGGGGGCCAGATCAGGTGAGTAGGGAGGGTGTTCCAATACAGTTATTTGTTCATTGGCTAAAAACTCCCTCACAGACAGTGCCATGTGAGCTGGTGCATTGTCGTGATGCAAGAGCCATGAATTGTTTGCCAAAAGTTCAGGTCGTTTAACTTTTTCACGTGGCCTTTTCAGCACTTCCAAATAGTAAACTTGGTTAACTATCCAGTTGGCACAAATTCATAATGAATAATCCCTCTGATATAAAAAAAAATGGTTAACAACATCGTTGCAACAAGTTCACGAACTTAATTGTCAGACCTCGTATTTTGATTCTATCTACATTATGACTTCTGTAACCCTGTTGCCTAAGATTCTTCTTCACATAAGTTTACGGTAGAAAATGTTATGAATAATCTCAAGACGTTGATCAAAAGGGCTCACAAAAACAGAGAAAGGAAAATGAAGGGATGGAGGGAGAGAAGCAGTGAGGGGGGAAAGGTGGGAGAGAGGAAGGAAAGAAGAGAAAGTGGGAGAGGAAGGCATAGGAAAAGAGTTGGGAGTTGCATTAAAGATGGCTATTGTTTTCTTTTCACTGTCGTCAAAGTAACACCTTTAATAATAAAAGCAAGTGAAAGTCCTTCAGCCCACCGATTGATGTGACCAATATAAGCAATTCAAGATCGTAGCCTTACTGTCTAATCTTAGCTAAGTCATTCTACTTCTCTTGCTTTAATTTAATCTCTTATAATAATTAACTAAATGTGTAAAAATGACATACTGGTGAGACTGTAAAAAAAAAAGTGTGAAATGCTAATAACCAAAATAACAAATAATAGAGAATTCCTTAGATAAATTGTGGTGCAAACATACAGTGAGTACTATGTGGAGATTTTGTTCTAGAATATTAAATAGCATGTAAGAGGTCCATGATATAGTAAGAGTAACAAGTTACACTTTGTAACCCCAAGTTACAAAGGGGTATGCAAAATGTATCCTAGAGCACTCCAGCTCACTGGCTTTTCTCAGTTTTCCAGAGAAGCCATAATCCCTCTACCACAGTACCTTTGCATATGCTCCTTCTTCCTAAATGCTCATCTTCTGACCCCTCTTCTTGGCTAACTGCTTATTTTTCTATGTCACATCAAAGCCCAACTCCCTTCTTGTATTTATTGAAGTTTATAATTCTACATTTTAGCAGTAGTAATGGTAATAGTTTTTATTACTATCCATATCCTAGATTATAAATTCTACAAGGACAAAGAATTGTCTGCTTTGCTCACCATTGCATCTCCAGAACCTGGAGCATAACAAAAAACTTAGTATCTATTGAATGAGCCAAAGTTACATTTTGCATCCATAAAGAAAGATCATCTTAAATCTTTATTACAGAGTTTTCCTGTGTTGCTAAACCCATGAATGAAAATCAAATATATTTCAAATTGATTAAACTCAATATGACAGAATTTTCCAGATTGATAGAGCAGATAATTCATAGAGAACCTCAAGGTCTTGAACTTAAGGTCTTTTCGTGGTGGGGTACAGATAGTCACTAATGGAATAGTCAGTTATGTGCATTCCCTATGAGACCACAGAAGCGTAACATTCTAAAGTTCAAGGAGCTTCATTTCCTCACAGAGTTAAAGCCCAGAGACACCAAGTGAGCTACCCGGGACTGCACAGTGAAGCTGGCAGTAGGGCTCTTGAGCCAGTGCACACGCATCTCACTTCAGCGTAAAGGAACAGAACACACCCAGTCCCAGCTGTGAAACCGTTAGAAACTTGCAAGAGGAATGAAACAGGCAGGGAAATAGTGAAAAGATGTTCTAGACTTAGAAATGTCTGAAAACATCCAGTAGGCTGGTGTGGAAAAAAGCCCAGAATAACACAAGGTGGGTCTGTCACCTGACCTCTCTGCCTAAAGAATCACTATCATAGAGAATGTGTGTGGGTGTGGCTGTGTGTGCCCTGATGTGGATGACCTAGGTGGCATCATTGAGGGCCCAATGTTAGCACAATGCCTGGCACAATGTAGTTTCCCAAAATATATTTATCCGATGAATGAGTGGACTCCACGTTCTTCTTGATAGAGATGAAAGGGAACAGGGATTAAATGAATAAACTCTGGAGCCAAAATGTCTGGGTTCAAAACCCAGCTCTGCCACTTACCAGCTGTGTGACCTGGAGTTGGTTACTTAATCTCTCTGTGCCTCAGTAACCCCCAGTGTAAAGTGGCGAAACAGCAGCACTCGCTTCAGAGGAATGTTGTGAGGACTGAGATTAGTGTGTGAAGCACTGAACAGTGCCAGGCAGTGAGCATCACAGAAAAGGCTGTCAGCATCCCTGCCGCAGTTCTCCATGAGAGCGAGCATTATTCGGACGCTCTCAGCAGCTAACACTGCCTTGCACTTAACAGATGTGATCAGATGCAAACACCCCCACCTTCCTGTCAGCAAATCTGACATCTTTCTCTGTGCCTACATTCGCCCCCATTGGGCAGTGGGTCCTCCTGTCAAAGGAGGTGCTTCCACTAAGCTCTGGACCCCACCCCATTACATCCGGACTGCCAGTGTCATCATCCATCACCCTTCCTCTCTACTTACCGTTCTCATCACAAAGCGACATTCCCTCAAATCTTCCATCTTAAAACATAAACTCCCTAAGGCCCCACGTTCCTCTTGAGCTACCTTCCCTGTCTTTAAAATAACCATAAAAAAATTATGGACCAAAAAAAACTTGTTTCGAATTGCTCTGCAATTTCAACCACCCATTCTTCCCCCATTTTGCCCCATTCACTGGGAGCAGTCTTGTCAAGGTCACTTCCATGCTGCCGAATCACACGGTCCCTTCTCTGTCCTCTCTTCATGGACCTCTTGGCAACATGGGACACACTTGACTGTTTGCTTCGCGACCCACACTGTCTCCTCGGCTTCTCCTCCACGCCACTCTGCGGTGCCCCTCCCTCCCCACTGACTGACTGGCTGTGCTCTTGTCTCCCGACTCGAGCTCGTGCAGTCTTGTGGTTTTCAAACCGTCGAAATGCTGAGGAGTTCCAGACTTGTGTGCTCAGCCCTGACTTCTCCATTGAGTTCCAGACTTCCATATCAGCTGTTTATTTAACAACACCTGGACGTCCGATAATAACGATGACAGCTAAGCAATGTCACACAGGCTTGCTTGCTTTTCTGACCTGCCAAACTTGTGCCCGCCTCAGAGCCTTCACTTCTGCTGCTCCCTCTGCCTAGAACACCCAGCACATAATCTCTGCACGCCTGACTCTTCTATTCAGCTGGGTCCTCACTCCATCATCACCTCCTCAGAGACGCCCTCGGGCCACGCCACCCAAAGTCCCCGACCCCCCAGCAGGCTCACTGCCTTCACAGCACGGACCATTATGAGAAGTCATCTTGTTCATTCACTTGTTTACTGGTCTATTTTATGTCCCTTCTCCTTGTACCGACCCCTTCTTCCTCCGGGAATTTAAGTACCTTTAAAGTGAAAACATGCCCTAAAAGACAATGCCAGAAACAAAGCCTTCGCTGTCTACATAGGAAACTATGTTGTGCAGGTGACATGTTTGTAGAATGCTTAGTAACATAAAACAACAGCCCCTACTGTGTGCCAGGAATTCAGAGATGCCAGGGATGGAGTGGTGAACGGTACAGATGACGGCATCCTGGGATGTCTGACACACAGAGGATGTTTAATATTAAACAATTGCCGAATGAATCTATTCATTTTAGCTCACAGCAGTTACATTTCTGCGTATGAATGGAAGACAAGAGAAGCATTCTCACAAAGGTCTGCTCTAGTGTTAGTTTTTGCAGAAAAATACATACACCATTGTAATGGGTGCGGGTGTGGAGGCACTAAAGGTATTCAGTAAATCAGGACGTTTGGGGAGCACTGGTAGTTACACACCGGCGCACAGCTCCACTTGCAGGCTGGCTTCCTGTTGTTTCACACTCCCAGTCTATGAAGGCTGTTTGTCCGGATTCCTGACTTAGCTGCAGGATGTAAAAAAAAATCCTACACAGTCAGGCAGCTTGCTTTGGCTATAGCAGCAGAAGTGGCTTAAAAGCCAAAATAACATTCCAGTGATTCCACACACAACTCCTTGAATGTTGACATCCCTGGGATAAAGACAGCCATTTGGAAATTCCTGTTCAAAGGGCAAAGGAAATACAAATAGGACAGTATCTGTCCTGGGAAGTTCAGATTCAAAACTTAGTTCTTAAGATATGAACTGAATGCAACCAGTTCCAAGATAGCATCACCAATTCATTATATAATAATAAGGATCATGGTTTTATAGACCTCGTATGACTATATCTGCAATGTCTGATGGTTTCCTTAACAGGATAGCTTTTCATTAATTTTTCTCTCTGAAACCTGTTTGCTGAGCTGCCAACTTTTTTCTCTGATTTCACTAATTCCTTTTCTCCAGGCCCCTCCACACTCCTACTCTGGGTGAGACTAATGAATACATATAAGGAATCAGAACCTTAGGCAAAGATCTTTTATTTGTCGTTAGGCTTACACAGTTCCAAAAAGTAAATATAATACACAAAACTCTTAAAAGTACCCACGGAAGGCACTGATTGTAACAGAAAAGATGGACGTGTGTCTTCATACACAGATACCAGTTTGATCCTGTCAAATGAATATGCCGTTTTCCGAGTGTGACGATCGGTGGCAGGTACAGAAAGAACTGAAGACTGTTCTCCACTAGGTTAGGCAGCCAGGCCCTCCAGGAGGATTATTAGAGGTGACGAAGGTGACGATGATATCACGGTAACGATGACGGGTAGCTATGACAATCCAGCTGTGATAACAATGCTGATGTCATCAGCAACAGCCTGACAGGAGCTATAAACCCCTAGGATGCTCCTCACACAGCAGATGGTCCCTGATCCATCACTTGGACAGGCCACAAAATCCACTCCCAGAAAAATGAATGCAGTGCAGTCAGGTTATCACTGAAAACACAGCAGTCCTGGTATTTGCGCATTTGGGAAAATGGTAAACGCTATCACATCATTTGGGAAATGAGTCAAATTCTAAGCTACAAGAAAAATATATTGTTAACAGGCACACACCTGGGTACTTTTTGGTGGTATGGCTTTAAAACCTGTGCTTGGCTATAAACGCACTACAATCAAAGTTAATGAATAGCAATTTTTATTTTCAGAAAAGAAAGAAAAGAGGAAAGCATTTTACTATACCATAATTAGTTTGACATCAAAATCAATTTTTATGCAAATACCTTTAGAAAACTGAATTATATAATTGCAACATTAAAAGATGGAGTACTTTTTACAAATGAATGTGTTAAATTACTGTATATTAAAGATATGATTTGAAAATTAGAGCCGTTTCAAAATACTATGTTCCAATTTCATTCTTTAAGAACCCAGGAAAGTTGCCAGATCACCACTTTCCTGCCACTAGGGTTTGATGGTACCCTGGGGGGATCTATTCTGAGCAGGAGAGTCATTCAGTAACATTCAAAAAAAAACAAGAGCAAAACACCAGGTACAAATTAATTTAACTCACTTCCTGAGACTTACAGAGAGCTCACTAAGACTTGAATAAAACATGACAATTCTGTTCTTAAATATCGAGGACAGTCTTTTCTGGCAGCATCCAGTACACCCAGTACACTTTCCTGTTCTAAGTAGGTAAAAAAAAGATAGGACTTCAGGGAGAAACAGAACACAGATGAACCTCTAACAAGGGGGACACTCCCACAGAAGACTTCTTCTCTTTTTATGAGGCATAAACAGAAAAACTAGATAAAACATAACCCCAACTATAGACTACAGGGGATTTCATAGCTAGACTGTGATGATGTTTTATGAGTCCTCCGTAGCACAGCATTGTTCCCACCGAGTGAGCAGCATGTCATTTTCACCATCAATAATATGGTTAAAAAGTTCACCCCATTGTAACATCCACATCAGTCGGCGTTCCCGCTGCTCTCTCTCTACATGTAGATTGAGACAGTCACGTCTCTCCAGTCTCGTGCTCACCTGAAACTTTCATTACAATGAAGAGAAGGAACAGGAAGGGGACTTCTGGTGCCACTTACTTTCCCATGATAGTAATAAATCTGCTGTGTCACAGCTGGAGAACCACACAGGAATCACTGTGTGATACAATAATGCATAATACAAAAAAGCAAGTGATTTTTCCTGGGGGAAAAAAATCTGTTGTCCCCATGACTGCTTTTCCTCCCCCCTCAAAAACTACCATGTACCATTTCCACCGGAAGTCAAGAAGGTCCCGAAGCCACGTGGTACACAGTGGCAAGATGGCACCCAGGTCGAGGCCACCATCTCCACTTCCGTGTCCTGCCCAGACTGTGTATCCAGGACCAGGCTTCATAACTCATCCTTAAAGCCTTTTTGTGTCACAGGTCTGGCTTTGTCCTCCACACGGGGTGCCAACCACGTGGCATACACCTCCACTGGGTCGATGTTCCAGTGCTTGTGGAATGACACGGGGACATGGTGGGCAAGGTAGTCGCCGGGGTAGTCCACGGGCCGGGCCTGCAGGGAGAAGAGTTATGCTGGTTCATCAAGGAAGTCTTGCCCAGAACAGCATTTGAAGGTACGATGCGATTGCATTCCTCAATATTTGATAATAGTTATGGAAACCTACAGGCAAGAAGGAAAATGTTTTCCACTAAAACCTCCCTTCTCACTGCAGGCTTCTTGCTGTTACATCTCAGTTACTTTAATATCCCAAATGCATCGCTTTTTGCTTCTGTGTTCCATAGTCACAGCTATGGGAGACCCCTCAACCACGGGTAATAAACATAAAAGGTTTTCCGTGGTAAGTCATTTAAGTTCCTGTTATGACTTCTGCTAAAAGGCACACAAAATCATCACTTTCCAGTCTGTCAAAAGAACTCTGGCCATACTGGGCTGCGTGGGGTGGGGAAGGCCGTTCTCGGGTCCCCTCTGCCCGTCCACTGCTCACATGTCATTAGGAATATGTCTTTCAGAGGAAGAAATGTGGGGCTCAGCAGGGAGAAGAGTCAAGTGACTTCTCTCTCCTCCTACCTAAATTTCTCAGCTCGTTCCAGAAGCATGAACGGGCGTTTTGAGTAACCAGAACAGTCTGTAAGAGGGACTGAAGGTTTTTGCATTATCATCATTTTAAAATTCTCTAAACTTAAGAAATGAAATTTAAACAGAATCAGACATAGTCTAGATCGACGAGACTGAAGAAGTAACCGGCAGGGTTTGGAAGGAAACTTGTCACCAGACCCTACTTTGTTTGCTCTGAACAAAGCGTCCATCTTCTCTCAGTGCTTATCTTGTTTATAAACATACACAGCCCATCTGTGTTACACAGTAACTCACTGGGTTATCAATTCTAAAATAGTCTCGACTTTAGTTAAAAGTAGATAGGATACACTTTAAAAAACAAGTCTTCTCACGGCTACTATTTTATTACATTCTGCTTAAATTTTTGATATGAATATTTAAACCAACTCTCATGAGTGGTTCACTGAATACCTTAGTTCCATTTTACTTCATCCAGTCCTTGAAATAACCCTGTAAGAGAGTTCGTTTCAAATGAGGAAGCCGGCGCTCGCAGCAGTTCTGACTCCCTGGGGTGACATGACCAGCATGTGCTGGAGCAGGTGCCCGTTGCTGGTCTCATGTCCCGCCAAGGCACCTGCAGCGGGTCCTCAAGGGACAGGCTCGGCACATGGGCCTTGCTTCAGTCACCCCGGCCTCCTTTATTCACTGGTGGCACACTTATAATAACAGTAACATCTGTGAGAAAGACTTCAAAATAATGTAGGGGGAAATTTTCACACTGGCCATTTTATCGCCCTTTAAAAATTCTAAGTGCTCGTGGAGTTAAAAATTAAGGAAGGAAATTTTAAAGGCCATACAGTGAGACAGAGTAAAAATGCACACTGGAATAAACTCTAATTGAATTGGGAACGTTCTGAATATTAGTTGAGGGAATTCATATCTTACGCGATGTTTTCCTTGCAAGGCCCTCTGAGAGTTTACTGTCAGGGAAGAAAACCCAGGAGAAACATACTCTCAGTCCTCAGATAATTCCATAATGGGGAGGGAAGGAGGGAGGGAGGGAGGGAGGGAGGGAGGGAGGGAGGGAGGGAGGGAGGGAGGGAGGGAAGGAAGGAAGGAAGGAAGGAAGGAAGGAAGGAAGGAAGGAAGGAAGGAAGGAAGGAAGGAAGGGAGGAAAGCAATGGAAATAAATCTTTGCTTGTTTTCCACATTTAAAAAAGAAAGGGTGCAGATACAAATACACCTAACGGAAAAAAAATAAACCCATCACATCTTTCCCTCTATTAATCTACATTCCAGAAGGGACTGACTGCTGCTCAGGAGCCATGTAAGCAAGTGAAGAGCTGGCTCGTTGAACATTAGAAGGTGCTAACCGTCTCTGACACCTGAAGTCATGGAAAAGAACCAGACAAAGCAGACAAGTGGAATGCATCCCAGCACGGATCCGAAACACCAAGAAGTCTGTACACCTCTAGTGAGCACATCTCTGAGCCCAAGGGGCCAGAAGGAAACACTACCGGGCAGGGTGAGGACGGAGCAGGACGTGAGGTTTCAGACTGCACGAGGACACTGTGGCAAAACAGAAACCTTTGTATCTAGAAAGATGAGAGCACACTGGACAGCACAACAAATGGAGATTACAACTGTATTTCCTTGGATAAACACGTTTTACAGCTGTACTGAGGTATGATTTACGCACACATACATACAATTCATGCAGAGTAATGGTAGTTGAAATTTTTTAGTAAATATCCAGAGTAAGGAACTACAAAAATCCAGGTTTAGAACACTGTAATTAACCCCAGAATTCCCTCGCAAGTATTTGCAGTCAGTCCCCATCTCCACTGGCAGACCCAGGAAACCTGATTTGCTTTTTTCTATAGTATTGCCTGTTCCAGAAGTTTCTTCGTAATGGCATCATATGGTATGACTATTTTGTGCCTGGCTTCCTTCCCTTAGCCTCGCTGTGTGTGTCCGTGGTTCATCCTTCTTACCGCTGAGCAGTATCATACTATATGGACACCATGCAAACAACACTCTTTCGATGGCAGAGCTTTCATGGGTCAGGAATCTGGGAACCACTCAGCTGTGACCTCTGCCTCAGTCTCTCACGAGGTGGCTATCGAGATGTCATCCAAGGTTCGGCGGTCTCATCTGAAGGTTCAACTAGGAAAAGAACCGCGTCCTCACCGGGTGGCTCTGGGGACATGCAGTCCCCTGCGGGCTGGTGGACCAAGGACCTCACTTCCTTGCCCCTACGGCTGCTTGCTTCACCGAGTGTGGCCACGGCGGCCCTGGGGGAGTCTGCGAGGAAGATGGAAGTCGCAGCCTTTGTAACCTAATGACGGAGGAGATGTTCCATCTCCATCGCCACGCTACCCTGACCCACACTCCAGGGGGAAGGACCACACACGGCCATGAGCCACGTCACAGACTGCCTACCATGCGTATGTTTAACTTTTAAGAAACCATCAGAATGTTTCCGTGTGATGGTCACTTTCCCACTAGCAACAGAGGAGCGCGTGTCCTCCAACCCTTGTCCACTCTTGGCACGGCTGTCGTTTTGCTTAGAGCCATTCTAGCAGACGTAGTGGCGCCTCACAGCAGTATTATTCACCAGTTCCCTGACAACCGAGAACGCTGAGCACCTTTTCACATGCTCATGAGCCGTTCACATAGCATCTTCAGTAAAATGTCTCTTCACATCTTTTGCCTATTTTAAACTGAGTGGTCTGTTTTCTTACTGAGTTGTAAAAGATTGTTACATAATCTGGACCCAAGTCCTTTATCAGATATATGATTTGCAAATATTTCTCCTAGTCTATGACTTGGATTTTTTAATTTTCATTTTCTTAATGATACCTTTTGACAAGTAAAGGTTTTTTTATTTTTATGAAGTTCAATTAATGAATTTTTCCTTTTATGGATCATGCTTTTGATGCCATAAGAACTCTTTGCATAAACTAAGGTCACAAAAAATTATCCTGTTTTATTCTAGAAGTTTATGGCTTTGACTCTGCTACTTTGCACTATGATCCATGTTGAGTTACTTTTTCTGTGTGGTGTGGGGTTCTAACTGCAGTTTTTCTGTGTGGATATATAGAGAATCGTTCCAGCACAGAGTGCCGTGGCATCTTACCGTAAACAGGAGGGTTTCTTTCTAGAATCTCTGTCCTGTTCCATTGATACGTATGTTTATCCTTATACTAATTTCACATTGTCTTATTTATTGTAGCTTTACAGTAAGTTTCAAAATCATGTAAGTGTAAATCCTCCAATTTTGATCTCCTTTTTAAAATTTGTTTTGTATTTCCATGTACACTTTAGGATCAGCTTGTCAGTTTTTATAAAGAAGCCTGCTATGTTGATATGCATTTGCACTGAATGTGTAGACCAATCTGGGGAGTGTGGGGAAAGAAAATGGCCCTGAATTTCTGTTTTAAAACTGTTTCAGTAGAAAAAATTTCTGTTTCAGTATATTAAAGAAAAAAAAAAAGCCTTGAGAATCAGATTTGTAGCCATTTGTCTAGCTAATTGCTCTGATCCAAAATAAGAGGAAAACTTGCCTCATCCCTAGGAAAAGGCCAATGGTCACCTGCCTGAACTAGGTCCCTAGGGTGACTCAAGGTGCCAGGGAGACCCTGGGACACAACCACACTTCAAGAAGGAAGAGGTGGCTACAGAGATTTCATTTGCCTTCCAAAGGGCTGGAGAAAGGAAAGGGAAGGAATAGCTGCCTCCTTCACATTTATAAGCAAAGAAAATAACCTTTCCGTGTCCTTTGGCTTTGGGTATCTAGCCACTTATACAGGACAACTGACCTGGCTCTAATCATATTGCCCGAGGACAGAGGGACAGTGGCAGGAGGGATGGGGCAAGATGTGCTTACTATTTACTGTGAAGTATTAACTTACAAATCTGTCTCTGATCCAGAACATTTCATGTGGGCATTCAGAATATAACAAATAAAGTTAATTTTAAAAGAATAAAATGAATAAAATTAGAGTATTTAAAATTCATCAGGGAAAACTGCCATCACAGCAATGTTGAGGCTTCCAGTCCATAAATATGTGCTTAAGTGTGTTTATACATACACACATTTTTTCCTTCTCCTAGTTATATACATATATATGCACATATATACATACATATACTCATATATACACACAAACACATACACATTCTTTTTACATTTTCCCTATTAACCCTTCCCAGTACTCTTCATTCCTTCCTATATATTCCAGTTACCACGCTGTCATTTCCTGTCAGCTCAAAGGATTTCCTTTAGTTTGTCTTATAGGGAATGTCTACTAGCAAAGGATTCACTCACTTTTTGTTTATCCGGCAATGTCTTTATTCCACTTCAATTTTGGAAAGATAGTTTTCCTTGATATACAATCATCAAGTTTTTTTTTTTTCTTTCTGCCTTCAGGTCTCTATTTAACAAAAAATCAACCAATAATCTTATTTTTTGCTTCCCTTTTCATTAGGATTTTTGTTGCTTTTAAGACTTTAGGCAGGAAGGCCTCAGAAGGCCTCAGACACTGGGGTTCTTACCCAAAACTATAGCAGTTTTTCAGGGATAAATGCTTCTCAATGCTTTTTCCAGAGTCAGGAAATGGTTGTTTTGACAATTTTTGCATTGGGTTCACTGGCCAATGCACACTGCCATACCCTTAGTGGCAAAGAATTTTGGAAGAACAGAAAACCATGTGCTCTGGATACTTTGTTTTTAACAAAGGGATATACTAGGACAGACACTCCTTGAAGCCCCCTTGAAATAATCCTAAAATTTCACCATAACCTTCCCTGACTGACAAAAGAAGCACAGTGGCCCAGGCAACTTTGCCTCTGTGACGGCTTCCAAATGCCTACTCTAACTCCTCGGGAACCCTAGATTTTCTTCTTTGCCTCATCTCTCTTTCCCAGTACAAACAAATACATTGCTTGGATCAGGGTTCATACCTTACAAATAGAAAGTGATATCCAAATCACAGCAAACTCTGTAAAAGGGGCTTGAGAATGGAAAGACACCACAGTGCCTGCTGGGAGCGTTGAAGCAAGTTTTACAATTTTGGAAAAGTTTAAAATTTATTATGTGGATTAGAGAAATCAAGAGTTTTAAAGTGTGGAAAACAACTTTTAAGAAAAATTATCTTGAAAGCACTTTTGCTTAAGGATTATCTTCTTCTTTTCTCCTTATCATTTTATTTATCAATGTATTCTTTCCTTAAGTGAAAAAGGCTGCCATAAAAACCAACGACTGTCATAGTAACAACGATAAATTATTTCCCTTACACACCAACAGTCCTAGTCACCCTTCTTTCTCTATGAAACATTATGAGACACAACGAGAGAGAGAGAGAGAGGAAGAGGGAATAACTTGCTTTTGCAAGTCGTCATAATACAACACAAAGGCTCAACTTGGGTTAGAACTCTCAAGGTATTAAAAGACGGATAAGCGCCTTCCGCCTCGTACCAGGAAGGCGGCTTCTCATACATTGCGTATTACTAAAGGTTTGTTTCCATTCCTCCTTGTGGTCCTGTAGAATACAGAAATGGATTCTGCCTTTCTTGATGATGCAAATGCCATCTTCACCTTTTTCACGTTATTTTCTATAGAGCTATTTGTGTCACACTTAATTTCCTATATCGCTGTGACAGCATTTGCTGCTGGTTACTAACTAAAGCATGAAAACCATAGTATTTTCAATAGAAGGGAGGGCACTTACACATGCATTCATACATTTCAAAAAGCTTTGAATTGCTTTAAGGAAGGTATTGAATGGGTGAGGGCTATATTTATTTTTAGTGAGAGGTCAGACAATTAAGTTCACGAACTCTTCCTAGAAAAAGTGCTACATACCTCACTGCTGAATATCACTATGGTCACCTTTGAAGTACTCCCCTTGGGAAGCTATGTACCAACGCCAGTGCCTAGTCCACCCTTCAAAGTCATTTTGGAACTCTTTTTCTGGAATGGCCATCAGAGCTGTCGTCGTATTACCCTTGATGTCCTGAATATCATCAAGATGTCTTCCTTTCAATATTTCCTTTGTCTTCGCGTAAAGAAAGAAGTCACTGGGGGCCAGATCAGGTGAGCAGCGAGGGTGTTCCAATATAGTTATTTGTTTACCGGCTAAAAACTCCCTCACAGACAGTGCCATGCGAGCTGGTACACTGTCACGATGCAAGAGACATGAATTGTTGGCAAAAAGTTCAGGTTATCTAACTTTTTCACACAGCCTTTTCAGCACTTCCAAACAGTAAACTTGGTTAACTGTTTGTCCAGTTGGTACAAATTCATAAGGAGTAATCCCTCTGATATCAAAAAAGGTTAGCAACAGTATTGCAAATGAGTTCGCGAACTTAATTGTCACACCTTGTATGTCTGCTTTTATTCCTACAACGTCAGACATTCACTGACCTGATTCTTAAAAAGCAACTAAAAATCACGCAGAAAAATGTCCTTCTCTACCCCAAACTGCAGAATGGTGAAGCTATTAGCACCAACCAGCCCAGGTAAACATCATCTCTCCTCTTCTATGACCCCAGAATATATGCTTATTGAGATACTATGTTGGAATTTAATAAAGTTTAGCCACTCAGCTTAATAGCACCAAAGCAGGGAAAGCCCAATAAAAAGGCAGCCAATGGACAGTGTGAAAATGGAGGACAGTGTAGAATTACATACATCTGGTGGCCCACAGGACAGTATTGGGTCAGTTCTGTATATTTCTAGACAGTATTTAGTAATTTTAAAACATCATCAATTCTTTAACTCAAAATAAAGGGAAAAAAACAACAGGCTTTCCCGGTCCTACACGCCAGGATACTGGTCAAACACCATTTCGTTTTCTAGATGTTTCTGCCTTCCATCTTCATGCGGTCCATGGTACAACACCAACCTCTGGTCAAGTGGTCTGTAAGGACACCCGCAAGGCCTGTCCACCCAGTTCTTAGGATTGTTTCCAGGAGAATATGTGAAAGGCAAGATGCAGGATCCTGACGTGAAAAGAAATGAGCCTTCCCCTGAGACAGAAATGACAACCATCTCCTCACCTGATGGAAGAGGGGGCTGTGTGTCACGGGGATTCCCAGCCCGCTGAAGCACATTCCTAGGACCATGTCATCGGGGGCGTCATTGCTGTAGCAGCGACACTTACTGGCGAGCAGTCTCCTGATGGCTTCTCTGCTGAAGACCATTCTAGCGGGAAGTCAGAGCAGACAAGGGGTTAGAGCCGCTCCTGGACTCCAGCCACGTGAGTGAAGAAACAGTGTTCAGAGGCCACCTTTCTGATAAAGAGCAAAGACACTGACACCAGTAGCGTTTATATTGCAATATAAATTCTGGGGGAAATGTTTGTATGCATTCTCTGAAAAGAAAATCACTTAAGAGATGTTTACCTACCTAATAGACAGTTCTGCTTCTTTACGTATCTTTCTAATACTATGAAGCCATGTTTTTTTTCTGAGATGCCAATGGATTGAAACCATTCTTTACTTTCAACACTCTGTCAGAGCAACAACAAAATCTGCCACAGTCCCAGCAGGTAGAAGGGCCCAGAAATACTAGGTACCTCACTCGCACAGGTGACGACCCACAATGAGATCAAACCGAATTGAAAAGCCATGCAGTGTCCAAGTGATGCCGGTCTACAGAGCTTCCACGGGGTGATTTTGAGAAAGAGGAGAGAGAGGGAAGAGAGGAGGAGAGGGGAGGGGAGAGGAAGGGAGGGGAGGGAAATTGGTTTGCCTCAAGTGGTGCTCTGACGGAACTTGCCCTGATGTGTCGGGTACTTCCTGGTGGAACTCTAGCCCATTCCTGCCTTTCCAGCCAGTCCTGGCTTCCTGCACACAACACTGGGGGAGGCCATGTACCTCTGGCTCTGGTGGTCTCTGGAGTGGGGATAGGGGATGGCGAGCAGCCACGGGCTGCAGCAGAGCCCACAGGGGTGACCGAGCATCAATGGCGGTCCCACAGCAGGAGTGACGGGCCAGTCCTGGTCTGCCCACATGCAGCATTATGACTGACAGCAGCAGCCACCGCAGCCCATATGGACGGGCTCCAGAAAACAGCACTTCCTCTAGCCTTAGGGGCAGTAGCAGCTTTCTATGGTCACCGAGCTCTAAGTAAAGCCACCTCTCCCTTTCATTCCTCTGGCGCTTTCCAATACTTTTGTACCATGTTCTTACAATCAGCTCTCCCTTTTTTAACATACAGATTGGTTTCTGGCTTCCATTCTAGTCCTAGGGTAGTAATGGATCTTCTCGTATTATCAATAACCCACTAGCTGATAGGGCTGATGAAACAAGTATGAGTCATTCACAAGTTCATTTCCAATAAGCAATAACTGTCTCAAAGGCAAAATTGTCTAAAATGTATCCATATCTTCCCACAGCCAAATATAGGGCCTCACACATAGCAAGCACTCAAACTTCTGATATATCAAGTAAGTGAGAATGAAGCTGCCTTTGCAAAGACCTTCTTCCCGAGGGAGGAAGAGCTCCATGATTCAGCAGCCAAGGAGAAAGGACAAAGAGCTTGGACACAATCGCTGAGGCAAAAATGTTGATTCCAGACTCAGGTCAGAGCAAGCAGTTTAACTCACACGAGTAACCAAACGCTAGCAACACAACAACACAGAGACACTCTCCCTAAGATGTCAGAAGATACAGTGACATGAAGCTCTTTAAGATCATCTGAGAAAGTGTGGCTGCACCAGATGGACTTGACAAAGAGCAAAGCTGAGGTGTGAAACTCACCATCAATTGTCTTTCTCTTAGAAAGTCTAGTGTCCACCCGCGACCCTGGGCATCACACCTACGTGGCCCTGTCAAACTCCAGCTCATGTAACTGACCCCAGTAAAAGGGTCTGTGTGAGGGGACATGCATCGACTACAAACACAGTCCCCTTAAATGGCACCTATTTGATGCCACTTCAAGGAAAATTTCATAATGCTACTCATTGTACTCCAATCAGAACTGTAATCTCGGTAATCAGCAACCCACATTAAATAAAAATACTAAGATCCAGATCAAAATGGCAGCGTGAAGTGAGCCTCTGTAAAGCTACCCTGGATTATACAACTAATCGAACAACAACAACTCCACAAAGGACTCCCTGCACAGCTGACAGGCAAGACGAAGAGGCCCACTACTGAATTCACCTAAAGGTGGGCGGAGCTGCGCGGGCACAGGACGCAGACCTAGTTCAGTGCTCCGAGCTTGCTGCATCCCGGAATTACGGCAGCTGGGGGAGAGGGAAGAACTTGGACTGCTAGAGCTCCACTTGTGGCCCACAGGGCTGAGGGGACAGCATATAACACAGCTGAACCCAAGCTCACGGCAGAGACCTCGCAGAAAAGACTGAGGGAAGAAGGCTGAAAACGGTGGTTTAAGCCCTCACTGCCGAGCAGAGAACGGAAGCCTTAGGCACTGAGACTAGCCACCCCCTCCCTACCCTCCCAGAGCTTGCCCCGCGCCCACCTGCCCGGTGCTAGAAGCGGAACAGTAGCAGTATCAGATCAAAAGAACAGAATATTTGCTGTTCTGAGAACTGTGGACCGCAGACACAGATTCACAGTCCAACTAGTTCCGGCAAAGGGGAGGGAGCTGTGGAAGCAGGGCTGGCTGTGGTGGTGGTCGCTGCCATTGCTCTGGGACACCTTTCACAAGTAACCCCACCCCTGGACCCACCAATCTAAGCAGATCCCTGCAGGAGTACACAGAACTGCTGAAACATACGGACTCTGAATCTGGTGCAGGAAGAGCTTTGGAACTTCAAAAGCTCTCCACATACCCACATGGACACTGCGCCCTGTGACCCAGGCGAAGTATTAACAGAGGAGAAGCCCGTCTCCAAGGGAATACCCCCATTGTGTGAGAAGCTGGAATAGTGCAGAGAAAACATAGCACTACCTTGTGAGAGAGAAAAAAAAGGCTGCAGTAGGAGAGAAAATAAAACATTCTACCAACAAGTACTGGAAAACAAAAGAAAGACCTCTTCCTATCAACCTGTGCAACTCCTGTAGATGTCTAGGAAGAGAAATAATAAATCAGTAATTGCCATGAATAACCAAGGCAACAAGACAGCTCAGAAAGAAAGTGAAAACTCTCCAGAAAAGGAACTTAAAGATATGGAAATATGTGACTTAAATGACAGAGAATTCAAGATTGCAGTTCTGACAAAACTCAACGAGATGCAAGAAAACACAGAAAGGCAGTTTAATGAACTCAGAAACACAATCAAAGAACAGCATGAGCATTTTACGAAAGAGATTGAAATTTTAAAAAAGAACCAAATAGAATTTCTGGAGATTAAGAACTCAATAGAAGAAATTAAGAATGAAATAACCAGCTTAGGTAGTAGAGTTGACCAGATGGAGGAAAGAATCAGTGACATCGAAGATAAAAACCTGGAAATGACACAGATGGAAGAAGAAAGAGACTTGAGACTTAAAAGAAATGAAAGAACTCTACAAGAACTTTCTGACTCCATCAGAAAGAGCAATATAAGAATAATGGGCATACCAGAAGGAGAAGAAAGAGAGAACGGAACAGAGAATATATTCAAACAAATTCTTGATGAGAATTTCCCAAACTTGTGGACAAAACTGGATCCTCGAATCCAAGAGGCAAATAGAATACCTAATTACCTCAATCCAAACAAGCCATCTCCAAGGCACATTGTATTGAAGCTGTCTAAAATCAACGACAAAGAAAGAATCCTCAAGGGAGCCAGGGAAAAGAAGACAGTAACCTACAAAGAAAAGCCCATTAGATTATCATCATTTTTCAGCAGAAACTCTACAAGCCAGGAAGGAGTGGAACCAAATATTCAAACTATTGAAAGAGAGAAATTATGAGCCAAGAATAATATATCCAGCAAAGATATCCTTTAGATATGAAGGAGGAATAAAGACCTTTCCAGACATACAGAAGCTGAGGGAATATTCTAATACACGACCTGCACTACAAGAAATACTAAAGGAGGCTATTCGACCACCATCAACAGGGACAATCTGTGGCAACCGAAACATAAAAAGGGGAAGAGTAAAGGCCTGAACCGGAATATGGGAATGGAGAGAGTAAGCGTGCTGAAGAAAATGGAATACTCTAAATATCAAACTTTCTTTTACATAAACTTAAGGGTAACCACTCAATAAAAAACCAGAACTGAAATATATTCTGTAATAAAAGAAGAAACAGAGGGAAACATCATGGAATACCACCACCACACAGAAATAATAGACAACAACAAGAAGGCAAAGCAACAATGGAGACACAGCCTTACCAGAAAACTAAACATAGAATGACAGGAAATCCTCTGATATCAATAATCACCCTAAATGTAAATGGACTGAACTCACCAATAAAAAAGCACAGAGTAGCAGATTGGATCAAGAAACTAAACCCAACCATATGCTATCTCTAAGAGCACATCTCAGCTACAAGGACAAGCATGGACTCAAAGTGAAAGGGTGGAAATTGACACTCCAAGCAAATGGTACCCAGAGAAAATCAGGTGTAGCCATAATGATGTCAGATGAAACAAACTTCAGGGTGAAAAAGATAACAAGAGACAAAGATGGACATTTCATAATGGTAAAGGGGATTATACAACAAGAAGACATAACAGTCATCAATATTTATGCCCCCAATCAGGGAGCACCGCAATATACCAAGCAACTACTAACAGAACTAAAGGGAGAAATTGACCAAAACACAATTATACTAGGGGACTTAAATACATCATTGACAGCTATGGATAGATCATCCAAACAGAAAATAAATAACGAAATAGCAGCCCTAAATGACACATTAGATGAAATGGACATAATTGACATATATAGAGCACTTCATCCTAAAACATCAGACTATACATTCTTTTCTAGTGTACATGGAACATTCTCAAGGATAGACCATATATTGGGACATAAAATCAGCCTCAGCAAATTTAAGAAGATTGAAATCATACCAAGCATATTCTCTGATCACAAGGCTTTGAAATTGGATATCAACTGCAAAAGAAAGCAGGAAAAAACACAAATACATGGAGATTAAACAACATACTTTTAAAGAACGACCGGGTCAAAGAAGAAATTAGAGGAGAGATCAAAAGATACATAGAAACAAATGACAATGAAAATACATCCTACCAAAATTTTGGGATGCAGCGAAAGCAGTTTTAAGAGGGAAATTTATCTCATTACAGGCCTATCTCAAGAAACAAGAAAACTCCCAAATAAATAACCTCATGTTACACCTTAAAGAACTAGAAAAAGAAGAACAAGTGAAACCCAAGGTCAGCAGAAGAAAGGAAATAACAAAAATCAGAGCAGAACTAAATGAAATAGAGAACAAAAAGACAATAGAAAAATTAATGTGACAAAGAGCTGGTTCTTTGAAAAGATTAACAAAATTGACAAACCCTTGGCTAGACTCACTAAGATAAAAAGAGAGAAGACACTAATTAACAAAATCAGAAATGAAAAAGGGGAAGTTATCACGGACACCACAGAAATACAAAGGATCATCCAAGAATATTATGAAGGACTATATGCCACCAAATGAATAACCTAGAAGAAATGGACAAGTACTTAGAAACATATAGCCTTCCAAGGCTGAACCATGAAGAACTGGAAAATCTAAAGAGACAGATCACCAATAACGAAACTGAATCAGTCATCCAAAACCTTCCCAAAAGCAAAAGTCCTGGACCAGATGGCTTCACTAGTGAATTCTACCAAACCTTCAAAGAGGATCTAATACCAATCCTTCTCAAACTCTTCCAAAAAAATGAAGAAGAGACAGTATTCCCTAACTCATTATATGAGGCCAACATTACCCTGATACCAAAACCTGGTAAGGACAACACCAAAAAAGAAAACTACAGACAAATATCTCTGATGAATACAGATGCAAAAATCCTAAACAGAATTCTAGCAAATTGAATACAACAATGCATTAAAAAAATTATTCATCAGGACCAAGTGGGGTTCATCCCCGCGGCACAAGGATGCTTCAACATACGCAAATCCATCAATGTGATATATCACATAAACACAATAAAGGACAAAAATCATATGATTATATCAATTGATGCAGAAAAGCATTTGACAAGATACAACATCCATTTATGATTAAAACACTTAATAAAATAGGTATAGAAGGAAAATACCTTAACATAATAAAGGCCATATATGACAAACCCTCTGCTAATCTCATAATTAATGGTGAAAAACTGAAGCCCTTTGCTCTACGTTCAGGAACACGACAGGGCTGTCCCCTATCACCTCTGCTTTTCAACATAGTGTTGGAAGTCCTTGCCAGAGCAATCAGGCAAGAGAAAGAAATAAAAGGCATCCAAATTGGGAATGAAGAAGTTAAATTATCACTCTTTGCAGATGACATGATGCTATATATGGAAAACCCTAAAGACTCCACCAAAAAGCTATTAGAAACATCAAGGAATACAGTAAAGTTGCTGGCTACAAAATCAACGTACAAATTTCCATTGCATTCCTATATACTAACAATGAAATCTCAGAAAAAGAAATACAAAAAACAATTCCTTTTGCAATTGCAGCAAAAAGAATAAAATACCTAGGAATAAACTTAACCAAGGATGTGAAAGACCTATATGCTGAAAACTATAAGACATTTTTGAAAGAAATTGAAGAAGACACAAAGAAATGGAAAGACATTCCGTGCTCATGGATTGGAAGAATCAACATAGTTAAAATGGCCATATTACCCAAAGCAATATACAGATTTAATGCAATCCCCATCAAAATCCCAATGGCATTTTTAAAGAAATAGAACAAAAATCATCAGATTTGTTTGGAACCACAAAAGACCCCGAATAGCCAAAGCAATCTTAAGAAAAAGAACAATAATGGAGGTATCACACTCCTGACTTTAGCTTGTACTACAGGGCTACAATAATCAAAACAGCATGGTATTGGCAGAAAAACAGACACGTAGACCAATGGAATAGAATTGAGAACCCAGAAATAAAACCACATAAATATGGACAGTTAATTTTGACAAAGAAGCTAAAAACATACAATGGAGGAAAGACAGCCTTTTCAATAAATGGTGCTGGGAAAATTGGATAGCCACGTGCAAAAGAATGAAACTGGACTGCTATCTGTCACCATGTACCAAAATTAATTCAAAATGGATCAAAGACTTAAGCATAAGACCTGACACAATAAACTGCATAGAAGAAAACATAGGTACTAAACTTATGGACCTTGGGTTCAAAGAGCATTTTATGAATTTGACTCCAAAGGCAATGGAAGTAAAAGCTAAAATAAACGAATGGGACTATATGAAACTTAAAAGCTTCTGCACAGCAAAAGAAACCATCGACAAAATAAAGAGGCAACCAACTGAATGGGAGAAGATTTTTGCAAACAGTGCCTCCGATAAGGGGCTAATATCCAAAATATACAAGGAACTCATGCAACTCAACAAAAAAAAACAAACAACCTAATTGAAAAATGGGCAGAGGACCTGGAGAGACATTTCTCCAAAGAGGACATAAAAAAGGCAAATAGACATAAAGAAAAATGCTCAACATCACTAATCATCAGAGAAATGCAAATCAAAACCACAATGAGATATCACGTCACCCCAGTCAGAATGGCTATCATCAACAAGACAAATAGTAACAAGTGTTGGAGAGGCTGTGGAGAAAAAGGAACCCTCATACACTGTTGGTGGGAATGCAGACTGGTGCATCCGTTATGGAAGGCAGTGTGGAGGTTCTTCAAAAAATTACAAATAGAATTACCATGTGACCCAGAAATCCCTCTCCTGGGTATCTACCCAAAAAATCTGAAAACATTTATACATAAAGACACGTGTGCTCCAATGTTCATTGCAGCTTTGTTTACGGTGGCCAAGACATGGAAATAACCAAAATGTCCTTCGATAGATGAATGGATAAAGAAGTTGTGGTATATATACACAATGGACTACTATTCGGCGGTAAGAAAAGATGATATAGGAACATTTGTGACAACATGGATGGATCTTGAGAGTATGATGCTGAGCGAAATAAGTCAGACAGAAACAGCAGAAAGCCATATGATTTCACTGATATGTGGTATATAAACCAAAAACAGCAAAAGAACAAGACAAACAAATGAGAAACAAAAACTCATAGACACAGACAATAGTTTAGTGGTTACCAGAGGGTAAGGGGAGTGGGAGTGGGGGATCAAATATATGGTGATGGAAGGAGAACTGACTCTGGGTGGTGAACACACAATGGGATTTATAGATGATGTAATACAGAATTGTACCCCTGAAATCTATGTAATTTCACTAACAATTGTCACCCCAATAAATTAAAAAAAAAAATAAAAATAAAATAAAAATACTTTCTGTATTTCTTTTGCCAGCATCTAGTAGGACAAGAAAGAAAAGGAAGGCCTTTCATTATGGCCCACTTTCTAGAAAATTAACTTTACAGAAAGATAAAATGTAAGCATGAAATATTTATTGGTAAGTGCCTACTCACACAGAACACTCTTACATTAATTATTCACGTAAACTCGGAACACATGGGTCTTTAATATCACTGCTTTATTAGTATGCAGATGGGTTCTTTCAGGATGAAGTTGGCCCCCAAAATGGAAAATTGCCAGTTATATCAGGGTATATCTGCTCTGTCTGCCAACTTTTAAATATTAAAAAGATGTTGAAAGGCTCTAAAATTAATAACGTGGTTTCCTTTCATATGTAAAACACTAATTTTAAAACTAAGAAAAACCGAGCTGGGAGGCAGGGGCTTGTGTGAGGGTGTACCACCGAGTCAAGAATACTTGCAGAAGATAAAGCGCCTCAGACCCGTGTGCCCCTCCTGTCCTCCAGCAAGTGAAAGGTCATGGTCATGGCCCTTCTGGGTAACCCTGCCCCCAGCCCCTTTCAAGAGGCTGCCCAGAAGAATCATGATATACTGACCAGTTTCCTAACCAAACATGTGTAAATAAGTATTTTCAAAAAAGAAAACAGTTATTGAACCAGTTGTCCCCAAATGCCCAAACTTTCAAGCAGTAAGCATGAAGTGAAAAACAAGAAGACGCATGGATTTAAATAGCGCAAGGTTTCATTTTCCAAACAATACAGAAAATCTACATGTAAATCACTGGAATCCACATTCCCAACTTAGCTCAAACCAGAGGGGCTCAGAGGGATGGTTTAAGGCAATGGTTTTTAGAAACTTGCTTGACTATAAAAGACAGTGAGATGGGCCAGTCCAGTGGTTCAGGAGGTTAGAGCTCCATGCTCCTAACTCCGAAGGCTGCCGGTTCGAGTCCCACGTGGGCCAGTGTGCTCTCAACCACAAAGGTTGCCAGTTCAATTCCTGGAGTCCCGCAAGGGATGGTGGGCTCTGCCCCCTGCAACTAAGATTGAACACGGCACCTTGAGCTGAGCTGCCTCCCGGATGGCTCAGTTGGTTGGAGCGCGGGCTCTCAACCACAAGGTTGCCAGTTCAATTCCTCGACTCCCACAAGGGATGGTGGGTAGCGCCCCCTGCAACTAAAATTGAACACAGCACCTTGAGCTGAGCTGCCGCTGAGCTCCCGGATGGCTCAGTTGGTTGGAGCGTGTCCTCTCAACCACAAGGTTGCCGGCTCGACTCCGCAAGGGATGGTGGGCTGCGCACCCTGCAACTAGAAACTGCAACTGGACCTGGAGCTGAGCTGCGCCCTCTACAACTAAGACTGAAAGGACAACAACTTGACTTAGAAAAATGTCCTGGAAGTACACACTGTTCCCCCAATAAAAGTCCTGTTCCCCTTCCCCAATAAAATCTTTAAAAAACACGGTGAGGAAACAAGGAACACATTTCCTATTGCAACCATTTATGTGTTTTGTGCGTATAAAACTGAAACAGAAAGTTCACAAAACAATACTTGTCCTTAACTACATGTATTACACTCGTACTAGTTCGTTCTGTTCCGTTCTGTATTACATTATTTTAAAGTGATGGTCATGATCCTTTCATTGGCTTTACAACCATTATTGATCCTGACTTGCAGACATGTTGGTCTTCAACTAGACCATCAGAAACACCTACCGTAATACTAGAAAAACTATTCAACATTGCGTCTGCAGCTTTTTCGAAGGTTGATATAAGACAATCTCACAAAGAACGTTTCTGCATCTTTGTAAATGTGTTATTAAAAAACAGATATTACCTTAGCCAACGTTAGTTATGGAACAATGCCCAGTGATCTGCATTTGTTTATTCATTGTACCTTGTAAGAAAAAAAATGAGTCCTTATGCTAGGAAGTGAGGATATCACGAGAAATGAGACACAGGCGCTGCCTTCAAATAATTCATAATTTAGGTGGAAAACAGAAAAGTAAATAGGCAATTAAATGATAATGGTTTGCATAATATGCCATGAAAGCACATTAGAAAGGCATCAACCCAGATGTGAGAGGATACACCAGGCTGAAGGCTCCCAGGAACAAATAAATGATAGCTGTATCGAATCAATGAGAAGGATTAGCCAGGTGACAGAGGCAGAAGGTAGGGGTGGGGGAACAATGCTATGTCGAGGCCAGCAGATGCCGTACCTTGGAGAACAGGAAAAAACAGTGCCTCTGAGCAGCTGAAATAAATTCAGCATGGACTCTTTAAGCTGAGGGTACAGATGAACAAGGCTAGAAGGGTACACAGCCTCTGCCAAGAGAGGCCTGGGAGCCTGGATGAGGAGTGTGGACTTTATCCTAAAAACAATGGGAAGTTATAAAAGGATGCAAAAGACTTACTCCCCTGTGGTAACAGGAAAAATCACATTTTTGTTGAAGAGATAGATGATAGGAAACCTAGATGAACTAATTCCTAGCGAGAGGCCTTCACAGGTGGGAGACTGTGGTTAGACCAACTTGAGGTGACTAAAATGAAGCATTATCCCTGATCAGCTTGGCTCTTGTTGAAGTCCGAATGGTTAGCTCCTAGTCTTCAAGGCCCAAAGTAGGAAAGGGTTCACACGCTTGGGGAAAAATGGGAAGCTAGTGATGGCCTCTGAGCAGGAGGGGCAGGATCAGATGTGCTTGGAGCAAGGTCTGATAACCATGCGGACAACAGCATGGGACGTAGGGGACCAGGATGTGGCAGGAAGCCACCATGCAGGAGATGTTGGTGACCTAAGCTGCGAACAGCTTGAAGCTTTTTCTACTGAAGAGGTCAATACTCCTTGGCCTCACCCTTTACTGTCCTTTTAAAGGCCGGATGGACACCCATGTCCTATTACTATGACCTCATGTGGACGAATGCTACTCAGCAAAGATCAGTGCACCCACCCCCGCCTGGTTACCACTGTGAAAGAGCCACGTCCATGACTGTGTTACACAGGCCACTGAATTGGCCAGACCAACCTGGAACCCCCGGAATGTGATTCTCGAGACCCTTCGGTAGGAACTGTTCTAGGGGACTACAAAGTAAAACCAGCAAGTCCTAGCCCTTCACAAGTTAATAATCCACTGTGCCCAGCACAGAGTGGACACTCAACAAGCTCCTCTTGGATGGATTTAAATTGCTACAGTTAACCAAGTGAAGAGCCTCCCTCAATTACCTCAATAGCAAAGACTGCAGAAACAACTGCTCGGTGGATTTACCCGTATAAATCAAGTTAAAATCTTTCCCCATAAGAGATTTGGCAGATGTTTCATTTAAAAACCTTTGATTTTTAACTGTTACTTGAAACCTATAAATTCTACACAAATATCACTTAATTGCTTGAGTCTAAACTCCTACACTACTCTTTTCCCAGATGTGATTTGTAAGCACCGGATAATTTAAGTCTAATGACTTACTTTCTGAAAATAAAATCCACATCCAATTTTTTTTCATTTAAACAGACCATCAAACCTAATTGGCTACCCAGAAGCAATCACTGCTGTAGGGACATTTGTACCGAGTACCTGACATACATTTTTATATCGTCTCTTCAAGGGGTAAACTATTCTTCACGGGGTTCTTTTGATATTTACAAAAGTGATGTCCACCTTCCTATTGCAGTAACAGCTACCACTTACAGAGCACTCCCACAGCAGTTCCCGTCCATCCGCCAGGGGCCCAGCTTGGCATCCAGAACCGGAAGTGCCCTGTGCAGCGCAGGGCAGAAAGCCCCGCCCACAAAGCCACGCCCATACTTACCCTCCGCCTCCTGTGACGTAGCTGTAGCCACCAGTGCCCAGGCCGTAGCCGTAGCGCTCTCCCAGGAACACCGGGTCGCCGGAGTCGTAGCAGCTGAGCAAGTGCCGGAGCCTGGAGATGCTGGGATCCCAGAGGGGACAGAAGCAATAATTCTCATTCAGGAACTATTTTATGGTCCTTACACCCCACTGCTTCTATTATCCAATACGATACTGAAATCACTTGGTGATGACATTCAAGTGATTCACAGAAGAAATGGATTTTTTTTTTAAGAAAAAGAAAGAATTGATGAACACTATGCATTTCTGAAAACAGGAGAGAAATTGAGAAACAAAGGGCTTCGTCCCCACTTTTAACAAGCCCCTGCAGCACGTGGCTGCCCAGTTTGGGTGGAAGTAAAGGTGGCAGGTGTACCAGATAACTCACTTCTACTAGGTCTGTTCCCCAGGGAGTGTGAACTAATCATCACATTTCCTCAGATGTACTTGTTTGTTTGTTTGTTTAATTTTTGATGGCTAATAAGGGAACTTCTGAGGTATAAATGAGGTCCATGTGAGGATGTGGCTGGCAGGTGAGGAAGGAATTTTGGGCGGAGCTGTTCCAGTGACCTTCCCTTTATGATACGCAGCCTTGCTGAGGTTTCCCTAGAGTAAGGCCATGCTGGTCCATGGTCTTTTTATGTCTGTCTGTCTATACCTTCTGGCCCCAATTCTTCTTCGTCATGTGTCAACAATGGCAGCTTACAAAGCAAAACGAGAACATTTGAGGACTGCTCGGAAAAATGTCTACAACTAGAGCTGCTTTAGGATGAAAAAATTTCATGGGAAAATAAAATCTAGAAGTAACTTTTTAAAGGCAACAAAAATGCTGATGTTAAGAAAGCCTAGTTTTTCCATGTGTTAAGAGCCTACCCCACTTACAAATGCCGTACAAAGTCCTTCCACTATTTCATCTAAACTAGGGCTTTCCAGGGCACACACCACCCAATCCTAGGTTCCCTCATGATATTAACCAGTGTTCCTTGAAAAAAGCTTTCACATGGTCAATAACTTTGGATTACATTTTCTTAACTGGCTAAATAAATCTTTCTCAAGCCTGTGATTCACAAGCATCATGCCATTTCCATGAGGGAGATATGACAGCAAACATTTCTCTAAATTATTAATCATGAATTCTTTTCTCACAGAGCAATATTAACATCTAGAACCTAGCGATCTGGCATCATGTTTTCCCTCTTTTTAAGAAAACAAAGTACAGATGTACAAGAGGAGATCTTTTCCATCCATGCTCGTGCAGCTTACAAAAATATCCCAGCTCATAAGGCTAAGGATGAAAGTGAAGAAAAATTAACTATATGGAAAAAATCCTTTATGAGTGTGGTGCTGAAACAGGTCTACATGTGTACGAACCGGGTTGACAGCTGTCTGCAGGTCAAGGTCACTGATGCTGACAGTTTCTGAATGACCAGAAAATGTTATCTTTGGGAACGATCCTGTTTTGGGCACATATGTTAAACATTCTAGGCACCTAATTGGGAATCAATCTTGAAAAAGTCATCTAACAAATAGCTCCTCGGGGGAAGGCCAGTAAGTGTGTGGATATCTGTAAAACACCACTCAGTTACAGAGAACAGACTCTTAAAGGTCCCCAAGGAAATTGCAGCCTTTAGTTGGTAAAAGGCTCTGCAAAACTCCAAACCTGCTGGGGCCAATTTATGCCTACTTCTTGACCAGAGAAGGAATGAAAAGTATTCCTTTTTCTCCTGCATATTGTAAAATTATCAATTCAACCCTCAACCTTCAATTTCTAATGTTAAAATAAGTGATTTAGCATCTCCTCTGGATTTCTTCTCCTGATGACATTAACCGTTTCCATATTCACAATATTATTTTAAAGCTGAAGAAACATAAACTGAGTGTGAAAACTGTCACATACTTCATATTTGCTAAAAGTTGGAGGAAATGTGACTGAAACCAGCAAATCTCCAATTCTATCCGAGTGGACTTGCAATTATTCAGCCTTGTGACTTCAGAAAAGTTAGGGTGTTCATGGCAATCAAGGATGACATCAGAGTCTTAAAAGGAAAAGGTGACAAGGTTCAAACTCAAAAACATATTTAGGACATCACTGAGCAGTTAGAAGTATTGCTAATAAAAAGGAAAAAACTGAAAATAAAAAAAAACTAAACGAACATCTGGCAAAAACTTCCAGGTGGAGTAAGGTGAAGACTGACGGCACAAGTAACGCGGTTACAGACGCACGGGACGCCGTCAGCGAGGACGCCATCCTTGGAGGTGTCATGTGCTGCTCTGATGCTCACAGTTGTGCTTGGGGTTCACCAAGCTTCTTGGATCTGTGGGTGCTCATCAAATTTGGATCTGTATCGTTCACATCAAATTTGGAAAATATTTCTTTAAATATTTGTCATGAGCCCTTTCTCTTTGGGAGACTCCAAATGCATCTATACAAGGCCACCTGGAATTGTCCCACCGCTCAGGGATGCTCTGTTCATTTGTTCAGAGCTATTTTTTATCGTTGTGTTTCATTTGGGTAGTCAACTGTTGCAGTGTCCAAAGTCAGTGATATTTTCTTCTGCAACATGTAATTTGCTGTTAATCCCATCCAGTGGATTTTTCACCTCAGACAATGTAGTTTTCATCTCTAGAAGTTTGATCTGTCTCACGTATACCTTCCAAATCTCTTTTTTGAACATAAGGAATGGAGTTAGAATTAACTATTTATTAGTAACAGCTTAATAACCACAAATTCTAACATTGCATCATTTTTGGGGCAATTTCAATTAACTGAGTTTTCTCTTGGTTGTTGGGTGAATTTTCCTGCTGCATTGCGTGCCTGGTAACTTTTGACTGGATTTCAGGCATTGTGAACCTTACCTTGTAGAGAGTTGGATATTTTGATACTTCTATAAATCCTCTCAAGCTTCCTGAGAGGATGTGGGCATGTTACTTGGGAACAGTTTGGTCGTTCATGATCCTTCTCTTAAGATTTGTCTGGCAGGACAAGAGCAGTGCTTAGTGTGGGGTCATCCGTTCCCCACTATTAGAGCACGACCCTGTGAATCAAGGGTGTTCCAGGCTGGCTGCTGTGAAGAGGTACTGTGCTCAGCCCTGTGTGATGTCGGGCCCCTTCCTTCTCATCGTTTCTGTTGGTTCTTTCCCCAGCCTCCGGCAGCTTCCTCGTACACACGTACGATCAGTACTTAAGGGGCGCCTCCACAGCTCTCCCGCACTCTCCTATGCAGCTCTGTCCTCTCCTCTGCTCTGTCCTGCAAACTCCAACGGCCTCGGTCTCCCAGACCCTCAGCTTCATCTCTTCAATTCAAGGAACTGGCCAGGTTCCTCTGGGTTCCCCTCCCTGAGCACTGACTTGCACACCTTCTTAGGGCAGTTAGCCGGGGCAGTTGTAGGACTCACCTCACTTGCTGCGTGTGTCTCATAAATCACTGTCCTTTGTTGCCTATATTCAGGATCTTAAAAACCTTCATTTCACATATTTTGTTCTTTTGGGGGGATGTTTCATATATGAGAGTAAATCCAGTCCTTATCCCATCGTGGCCAGAAGCAGAAGTACCCATCATAGTTTCAAAATACGAATATACAGAGAATTTCAAGTCACCCTAGGATGAGAATGACTTCTTACCTTATTAAGGTATCATCATCCACAATGACTAACCATGCTATTTTGTCATGGCTGTGATTCAGAAATCTTTCCAAAATGGCAAATGTCTTTCCACAATGACCTAGGAAAGGCGAGAGGAAAACTTACAATGTATTATTTTCTTTAAAACATACGTAACTCATTTAAAAACATATGTTTGTTAGTTCTAAAGTTTTAAAAGTAAAAGCTTAAATGCTGGCATGTATGTAATAATTTGAAATTTTACAAATTAGACTTTTCTAATTTTCATAGACATAGAGAACCAGGGGCAACTTTAGAGATCATGAAGTCTAAGCCATTCATTTCACACATGAGGAAATGGGAGACTAGAGAGATGAGGGGAATCACAAGTCATGTAGCGAGTCTGAGGCAGAGACGAGACTTATCATCACTCCAAACAAACAGGAACATTGTAAGCCTCAGAGAAATTACAAGTCTGGCATCTTCCCTTAGATATACTTATTCTGAAGGAACAGTCAGAATAAGGATCGCCAAGGATTGCACCCATAGGGAAACAATGGTGCAAAAGTGGAATGCTATTCATTCATTTTGTAAATATTTGCTGTTAAGTTTTCATATGCCAGGTACTGTGGTAGTTTCTAGGCTATGCACTGAAGACACAGTACTAAGACAGTCACAGACCTTCAGGGGCCAACAGATAAATGTTGCTGCCTTAATGGAAAATGCTGGGGCAAGATAGGAATAAAAGGCTAGGGAAGAGAACTCAAGTCGATCAATAGAAAGACGCCCCTCATCTCAACAAAGTATTTGGTGACACAACAGAGAACAAACTAATATTAATATTAAGCCACTCAATTTCACCTTTATTTTTGTTATTCTTGATCTCTTTCTGTATTTTTAACCATACTGTATATATTTTTGAAAGCCATCTCAAATTCCTCTTGGAATAAAGTAGAATATAAACATGAGCAATAAGAAGGTCAGGCTAAAAATAAAGACGTCAATAAGGAATGCACGAATCAAGAAATTAATACTAAAGCCAAGCTAAATTAAAGTCTAAAAAGCAAGATTAACCAAAAAGAAAATTCATCTAAAATCATTTTTCCAAACCAGACAGCAACAGACTCAGTAATATATTCAACTTTGTCAAAAGAACCGACAGCCACAGAGACGGTGTATCTGAGTCTATATGTATTTAACCAATCAAGGTATTAGGAGTGACATTCCCATAAACTCATCAAGACAAATGACTATCGAACTAGACAGTCAACTTACTACTTTTATGTTTTTTATTCATTAACGGGTTCGGGGATCCAGAAAACTAAAGAAAAAATGTGGCAGAAACACTGGACAAAAATTAAGATGAACAAAGAGCATGTGTGGGTGAGCTGGCCAAATTTCTACATCCATTTTGTGAAATAAAAAAATGTTTTTGATTAGAAAGCCTGCAATCTGAAGAAAAAAGCTGGTGTACTTCCAACAATTATATTAAAATATGGGAGTATTTTAATTATATTTAGTATTTTAATATATATATGGAGAGAGCACGTTTATATCACACATACCCAGTGTGGAATGTGATTGTCATTCAGAGGTACACACAAAATGAGAGCTAGACCATCAGCTTCCTGAGGATAGAAACTGCCAGCTTCACTCCTACTTCCCCCAGTGTTCAACAGTAGCTGGCACACAGCCGTCAGACAACATCCTGGCTGGTTAAATGGCTAAAATTAAATGAGAAGCTTTGTGTGAAAAGATGATTAACTTTGAGCACGTCATTCGAGCCATGATGAATTCTGAAGGTGTGATGTGCTTCAGAACGCTGTTGTAATTGCAATGTGCTCAGTCATCTACACGGCTACTAAAACTTAAAACCTTTCATTGTGTTTATAACACAGCTCTTAATCTGCAAAAATTGCTCCATATCCATGGGTAAAGACATTGGGGGAGGAAGGCAAAAATTCAAGTATTTATACAAATTTATTTCTATCCTAACTGAATGGACTGTACTTTACAGAATGCACATTTGAATAAGAGGAGTTAAGAATGAAGGACTCACCTCTGTCTGTATTAGGAATTCCCAGGTCCACTGTAGGAATGGAACTTTCTGCATAATCACTGTAGTATTCAATGCGACTTGCCTGACCAGCCCACGTCTGCTTTACAATGGGGACTGAAAAAATGAGACAGATGACAGTCACTGGCACAGTTATAAAGAGAAGCTTGGAATCGCAAAGGGCCAGCACCTGTAAAGAAAGGGAACCATGACTTGTTCTTCCTCAGGTGTTCGAAGCCTCTGAGCTCCCTTTTCTACCTGAGAAATGTCAGATGCACATGAATAAAACCCTGTTCCTAAGCCATTTTCAATTTACTCTAGAGCCAAGTACTTTCCATTCCTGGTGACAAATACACTTGCTTCCATATCATAAATTTTCTGATTATACTGATTGTGTTTAATCAGTATATAATCAACAGTCTGACTCTACTGTTGCATTTAAATTAGTTTTAACTAATATTTCTCTTTTCCGAACAGACTTCATTTAAAATTCACAACTGGAATTTTAAAATGCTTTTTAGGGGAATGGGGAATAGAATTACTTCCAAGAGTGGAATATTCTCTGTGGTTCTGAGATGCAAATTCATCTCTCTTACCATGGGCCAGGGCATGAGGAGGGGGTTACCTTTACAAACTCTACGGTCCCCACACGCAGATTCCAACAGGGCACCCACCCTAGAAAGGGCATGAACCCACCCCTGAGATTCACCGCAGACTAAGAGTGGCATTACTGTGCTGCACTTTGGGAAAAGGTGGAGGAAATAAGACCTTGGGAAGCATTGCAGATTGTAAACCTCTATCATTAACAGATAAATTGTTTTAATACAATAAACACAAACAATGGAAAACCTTCCTGGTTTTCTATGTTTTCAGGTGAGAGGTTCAAAGACAGCTCTGAGGGGCAGGGGTGGGGGCGGATGGTTCAGTTGGTTAGAGCATGAGCTCTCAACAACAGGGTTGCTGGTTCGATTCCCACATGGGATGGTGGGCTGAGCCCCCTGCAACTAAAGATTGAAAACAGCGACTGGACTTGGAGCTGAGCTGCGTCCTCCACAACTAGATTGAAGGACAATGACTTGGAGGAGCTGATGGGCCCTGGAGAGGCACACTGTTCCCCAATGTTCCCCAATTAAAAAAAAAAAAGACAGCTCTTTACCCACACCTGATGTGGAATTCTGCCTGATCACTATTTGATATTAATTCACTTAAGCAGTGATCTGAATAATTATTTTCTTGTATACCTTTTTTTTTTAAAGTTACTGTCTGTGCATCTCTAAGTTTTAAAAAGAAAAGGTTTCTGTTGTTGTTTTCATAGAAAAGATCACCCTATCTAGATTTTATACCCTGTTAATTTAAGAATCTCAACTCTGATGAACTAAATCTTAAGACCAGTATTTTGAGACTCTATCAGATCATTTATCTTTTCCTTTTTCGCAGCCCAAATAAAAATAAATTATATGCAAAAACTGCCCATGCAATGCCAAATTTAAGTGTTTAGCTATGTGAGTCAAACTGACAGCCCTTGTATATAAAATATAAAAGTGCACCATTTTATAGTCCATTATTTACCAGCTTTTAAGAAAGAAAAAGACCTATGAATTCTGGACATTAGCTATAATAATCTCCAAATTACCTATTTTAACTCTCTAAATGTTATTTTTATACATTACAATAGAATTTTTCTGCAATCATAAAAAAGGCAGATAGAGATTTCACACGTCAAAACAGACACACATTCAGGAAGTAATGGCAAGGCTGCTAGTGGGGGAAGTCCTCCCTTGTTCCACTCCCACATTCCAGCTGTGGTGGCAGGGGACGTGGCACATACTGAGCAGGAGGACTTACCCCAGAAAAGGCTCCCTACAGCTCACAGCCACTAAATGTTCACACTTGGGTAAAATGTGCTCCATTGCATAGGCCGAGAATTCTCCTGGGGCCCCAGCACTGGGTCCTGCAAGCCTTGTAAATTCTTTTTTTTAGATTAAAATGTATTGGGGTTTGACAATGGTCAACAAAACTACATAAGTTTCAAGTGTGCAAGTCTATAACACATCACCTATATATTGCATTATGTGTTCACCACCCAGAGTCAGTTCTCCTTCCGTCACCATATATTTCACCCCCTTTACCCTCATCTACCATCCCCCCTCTCTCCCCTTACCCTCTGGTAACCACTAAACTGTTATCTGTGTCTATGAGTTTTTGTTTCTTTGTCTTGTTCCTTTGTTGCCTTCACTTTTACGTCCCACATATGAGTGAAGTCATGGTTCTTGACTTTTTCTGTCTGACTTACTTCATTTAGCATAATAATCTCAAGATCCATCAATGTTGTCACAAATGCAGTATTTCATCAATGAGACAAATAATAACAAGTGTTGGAGAGGCTGTGGAGAAAAAGGAATCTTCATACACTTTTGGTAGAAATGTAAATTGGTATAGCCGGTATGGAAAACAGTATGGAGGCTCCTCAAAAAATTAAGACTAGAATTACCATATGACCCAGCAATCCCTCTGCTGGGTATCCATCCGAAAAATTGAAAGCATTTATCCATAAAAATATAAGTACCCCAATGTTCACTGCAGCATTAATTATGGTGGCCAAGACATGGAAATAACAAAAGTGTGCTTCGATAGGTGATTGGATAAAGAAGATGTGATATATAAACAGAATGGAATATTACTCGGCCATAAGCCTTACAAATTCTGCTTCCACTTTCCTCAGCCCTTAGCAGTCAGCTCCTGTTGGTTCTAATGGCTTTATTAAATAGCACAAGTGTGTCTTCTCAGTTAGCTGATTTCATGAAATTAAAGTCAAAATCAAGCGTGAGTTAGGTCTTTGATATACCTAACTACATGTTTCCAGTTTTCCTTTGAAACAGTCGACACAGAAATTTCAGGAAAGGTAAGAATTACCGTATGACTGGTTCCCCAACACCTAGGACAGTGCCTGGGACACCGTAGTAGGTGCTCAATAAATACTTGAATGAGGACTGAATCTCGTAGGAATTCCAACCAGAGGCCTGGGGCTCGCTTTGGAACTAGATGAAAGGAAGGTTTTATTCATACCAGCAATTCATCCTTTGGCACAAGAGGGAACCGCCACTACCCATCGTTTAAAACTAGATTAACCATTTTAATGGAATGAGGTGTTATGGTACTATAGTACCAAAAGCATTCAGCAGTTTGTGTCATGTGTCACTATAAGACCTGTGCATTTGTCCTCTCTACCAGCTATAAAGAATTTCAAGTTAAGGCTTATTTTCTATACCAGCAGGTTAAGGCTTTATTTTCAACCAGGGTTGATTCTAAATTACTTAACACTGTTAAATGACTGGCCTATTTCATCAGCATTTTGAATTCTAAATTGAATTCATTCTGTTATTTATAAAATATTTTATATTATTATTATTATTATACTGAGGGGATGCACCCTAATGACATTAAACTTTGAGAAAATATTTCAAAATAGTGACATGATCTAGTATTTCAATTTCGATAAAGAGAAGCACACTTTCTACCACATAATAAAATAGCGAATGCCTCTTTCAAGAAGGTTTGTTGCAAATCAATTTAAAATGGGAGCAAAGTAAAAATTGGACTATAAAAAAAACCCCACACTCAGAAGGTATAAATCTTCCACGTGGCTGTACAGACTCAAAGCAGGAGGAGCCGAGTCTCTTTATGAGGCACAGACACACATTTTACCCGCCAGTGACTCTACCTGGGAAACTGATTACAGATGTTCATGAACTTGACCCTTGAACACTGTACAAAAACCCCACACAATCAAATATGAATGACTCGTGATTTTAAGGACTCTGCTATTTTTGACAAATGGACCTGCTGTATGGTAGTCGGTGACCGCAAAATAAAACCCTGGTTGCTTGTCTCTTCTCAGGAGAGGCTTAGAGACACAGCTGCCTAGAGTGTGCCGTAACTCCTGATTTTAGAGAGGAGTTGTACCTAAGACTGAAAAGCACCCCTCACGGCCAATCTGAAACATTTCAGGACAATCTGGGACATCTTCATCTGTTCCACAGCCAGGGGAAAACTGTCTGAGGCAACACCTGACTCCCTCCTGCCTTTACTAATTGATCTAATCACTCCATTTAACACACGGGGAGACTTCCCCTGGGGCTGCATTTTCACCCAAGCCTCATATTAAATAAGCAGATTGCAAGCCCCTCTCATCAAAAAGAACAGAGCTACCACACACTCCTAATAAGTCCGCTCAGATCTGCCTCTTCTAGACAAGATCACTGCAGTAAAGATATCAAACAGGTGTCTTTTTACTGTAAAAGGAATAAAGTGTCTATTTTTAGGAGCTTAGGAAGCTGTGAAAAGGAACTAAAGGCTGAGAAAATAGCAATTTAACCTCTTTAGAGGGAGACGGCAGGAAGAGGGCTTCTCACAGCTCACTATCTGATGAACAGAAACAGCGGCTGCCCCAGGATAGCTGAGACAGGCACAAAAGCTGCATGGCAAAATGGTGCAAAGAGACATCTTCACATTTTCTGACCGCCTACATCACACAGTGAAAAACACAGAACCCGAGAGGAAGTGATCAAGCTGAATATTAAACTCCAGAGACAACCTTGCTTCAAAATAATCTGACATGCTCAGCCCAATTCCTTGCTTTATATTAAAGTTTCTTTAAAACCCTACTACATGCTTGCATCTCAGAAGAGTGTTGCTGTTTCGATGGTGTCATGATATATTTCTTCCTTAAGCTAGAAGACAGAAAATACTTTGGCTGATTGTGTCTTAAGAACGTTTGCTTCTTTTTTCCATTTAAATCAGAATCCAGCCAAAAGCAGTTACATAAACATTTGTTTCACTGTAAGGCAAAAAAAAAAAAAAAAAGTACAAGAGGTAAAATAATCTTTTTTTTTTTTTCATTTTGGAACTTGGCTTTATTCTCAATTCTTCCATGAGAGTATAAAACAATGACTTCAACATATATTTCCCCTTGCCCTGACTAGAGCCTTGGACAGAATGTCCCGTCCCTCAGCCTCCTCCCTGGAGCTGGCCAACACTGTAAGGAGCCAAGAGTGGGGGCCGTTGCTAGTGTCACCTTGTGTTCAGTACCTTGTGCTCAGCGCACCCAAGGTGACAACCTGCCACTCACAGTATGCCACTCCCAATTTTGTAAAGATACATAGTCTTCTCTATGTTTTTTTTCACTTCATTGTCATTTGACCTTTGTAACTTCAAGTGTTTCTACCATGGAGTGCACAGGAAAAGAGAAAAGGAAAAAATAAAAAAACACCAGTCCATGTATTCTCAACTACAGCAGTGATGTGCTTGGGCAGGGGTAGCAGTCTAAACTGCCAGCTTGATCCACAGTTGAGACCATCTGAGGATTTCAATTCCTGCCTATCCCCATCGCTGCTGAAAACAAAAAGCCTACTTCCACAGCCAAGTCAAAAGTGACCTTGAGCAGAACGTCAACACCAATATCAAATACTATTTATCAAGTCTTGGGTTTGTAACACATCCAAGATCACAATATAGCTGTGCCATGGCAGGAAGAACATGGGGTGTGGAGCCAGGAAACCCGAGCTCCAGCTATTACCATGGGCAGAAAGAAGAGGGCCTCGGAGAGAGAGAGGGGAGGAGGGGAAGAAGGATGTGAGGGGGACTCAGGAAGGAGATGAGACCATCCTCAGGAAAAGGTGCAGCTACCAGACAGGCCAGAACTCGATTCTGGCGGCCGAGAGCAGATCCAGGATGCCATCTTGCCCGTCAGGGTGAACTTTAGCTAACTATAATGGACTCTAGTATTAGCATGGCAGCCAAGAAAAATCTCCACTCCCTGTGTCAGCACGCCAGTTCCCACAAGGGCCAAATAAGGACAAAATCCTTCCTCCCAACGAGAAGGCGTGGTCAGCAAAGACTTGCCCTGGGAACACCTGTAATGCCATCCCTAAATATTTTGCACCCTCATTTGATTATAATACTAAATGTCTTTGTTCTTCGGCAGTTGCTCTTCTTCTGGGCCTGCCTACTGTCATGCCATCTTGAGAATGTACTGTACTGTTTCTTTTCTTTTAATAAAACCACTGCTTGCCTGGTTTTGTTTGCGTGGTTTACTTGGTGCGTCCCCGAATTCCTTCCTTTGCCGTTTACCAAGAACGCTTGTTCTATGGTCACAGCTGCCCTGCTCCACATCCACAGGAAGTTGGGCCAGCTGTGTCCCGCCCAGCTCGGCCTTCTCTACAGTATCACGTGAGTAACACTAACTAGCACCGCGAGGAGCTGTCCACACGAAGCCAGATGTACGCGTCTGTATGAATGTACACGAGAAGCACACCAGAAAAAGTAGGACAACAGTTAGAGCAGTTACCATGCGTTGTCACTGTAACTAACATGGTTACTGGATAACGCTTTGTACCCGCTGGTGGCTTTGGACTAGACTTCCAAAAGGAAGGCAGAGCCCAGGGGCCTGGCAGGCTTCACTTTTGTCCAGACAAACGGACATCAAAGCCCAGAAACCCTCTGCCTTACACTATCTTGTCACACAAACATCTGAGTTTCAAGATGGCTTGCCACAGAAAGCCAACTGTGAAAGCCTCTCAGTATCTTTTAGGTCTCAGGCTTCAATGACCTAATGAATAGCAGCAGATCAGCCCAGCTGGCTTGTGGGTGGGGTGGGGAGGTTAATGCTCTTAACAAGCTTTTAAGAGTTTGTCATTTTAAAGAGCTTTGAGTCAAAATTAAAATATAAATGCATTCCATGGACATCTGAAAACTGACCTCAACCTTCTGCAAATATGAAAACAATAAACTTTGAAATTACTAATTTAAAATCAGCAACCTTTTTTCTCATTTCTGTAGAATATAAAAAATATGACAGGAGAGTCCCTAATTTTACTTTTTTGTCACTTGAAAAATGTGTTTCAAAAGAGAAAATACCACCACCATTAACATCAGTATTATAAAACCACTCACTACTCCAAGTGCAGCTTCAAGATCAAGGAAATCAATTCAAACACTTCTGCTTGCTGTTAATAAAAAAAGCAGCCAGTTAATTTCCCTTGATACTTTTTTATAAAAGATACTTGCCAAAAATTGTCCCACAAAGCTTCCATATTTTTTAAAAAAGCAAAAGGATATTAAATATAGGTTAAATTTGTGATAAATGAACATTTTTAACTGCTATGTTGATTTTTAATAGTATTTTAAGACTCGTGGTATAATGAATGCATATATTTATACAGGCTGATTTAATTGGACTGGGAACTTAACACGACTATTTTTGATAAACTTAAAGGCTTATAGTAAATGTACTTTTAAGATATTGTTGATTATAACCAGATTTTAACTGATGCCAGTGTCTCAGACAATACTTTAATCCCAAATTATAATACTCCTTTATTTGGAAAATATGTTCCCTTTTAAAATATAATTTGTAAGTATCATGTTTTCACATAAATTATATAAATGAATTTCCCCCATAACTCCAATCCCACAAAAATGACACTGGTTAGAAATCTCTCCTATATAAATATCACACTCTTGGTGAAATCGACAGACAGTCTTTTCATGGAAAAACATGTGCTAAAATTAGCAAATGCAAGAGACTGTCTAATTTTCAACTTCAGAAAAGTGCTGCTTGAAATAAGGTGAAAGGAGAGAGAAATTGTCTATATATAGTATTTAGGATGGGCTTTTTTTCACATTTTACCATAACTTAGTAGAATTCTATAATGATACCAAAAACTTGAGTAAAAACAACATCCATTTGAAAGCCAGAATTTCCTTAACAAGGGACCACTGCTTATAAGGCACCTTTTTCCTTTTATGTATCAACTCATGAGCAAATACAAATCTTTATTTAAGAGTTCCAATGTGTGCATTTGAAATAAATGTAAAAACAAAGAACAGTCTTCAAAAAACATTTCCTTGGCATTTTGTCACCTTGAAATCCCCCCTAACATTCTCATGCAGTTCAGAGACTGTACAGCGACCTAATGGGACATTGTTTTGCAAAATGGACTGTTATTCACGTATTGTCTCCAAGATTGCAACAGCTGAGCTTTTCCATTTCTCGTTTAAAACACTGCTTTAAACAGTATTTGAAGGGCTACGGCCACCCATGTTTCAGTACAAAACTGTTCTTTCTAACTGATCTTGGTGACTGAAGCAGGATGACAAGGAATACTGATTCGATAACAACTGCTTTCACTCCAACTGTATGTATGTCATCATCCCTTTCTTGAGTTTATACATTTTTGAAAAGGCAGTATGGATTTTTAAAGTTCTATAAAAATGAATAACCCAAAACATACTTCTATCACCATGAAATTTCTTGCACGTTTTCACTGCAACAAAAATATCCTCCTTCTTCACTGGACTTCCCTAAAAAACAAGGAAAAATATATGCACATGAGTCCATGTCATCTTAACTCCACACCCACCTTAAATATCACATGTGCTAGAGGTCAAATGCACCTCAGGGCCATCAAGCCTGTTTCCAGGATGAAGTTTTTGGGGGAAAAGCAACTGTCGTCCAGCTGACAACAAAGCCTTCGCTGCCAGTCGGACTGGCCTGATCCCAGCTCTGCCATTCACACCGTGTCATGTGGACGAGTCCCTTCACTCTGTGACCTTTAGTCTGCCATTTAGAAGGTGGGAAGAATAACCACCAGTGAAGCTGTTTTATCATGACTATTTATCAAGTGCGTCATAGGTGCCCAGTAACTCTTAGGAACCTTCCCTTTCCTTTTTCCAGCTGATGAAGATGTTGACAAAGGGAGAGAGAACTGAGGGAGTGTTGCAGTGTAAAATGACAGATGACCCCCTTTTGTGGGCCTGGCCTTACCTTGATGTCTAAAGTATTCTCATGGCCCCTGGATTGTCTCCCCAAGTCTAGGCTATAGTGGCAGGATTACTCCAAACACTGGGGCGGGGATGGGGTGGGCGTGGGGGTCCTGGAGCCCTGAGCCAGCTCCAATGCAAGCTGATCACTCAGATAAAAGCGGGCACACAGAGAGATCTGTGGGCAGCCCGCACCCAAGCCATGGACTGGCATGTGGTGTGATGAGCCCTTCATCACCTGTCTCAGGCCTTTAATAAAATTCAGTCCTGACTCCTACATCACCTGGGGATGGTTTATAGTGACATCTAACCACAGCTTGATCATGTCACTCACGATATTAGGAGGGTACCTCCCTACCCCACCCCCAGATTCCCTAGAAAAGCATTAAAGAGCCAGCAGGCATAAGGCCTAGGAAGGCAGGTGTTCCCTAAGGAAGTGAGCAAACATTACAGGTTCTGCCCATCGAGGTGTATGTGTGTGTGTGTGTGTGTGTGAAAATGCAACGCACAAGACTTCTATGTGACTGACTTGAGACTAACAGACACCATCTAAGGGTGGGGAGTAAATTTTCCCTGATGAAGGAGAACTGGTAACAACCTAGTGATTTTCCGTGGTCTTCAGGCTCATCCTGGGACTGGACCCAGGGTCTGCCCTAACGAGTAGTGCATTCTGAAAGTCCTGGAGAGCCTCAGGTGAGATGGAAGCACGGTCACCAGCTGAGAGGGTAATGAGATGGGCTTGAGGAGAGACCTGGGTATCACTGGAAACGTTTGGAGATGGAACTCATATTCCCATAGACACACATACCACATCATCAACAACAGAAATGACTCCGGGCACCCTGAGAGCTTGGCAGGCGGTCTTGCACAAAGGCCATGGAGGGACAGTGCACTGGTCACGTGCTTCCTTCCGGCCCACTCGCTGTGTAATCTGTGTGACCTGAGTGCCTGTCTCGTGTCCTGCGTACAATGGGGTGACAGTGGTGCTTACCTTACAGGGCTCTCTTTCATAGGAATGTGATATATGGTTATTACCTGGCACAGGGCAAACGTTAGTTTTTTTCAGTGTGTAAAGTGCTGGTATACACAGCAGGTACACTGTCCTTTGAGGTGCAAGGGAGTTTTTCTCCAATTACTTACACAAAGAGGTAGGAAAGAGTGGAATGTGGTAGCACAGTGGGTGTCCACACCATCTGTACACAGCTCAGGCACTGGAGTAAGGGGGGGCCCATCACCTTTGTCCCAGATGTAGAGGGCAACCTGTCAGGGGACAGGGGACAGTGAGCAAAAGAATGTAACCGGCACCCCACCTATGAGAAGATACAAAACATCTCAAGGAGAAGTGGCCACACCGTCCATACAGAGCATTACACACAGCCATGTTAATTTGTCAATATTCAACAGGTTTTCTTTACCTACAAAAATAATCCCATGTCAATCAATCTACCTTTTACTAACAACAAACAATTAACTAAGAATCAATATTTCAACCCCCAAAACATTCCAAAGTTGTCATAAGCCATTGTGGGGAAGCTGTGTTAGGAATTCTCAAACATCACAGAGAAAGATGAAATAAAATGTTATCACCACCCTGGTCTCCTGCAGAATGGAAAGGATATAATATATCCTGACTAACCGACGTGCTGGAAATATCAAAAATGTTGGACAAAATATCTTTAAAATCATTTTAAATGGATGGCTAAATTGGCACAAAAGTGTGGCACTTTTGACGGCAAAAATGCAAGAGTGAGAACCTGGGACGAGCGCACCAGAGGCAGCTTTCCTCAGTCAGCATCAGCTGGGCCCTGGGGATGCTGAGTTTCTGACAGGTGTTAGGAGGACACTGCCTGTGACCCCCACAGTGGGGGTGTCTAACAGCAAACCCCACAGGAAGCTGGGACTCCGGAGCTCGATGGCAGGGAAAATCATCTCCAAACCTCCTCTGGGATTTTGTAACCAAAGCCAGGCCTCCCTACTTGTGCCACCTATGTGGTCTGAGCCCCTCAAACAGGGATTTAAAGCGGCTCCATGTCAGTACAACCCTCGGGGCAAAAGCAAGTGCGAGTCCTCAATAAGAGCGCAGGACTCAGAGGATTCCAGCTAAAACTCCAAAGGCACAGGAGCAGCACTCAGAGAAGCACAAAGAAATGAGCCGACAAGCAAGCACCAGCAAACACACTTAATCCGACCCAAAAACTTTAGGTCCTTGAATTACCAAACACTTATTATAAAATTACCACATTTAATATGTTTTTACAAAGAAACAAAAAACTTTAAAACGTGAGCACATTTTTAAAAGATTATACAAAACAGGAAAGCAAACTTGAAAAAGAAATGACTAGAACTTCCAGAAATGAAAAATAATAATTATTAAAATGAAAAACTTACTGGTCAGGATGAACCATGTATTAGACACACCTGAAAACCAAATCAAGTAACTAAAAGACAAAGCCCCCAAGTTATCTGAAATGTAGCATGACAAGATGGAAAATGTGAAAGAGAAGTTCAGACTGCTGGCAGCATCTAAATTCCAGAAGGAGATAACAAGAGAGAACAGGAATGAGAAAACAGTGAAGACATTGGCTGAAAATTTCCAAAAACTGCATAAATATCCTACGACAGAAAGGGCCAAAGAATCCTAAGCAGGATTAGAGAAAAGAGTCTATGCCTAGATATCTCACAGGGAAACAGCGAACACCAAAGACAATCGTAAACATAGGCAGAGAGGAAGGACACATTGCGTACAAAGGACCCACATTACACCATGCTAACTTCCTAACGCTGCAGCAACAGCAGCAGCCAACACAGTGGAGTGACACCATGGCAGTGACACCTACAACCGTATACACAGGGTAACTTTTTCTAGAAAAAGTAGAAATAAACATTTTTAAAGCAAACAAAACTGAGAATTAACCACCTCACTAGAGAAAATTCTGAAGGATGTACTCCAGGAAAAATAAACATGATCCCAGGTGGAAGGTTTAGAAGCAAGACAGAACAGTGAGCAAAGACACTGGCAGGTGATGGTTAAGCTAATACAAATGTTAACCATAAAGTAATGATAACGTTTAAGTTGCCGGGTTTTAAAAAAGACAACAAAAATACTAGACAACAAGATATATAAATTAGGAATGGGGTAATCAGGGTTAAATTATTTAAGGCCCTTGAATTTTCAGGACACTGATTAATTAGCCATCATTAGTTAAGAATGCATGTTAAAATATTTAAAATAACCAATAAGCACAGGCATAAATATTGACCTCCAACACAGCAGAGGAGTAAAAAAGAAAAAAAAAAATCTAAAGAAAGCAAGGAAGTTTTAAAAAGAAAAATGGGGGGAAGGGGTAAAACAAAGTGCTTTATTCAAATATATTAGTAATCACAATCAACATAAATGTAAATTTGCCAACTGGTTTGACGATAACGATTGTCTAAGTAGGAGTTAAAAATCAATGTCCTCTTGAAAAACTGAGGATTGCTGGATGGGCGGGGGGTGGGGGTGGGGGGAATAAGGGGAACGGTGAGGGGATTAGAAAGCACAGTCAGTAACCACAAGATGGCCACGGGATATGAAAGTCAATTTGGGGAATGTAATCAATAATGTTGTAAAGATTTTGTAGGGTATCCGATGCACACTTGTCTCATTAGGGAGACCACCTCAGGGATGATGTAGATGCCTGATCACTGCACTGTACACCTGAAGCTGAAGCTGAACAATAATGAATGTCAACTATAATTTTATGTGTATATATATATATATATATATATATATATATATATATATACTTACAAGAAGCGGAGTACAGCATTAGGAATAGAGACAGTGGAAATGTAATGGCTGTGTGAGATGTCAGAGGGGCAGGGCATGAGGGCGCTTCACACAGTGTGAGGGATATAAATGATACACATCTAACTATTACTTTGTTTTGTGCACCTGAAACTAATTTAAAAAATTAAATTAAATTAAAACAACAACAACAACAGTGTCCTCTTTAAGTGAGACACACCTAAAAGATGAGGACACAAAAGGGTTGAAAGAAGAAGATGAAAAACAGTTACAAAGAGAACACTGAAAGAAAGCTAGTATAGAAATATTCATATCAGCAAAATAAATGTTAAGAAAGAGAGCATTACTAGAGATAAAGATAATTCACTAAGAGGTAATGATTCTGAACTTGTATGCATGTAACTAACATAGTCTTAGAGCATAAAAAGGAAGAGACGGTGTCAAATCCACCGTTATGATGAGAGATTTTCCCACTCCTCCCTCAGGAAATGATACACCCAGCAGACAGACAAAGCGGGGAAGAAGGGAGGGAGGGGGCGGAGGGGGTGAGGGAGGAAGGGTATCTATGAAGCACAATATTAATTGTGCATTAACAGGTTAACTTATTAGATTAAATACATTTTTCTTTAATCTAATAGATGTAAAAATAATATTATACCCCCCAAATTAGAGCATACACATCCTTTTCTCTATTTATGAAACATGAACACGAACTAAGCCATAAAGCCTAAAAGTATTTCAAACTACTATTATATAGACCACAATAAGTCTAAGTTAGAAACCAGTAACAAAACACAGTACAACACACAAATATACTGGGTCACGATTAAAAATGTAGTTTTTTAAAGGGGGTCACAGTCAAAATAACAGTTTAAAAGCCTCTGCCCTGGAGAAAGCCTTGCAGACAATCCACATGCCACACATCAAAATGCTCACAGAAGCAACGACTATGCTAGCAAAAGCGCACGTGCAAGACGTTCACTCCTTGGCTGTTTCTACATGAGGAAATAACTCACTTGACGAGAAATACACGTATGAAAAATCAGTCTTCTCTCCCACAAAAAGGAAAGAATGACTAGTGGGAAGCCAGGGCCTGCCGAGGTATTTGTAACAAAAGTCAGCTGTGGTACAGACCCAGGTTCAGGAACCTGGGACCACACAGACATTCTGCCCAACCCTTATCCCTTTCACATACGTTAGAAATGCTCGATTGTATGCATTCAATCTTTAATAGGTTCCAGAACCTAGGCTCTACACCACAGCTCCCGTTTTGCTCCTGGCAGGCTGCCAACATGGCTGGACTTATTACGTGTCAAGACGGACCCCAGGGTCCTAAGACACAGATTCCTGCAGAGGGAAAGGCAGTCTGTTTCAGGCAGTCAAACATGCCCATCAATGAAATGCACACCGACCTTAATGATCAATGATGAGACACCTACCACCTGCCTCCAGGACGATCGGTCACAGATACCCAGTAAATGCCAGGGGTGCTGAGGGTCCAGACTGGCGTGCCACAGCTCCTGCTTGGGACCAACTGGCTCAGCTCTGCCCCAAAAGATCCAGCACAGGGGTGTGACGAAGGCCTCATGTACAACCAATGCACCAAGTAAGACCACAGGTACTTTTAATGACACTTTTACATGTTTTTAGAAATCCACTGCTGGACCCATCCACCTAGCTTTAAAACTAAGAATCAAGAATCACAAGATGCAGTCTTTTTCACTGATCCTTCTCCACCCACGTGACTAAAAAGAGCTTAACAGAGAAGGACCTGATTCTGGGGAGTGGAACAACCTTGGGGGGGGGGGGGGGCGGGGCCATGGCAGGGAATACAGGACACCTGTTATATCAGAAGATATGAATTCCTGATTAGTAAGACTTTTAACCAAACAAACCACAACATACCTCATGTTTTAAATCTATTGTAAAGTCGGACTTCAAGGGCTCACTCTTTAACCTCTTGGTAAGCCTAAAAAACAGAGACAATTTGAGGGTTTTTCTGAAACCAGAAGAAGGGTTAAACAAGAATAACACATTCTTGAGACTTTCTAATATCTGAAAACAAGCAAAAATACAAATTTTCAGATAAAAAATAACAATTTAATTTACTAGAGGCAGAGGGCTGTGAAAATGCAATTACATGTTGACCGGGATATGATGGCGAGGCTTGCTGCAAATGCAGCATTCATTACTATAACATCTGGCTATTAACATCAAATGCAATATAAAACAATACAACACATTAAGTGCCTTTACAAAAAGCCACTAAGTTTGTCGACTCCTGATAATCCTTACACTAAATAACGCAGAGAAAGAAAAAGAAAAGCAAAAATCTTGTATGACAGAGAACACAAAGTTGCTACTTTCCACTCTCCTATTTTTAATCACCCAAATGAATTAAATTGGTGTGTGGAGTTTTTAGGGGGAGAGAACATGTGGTTTCGGGGAAGAATAAATAACAGTTTCATTTCACATCATTTTCTTGCTTGAAAAATCCTCAATGGCTCCTGCAATGCAGAACAAAGTCGTCAGGCCCTGGACCCACATACCCCTGCACTCAACCTTTACTTTGCAAACTTTCTTCCAGACCAGACTCAAGGGCACCTTCTGTGTGAAACCTTTCCAGACTTGCCTATCAGAAGAAATGGAAAGTTCCTTTGCTCGCAGAGGAAGCACCGTCCCGTCAGCTGTGTTACACGCATTATAATCTGTGTTGCCAGGAGTGCCCACCCCGCCAAACCAAGGGCTCAGTGAGCAACCCGATTAGAGGGGCCGTGTATTCTCTGATTCCAAGCCAAGCGAGGTAGGGTTACATACTTACCAAGACCGCTGGCATACCATACGGTCCTATATTCATTACAGGGCTAGAGATGAGACCATCAGTTTCAGTTACAAACCTCCTACTACATTTTTTCACTATAAAGAAATAATAGTGACTTTAAAAGGAAAAGTAGTAATAAGTATCAAACATCTGTACTGAGTTTTTAGCCTGGTTGAGCCACAAAGGTTTCTTTAACAATTTACTCCTTATTAGAGGGAAGAGAAAGAAGGAGGACTCGGGTTATAATTGATACTTGGTTTAAAGCATTTGTCTTCTGGTTGATATTAATGTAGCTTGGTGACAGGTAGCTAGCTCCAAAAGAAGCCCGTGGGATCTGTCACCTTGCTAGGTGTCTGCCTACAGATTTGTGAGTCGGAGTGTGAGGGTTCACGAAGACACCAATTCACAGGCACATTCCGACATATGGTAAGACAGAGCTCGGCCCTGGAGTGGGGTCTTGACCAGCTCAAGTTCTGCTCACTCGGAGCCAGTTTGTATAAACAAACTGGTCTTATATTAAATTTGGAATGTGGACTCATGCTAAGTGCCTCCAAGATCCGAACAGACCACATTCAGACTCCAAAAACAGAAAAGGTCACACCTGGGCGACAGTCACAGGCAAGGGACACAAAGCTGTGATCAGAACCCAATCTCATGTGACATCCACAGGGAATGGCCACGCTTCCCATGCCCCTTCCCAATATACAACAGACACATCTCTGAATTGTTAGCCCAAGTGTGCTGTCTGCTCTTTGTCTTTAAGCTTCTTTCTCATTCAATTCTTGAAACTTTTCCTTTGGGAGAAACTTCAGAGAGTGGAGCAGTGAGGACCATGGGTAGAGGCCCTTTCAGGGAGATAATGACTGATTTGAAGACAAACAAATGCACACACTGACATTTTTAAGTGGTGACGCCTAGCCGCCATGGAGTGACGGTTACCTCGACATCATGAACTTCACATTGGTGGGTCGCCTCATGTCACCACGTGACATCCCAAGCCGAAGGCAGTCACCGTGCAAATGAGTTCAAGTTCTAAAAGTGTGCAGGGCACTGTCCTAACTTAAAGGGCTAGTCCTAGCAGTGGGAACTAGGTTTCACTGGTCTATGCACCAAGCAAGAGGGCACAGGGTTTTTTAAATGCTAATTTCAATAACCAATAAGTGCCAAAAAAAAACAATTAATGCCAGAAATTGGGGCCAATGAAATTTTTGATGGGAAACAGTGTAAGAAAGAGTGTGTCATGAAAGGTCTTTAACCAGTTTTTCTGGTGACTTGAGCAGGATAAATACCTTCATAAGTATAACTGTAAATTGTCTTACCTACTAAGTAGTTCAGAAAATCCAGAAATGGTGAGAAGGAGACTCGGCATTCCTCTAGAGGGCGCTGTGAGTTGCCTACACAATACTTCCTTCCCCTTCCTTCCTCCCAAGAGAAGTCCGATTCTGATTAATTCTTGAGCCCAATAAACGGCTCCAGAATCCGAATTAGTTTGATCCCAACCAAAATACTGGCGTTCCCTGGCAACTGTTAATGGTCCAGGGGTTGGTACACACCTGAAGTTGATCCAACCAACTTCAACTGGACAAGATCCAACTAGAGACTGAAGATAAGCACTTACCTTCCATGGCTAGAGAGGTTCTCAACTGCTGGACATAAATAAACACATGTCACCCTTACTTCCTTGAAACCACAAAGGGAACCAGATTTAGGATGAATGACGCTGTGTCTGAAGCAGGAGACACAGAACCAGGCTCCTCAGTAACAGTGTTGGGTTTCTGCAACCACCACACCACAGACCTCACTTTCCAAGTACAGGAATAGTATGTCCTCAATTCAGTGTTCAGACTGATAGATTTCCCAATAACAAGAGGAAACTACGTCAGCACATCAGCTTTGGAATGCGGACAGACCAAATGGGAAGACCCAGCTTTGCAGTTGGTGGGGCTAACTGGTACTTACACCTCCTTTACTTCAAAGTACAATACCAATTTCTTAAAGAATAAGTAAGAATCTCCTATTAGGTGTATAATATTTTGGCCACAGACAGCTGCTATTCTAGATGGGTTATATCATTTTTTTGTTTGATTACCTGTCTATATCATGAGAAAAAGGAAACAGGGTCTAAGATAAGCAGAATTTTTAATTTGGTCCTACGGTAGAGTCTGCATTTTTAATTTGTTTTGTTTTTGCTGGCAAGGGAAAGGACGGCAGGCAGAGAAGACCATGGATAGTAATTAAATGCAAATATTCTACGGTTTGTTGGTAGTTATTCAGTGCCGTGAAAGCGGATGACGCTCAATGCAGACGGTTAACTGGTGCCTCATTCTTCGATCATGCAGCAGTTGTGGGGGAAGTGCTGGAAATTCTGTGAACTCGTGCAAAAGATGAGTTTTTTGGCCCCAACTCCCTTGGCTATGGCTCCTTACACACCCTACTGCAGTGATGGGAGGCCCTCCATCTTCTCTCATATCTCTGTAGGAAAATATTGGTAAGCTTGACCAGAAAGGGAGTGAGTCGGCACTTGTCAACAGATGTTTTCAATAACCTCATAAACACGACAAGAAAGAGAATGATGTGCCCATGGGACTATCTCTACAGAATGCCAGGCAATCCACAACATAAAGTGTCCCCTTAACAAGACAAATATCTTGGCTGGTGCAGGACGTGTAGTCCCTGGCAGCTCTCACATGGTAAGCACAAGGTGGTTATGAGGTGAGCATAAGCCAGAGCCATGGCACCTGCCGGTACCTGGTGGCCTCTATACCTATGAGCGTTGCACCCAGAGGGCAGTCACAGATCCAAGAGGTTTCATAGGATAGGCGATGCTTCATGCCATCATGACAAGCAGTAGGATTGGACACAGCTGTCCTGTACGGGTGACAAAGGCGTGTTCAAGACACATCACTCCCATCCATATGGTTTAAAAATAAGTCCAAAGGGAAGCCAGAGCTCTCATTATTTCTCACACTTAGCTCAATAAAAGGTGAACTGCATTCAGCATCAAAAGAGGTCTCTAAGGTCCTTGCCAGATGAGGAAACTGGGATGGAAGCAGAAAGGTCAAAGTTGAGACCGCCAGGGTTTGCCTCAGGATGAGAGGCCTCCTGCACCAGAGGGAGGGACGGAGAAGGAGCTCGCGCTGGCTCAGACACCTGGCTGTCTCCCCGGGCCTGCTGTCCGAGGGCTCCGTGGGTCTGCTGGTTTCCTCCTTAGCCCTGGAGAGAAGGCGCTGTCTACGCTCATTGAACGTCATGGGAAGGCTATAGCTGGACTTGTCCCTCTCTCAGGGGACTCAGTTGGCTCTCCAGGAAAAGGGAGAGAAACAGAGTGAAGAAGAGCTTCACAGAAGCCACGGCCACCAGGACTTCTGCAGAGAAGGCAGCCCACATAATCCACATCACGAAGCAAAGCGAAAAGAGTGAGGCTGGACTAGAGGAAGCTGCTGCTGCTGCTGCTGCTGCTGCTGCCGCTGCCTCTGGGATCCTGAAGGGACAAGATACAGAGCCCAGCGTGGGACATGATGCTCACAGCTTCTGAAGGGTTCAGGCCAAACAAAGGGTGCTGAACTGGTCCCTGGCACCAGACCGCTGGACACAATGGAAAGAGAGTGCTGGTAGCACCTGATCTTCGAACGCCAGCAAGCACAAGTTTCATTAATTTGAGAATAACCATGATCCTGGTCTGCGGATACCACATATTCCCTTCACTCTGACAGAGCAGGGCCAGGCACATCAGTAGAGGCTGAGAGAGAATGAGAGCTCTCTCCTCGGTCCCTCCCTGGCCCAGCCCTCCTGAGAATGGGGCAGGACACTGTAGCACCATCCTGGACAAGTCTGGTACAGGCTGGGAGCAGGGCAGCCCTGCCCGGCTATCTCAGGACGGGGCACACGGGCCAAAGTTTTCAGCTGGAAAGTCCACTCTGACCAGTTTAAGCACAAAATGCATTTATTAAGGCATATAGATGGCTCACAGAATTATTGGAAAGAGACTCTAGACTGAGACTGTAAAAACAATCCCCAGATTCATACCACAGAAATGGGTGGCAAGGAGCTGTGGTCTCCGCCACCATCAGGAAGCCACTGTCTCAGCTGCCAGCCCCCCAAATGACCCCTCCTCTGTTGTGCCCTCTCAAGCCAAATGGAACCCAATATAACTCAGTGCCTAAAAAGAATTTTCCAGGGCACATCTACCTACTGGAACCTGCCTCACAACACTGTCCCCTAGTAGTAAGGAAGCCTGGACAACACGGGGTGCTGACGGCATTTCTGGATTCTAAGTGGAAAGGAGGGGATTACATTGTAAGGAACTTTCAAATGTCAAGGAAGTCACCCAGCCCTTCGGCCAGCCACGAATGACAAGGGATCTACTACTTCCTGTACCTACAATGAGCTAAAAAGTTCTCAAGACTCCAAATCCTAGAAACAGCACACATCATGTAAGAAATAATGTAAGAAACATCATGTAAGAAACCTTTTCACCTTTGAAGACATAAAGGCCACAAGTGCTTTACCAACTTTCCATTCCCTAAAGAACAAAAACACGTAATAATTAATTTGAAGTATTCAGATTGACAGGGCCTGTCGACAACCACATTTCTCCTGCAGTACACCTTAATTATCTTCACTTTTTACATCTAAAAAAGCATGACTGCTATTATACACACAAAGAACCAGGTACGAATATCACCAGTGCCTCCTGGGAGCTGTCCCTCCCGCCTGGCCTGTGTTTAAACGTGAATACCCACGCACAGACTAGCATCAACTCCCAGGCCCATGCGTGTGTCAGGTTCATTTTTCATCGTTATTGACCATCAAAGTCATACCTGTTGCTAACTACTCCACGAACAACAGTAACACTCCTTGGTGTAGAGTTCTCATTCTCAGACCATCTGCGTGCCCTTCCTCAGAGTCACAATTTGCTATTCACCTTATTCTGCAGGTGAGTGAGAGGAAGCACAGACAGGTGGCGGGGTGAGTCTGATGGGACCGGCAGGTGACGGAGCAGAAGCGAGAACCCTCAGGGACGGCTCCTGCTCTAGCATACATGGCTCTGGCTGAAAACTCATCTCAGATCCATCAATTATAACACGCAGAGAAATAAACGTTGATCCACACATCAAAAAAAAAAAAAAATCAAATAAATTCTTACTTGTTTACAAGTGGAATACTAAGGGCCCAGCCAGCAGCAAAGTCTGGATATTTAAAAACTGTAGGATTTTCAGAAAAGGCGTAATGGTGAATGATTGTAGATTCCTCATCATGTAATGCTTTTCCTAAAAACCATTCCTGTTAAATAAAGATATGAAATGTCATTTCCTTAAAAAGCCACTTCCTGTAAGACCAAAACAAAGTCATATCATTAATTTTACTTTATTACATATTCTAGGTGATAAAAAAATTACATATTTTTAAAACTTTCAACAAAAATAAAATTGATACTTATATGCTAATGAACAGAACATAACCTTCGTATATAAAGAGAGTAATTTAATATCATCAGGATAAATAAAATGTTAGTCATTATTATAACATAAATATGTAAAAGTGGTATTTTATACAATATTCCATATCAAAATACTATGAAGGCAAAGAAAACAGTTTCCTTTGTGCCCCACTGAGGTTTGCAAAGAAGAATTTGAAAAATTCCTTCCAGAAGCAGTGCCTGTTTTATTCATTCATTCATTCATTCATTCAATTAAAATTTATTATTGTTATCAATTAGCACTTAACAAAGATTCCACACCAGGCAGAAACACAGCTTACACAACAGTGGGGACACATGAAACAAGCAAGCAAGTAAAGTGAGTTCAGATAGAACTGCGATGTGCTACGATGAAAACAAAACAGGCGAATGGGAGGCGGCCCTGGAAAGAGATAACAACTGAAGAGTAAATAACATCCGGGGGCAGCTGGAGCAGTCAAGGCAGTTAATACAAACGCCCTGAGGTGGGAAAGAGCTTGATATATTAGATGGAAAAAATAATCCAGTGTGGCTAGACTTGCGTGGGTGTAAGGAGACACGGAATGAAAGAGAGCAGCAGGAGACAGACCAGAGTGGGTTTTAGACACCAGTGGAAAGCAACATAGACTTTAGATTCTAAGTGAAGTGGCAGACTTCCACTTCTGGCCACAACAGAACAGTCTGGATCAGACCTACTCCTCCACCAAGAACAAGTACAAAAGCAGGAGAATTACTTAAAGCAAATGATTGAGGGCGGCAGAAAACAAGACAGATGGAAAGTGAGGGCTAACATCCCAGAGAAAAGGGGCACCTGTCCCTGGGAACCCCATATTCACCTCCATTTACCCTCAGGAATTGGCTGGTTCCCAGAGCAGAGAGGAGCACACCACAGGAAGCAGTAGCTGGGGACTCTGCCACCTCCCTGGACAGGTTGGAGCTGGAGACTGCCAAAAAGGTAGAGATTTAAGAGGATTTCAGAGAAGTGAGTCCAAAATTATACATGTCATTTCCCTTCAACTCCTAGGCTGTACAAAAGCCAGGGGGAAAACCAAGAACCAAGTGGAAAGCAGCAGTGTAGAGGCTAAAGAGCTGAACAAAGATGTCAGCAGGGCTGCTGGGGAGCCCAAGGGTGAAGTGCGGGGGGCGGGGGGCGGGGGGCTACGAGTGAGGGCACAGACATAAGTCCTCCTGTAGGAAGGGATAGCAGCCACAGCCTCTTCAATGTTTTACATGAAGTATCTGACATTTAGTAGAAAAGGACCAGGTATGCCAAGAAACAAGACCAAACTGAAAACAAAGAGAAAAATGAAAAATAGAAAGACGCACAGATAAATCAGATTTTGTAGTTATCGGAGACATAACTGTGATTCATATGTTTAAGAAAATAAATGAAAGATGAAGAATTTTACCAAAGAACTAGAATATATAAATGAGAGTTACATGGACATTCTAAAACTGAATTAATGCAGTAACTAAAGTATGGAATCCAAAAGGATATTAGACACAAAAGAGGATTAGTGACCTGGAAGGCAAGTCAGTAAAAAAATATCCACACTGATATACAAAAAAGAAAACAAAAGGAGGAAAATACAGAAATGAGCATAAAAGCAATGTGAGACGCAGTGAAAAAGTCTAAATTAGAAGCACAGAACAGAAGGAGGAGGAGGAGACCAGAGCTGACTCAATACCTGAAGAAAAACAGGCTTAGAATCTTCTAAAACTGACAGAAGTCATCGAACTATAGATTCAAGAAGCTCTATAAACTCCAATCAAAACAAGTACAAAGAAAACTACACATAGGTACATGTTGGTTGAAAAACCATGTAGAGAAAATCTAAAAAGCAGTCTGGGGGACAATATCACATTTCTTTCAAAGGAGCAAAAATGACATACAGTTGACTTTTCAAGAGAAACAACAGAATATGAAAGACAGTAGCACAGCACCTTTGCAGTGATAGAAGATAATGTCTGCCAACCAAAAATGCTGTATCTAGCGAAACTATCTCAGGTGGAATGGCAGATCCTGGAAGTTTTTGGACAGGTGAATGATTATCATCTGAATTATAGAGAGCCTAGATTATTAGGAGGGCAAGAGTGGAAACCTGGAAACCAGCTAATAATGCTCAAGGGAAGAGATGATGGTAGCCTGGGCCTGAGCTGTGTTGAATACGGAAAGCAGATGAGTGAGAGGTGTGTTTTGGAGAGAGACTCAACTGGGGCTGATGGAAAAAGAGGAGTCAGTCATGAGTCCTATGTTTTTCAGATAAGCAACTGGATAGACGGTGATGCCATTTCTGAGATGAGGAAGACTGAAGATGGAAGGAGTTTAAAGGGTAAGAGTTCAGTTTTGAACACACTGAGTTTGAGGCTCCTGTTAGACAGAGGTGGAGGCATGAAGAAGGCGGTTTGGTGGAGGACTAGGAAGCACAAGGCTCCCTCCCTCTCGTTCCTTCAAACTCTGCTGCCATGTGACTTGATCCAGGAGCTGCTCCCTGACACCCTACGGCACAGTAAGCCCACCCCAGTCTGTCGGTTATCCCTCTTACTCCGCTGTACTTTCTCCACAGCCCTTGTGACGATCTGACACATTGTTTGCACTTTTGCTTATTGCTTATCTCCCCTGCAACAAGAATATCCCCTGCTGTGGGCAGGAATGTTGTCCACTGTGCTCACTGCTGTATCCCCAGAATAGCTAACAATACCCAGGTGCTCACTGGTTTTTGGAAACTAATGGAGCAAGCCCAGGAAAGCTTTAAAAGGCAACCACCCCATGGGCGGCCGGTTATCTCAGTTGGTTAGAGCGCGGTGCTCATAACACCAAGGTTACCGGTTTGATCCCCACACGGGCCAGTGAGCTGCGCCCTCCACAACTAGACTGAAACAACTACTTGACTTGGAGCTGATGGGTCCTGGAAAAACACACTTGAAAAAAATAAAAGGGCAACCACCCCAATGAAGGAGACTAAAGCATATAATTTAAACCAAGTACCCTAAGTTCTAAAAGTTTTTACCTATTTTCTCTCTTATCCAGCCATCACCACCTCACTCCCTATCCCTCATCAGGAGGGATACAGCACCATTTCTTCAGAGCCCCTTTCTGCTTGGGGCTGTGTCCCCAATACCTTCCAGAGTCTTAGTTTTGGTCAATTCAGCAGTAGGTCTTGAGAGAAGAGGCGGGAAAGCCATTGACACAACCTGTACAGTTAGGTTCACAGTTCCACCTGATGGTTTTCTTCTTGATACTTTATAACTAAATCAAGTCATCACTAGGCAAGAGGGATAGTTACCAGGCAAATGGCCCTGGCTTGAGATGGACAATTCAACATCATTTTTCTAAATCAATAATATAACACTTTGCCAAACTACTAAACATTAACCAGTACAAAAATCATCACATTTAACATACCATGTCAATACAGCTTATCTAATGAAAAGAAACACGTCAGTGTATTTTAGCATCCTTCTCACTAATCTTCCACTGTTATCATCTCCTGTTCCAAACCTAATTTTATGCAGAACATGTTTTTAGGTTTTAACTGCTAATGGCAGTTTTCAGCTATTATTTAGTATAAAAGATTTTTTTTTAACATTTTAGTCGGGGACTATATTATAAACTATATTAAGGGAGAGACTGATATAGAATCTATGAAAAGAGGCATACCCCCATCTTTCTTAATGATTTTCTTAATAACTTCATAACAAAGACAATTATTATCAAGATAAACTATAATAAAATAAGTCAGACAATGTTCTCTTAGTACCATAGAATTACTTTACCAGTACCTGTGTTTCACCTCTACTAATAACAAAAAAGTCAAGACATGTGAGTAAATACACGCTTATACTGAAAGCAGAGTGGGGGTGGAGAGGAAGAAAGACTTCATCAAGATATAGAAATTTATAGAAATCACCTAGAAAGGCTATTTAACAAAGATTACTTTTAATAAAGATTACATTTTTCCATTTAAAATAGTGTATAACAGCATAAACTTGTATTAGTAAGAATGACAGAAAGATATTGAAAGGAAAAAATGTCAGATTCAAACAAAATAACTGATACTGTAACATACTACATCATATTATTTTTATGTAGTTTATTTGTGTCAGTATCAAAGCCAGGTTTGCTTTATACTTCCTTTTCTAAAATTTCAAATGGTAAGGGAAAAATCCACACTGGTTTTAGTGAATTTCAACATTACGTAATTTTTATTCCCAAATACTAGTTTCAAAAGAAATAAAGCATCCTAGCTTTTTTTTTCACATGGGAGAGTTCAGAAAAGAGGGGGGAACATCTCATTTTGCCTCTGAACTTGCTTTGAACTTTTGAATTTATCATTCCAATTTTCATTAAAAAGCACAGTGAGTCACTGTACAGAATTAGAGCTTTGGATAATGGAAAAATAATCTGCAGGTGAAATGAACACTAGGAGGAGATTAAAACTCCTACATCCTCAAAAAGATTTGGGAGTTTTTCCCAAGTGAAAAGAAAACATAAAAGCCTAACAAATGTTTTACATAAAACATGGCAAGAAGTGCATAGACGCTGGTGAGCATCATCTGAGAAGACGGGATGAGACATGGTCGTAATTTTCTATTCTTTGAAGGAACTATTTTTTTAACCTAAAAACTTTCTCATTGAATGATATCTGTTATCTTCCCAGGAGGCAAAGGCATGAAGAGAAATCATAATGCGTCCTTCAAGCATTTAACATCGAAAGTGGTGGTTTGATGACAACAACACACTTGCAGAGTTTGAGAAAGTAAGTTGGTGCTCCAGCTGTCGCCCAACTTTGGGTGTCCACATCAACACACCAGACAGGTACCCAGAGGCCACCTTTGCTCCCCAAATCCTCATCAAATCTGGTCCAGCTCTGAATGGTCATCAGATCTCGGGTAGGACAGCTGGCCCAGCAATACCAGAAAGGACCCATTCTGCTTATTCCAAGTTGAAAGAACTCTAAAAAGTGACCTGGGCTTCTCCAAGAGAATGGAAAAGCTGGGTTTACACCCGATATCTCCAAGGCAGCCCTCAAAACCTCCAGAACCTCCTGAGGCGCTGATCGCAGCCCCACAGGGAAGCTGACATTACAGGGTTGTATAATTTTCATAAATATTCATCGACCACCTACTAAGTGGTCAACACTCCAATCAGTGCTAGGGATTCAGAGGTAAACAAGACCAATGTCTTATCTGCACAATGTCATGTCTGCACAAAATAAAATTTGAAAATATGAAAGGAGCTGTGCATTTCTAACGCAAGATGCATCCCTTCTCCAGAACTTCTCAAATAGTGTTCCCTCTGCTCAGAACACTCTTTCTCTCCTGTTAACTGCTACTTGTTCTACAGGACTCAGATTAAATGTCACTTTCGTTCGTGACCCTCCCAACTTAAATGTGATGCCAGCTATGTGCTTCTAACAGCACCCTCTGTTTGCTTATTACAAGATGTCTCACTTTTAACTGTAACTGCTGCTTTAATGGGCCATCCTCTCCTGCACCCTCTCCATCCAGGTGGGCAGGTGTGTGTGTCCTAGACACTGCTGTCATACTGCCTGGTACACAGCTGGCACTCAAAAAATATCTCTTATCTAAAATGATATGTGGTCATTGTTCATAAAGAGACATAACCCATTTAAACTGGGTTATAGTTTCTAAATTCTCTGAAATTGCTAGCATAGATAGATAGTTTTTCATTTAAAAATAGTTCATTGTAAGTTCCATCCGTCTAAAAGCTACAAAATTTAGAGACTTATTGAACATTGCTTCCAGATAGTCAACTATTATTCCATTCTTTTTCCTTTAAAATTAAGTGTTTTCATTAGGCTGAAAAGCCTCATAATGAAAATTAAATCTTCTTTTAAGCATTTCCCCAAAAGAGAAATACTGGCATTGAAATTGTACTCACCTTTGATGGGTCGTATCTCCTGAGCACTTCTAAGAGTTCTGGAACTCGTATTCTTGTCTCTTCTTCACAGAAGAAAATCCATGATGAATTTCTGCTATACGTTACAGAAAAGCTGACAAAAGGAAATAGATGGTACTAATCACTTTATAAAGGGAGATCATTATAAGGTTTAAAACTCACAGGCAGGAAATGGATGAAGGACACATACAATGTCAAGAAATCTGCACTTTGCCCCTATATTTTTCTTCAGTTAATAGTTTCAGGTTATAAGAAAGCCACATACTAATGGTTTTATAACAGTTGGAGTTCTTAAAGATAGATTATTTTCAAATATAAATATCAACTATATAGACATTTTATCTTTTAATAAGGACATATTTAAAAATGAAAGCCACTCATAACTAGGAGTCAGTCATCAAGAAATCTGGCTCATGCAGTAATCATAAAAAGTGGACTTCAAGTTTACCTCACTGACTGGCTCTGAGAAAAAACATACCCTCTTGATAAGAAAACTAGGGATCATACAAGTGTCGAGACCTGACACATTTTGAGGTAAACGTACTGTGGTAACAGCGGAAGTATGGTCCAGGCACCTTCCTGCTTAGACAGCTCATGGAGAAGAAGGACGCTGGGGAGTTCCTAAAGAAACATTATCAAAGAAGATAAATAAGTAAAAATACAACATGACCACTCCAATTTAGAAAAGAATAAAAGACAATTTTAAAAGGCAGGAATTTTTAGAGACCTGATAGTTTACGCTTCACACTACTCTCTTCTTTCTCTCTTCTGGAGCTACTAGAAATAAAAGAGTGTGCCTGAATCCCCACTACCGCTCCAACACCCAGACACCCAGTAGTGTGGCGACTACCAGGGAGGGTCTTCAGTGATCCTGGAGCTGACCTGAAATTTGTGTATTTGCAAAGGTGACAGGAAGGGAAGAGCCCAGGGGAAGTAGTCAGAGAAAACTCAGAGGCCTAAAAGGTTTCTACCAGATACACAGCACAGGTAGCACATGGGGAATGAAACACTTTGGCTAAACCAGAGGATATAACATCCAATTTACCTCATGTGGAAAAAACATTTTTAAAGGGCCGTAAAAGCACTAAAACACCGTCATAAAGAGTTTGGGGTATAAATACGAGAAATATAATCCTTAAATACTCAAGTAACAATAGTTATAGCACAATGATAGAATTTCAAAATTTATAAATATAGAAGGAAATCATATTCAGCAATGAGACACAACTGTGGTTAAATAAACATGCACACACATACATAAAAAGAGAGATCCATAATTTCAAGGCTATGAACATTAGCGTTGAAGTAAAACACTAGTCAATATATTTCCATTTGCTACCAGCCAAGAGTCAGATACCTAATCAGCTCGAACACCTCCCCCAACAAACATTAGTATATTCTGTGTTTTATACTATTTCCTGGTAACTATGTTAAAGTCAAAAGACTTTAAGAACAAATGTCTAACTATTTGAAATATTACTGCACTAATATAGATTCCACAACAGTCTTAAAGTTCATATAAGTTTATGTTTAAGAAGAAAATCATTTTTAATATAAATCTTTGGAGTTGGATAGCAAACAAGCCTCGTTTCTTTATTTTGTATTTTAACTTCCGTGTACAAATATGAAACGCAAACCAGTAATCAAAGGGGCAATCAGGCTGACAACGTGGCATGTTAGAGAGAAAAAGTAAACCTAAAGCTGAATTAGCAATTACCCAATGTAATCCAGGGTTTTCCTACTGTTGATTGGATTATGCAGCAATTTTCATTGTTTTTAAAAACTTGCTATATGTGTCGATATATATATATATATAGATAGATAGATATGTAGGTGGATATATAGATATATTCATGAGGGATTATATAAGAACAAAATTCATGTGTGAAGAAAACTAATAATGTTAACATTTGCATAAAACTTCAAATAATTATGGGAGCATGCTTATATGAACTAGCTAGAAAAGAAACATAGTAAATACTAAAAAGAGTTTTATAAGAAAATAAGTAGTAAATGGGCTATTATGTAGCAATTGAAATACAATGAAGACTTTATAATCACGGAAATATCTTTATGTTAAATGGGAACAGACACAATTCTAACTAATGTAAAACAAATTTATATATGAAGAGACTGGAAAGGAGCCAGAAAATTAAAATATTTGTGTCAAGATGACAAAGGTTATACATATAAGCTTTAAAAATCCTTTATGTAGTTAAATCATGGTTTAGTTTTAAAAATGTTTTGAAGAACAATAAATGCACCTCAAAATTTTTCTCCCAAACAAGTACTATATCCTTCCTAGTTAGAGGAAATATGTAAGTGATGTCAACAGGTATCACACCTAAACAGGTATCACACCTAAATAGGTACCATACCTAAACAAGTATCACTCCTAAACAGGTAACATCAGCAAAAAGGCCCTGAGGGCACAAAGGCAGAGGCACAAAGATGGTCTAAGAATAACTTCTGTCACGACAGAAATGCAGCGCAAAGGTTGAGTCAGCACCAAGGGCGAGTTGAATTCTAAGCTAAAATAAAGTCTGTGGATTATGGCCATTCCTATCTCCATCACTTTCTGTTCACTAAACCATGTATGTCTGGATTTCATATTTGCTTCAGTTGGTAAACACAGAAATGGCAATCGAGCTTTCTGTACCTCTTTATCTCTAAATAGAAACACTTCAAAAACTAGTGTACTGTGTTCATAGCTGTGTCCACAGGGGTGTGAATACCTGTGTCTCAGGAGGACAGAGTAAGTTCTCCCTTGACACAGAATCTGGTCTTCATCAACTCTTGATGAAGCCACGGTCACTTTAATTATAAATAGATTTTTGTCTACTAATCCTCAAAAAGCCCCATGAGCTTTTATTCCTGTTTGGTGTGTGTGTGTGTGTATGTGTGTGTGTGTGTGTGTGTGTGTGTGTGTGAATAAATTCTGTGACTACAGAAGACTCAAATACTTACAGACATGTTCATATATTAGCACTTCTAAGACAGAATAATTTAAAAGGTCACAGTGAAATTTTCCATCAGATGATCTTATCCCAGTTCTTACCACTCGGAATGGTCATAATTTATGTTCCTTCCATCTGTCTTAACACCATGACAGGATTCAGACCTCTGTAAAGGTGTTGTATCACCACCGTAAGGCATTTTTAGAGCTGAAGCATTTTTATCTAGAATGACTGAGAAAGTTTTCAAATGAAAAATCAAGGGGAATATAAGGAAGAAAAGGTGTGGGAGATTTGGACAGTCAGGCATGCAGCCCTGTCTTATAAACGATGCCTATTCAACAGAACCCGGACACTTAACTGTTTCTAACCTGAAAAGTAAGGAAAAATCCTTTCAACAAGGAGGTAACGCCATAGCAGAGGTAAGCATAAAGGAGCTAAAAATGCAAATGACCACATGTGGGTAAATGACAGAAAAGGCAAAAAACAAGAAAAACTTGATTACAGTGATCTGAACTTCTTATGGCATCTCTACCTGTCCCATTGAACTAAAGTCTACCTTTCTTTCCATCGTCAGCTTCAACCTGTGTCCTAACAAGCACTTTGAACTCAGAAAGCCCACTGGACTTTCAGTCAGGACTTCCTTTGAACCTAGTTGTTATTGAGGCACATGTTCACATTTAAAGCTGCTAATAATTACCGAAAACAAGCAAACTCAAAACCAACACTCTAATTCAGTACCTGGTTCTTACACATATTCATTATGTTCATTAGAGAAAGGGGTTTGACTCCATAACCGAGCATTCTAAAAATGCTCAGCCCCTTGTTCTTAATGAGGAGGAAAAACCATGAAAATGTATAGCTAGAAAAATAAATAGTATGAATAAAAAAAGGCAGCATTTGAACATGGATGAAAATAGATTAACATAGAAAATATCACAAGTAACTTTCATTATTGGGCAAGTTTGGTTCTGAACCACTTTAGTTTTTCTGCCTGTGTCTGGAAAGAATTCAACTCATTTAACTCCATTATCTGGCCTTTCCCCTCTTCACAGACTGTTTCCCAATGTTTATAACTTGTCCAAACCTTAATTTAAAATATAAGCTTAGCAGTACATGAGCTTATGGTCTAATTCAGTCTCATTCAGACCAAGCACTCAATTAGAAAGCAAACGTCAAGATATTTCTTCAGTTTAAAGACTGATTCCAGTTCAACTGCATTTCTAAATCCCAGCTATGATATACTTCTCAGGCGCTGAACTGAGCTTTTAGACCAACAAATAAATTAGGATGAAAATTAACATCTGTTTGCTGTTATAATTTCTTCCCTAAGAAGTTGGTGTATCTTACGAGGATGATAGCAGAGAGGTGGAGTGTGCTGTTTGAAGCATGGATCAGACAGATTTACTAGCCTTTAAAAACCCAGTATTATTTATGGACCAGGAGATTACATATGATGCTATAATAACATATCTTCCAGGAATCTGAGCCTATCTTAAAAAAAAAAAAAAAAAAAAATTTTTTTCCAGACGCAGACCTTAGTCATTAACTGTCCTTTCTTAACAAGAGAAAAATATGACCTCATTATTTATAAAATTTATTCTTATAAACTACGTATTTACTTTGAAACGCATTACTACGTACATTTTTATAGCTCCTATAAATCTGTTTTAACTAACCATCCACTCATTCATGAAAGGGAGTAAAGCCTAGTATTTAAGGACCTGATTTCTGGAGCCAAAGTACTTAATCAGAATCCTCACTCCATCTCTTCTGGGCTGTGCAACCTTTAGCAAGTTTCTTGGCTTGTCTGTGCCTCTGTCATCTCGTCTCATGTCATCTACCATAGGAATAAAAACAACAAGTTAACACATGCCTCCACTTGGCACATGCTATGCATGTGACAATTGTTATTATTATGGATTTGACACTATTTTGTGGAGCAACTACTGTGTGCCAGGCACTGTTCTAGGAACACAGTAAACAGCTGTGAAAAGACAGGGCCAAGTGCCTGCCTTCTTGGAGCTCACATTCTAATGAAAGAGACAGGCAATAAGCAAATAAATCTAAAAGATAATGTCAGGGATAAATGGCATAAGAAAAATAAAGCCAGGTAAAGGGGTGGCGTGAACAGGACACTGTCACCTAAGCAGCGTGGAGTTCTTTGCACACGCCCGCTGCACTGATCTCCGGCCCGCCGGTGACGAGAGCCCCAGGTGCGTGTCAGGAGGCAGCCACACAGACAGTAGAGGCTTTGGGGCCACTTGAAAAGGACACACAGGCCAGCTGCACTGTTCACTAGTGATGTGACCATGGGCGTGTCACTCAGTCGGAGCCTCAGCTTCCCCTCTGCAAATGGGGAGGATAACAGTAAGTACTTCACAGACTTACATGCGCTGACGCTTGAAAACAGCTCAGCACTGTGTGGCTTTGAGCACCAAATAAAATAACAATGGGGACACGCACGCAGTGACAGCCAGCCGGGATTACCCTGCAGCTCCAAGTCTGTGTCTCCACTCCAGGCCCGGACCCCATGCATGAGACATCTCACGCGTCTCTCCGAGGCCACCTTCCCAACGTGAACCATCGTGCTGGCTCACACAACAGTTCACCTTCCTGACAGGCACCGTCCGCTAACAGCAGTGAGACCCACGAGGGACATCCTCCATCCAGGCAGTCCACACAGGTGACCCTGGCAGGAGTCTAGCAAACTCTTACTATTTCTTCCAGGCTCAGTTCAAATGTCCGAACCAAGCTGACACTACAGTGAGTTCTAAAGCGACCAGCTTCTTTGGGTCCCTGGCTCCAGACTCAGAATCCTGGGTGGCAATAATGTCTACCCGGACGCACTCCATCACAGGCCCCCTCCCGAGCTCGGGGAGACCAGTGTCTGGCCTCTGACATTCTTAGTGGGCCAAGCCCCAACCCCACCAGAACACACGGGGCCAGGTTCTCAGGGCCAGAGAGGGGTTCAAATGCTGGACAGACGAAAAGACGGGCACTCATAGCACGCCCGTCCACACAGCGCAGATAATCATTATTGTTGAGCGACTCCTGCCCCAGGAGTGGACTCACTGCTCTGCCTCTGGGGCAGCTTTCCCAAGCCTCTGCATAAAGTAAATAGCCGATAAAGATTTATTAAATGAATAGATGACCATTCTTATTCAACGGCAATGTCATCAAATCTCCAATTTAACAAATAACTTAATGTGATTACTTAACTATCAGTGACTACAAAAAACAAACTTTTAGTGAGTGATTAAGTATCTAATTACTCTCACCTAAAAAGAAAAGCTGAGTGAGAATGACTCAACTCTGAAAGCCAAGCTCCTAAGGGAGTACCTCACGCTGTCTCCTTGCCAATTAAGAAATCCCTAACAATAGAAGACACAAGGCCATCTTGATCAAGCTTCTTTGCTCTATGATCTATAAAGGTTTTGCTCTCCCTTTCCTGGCTTATTTCATGAAAATGAGGGGTTTTTTTAAAACTAATAACTCAAGGCCTGACTAACTCTTCTCAAGAAAATAGTGATTTCCAAAACTTTCTGTGAGCAAGCAAAAAGAATCATTTATTTGTAAGGTTAAGAGTCTGCCAGGTTTTAAACAAAGTTCATACCACAGAAAAAGGCAGTAAAATTAGAAGTGTGTGTTCCCATCACAAGCTCTCTAGTCGGGGGAGGTGAGAGAGTGGGAAGATTTCTAAGCAGCAGCTAGCCGGGCTCCATTTGGCCTAAAGCGAAAAATGTGCTCCAACACCTACCATAAAATGTAATTTACAGCTGTACCAACCTCCAGAATTGAAACCTTATAAGCATATCCCACTTCTGAATTTGTTTTTCTGTATTTGCAGGTTGCCTTAAAAATGGAACCATAATTTACCTGTGGTTCCGGCCTATCCCAGGTCCTGCGTCATTCCAGACTCCATCCTTCCCTCTGCCAGCTCTCTCACCTCCCTGTTCCCCAACAAAGTTGATTTCCCAATCTAGCATGACCCTTGCCCTGTGCAAAGGTTAAAGGTCACACTTCAGGGTCTTCAAAATGGTGCACAAATCCTTATTTTATTAGGACCTACTAAAAAAAATACACACACAAAATGATGCTTCATCTTCTTTCCTTTACTGTTTCCGATTTCATCATATTTTGAATCTCCTTTGGAGAACAATAATGGTTTCCTTAATGTTAGTCAAGTGTTGACACACTTCTGAAGCTTCAGTCAAAATTCTCTCAGTGTAGGATCCCCTTGGTTACTGGACCCCAAGATCCAGAAGGTGAAAGAGACTCTCCCTGTGACCACCTCTCCACCCCATCGTCATAAGACACTGTGCTGGAGTGCTCGCCAGGTTCTGGGCTGTCTGCTCCCACTCGTGTAACATACAAGACAGACGATTTTTCACGCAAACATCTACTCAGGAAAGGATTTTTTTTTAAGTTCAGAAAACAGAAGTCAAATCATAACGGACACCCAGATGCTATATGCACATAGTAGGCATTTAAAATGAAATGCACTAAGTGCCTGATTAATTCGGAGGTCTTCACAGGAACTGTCCACGCACCTTTAGTCAATCTTTGTAACATCACATGGCCCTTCCACCTGTCATGAGGGGAGATAAGCTCAGAAAAAAAATAGCATTTCTTCAAACTCTGTATCCTTACATCTACAGATGTGCACTTAAGAACCCCGTATTTGTCCCCCACATCTCCCCATCTCACCCACTTTGCTTTCCTTCTGTTCCAATCTAAAAAGATTGCCATCCCACTGCTAACATGCGCTGTACTTGTCCCCACACTGTGCCTCCTCAAATACCAGTTCCACGTGGCACCCCAACAGTAAACTCCTGACAATCCACATCCCCGTCATCTAGTCCCGGGTCCATGCTCTAAACCAACACCTGCAGCTCATGTCCGCTGTCTTTCCCACCTGATTTGACAAGTCCTCCTTATGTATCCTCGGGTTTCACACACAGTCAGCACTATGTTAATTCGTGCTTTTTACGTATCGCTCTGCTTCTTAAACAGCTTTCAATGGGCACTGTGTTTCTCGAGGGCCCCATGAGTTATTTAGAGATGCCCTTTCACATTCAACAGTACCTACTGTCACTATAGATGTCCAAAGAATATTGGATGAATAAACATTTTCACATACTACTCATTTTGGACTTCTAATTTCTACTCAGTGACATAGTCCTTTCTATTGTGAAATACCATCTATCTTATCAATAATTCAAAGAATTGGAATCTTTTCTAACCCTTTGCTCCACTGCAATCCAGAATGGCACTCCACACACGAAAGTACACTTGGTGAAGTCTGCTGGCTTATTGATTGGAAGAAACATATCATTATCAACTTCAAAGCCATTATAAACTCCAGTTTGAAAGCTGGAGATGAGAATAACAACTTACCGTGACCCCAATTATTTCAGAAAACGAAAACGCTTTCACCACTCTAGAAACAATTCCAAGTACAGGATTAAATTTCACATAGAAAGTTGTATATTCAGTCATTATAAGGATGAAAAATGTTTGTGTTTTTAGTAAGACCGCATTCTGGTGCCTTGAGGCCCAACGGGCACAGGTAATGACTTGACGAAGCAAAGAGACCAGCTAGAAGCAGATGAATAATCACAGAAATCCTTACATTTCTGCACTTTCATTTTTGGGGGCAGACTTTGTAGTCAAGCACAACCCGACCACAGTAATGAATAAACAAACAACAATTCCAGACATCTGGTAGTGTGGGAGGAACAGATATTTTGGGCTGTCAGATAAATATTCAAACGATCAAACTGACTGCTGTTGCACCCCCGTCCCCCCCACTGAGCCACTTTTGTGAATGCCCATGGTGGACAAATCGATGGAGAAACCCAAAACTGCCACCTGAAGGCGTCCTGGTTCAGGCCTTCTGGCCCCACACAGCCTGCTTATTAGAGTCTAGTGCACACCTGCCAAACCATGGGACCGTCCCCTCCTCGAAGAAGCCAGCACTCCCCGCCACGGTGCTGGGGACGTCCTGCCATCTTCTGCCTCCAAGTCTCAAAGCTTCCAGGGCTGATGACCGAGCTGTCCATTCTTCCTCCAGAATATGTCAATTTCTTAAAACAAGTTCCAGTTGAGTTTTAACTAGGGAGCCATACCTGCCTCTTAGAGTGACCGTGTCTCCTTCTGTTCTGTGCATTTCGGAACTGAATCTCACTTCTCTATTTGCATGTAGCTCTGGGTCAGGGTACCTCGTCATTGCCCCAAGTATTGTCTGCAGCCCGTGTTAGCTGTCAACAATCTTTGGATCTCTAAAATGCTACTTATGGGATCAATTCAACTTTTAAGCACACATGTAGGCTAAAGAACTCTATAAAGAGAAAGAAAGGAACCAGTACCAAATACAGCTGCCCACTCTAAAATCTTTCGGGCTACTTCAACTACCCAAAGACCTGTTAATCCAAACATATATGCTCTAAGTCATTAGAGGACACTCTGGATCTACTGAGTGAATTGAACCTGAGGGATGACGTTTTCTACAAATTATAGCAGGTCCTCGAATAATGCCGTCTGTTCAATGTTTTGTTACAACATTGATGAGAACCGAGTATCGGTTCCCTGCCGGGGCCTCTGTCTATGTGCAGAGAAAACCTGTAGATTTTCTCCAGGAACTCTGGTTCCCCGCCCCCCACATCCCACTGTCCCTGTGTGAGTGGGTGTGTTATGGGAGGGCGTCCTGTCCAGGGTGGGTCCCACCTGGCGCCCTGAGCTGCTGTGATGGGCTCCATTCACTGCCACCCTGAACTGGAATAGCGGGCTGGAAAATCATTATCTCACTTGTGTTTATTCATCTTTCTTAAATGGATGTAGAGTTCATGTTGGTTTCAGTGTTTAATATGAGAAGGGTTTTGGACCTTTATTTAGCAGTTTGGTGATGTTTTTGTGACCAGAAATATGCCATGGGGACTTAACTCTTGTTTCTATCAATCAGCCTAGGGTAGAACTGGTTTCCTTGTACAGTTTCCAAGAACCTATGGACGATGTTAAGTGAGGACTTACTGTACTTGAGTACTCAGCTAGCTTCCGTCCCGGGAAAGAATTTCAGAATAGGGAAAACAGACTATCTTATCATTAAACAGTGGTTTCCTTACTACTTTAGTCCATATTCCTCTTATTATCACAGAAATTAAATGCTGGAGGAGAGGGGTTTGCTTAATGACACTGCTTAATTACGAGTCTTGAAATGCAAAACCAATATTGCCACCTAGTGGCAACGTGAGTCACCTACAAAACAGATTGTCTGAAGTAAAAATTATAAATGTCAAGGACAATAAAAGTTAAGTATAAGCACACTGAAACTAAGTAGCATAGAACGAAGTGCAAGAAAAGTTAAGTACTTCAGATGAACGGAGCTGTTCTCTAAGTTTTCAAAGCCAAGAATAATTCACCGGCGACGATCCTATTGTTTGATGGACTGTGTTTGACATTGTACAAGTAGGTGCCCTGGGGGACAGGGGAGGAGAGGAGCGCAGAGCTGAGGGTGGGACAGACGCCCTAAAGAACAAAGAGCACACGGGCACCCACGTGGGGCCCCAAATGAGCATGGAGGTCACCTGCAGGGCAGCAGGACCTGGAGGAGAGTCTGTCAAAGTAACACTAACGATACACGCAGCCAGAAGCTACAGCTTTGCGGGTGTTGAGCCTGGAGGCCATCGTCCTCAGTGAAAAGAGCCAGTCACAGAAAGACAAATCCTGTGTCATTCCACTTACAGGAGGCCCCTGGAGTCCTCAAATCCACAGAGACAGACAAGAGAAGGGGGGTCCCCAGGGTCTGGGGCAGGGGAAATGGGGAGTCATTATTTAGTGGGAACAGAGTTTCAGTTGGGAAAATGAAAAAGTTCTGGAAACGGGTAGCACAATGCAAATGCACCTTACAGAACAAAACCGTACACTTAAAAATGATTACAATGGCAAATTTTATGTTGTATGCTTTTTACCACAATTAAAAATAATCACACAGTGGCAATGGCGTCCCCCGCTGCTGAGGTGAGGGTACAGGCGGGAGTCCACACAGACTGTCCAGTGACATGGACAGTTTGAGCCCCTCCTGAGTCCTCAGGGGAAAAGGACTGATCACTACATGCCATCCCAGGAGGCCCCTGCTCTCTGTCCTCTGTGTCCTGGGTGGGCTGCGCCTGCTCTGCCCAGCCCCCAGACACGGGTCCCCAGGGTCCCACCGCTCCCCTGGAAGCACCTACAAGCTCTCAGCCGACTCCCAGACCTGCCATCTTCTGGCCAAACCTTTCTCCTGAGCTTCAGACATGCAGCCCCCACCACTGACCCTCCACCTCAGATTTCATCTACAGACACCTGAGTCATTGGCACCCTGTCACTCTGAGAGCCCGTCACCTGCAACCTCAGATGGTGGCTGGCCCCACCCGCCCTCAGTCCTCCCTGGATGTCCTCACTTCTCCTTCAGCCCCACACGGGCCCGATGTCCCCCAGCTCTGGCCCCACGTCACCCCACCACCATCACCTGAGAATCAGGCCCCCTTCCCCCGGCTCTCTTAAAGCTGCCCGCCTCACAGCCACCAGAGTGACGGTTTTAAACTGCAAAGCTAAGGTTGCAGCCCTAACGCTCTCCCCAGCAGTAATTCTCACAGGAAGCACTTTTAGTAACAGGGTAGGGGGTCGCTCCCAGCGCATACTGCCAGGGGCCAGACATACTCAGTGTCTTGGACATCAAAGACATTTCTTTCAAAATACCAGAAATGCCCCTGGGAAAGGCCTGGGTCCTCAAGAGGACATCCAGCTCCTCTGTGGTCAGGTCCCGGCCTAACCGTCCAGGCTGGCCGCCCTCATTGCCACCTGCCACCTGACCCCACCCTGGGACAGCAGGCAGCGCCCATACACACCGTGCTCCTGCCTCTCACCTGGCCGCCTTTACCTGGCTGCCCATGCAGAAAGCCCTCTCCTATTCCCACCCACCCCCAACCTAGCTAGTATTGAATTTTTATTGAATTTTTTTTCTTGTATTGCGGTAAGAACATTTAACGTGAACAAATTTTAAGTGTACAATCTGCCAAAGTCATAAAGGCCGGCACAGCAAGGTGATCCCGGGAACAGTCACAAGTTTAAATGACTGGCAAGTAAAGTGCTAGGTGACCCAGAGACAGGGACTTCGGTTCACAAGCTCTGGTGTGGCTGTCCTGGCGAAAGGTGGCAAGCCTGCGGTCCTCAGCGCTCTGTGGATCCACACTCTCCATGGCCGTCCTTCCTGCCTCCACTCCTGAGACACGGAGAAGCTCTAGCCAACACCTGTCCTCCACTCCTAACCACGACTGACAAGGTCAGCTTAGATGGGGACCTGTGACTACGGCTTAGATGGGACCTATGACCATCGTCCTGCCCCCAAGCCTAAAGCCAGCCCTAAACATCCAGGAATCTTGTACCTGGGCCCTACCCTCTGTGGAGGTCCCGAGCCTCCTGAAGAAGCAGCGCCCTCCCAAGTCTCACTGTCCCTAAGAGGACAAAAAGGAGGAACATGCTGTAATGTCCATGCTCCCACCAAAAGGTACCCACATGCCTAATTCCCACTTGAGCCGAGTCCTGGGAGTACGTACGGCCAGCCTCGAGGTCCCTGTAAGCCGCGCTTCCCAAAAAAGTGTGGGGCAAGGCAGGCAGAGAGCCAGTGGTTAGTACCCCTTGGCACAAAAAAGTCCAAAACATAAAAGAGGGGACCACTTGTAGAGGACATATGGGGCACTCTCTGTCGCCTGGTCTTTGCTGGCAAAGGCTGCCATTTCCACCTGAGTGTCAAGGACGATTAGTATGGATTCAGTGGGGAAGGTATACAATCTGAGACACACGGACCTGCCTGCCCAAGGCAGAAGGTACTTCTGAGAGCAACGTCACACGTGGGTACACAGGGATGCACAGATCTTCATTCATGGCGGAGCGAGTGACACATAATTGTCCTGATGTCATCGCTGAGCACAGTAATGTAGCTGCCAAGGCCCAATGGACCTACATTCCATCAGTGCTTGCCGGGACCACCTGAGGAACTGTGTGGGCTACTGGCGGCCCCCCGCCCCTGCAACAGCCTCCTGTGTCCACTCCACTAGGGATTCTGCTTCTGCAGAGCAAACGGAAGAAGCCCAGCCAGTCAAAGTGGTGGCATGTCTGCCTCTCTGAGGAAATCAGGAAAGGTTTATAGAAGAAACTCTCTAAAAGCTGGGTTTCCAGACAGAGAAGTCCAGACTCATCCAGCTGCTCCAATCTCCACCGAAAAAAAGCCATCTGCCTATAGCAGGCAATTCTTCCCTCCCCCTGAGAAGGTGTGATGCTGCAAGCAAGGGAGCCAGGGCCCTGTCCTCCCAAGGACGTGGGGAGGCTGGATGAATCTTGTACGTAAAGCATTTCGGGATGAAACAACGAGCCTTAATCCCAGCAGCGTCTCAGCCTTCAGTATCATTAGGGCGGCTCATTTTTCCTGTGACACGTCCAACCCTACTTCCCAGCCCCCACCAACAGAAAGACAGCAATCCATCATGCACACACGCCTTCCATCAGGGCGCCTGCCCAGACCCCCATGGCTGGCACCATCCACACTCACACACTTCCCTCCGGAGGCCACAGCAGGCGGTGCAGCAGCCTGAGGAATGTTTGTCGCTTGGCTACAGAAGAAAGCACCAGCAAGGCGACTCGAGGCGCAGCTCCCTTTGCCCCAAACCTCCAGCATTAAATTCAGTTCATGCCTCTTTTAAACTTTACTGAAATGGACCTGTACGTGTCGATCTTTCTCTCCGTGATCCTTCTCAGGTAATACATTACATATCAAATCAAAAGTTCAATTAATGATATCCAATTAAAAAACAGACTAAGAGACTCACAGAGGAAACATCACACTAAGGTTAATCAAAATGGTATTTCAACATGAAAATTGCCTTAGAACTTGTTACCAAAATTTTGAACGTTAATTATCTCTATTTTAAGCCCTGCTTTTAAAAAGTTATTTCTTCCACTTCTTTTATCATACTTTATGACAAAACCATGACAGTCCTATATAATTATGTAATTCTCTTAAATTGAAAAATATATATAATAATTTAGAATGTGATGTTTTGAGCATTAGGAATTAACTAGTGCATTTTAAGCCATAAACAGTCAATATAAATAAGCAAAACAAGTCAGAAGAATTATTCTCATTTAAATAAAATTGATTCTCTACAGACCAAGTGCTCTGGAGAACATAAATGTATCAATAAATGTTAGTGGAGGGTTGGCCCGGTGGCTCAGGCAGTTAGAGCTCCTTAGAGCTCCGTGCTCCTAACTCCGAAGGCTTCCAGTTCGATTCCCACATGGGCCAGTGGGCTCTCAACCACAAGGTTGCCAGTTCAATTCCTCAAGTCCCGCAAGGGATGGTGGGCTCTGCCCCCTGCAACTAGCAATGGCAACTGGACCTGGAGCTGAGCTGCGCCCTCCATAACTAAGACTCAAAGAACAACAACTTGAAGCTGAACAGCACCCTCCACAACTGAGATTGAAAGGACAACAACTTGACTTGGAAAAAAGAAGTCCTGGAAGTACACACTGTTCCCCAATAAAGTCCTGTTCCCCTTCCCCAATAAAAATAAATAAATAAATAAATAAATAAAGTAATTGCGGTTTAAAAAATAAATAAACAAAAATAAATAAATGTTAGTGGACATCCCAAACCATCTCCACATACCTGGGTAAGATCTGCAGCTTGCTTTAAGATGCTTCTTTTTAACTGTTCTGCTCTCTTTGTGTGAAAAGAATTACTTTGACTCTGGATGACAAATACAATTCCTTTCAAATCTAGAACCAAAAAAAAAAATATTTTCAGGTATTTATATTTTACTTTTCTTTAAAGTTTATTGGGGCGACAATTGTTAGCAAAGTTACATAGATTTCAGGTGTACAATTCTGTAATATATTATCTATATATCACATTGTGTGTTCACCAAAGGTATTTATATTTTAACAACTGAAATAAACTTGAAAACAAGTTTAAAAACAAGACAGCTATAAGGCAAGGCTTCAGACAATAAAACTCTTAGGGGAAAAAAAATCAATGTATACGGAATTCCAATGATAAAATCTGTTTTTAAACTGATCTCCGAAACTTCCTGCCTAGAAGTCAGCAAGCAAACCAGCTCCCTGTACTAGATCACACCTGTGGTCGCACTGAATTTGCTCTTGCACCTGTGAAAAGGAACAACTGCGAACCTGGGAAAGTATGACCATGTCTAGAACACTGACCCCCCAATAGCTGAAAATCTTGCTCGCAAGTAGCCTTTTAACAATGCACACACAATCCTACATTGCGCCCCTACCTGTTAGGAGTTGACTTGTGTCCCCCAAACTTATGTTGACATCCTGAGCCCCAGGACCTCAGAACGTGACCGTGTTTGGACCTGGGTCTTTACAGAGGTGATCAACTTAAAGTGAGGTCGTTAGTGTGGGCCCTGATCCAATGTATTTGCTGTCCTTATAAACAGAGGACATGTGAAGTGAAGTGAAGACACAGGGAGAAGACGGTCGTCTACAAACCAAGGAGAGAAGCCTTAGAAGACACCTTGATCTTAGACTTCCAGCCTCAAGAGCCATTAGACAAAGTTCTGTTTTTGAGCCACACAATTTGTGGTACTGCGTTTCTGTAGCCCTAGCAAATTAACATACTACCTCCAGAATGTTCTGGATGGTCCCCCAAGGTGACATTCAACAGTGACTGCATATGTCCCATGTGTTTACAAGAGCTTGCGAATACATAACTCAAGTCTTCCGGGCCCGCCCTCACAAGGCACCCAGCCAGAACTGAGTGTTCTGTTCAGGAAATCAGTCTTAATTTCATAGCAGCCAGGCTTTAGCAAGCAGAGTCTATGACTGACACTGGTATGTCACACCCACCTGACCGGGAGGACTATCGGAGGTTGTCCTGAGGGACATGGCTGCTCAGCTGCCACCATGGAGAAGCACATCAGGCCTCCCCGGCTTGGAGCTTGTGATAAGAGAACTAGAAACAGCCGTGTGTCAGCACCCTGCCACCAGACAGGGGCGCTGGCAGAAGGCAGGTGTCACATTCATTTCATTACAGCCTCCAGCCAGGTTTACAGGAAATGAATGTGGGAACCTTCCCCCACCATAGCCTTTCCCTGTAACGCCTCAACTCCGGAACACTAACTTGGTCTTAATTTTATTCTACTATATTTTATTGCTCTTATGTTCAGTTCCACAGTTTCATTCATGTATTCACTCTCTCAGATATTCATACAACAAATCGTTCCACAGTGAGCCATCTAGATCTAAAAATAATCCAAAATGCTCTTTGGTTAAAACTGCGTAAAAAATGTAAGAGGAACAGCTGCACAGCCAACTGAATCCGACCTCAGTGCTTCTCGGTGGGGGTTTATGTGAGTATGAAGACGGCCCGTGTCTACCTCCACTTTAAATCAGCTCTTGGCTCTGTAAATCGGTCCTCCCAATAAGGCTTAAATGGTGTCTTCTAGTTCAGCTAAACTGTAATCGTCCATCCACTATGCCTGAAATATTAACATAAACTGACACACGCAAGTTATAAAGATCTACTTTTGTTAAGAATGAAGTAAAACATCAGGGAATAATTCTGCAAACTGTAATGAAGTTGAGGCACATTCCCAGTGCCCCAGAAACCCCACTGCTATGAACCGTCCTTGAGAAACCCCCACGCGTGTAAGAGGATTTATAACAAGCACGCTTCCAGCAGTACTGTGTAAAAGGAAAACACTGGAAGCAACTCAAATACCCACTAACAAGACCCACTGACCGGAACACTCTGCAGTCACAAAAATTCAGCAGCACTACACACATCAGCCCAGGTGGCACTGGAGACAAATCGTACAGACAGAAGGCGCAGAAAAGCAAGCGGCCACGGAACAATGATGGAAGTCACTGGTGTACAAAGATGAACGCAAACATGCATGAAGTGGGCGTGTGCTACAAGCGCACGCATCTATGTGTGTGTACACACGATGTGAAAGTACAGGACGAACGCGACTCATACACAACACCCAGGTCGTGGCTCAAGGGCTCCAGCTGTTAGCAACGTTTCATTTGTTAAGCTAGGTGGTAGGTAGGTCCATTATATTACTCTTTGTAGCTCTGTATGTTCAGAATAATTCATAATGCAATTTCTAACAAGGCAGCTCCATCCATCAAAGGTCACTCCAGCACTCAGCACAGAAACCAGCTCCTGCCACTGCTGCCAGCTCAGCCAAGCTCCCACTGTCCCCAGCTCGCGCAATGCAGGGAAGAGGCTTTACAAGAGAAGAAAAAGCAAATTGCCCCGCTTTTCACACACCTGGGTCATGGCTGTGAGTTGTACGTGTTTCTTCCATTACTGAGAAATCATCCCCTTCCTTTCCCAGGGGCCTTGGTCACACATGCTCTGTGCATTCATTCAGCAAACATCTCTGCCTGAGACTCTACCAAGTGCAAGACTCTGGAACACAAAGGTGACCAAACACAGTCCCTGCACATCAGCACCTGAGTCTAATGCACTGTTGCGGGGGGGGGGGGGGATTGCAGATTGGTGCGGCCACTATGGAAAATGGTGTGAAGGTTCCTCAAAAACTTGAAAATAGAACTACCTTATGAGCCAGCAATTCCACTCTAGGCATTTATCCAATGAAAACAAAAACACTAATTTGAAAAGACAATGCACCCCTATGTTCATTGCAGAATTTAATACCCAAGATATGGAAGCAACCTAAGTGTCTGTCAATAGACAACTGGATAAAGAAGAGGTGATACATATGTACAATGCAATATCATTGAGCCATAAAAAAGAATGAAATCTTACCATTTACAACAACATGGATAGACCTAGAGGGTATTATGCTAAGTGATACAACTCATACAAATACTGTATGGTTTCACTTTTATGTGGAATCTCAAAAAAAAAAAAATAACGACAAACAAAACAGACTCATAGAAACAGGGACCAAAAAAGAAGGTTACCACAGGGAAAGGGTGGGGGAAGGGCGAAAAGGGGAAGGGGAATATATCAATAATATTGTGATAAGTTTACACAGTGATAGATGATTACTAGAATTAGTGAGGTGATCACATTGTAAGGAATAAAAATGTGGAATCACTATATTGTACACCTAAAATAAACATAACTAATATATTGTATACCATCTATACTCCAGTTAAAAAAGTAAAACTTAAATTTTTTTTTTAAAAAATAAGATAGGCCACCATAACACAAGGGGTGAATGCAAAGAGCCCACCTGGGGAACCCTGGGGACACAGAGGAGGGGGGAGGTAGTGCAAGAAGAGCTTCTGGGGGGAGGTGTTAGCAGAGTTTCCTTTGAAAAGCAGCTGTTTGTGCAGGCTCGGGCTCAGAGGGTCAGCAGCAGACAGAAGTGGGGTTATCACCGAGCCCACAGCCGGCCTTATCTCGGCAGCATCCCTGAGTGGTGAGCAGGAAGTGTGTCGGGCATTGCTGAGAACAGGGCATAGGGAACGGTCAGCCATAAAGTTAGAGATGGAGGTTGGGTCAGCCAGACCAGATCGTGAAGGGTTCTGACGCCACATTCAGAGGCTGGGGACTAATCGCTTTCAAATGCAGAAGGGCTCAGGAGCCATCTGGCGCCCCAGACGGTGGAGCCTTCCCAGAGGAGGAGATGAGGATACAGTCCTGGGGACACCCCGAGAAGACAGGGGAGGACCCTCCCCACAGAGAGAGCAGCAAAGGTTCGGGACAACGAGTGGAATTCAGAGCCCTGAACATCGGAACTGTTAGGTATGGCTGAGGAATAGGCTGCTTGTAGGGGAGTGGCCGGGGTGAGGCAAAGGAGGAAGGGTGCATCCGGTTCCCAAAACCCTGATAATAAGGAACGACAGAAAATCATCTCTGTGCTGTTCAGCCCTAGCCCCTTTCAGAGGAGAACCAGGCTGGTACCACTTAGTGCCGAAAAAAGCGTCTGTGCATAAATTGCTGCCGTTCTGTATCAGCACTGAGAAATACTTTCTGACACGCACGCTAAGCCCTCCCTCTCCTGGGGGCGTCTAGATCCCAGCTCACCTGGGTAGCTGTCTTCTCTGCCGACATCTCCCACTGCCCCATCTCTGGACCTAATAAGACAGTCCCACTACCTCCTTTCACTATGCTTGCACGTCCCTAAACTCAGTGCAATTTGCTTCCACCAAACACTGTCACAAGTCAAGACAGATTGTCACTGTTTCTCCTCCAGGAAAATGCGACAAATGAGTCGTACACTAAGTGCCTGACAATAATGATGAGTGTGACAGGGAAGATAAAGAAATCAGTCAAGGATTCGGAAGGGACCGAAGCCAGTGCTGAGGTGCCAAGAGCGTTAAGTGAAGGCTTCAGAACCGGGGACGTCAGAAAGGCGGCCTGCAGGGGAAGAGATTCTTCCCCAGAGGTGAAGAAATCAAAGGCCCGCTCTTCCTGCAGGGCTGAGCACCCTCGCGTGCCACACACTCTGAAAGCACTGGTCTCTCCTGGTGAGAAATTATCTGGAGACACAGATTCATCAGGCTGGTGTCCTGCTGATGGACACCCACGCGGCATTCTTTGGGTAAATGCCGAATAACAAGCACCCTCAGGATTTAAGGGACAAGCATACATACAGGCACACACATGAAGAGTCTCCAATTATGTGTCACGTGGTGACAATAATGTCACTAGTGAGTGTATGGATCAGGCGGTGAGCCAGGAGACAAGACAGGACTCGCACCCTGGAAGGCTGGCACCCAGCCCTGAGTGCTGAGACATGACCTGAACACTCGGACTCCACTGGCAGCTGCCGTAGTAGCCCCCGGCCCTGTACACTCATAGGAAGTGAAACGAATAATCCCTAGGGTCTTTTTTAGATGAACTGACACCAAGTGTCACCAGATTGGCCATTCGCAATTCCAAGAATATAGATTTCTGGCCCAGGTAACTTCTCTTTCAAGCCCGTGTTCCCAACGGTGGTCATTACTCTATCTATTAACCATTTTATTACAGGGAGACCCATCAGCTCCCATAAAATAAATATCCAGATAAATGCCCAAACCCACAGGGTTAGCAACAGAGAGAAAATCTCCACTCGGGAAGGAGTGGCTGAACCATGCAGAATGTTTTCACAGAGAGAAGAAAAAGAATGATGCAATGTGTGCCCTCACATAGTGCTACTCTCAGAGCCTGCAGACCCCACCCATGGCCCTGTGCTCCCCCAGGTGCCAGGCCTCAGAGATAACTACCCCATCCTCTGCTACCGCCAGGGGCCTCTCCTGCCTTCCCAACTCCTTAGAATCCAGGCCCAGGAAGTAAGGCCTAGAACGGAAGGTGTACCTTTTCCTCCTGTCCAGGGCCACTTTCCAGGTCCCCCGCCTACCGTGGGACAACTGATGGTGACAAAGTTCTCACCCTCTGGGGAGAGGTGTGGCCTTACCCTCCCTCAGCCACACACTGGGGCATGTTTCCCACAGAATACAGAAAAGACTAACTCTTGGCCACATCCCTGAAGACACAATATACTGGTGGAGAGAGAGATGTTTAAAAGAGGTTGCAAATAAGAGTGTATATGGATGGTGACAGGAATGTAAAGTGTCTGCAAAGGAGTGAGCAGTCGCGTCTGCACCTGGGATCAGGAACCGCACAGAGGACACGTGGGAGGGCTGACCGCAGCGCCCGTGGTATCTGCGGTCCACGGCGGGGAGAAGGCTCCAGGCAGAGAAGGGCACGAGCAGGCCCCGGCATGTCCTTTCCTCCTGCTGGTGTGGGCCCCAGTCACAGAGACCATGTCTGACTCACCTGTCATCCCCAGAGGGCCCACCTGACAGCTAATCTGCCCTTACTGGAAACTCAGTAACTTATGGCAGAGGGACCTAAATCCAGCATACAAGATGTTAATTTGATACATACTACACATGAATGTCAATGTGAGAAGTGTTCTCCTGTGTCTTCATGAGGGCAAACGCTGGGCTGCGTATTCGGACAATAATATTTACACCATAAATAAAATCAGAAAGAAAAATGCACTTCACTGAAACATAATTTATAAGAAATACACTTGTTAAAAACAAAATCATTACTTACCTATGTCATTGTTCCTTGATATTCCACTTTTCTCCAAATTCTGCATTTTAAACAAAAGAGAAAAAGATAAATCTCATCACGTCACAAACAATACACCAAGTAAATATGTATGGTACACATTAAGGGAAGAAATGGAAGATAAGAGCTTAGAAATGTTTGCCTAAAAACACAGACCAAAATTAAGCGGGGAAAAGCGCAGTGATGTGCCTCTGTACTGTGACACACGCCTCGCTGGGGCTGTCCCTTCCTTCTGTGATCCTGGCCATCACTTAATTGAGCTGAGGCTCTTTCCTCCTTTGTGACGTGGAGCTAACGCTTAATTGGTTCACAGTGTTCTCGGGACATTAATTTAGAAACCTCATGTTAACCTCAAAATATAGTAAAAAACCTTTCAAAGTGAGAGGCAACAGCATTTATCTGAGATCCGAAAGAGGAGCTACTGGGACGCACTGATTCAGGCAGAAGCCAGGTAGTGCTTTGAGGAGACAAAGCCGATGGTATTTATGCGAAGGGGACGGAGACAGTGACATCAACAGAAGGGAGGCACTGCTACTGGTGCAGATAACGTGACACAGTGATGCTAATTCTAAACAATGGTTTCACCTTGCAATCCAGTAGTCATCAGCCCGGTAGTCATAATATCTGCTTTCTTGTTCTCCTTGCAAACAGTTCTTTGGGACATGTGCATGCTGCCTTAGGCCCGGCCTAAGGTCACTTTGCCCTGTTTTAACATCAAGGTTTGAGGCCTAAGACCTGCAAGCCGTTCTTACAGCACGGCAGCTCCAGCTCCACTTTTCAGTGGCTCCGGTTTTTTTTTTTTATTATTATTTATTATTTTTTTTTTAACCGTTGTAAACTCTAAAGTATTGCAAACATAGCGGAGATAGTATCAGTTCTGGTAGTGTGCCCTTGTGAAGATGAGCCCTGCTAATGACTGTTCTTCTCATCTTTTAGGTGGCGCAGTACCAGTAGCGCGGTGTTCTCTCCCCCCTGAGGCGCTGCACGGGGGCCCTGGACATGGTCGCCACAGGCCCAGACCGGGTGTCTTAGGGCTGCAGCGCTGCACACACGGAATCTGGATGTGGACACAGAAACACCTCGTCCTGATCCAAGGGAAACCAGGGAGAAGCGTGAAGGTTCTCTGACAAAGTGCCAAGTGGCAGCAGCTAACTGCCATTTCCATTGTTTTCTCCGGCAGACAAGGAAGTCATTTTCTCTCTCATTGTCCTTTCCTGCTTTCAACCGCCATATGCTATAATTATGACAGCTGGACAATGGCAAATATCCTTCCCTTTTCTTCACAGGCTGCAATGAGAAGTACGATGCGGAGCCCGCACAAACAAACCGGGAGCAGTCTAAACGCCAAGACAGCCTCACACAGATGCCGTCTCTTAGAATGCTAAAGGGACCGTGACAATAGACAGGGGCAGACAGTGAAACACAGGAGCGTGTTTCCTTTGGTAGCATTTTCTGAAATGATTTTTATCTCAAGAACAGAAATACCACTGAGTCATGAAGAAAAGAACCCCAGAGTTACATACTCATTTGGCTCACCCCAGGATCAACTGACACGTTACTTACTCCTGATAAAACACATACTTTTTGGAAGAGAAAAAAAAAAAAAAGACTGGAAAGCTCAACCCACTTGTGTAAATGTGGTATCAAAGGCAGGACCATCCTAAGTCAGCATGTGTGGACTCCGTGCATCTCCCATACTCTAAATGCCTTTAGGACCGAGGGCTTTGCTCGAGCTGTGCGGGGCCACCAGGGGCTGCTGCTAGTGGATTTTGAGCAGAATGTCCTGCTCCCGGGGAAGGAGTGCTGGCCGGGGATCCAGAAGGGTCTCTCAGCTCCCACCATTCATCTGCTGTCTTCTCCTTGGGGCTCATGGAAAACAGGAAATTTTAGCTCTCAAAATAGCATTGGAATGAATAAAGGAAATATAGTATGTACATACAATGGAATACTATTCAGCCTTAAAAAAGAAATACTGACACATGCTACAATGTGGCTGAACCTTGAGGACATTATGCTAAGTGATGTAAAAAATAATATAAACAGAGCAGGACCTGCCATCCCAGAGGAACCACCTCTTACGTCTTAGGCCTCAAACCTTTGGATGTTAAAACAGGGCAAAATAACCTTTGCACTGGGCCTAAGGCAACAGTGTATGCCAAACAACTGTTTGCAAAAATAACAAGAAAGCTGATATTAGGACTACTGGACTGAAAAGTAAAAGCAAGTCTTTAGAATTAGCATCACTTTGTTACCTTATCTGCACCAACAACAATGCCTTCCTTCTATTAATTGTTCTCCTTCCCCTTCCCAAAAATACCCCTTGCCTTCCCTCCTAATCAGAACACTATTTGGGCTTCTGCCCGAGCTTCTGCCTGAATCAGTGCGTCCTGAATAGCTGTTCTTAATGACCTCAAATAAATGCATGTGGACTCTTCACTTTGCCTGTTTTTAGGTTAACATATCAATCAGCCAGTCACCAAAGGACAAATGCTGTGTGATTCCACTTACAGGAGGTCCCTAGAGTGGTCAAATTCATAGAGACAGGAAGTAGAGGGTGGTGGCCAGGGGCTGGGGTGGGGAAGGGGCAGTTGTTTAATGGGGACAGAGTTTCAGTTTTGCGGGATGAAAAGAATTCTGGAGACTGGCCACACAATACTGTACTTAACACTACTGGACTGCACACTTAAAAGTGGTTAAACTTTATGTTGTGTGTATTTTATCACAATTAAAAAAAACAGCATTGAAGATGATCCAATCGAACAACCTCCTTTTACAAATGCAACAACAGAGGCTGAGAAAAGATAAAGGATTTTCCTAATATCCAACCGTCATTCTAGCCACAGAACTATGTTTAAAACTGAGATTTTTTTACTCCTTCTCAACGTTCCTTTTCTCATACCCCCCGTGAAAATGCATGTCCAGTCTTCCTCCAGAGGTGGTTTTCAGAAAATGGGCATCATTAGATATAAACAACTTTTGAGAATAACCTAAAAATAATACCTATGACAGCAGTCACCTTATCAACAAGTTGAAAAATAAAAAGGATCCTGAATTGAGTGTTTCCAGACTTGTAACTGAAACAAGCTGGAGCACCACTGGACTTTCCATCAGAGATCTTTGTGAAACCAAAGAAAAGCAACCAAAATTATACCTCTTTCTCTTTGCCGTCAAGCACTGCCCCTCCGACTGGCTGGCATAATAGCTAGGAAGTGATTAGCCACTTCAAATGGCTCAATTTGTAAACAGTAAAAATAAAATATCCAAGAAACAGCTGGACTACGTGAATTGAAACCGAACCAGAATGGTCTTGAGTAATTTTCCCTTTAAGAAAGAAAATTAGACTAAATGAACAAATTGACAGAACATTTAAAATTCTGTCTCCAGCTTCCATCATGAAAAGGCTTAGTTCTTCCCAACAAGAAATAAACACATGATTTGTTTTATTATTTCTGTTGCCGCATGTTTCTTCCACTGACTATCAATATCAGTCAAACGTGCTTGCTGTCAACATTTCATAAGTCAACTGAGCTGCTATTCAGATCAGAAAGGTTTTTCACCAATGCATCTGCCCCACAGACAGCGAGCGTCCCCATCTCTGGGAAAGGACTAATCAAGTCACCCTTGGTCCAGTTTTATTTTTTGAGGCGCAACAGATTTGAACACCTGCAATCCATCTATGTAAGCCTTCGTTTATAAATCCTTCAAAAGAAAAGTAGACATCCTCAATAGAATGTGATATGAAATCTTTTAAGAAGAGATAAAATGGCCTCTTCTTCCCCATCACAAGCAGCCCCCGCCACCCGCAGACTCTGAGTAAAACAAATTAATCCGCATGCCTGCCTTCATCTGGGTGCTCAGCCATACATTGGGTCTGTGTTCTTCCCGCCTCCACCCCTTACTAGCCCCGACCTCAGTTTCTTCTCTGTCAAACAGGAATCATAATTACAAGACCTACTTCACAGGGATGTGGTGAGAGTTTAATTAGAGCATATAAGGCTGAGTAGTGTCTGCCCAAAGCAAATACTCAGTATTTCCCATCATCATCATCTACTTCATATGAAGTCAAATGCCAACATAAAGGGAAGTGAACCAATACAAGCAGGAAGGTCTGTGGTCTTTTTGGTACTGTTTAGGTTCCTTTTGAAAGGCTGAGTAACACATTTCTTGCTGTCATGTCACATAAACATTTAAACAGCGCCTGGTACATGGTGGACACACGTGCACACGCACAGACACATTCTATCTATCCAACTATCTATCATCTATCTATCTATCATCTATCTCTTCAAAACAGGTTTTGGAGACAGGTCTTCTTATCCCATCTTACTGAGGAAGCTGAGGCAGAGGGGCCCAGTAAGGTCCACAGCAGGTCAGTGTTGGAGAAGGGATGTGATTCGCAGCAGTTTAGTGCCAGTGTCCAGCTCTAACCCCCTGTCATACAGGACACAATGTCACAAGCCACCATAAGACATAAAGCTGAACGAAACTACAGGTTGAACAGGCACATGGCCGTGGCTGTTCCCAGGGCCTGGGACACGAGCCTGGGTGGGCAGACTCCCCTGAAAGCTGGGGCAGGTCACAACCCAGGACAGTACAGGGACCAGAGTCCTGAAGAGAGGCTGGGCCTAGAGGCCAGGTCCCAGCAGGACCACAGGGCACTGACAGCCCTCGCGATTTTGATGTGAAGTCACCTGATGCCAGCCAGTGAATCTGAGCCTTGTTTGGGGATGCCCCCAGCCCTTCCTGGGGCATGTGACTGAGCCAGCAGTGGGGTGATGGGGACACAGGGGGCCATTTCTGAGCAGCAGTGATGGGGCAGATCCTGGTCACGGCTTGTGAGGGTGATAAACTACTGAGAACCCCAAGTTAACGTGGTTATTGCTAAGAGCTGTAACTCCTGTCTCCAGGTCACCTACAGACTTTGGACGACCTTGGACAAACACTCTTTTCCATCTGCCCGTCTCGGGTATGGTCTACAGGAGATGTTTTATCCCTGCCTCTCCTAGTGGGATTAATGGCTTTTTTGGCTCTGTGGCCTAAGCACAGATGGGGTTAATGACATTTTTCAAGGGCTTTCATACCTTTGCATGAAAAATGACACTAAGATATAGGACTCACCTTATCTCTCTATATATGTATTTAAAGCAAAGGAGAATTATTTCCTCATTTGAAAAGATTAGTCAAAACCTGTATTCAAAAGTATGTGCTATAATTTCTAAATTCATTACTCAACATTTTATTTCCATTTCAATAACCCTTGGGTAGCACTTTAAATTCATTCTAAATGAGCCTCATTAGTGGCAAAAACATACACGTTATAAGGCACATGACTGTATAATATAAAATTACAGTATGAAAAATTCAAGGACTCAGAAAATTTGGATTCTGACTTCACCTTTTAATAGTCATTCAAACCACTAACTTCTCTGAGGGTAAATTTTCTGTTTTGCATAGAACATCTGGTTTGCTATGTAGTAACAGGCTCATTGAGAAGATCAAATTAAATGAAATGTCTAAAAATGCTTAATTAACCATACCGGATCTGAAAACCATAAGGAATTATTATTATTATTTCCCCTGTGTAGAAATTCCACAGTACAGTTAGCACAGATAATACTCTATTGATAAAAGAAACATTCTATTAAAAAATGCTTTTGCACCAATCATGGGGTAAAAAATAGAGCCAACTGAGCCTTAATTAATACAACAGAAAACAACTCATATTTTAAAATATTGTTTCTCCTCACAGATGTCGCGTTAAGCCCACATGGTAAAATTGATTAGGTTGGAGAACGCAACCAATGCTGAAATGCTGGCAAAGAAAGCACCCCACCATTTGGGTGAGTGCCCGCCCCTCTCCATCGGACCCCCAGGTCTCGGTTTCTGGTTCTGACTGTCCGAGGAGTCTGGGTCTCTCAGCCAGTCCCCAGGATGCCCTCTCACAGTGCCTGCCACCTTCAAGGTGAGGGACACTCAGGCACGGGTGACCTTGGAAACAGCATAATCCTTTCACAGACTGAGAAAATTAAGCCCCAGGTTAACATGTGGTAATACTGGAGGAAACCATCGTATCCAAGCAAGACTTCTCAGGTGTCTAACTCCACATTAAAACACCTTTTTTCTTAAAATGAAATTTGAAACGTAGTGGATCTGCTTTAACTATCGAAGATTTTTTTTTAAAGCCAGACTGTATATAGGTTGCTGCTATGGATTCAAAATCTATGTTGACCAACATTTCATTAATTCATAAAAAAAAAAAGAAAGAAAGAAAGAAACTTGGTAACTACTGACAGATAAAATCATTACATCTCCCATTAAAGAAAACACAAACGAATGTCAGATCAGAAGAACAGATTTGATCATTAGAATCAGTACCTTAGACCGTGTGATCTCTTTCTTTACATCTTCAGAAGCCAAAGCCAAAGCTGGAAAAAAGGACACATTTTTATATTAAAATTAGCAATTAAGATTCATTCTGACATTGAACAGTTTTGCTTAAAAAGAGAAAAAAATGATACTTTAACAAAATGTATTTTGCTCATTTTTAAAAGCAGCTACATTGCCACAAAACAGCGCCACTCGCCGCCTTCATCTCTGGACCTAAAGTTATTTATCAGGGAGCGGCCAACAAGCTAGAGAAACACTACATCAAAGAAGTTAGAATCTGTTTATACCATTGATGCCCGCGGGTATAAACCAGAAAATAGATGCACACAGAATACAACTTCTTAGAAACCTTGATTCCAGTGTGGTATGTTAAACAAACAAAAAAAACTTTCACAGCCAAAAACTTTTCTGAAAGAGTTTATGGAGCCACATGCTAGCTAGAAAGGCCCGGTCCTGGGGCGTGCAGTCTAAGCCAGCAGCCACAGGGCTGGATGGAGAAAGCAACAAGTCCCCTGTCCTGGGATTGATGGGGCTCTTTTATGCCAACAGTTTGGGGAAGAAAGATGTAGTTGTTTCGAAAGAATTGACATTGGCTATGGATAAAGGGGTAGGAGAAGGTAAGGCAGGGCAGTTCTAAGCTAAGGGCATGGTCTATAAGGGAGAAATACAGAGGGTGCCAAAAAAAAGTATACACATTTTAAGAAAGGAAAAAGTGTATTAAAATTGTAATACTCGATATATACTGATAACAAAAGATGAATACCAGTCATGCTTGACTTCTGCAATTACAAGAGATGCTCAAAGTGTTTACCATCAGTGTAATTTTAATACAGTTTTTTCCTTCCTTAAAATGTGTATACATTTTTTGGCACCTCTGTATTTACTGCTTTTGACTGGGTACAGGCAGTAGCCCTGCAAGTTCATGTACAAGCGGAATGTGGTGGCCTCTGGAGGTCTCTAATAGATGCCTGGAAATTGATTCAAAGCTCCAACAGACATCCAGGAATTGTGAGCAGTCTACTGTTAGTTGCCCCCAGCTATTAACTAATTAACTATTATTGTCTCTTTCTCTCACTCTCCTGAGGCTGTAATTTAATTTGGGACCTCTCAGGTTATTTATTTATTTATTTATTTATTTGGTTACTTCTTAATTAAGCAAAGGGGAATTCCTGAGAACCCCAAGGGAAGACGCACAAACCCCACTCCCACAAATCACTGTGAGAGCCTGGAGCCACAGAGCTGAACCTACAGCAAGCTTTCCGTGTTGGGGTTGTGGGTTAGAAGTGTGGCGTACACACTGCTACCTGCATGCAGAGAGCTAGCGGACCCTTCTGAAGCCATGGGGCCAGGAGAGTGAGAAGAATTAAAATCACTCTCCATTCAGAATCATCTAATACTCTGAGTTGGAGCCCATAAATAAACAGAGATATCCCTAGGGACACATCTAGACTCCACATTTAAAAAATAATAAGATAATAACACTTTGAAAATATAAAACAAAATGAGAAACCAGTCAGGAAGGTGAACCAGACAAAGCTTAATACCTTAATTGTACAGTGCATTTCTCGAAAGCATTTCAGCGTTTGCTTTCTCCAATTAGCATTCCGAGGAAAAACAGGCAATGCCGTCGGGCAAGCACGTACTGAGCGTGGGACAGGCAATTCCACGGAGCAGTCACAAGCACCAGCAGTGCCTGATGGGGCTCCCTGGGTGACAGGAGCAGGAGCGACCCTCACACGCAGATGCCTCCCAGCCTCCACTGCCTCTCATTCTGTCTCCACTAACATTTGCTCGAGGGAAATAATCTAAAACATATTCACACTAAGAAGACAATGACTAAGGCGGTTTAATCATTTCCATTTCCAGGATGACATTTCAAAAGGCAGAATGAAATTGAATTAGAAGCCAAATGAACCTCTATGGGCAGAATTTAGATACAGCAGGTATTACAGGAGGCCTCCCTGAGACCACCTCATCTAAACAGTAAATCCCCCACTCGACCCCCTCCTCACCCCACCCCCGCTGAGCTTTTCTATAGAACACGTGCCACCACTGACATAATATCTTTGTTTATTGCTTGTCTTATGTATTAGTTTATTGTAAGCTCCATGAAGGAAGGAATGTGGTTTTATTTACTGTTTGCCACGGAAACTTGAACAAAGCCAGCACACAGAGGAAGGTCAATCAATATTTACCGAGAGAATGAATGAATGCAAGTCTTCGTGATGGGTCACATCATTGAAGGGCTGTCGACTCCTTACACTAGGCAGCGTCAACCCAGAAGGATGAAGCGCCCCCACCTTCATTTATATTCACTAGGATCTGACCTACATTCTCACTTTTTACACACACACACACACACACACACACACACAGCAAACACAAAGCCCAAATCACTCATTAGGTTCTAAGAAGAAACGAGAGATTTAACATCAAACACCACTTAGCCATTTAAATTCTGCTTCTAGGTACTTAATTTGGGGGCGTTTGTTTTAATTTTATTTACCTCCAACCTAGTATGCACATTTACAACCGTGAAGAAGACATCACAAATAGAACCAACACACATCATACAGGGAGGTGACAACATGTTAACATCACTCGGCACCACAGGATCCCAGAAAACGGCACATCTGACAACATGCGGGCTCTAAACACTGTGGTCTGTTTAATGCCCGACTTAGATGCCCACGTCCCCCTCCACCAAGCCTGTCAGTTCTAACACCAGGCACAGACAGTCAGAGCTCTCTGGGGTGGAGCTCACTCTCCTATTCAGAAAAAGAACCTCCTCTATTTAACATGTTCAGTGATTCATCATCTGACAACCAGCAGGTAGTCTTCTGTCACTTTTTTGCAAGGCTGGGTGGCTGACGGAAAAAGAAATGTGTGTCAAAACAGAAGCCCCGGCCCCTGAGAAAGACACTGAAGATAAAGTGTCTTTACTGGGTACTAGTTCTGAAAACGACTAACGCGTCCCTTTCATAAATAAGCAGCTAATATTATTTGGCCATGTTACTGTTTAAAGTAGGAATTAGAGGGAAGACGCTCCCAATAAACCAAGTGACCCCCATGTATCCAGCTTGTCACACTCTGGCCCCCGTGCCTTTATCCAGACACAGCTTAACTGGGGAGAGGGCAAACTACATTGCAGTCTCTCCAAAAAGGCACAGGCCTACAGTTGTACATCCTTAAAAAGAAAAACTGTCGTTTCTCCCCGTTACTCTGCTGTGACATTAGGAACTCCTTCTGCCCTGCCAGAAATAAGTTTTGCAATATCTAAAGCAATATCATAAGAAATGCATCAGAGTTACTTTCAGGCATAAAACCAAGTCATATGGCAAGATCACCCCATTGGATGACTATGAAAAAAAAATACTAGTTGGTTTTATCTTCCTATTTCCATAATCTAAATAAAACAAAAGAAACCATCAAGGAACCAAACGCATTTTGAAGACGCAGAACACACTTTACCACTCATAAACCCTATCTTAAGATGATGAATCATACGCAGAATTCCTACCAATGAAATCTGCAGTTGGAGGAAATGAAGGGGAAACAGTGCAAATAGAGGAGGGAAGTGAGGAAAAGTAGCACGGGAGGTAATAAATGACCCGTCAACCTTTGAAAACTCTAAGAGGAGAGCACAGGGTGGCAGTGTAACAACCCTGCCTGCAGTGCGGGTACGGGGGAGGGAAGTGCCCCCACTCCAGCAAATGGAGGGGCCCCTGGGGCTCCAGATAGGAAGTTTGTCTTCCCAGGGATTTCCAGACTCGGTGGGGAAAAATATTCTCAAAAGCTCAGCCTCAATGTGCAGCAGGAGAAATACTGCAAGGTACACGCCAAACTACTGTTTAAAAGTAATTTTCCCTATTCTATTTTCGACATGAATTCCTGTGACGTGCTACAGGGAACTAGGGCAGGCAACAGAAATAAGACCTTTTTCCTGACAACGTAAAATAATGTAAGTCAACTAATGTGTCAGCACACCCATCCTGAGAAAGCAGTCGGGACTTGACCACGGACCTGGGACTAGGGTTTATAGGCTCTCCTGGCCCAGTGTGCAGGATAGGACTCAGTTCACTGCATGTACGCCAGTCACACATCGCCCGCCCTTGTTCCCAGGAGAGTCACGGGACCCCATGCCTATGCAGGAGAAGCCTGCGCCTCAGAACTCCTGGCTCTGTCCTCTTCCTGTTCCCTAATCTGTCCTCCCAAACTCTCCCAGTCATGTCTATCACACAAACCACATGAAACACAAAAATAATAAGAAAACCACCAAGACCTTAGGCTGCTGCCAGGTTAGTGAGATAAGCATGAGGGGTAGTGCAGGGCTGGGCTGGGTGGGTAGGACAACACCTTAGGTGGCTGCGGCCTTGTCGGTGTGCCCGACCCGCGTGGGCGGGGGGGACAAAACCATGTGCCCAGCTCTGCCATCAGGACAGGCTCACAGCGCACCCCCAGATGTGGCAGCTGGTGCCCCCCAGGGCTCAGGGCCACATACTCTTTCCTCTGACACACAGTGGGAGGGAGGAGCCTTTGGGACTTGACTTCCTTTCCTGTGACCTACTTAAAAAACATATCACCCAGCACAACTCCGCCCCAGTGGCTGGGCTCCCTGGAGCTTCCCAGGTTTCACTCCAGGCCCTCTGGAGGGGCCTTCAGCTCCAGGATGCACAGCCCAGGCAATTTATTTGCTTTGCAGATAATCCATGGGCAGGGGGAGCAGAAACAAGGACTGAGGGAGCCTGTCCTCACACCCACCAGCCCCACGAGTGTGGACACGCTGGAGAACAGCTCCATCGCCCCTGCAACAGGATGGGGGGCCCTATAACTTGCCCTTGGCTGGGGACAGAACAGCACCGTCCTTGGCTGAGGATGGAATGGCTTGGCATGTGTGCTGTCCCTGGACAGGGCCTGGCACTCGCTAAGTTCTCTAGCGGTCAGCAGCGATTCTCATTTCATCATGAATTCAGTTTCACCTGTTCAACAGAAACTCCGAGAGTGGCCATGTGCACCTGAGCCACACATGATGCTGGGAGCCAGGAATGGACTGGATGAGCTGCTCCCCCAGGATGTCCAACAGAAGTCCCCATCAACACCCAGGTTAGATGTGCCCGCTCTGATGTGAGTCCTGAGGCCAGTCACTAAGGGAGCACCTGGGGGAGGGCACAGGGCACCTACCCAGGTAGAGCATCAGAGGGAAGGGGAGGCTTCCAGACAGGGAAGCAGTGAGCTTCAGGAAGTAAATTCCAGGAAGCAGAGACTCTAAGTACAAGACCAAAGAGGCCTGGAAACTGGCTTATGCCCAGACTTCTGCATGCAAGCACCACAGACAGTCCAAGGTACCCAGAAGGACACCTGAGGGAGGGGAGTGACTGGGGCCTGAGCACCTGAGGGAGGGGAGGGACTGGGGCCTGAGCACCTGAGGGAGGGGAGTGACTGGGGCCTGCTCACCTGAGGGAGGGGAGTGACTGGGGCCTGCTCACCTGAGGGAGGGGAGGGACTAGGGCCTGCTCACCTGAGGGAGGGGAGGGACTAGGGCCTGCTCACCTGAGGGAGGGGAGTGACTGGGGCCTGCTCACCTGAGGGAGGGGAGTGACTAGGGCCTGCTCACCTGAGGCAGGAGGGACTGGGGCCTGCTCACCTGAGGGAGGGGAGTGACTGGGGCCTGCTCACCTGAGGGAGGGGAGTGACTGGGGCCTGCTCACCTGAGGGAGGGGAGGGACTGGGGCCTGCTCACCTGAGGGAGGGGAGTGACTGGGGCCTGAGCACCTGAGGGAAGGGAGTGACTGGAGGTAGACATGAGGCTAGAAATGGCAGGGGCCATGTCATGAAAGGGTTTGGTGTTAGGGAGATGGTTTTATTGAGTGCCATGAAGGCTTTTTGCAGTGTTTAAGAAGGGGAGTGCCATGTTGAATGTGTGCTTTATAGAGGTTTCTAGAGATAGCAAGTGGGATGGAGTGTGCGGGGACAGAAAAAGGCACAAGCAAGCCATGTAGGAAGCTCAGGGAGTAGGGGGCCAGGCAATGAGATATGGGAAGGAATTAAGGTGAGGCCCTGCCTGGGCACCCCAGCGGGGTCCTGAGCAGGAGCTTGTGTTGGAGATACTAGAGGCAAAATGGATGGGCTTTGAGACATCTGCGGGGCGGGGAAGGGAGAGGCCAGAAGGTTGGTGAGTGAGAGGGGTGCAGGTGATTGCATGGTTCCGGGTTCGGGTGGGCGGCACTGGGCGGGCTGGGCTGCCATCACAAGCTACAGAATAAAGCCGGGTGAGCAGGTGTGTGGGAAAACTCAGTTTGGTTTCCAACACCCTGAGATGCCCCCGGACATTCGTGTGGAAATTCCCAGCAGCAGCCGGGTCTGCGGGGGGGACTGCTTTAGGGAACACTCTGCTAAAGCTCACAGTGCAGTGGGGAGACACCACACCACAGTGACTAGGCCCCAGGCCTGCCTGCCGAGCTCACTGCTCACACAGAGTACAGACTCACGCCATGTGGGAGGGAGGCAGTGCAGACCGAGCTGCTTAGGAGCTAAGCAATGTGCGGCCAGTGATTTGGTCTTCAGGAGCCTCTGCTTCTCTTCCTGTAATGGGGGGAATCAAACAGGAATCAAATAAGTCAATACATGTGCAGGTCGGGACAGGGTCTGGCCTACAGGAAACGCCAGAGCCTTTCGCTCAGGTGCCAACAGCAATCTTTTAGGGAGGGGACATGCTGCACCAGGGAGAATGCCAACACAATTCTGCTACCAGGGCAGGTAGAGAGCTGGTCAAATGAGGGTCCCCTATCCCGGCTCCATGGGGTCTGCCACACTTACAACGTGATTCCGGAGGCTGCGAGGAGGAATGAAGGGAGGCCTGGCCTCCCACCCAAGTCGGGCAGTGAGCAGACATGTGTAACGTGCCTCCTGGTGTGAACCCACTACCTACCCAGACTTGACCTTGCTCCATCTGAAACATAGCTCCTGTTTTATCAAAGAAGTCAATGGGAATTGGAGTTTGGCATACAGACACGTCTTCACTTGGTAACCAAGTTTGCCAGGACCAATATAGTGTATGTGCCATATTTACATATTTACAGGGACATTTACAGTGTATGTGCCATATTTACAAATTTACATATTTAAATTGGAGGGGGAGGGGATACAAATAGGAAATAACCGAAATAATCATATATTTTAGGAAGGAAAAGATCATTTGCTTCTTTGAGTCATATCTCATTTAAACAAGTGATGTGAGAACCCCAGACCCACCCTTCAGGCTATGAAAAGAAGAAACTTCCAACTCAGAGTTTGGGGTCAAAGGTTCAAAACAGCACCCTGGTAAGTATGTCCCACGCACTGAGTCACAGGTACGGGACACAGAGCCCCTGGACACAGCCTCCTCCGGAACACACCGTAGAGGTCCTGGAGCGCAAACATGGAAACGAGGAATTCAGCGACTTGTCAGTTCCTTCCATTGCAGGAGTAGTACTGCACCGTTAGCTGTCAGGCTAACTTACAGAAATAAAACGTATGCTTCACTTTCGGGTGTCTTATTTGTGAAATACAAAACGTGAGTCTGAAATGCACCCCTGCCAGTGCTGCTAGGTCCATGGTGCCCAACTGCCACATTCTAACACCTGTAGGAACTTTACTATCCAAAAACCTTTGCTCTCACAACCCATTCCCCAGTTTCTGAGACCCATGCCCCACACACAGTCCCTCTGGTAGCATTTGAAAATCTGTCAAATGATGCTGAAACCAGAGGAAGACTCCTTAGTTTAAATTCTGGGGTTCCTGGTTCCTTTCCCAAGGAGACAAAACAGCTGACGGCTGACCACGAGGCCTCAATTCCACACTCTGCTCTCTCCAGAACAGCCCTAATATCAATTTCAAGACAAAGCCACCAGCAATCTTTTCTTTCCATTCTACAGATGTGCATGAAAGTCATCCAGTAATAGTCCTGGTTTATACCTGGGCCAGGGTGGCCTGCCAGCACACACAACTCACCTTGGGCTTTATTACAAATGCAAACCGACAGGCCCCATCTGGGACCTTCTGAATCAGAAATATCTAGAGCTGGAATCCAGGAATCTGCATTTTAAAGGGGGGACCTTACCGGGGCCTCCTTAAGACACTGAGGTGATACCCATGTATGCAAAAGACCAAAACACACTGGCAGGCACAGCTGGATAGGCCCTCAAGGGAACTGAACAGGGCTATTGTCACAACAGACCTTAGTCGTTTATTACCTTCCTTTCCTCCCTGCATCTCATAAAAGAAAAGCAAGCTCCTGCATCTCCACCCTCAAGGACCTGGAGAAGATAAATTCAGCATGATGTATAAAGAACCTTGAGCTTCTCACAGGAAGCAATGATGTAAACGAAAACATATCACCTTTACAGATCATAAAATATTCTTTTAGGAGAGAAAATCAGTCACAGCCCTAGGAGAAAACGGCATTGCTACATCTGAGATACATTCAGATCTTATTTGATATACTTTCACGCATTTTTTTCCCTAAACCTGCAGCTTTATATCGTACAGATAAAGATTTTCTTCCCCAACCTCTACCAAATCTTTGTTACACATACATTTTGAATAAAGACTTAAATGAATTTATTCTATCAATCAAGGCTCTCTAAAGAAAAAAAAAACCTACTCAAAATGTCCCCAAGTTTCTCTCAAGCTGACCTCTTCTCTGAGCTCGAGACCCACAGATCTCACTGCCCACCTGATATGGCACCTGGACACCTGACATGCACCCCAATCTCAACTTGTCCAAACTGAGCTCATCATCCTCACCTCCCCCTATAAAATTAAAGTAAATTTTAGAAAAACATCTGGGTGCTCCATGCCACAGAAGTATCCACTTAAAAATGATCATAGTGATACATTTTACGCTATATATATTTAACTCCAATACATTTTTTTTGGTTTAAATCCAGTTTTTCTCCATTGGTGCCTATACCAGTAAACAGCAACACGGTCCACCACAGCTCAGGACAGAAGCCTCTGACTCCTCCTTGACCCCACCCTTTCTGTAGGTGGCTGTCCCTGTACCACTGTACCAATCAGTCACCATGTCAGAGATTGTTCATCGTCTCTCACGTAGTGACTCTAGCAGCCTCCACACTGGCCCCTCTAATCCTCTAATTCTACAGGGCAGCCAGAGCGAGCTTCTTACAAGGGAAGCCAAATCGTGTCACTTTCCTATGACAGTCCTTCCAACAGCTTCCCTCTGCTCTAAGGACAAAGTCAAAACCCTCACCCTGGTCTCCAGGACCCTGCATAACGGGTTCCCTACTGGTCCTGCCAGCCCCCTCTCAATCTCTCCAGTCCTGTCCCTTCTCACTCCATTCCTCAATCACCAAGCTTCCCCGCCCCCCGGCCCCCACAAGGCACTTAACCGACTTCGGTTTCCCCTCCAGTTCTGATCTCTGAGGTCACTTCCTCTAGGAAGCTTTCCTAATCCAAGGTTTCTCAGTGGCACATGTGACACTTTGGACCAGGTCATTGATTCTTGGGAGGACGGGGTATCCTGCATTGCAGAATGTTCAGCACCACCCCTGCCAAACCACCTGCTATGACACCCAAAATGTCTCTAGACAAGGACAAACACTTCCCAGAGGACAAGATCGCCGCCTGTTAAGAACCGCTGCTCCAGACTCCAGGCACAGGCCACACATCTCCCTGCCACGTGTTCTCTCTCACAGCGCAGTGAGCTCCTGCCACAGCACCAGCACAGCTGCATATAGTTTCCGGTGTCCTGTGTGCTTCCTGTCAGCTCCACAGGCGGAGGGGAACCAGATCAGTCTCCTCCTGCAACATCCCAATGCCTGACACACCGCAGGTAGTCAACACTTTTTAAATAAATGGAAGAAACTTTTAACCATTTTTAAACTGTTAACCTTTACTCACAGTTCAAATCAGCACCTACACTGAATAGGGTTTCTTTGGGAGTGGCTTAGCGAACAGAGCTCTGACACAGGGTACTGACCACTAGCTACAGGCAAACTCCCTTGGGTCAAGTCCATGACCAAGGGGCCAAGCCAACCTGGGGGTCCTGGATGACAAAGAGTCCACCCAGATGGTTAAAATCTATGCCAGCAATATGAGTACTGCCTAAACAGTAAAAGGAAGGTCTAAAAATCAAAAATTTAAAAAACGCCAAAAAACCTGGAGTTAGGCCTGACTCTTGGTATCCTGAAATGTCTGGTTCACTACAGCAAAACACATCTGAGCAAGAGCTGGCTCAGAATGGAAACCATCCTTCATTTTGGCAGGTGCTAAGGCATACCATCGTGACCCATCCAGAGCAAAAACGGGGATAAGAAAGAGAAAAGTTAGTATCTATTATTTTACGATTGGTTCAAATAAACTTCACAGATGTATCAGTTAGGATTAGGTTTGGCTATGTTAATAGAAAACCCAAACAACTGACTTAAACAAGGCACAGGTTAATTCCTAATTCCAGGCAATACGCGTCTGGAAACAGGCAATCCTGGGCTAGCGGGGTGCTCCTGTCCACCCGGCACCGATCCACTGGTGGTTGCTATCCTTCCCGCTGGCTCCCGTCTTCAAAGTCACCTCATGGTCACAAGATGGCCACCATGGCTACAGCCATCAGATTTGCATAATCGGCGATGGAAAGGTTGAAACGAAGGCCAAAAAAAGGCTTGCAGCCTATTGGGTCAGCCACCTTTAAGAAGCTTTAAGAAGACCCCACCAAAATCTGTACGGAGAGTTCACTGTCTTGCAAGGGACACTGAGAAATGTTTTGTCACTGGACACACTGCCACCACCACTACCATTCCTCCACCCTTCCCCTCAGCCCCTGTATTATTAGTCTGCTACAGCTGCCGTTAACAGAAATCATAGACTGGACGGTGTAAACAACAGAAATGTATCTCTCAGTTCTGGAGGCTGGAAGTCCAAGATCAAGGTGCCAACAGAGGCCTCTGCTGAGACCTCTCTGCTTGGCTGCGGTGACAACGTGCTCACTGTGCTTCACATGGCCTGTGGTCTGCCTACATGCACCCCTGGGGTCTCTTCCTCTTCCTATAAGGACAGGAGTCCTAATGGATTAGGGCCCCACCCTTACAACCTTATAACCTCAATTACCTGCCTACAGCCCCATCTCCAAATAGGGTCACAATGGAGACTTAAGACTTCAATGTACCAGTTTCAGTCCCTAAGGGTCCTGATTATCTAAGAGGCTTTCTAGTCAGGAAAAGAAGGAATTAAGGGTTATCGTGTAGGCAGATAGCAGTCTCTGCTACAATAGAATCGGGATGTTAAAACTAAGCAATGGCAAAATTCCAATATTTGATCTAGTCTATGCCTCTCATTTTACATGAGAAACAACTAGAAACCGCACAGTGGCTGGGCTAGAAGCGTGAATACATCTTCTGACTCTAGAACTGGCACCAGACTTTAGAACTGAAATTGCAGTGAATTTTATCTGCATAATCATATGGCTTTAAAATAAATTTTCTATGTTGACTTTTCTCTACTGAATACGCTACAGTTTGTGTGGGTACAATAAAATATACACAGCCAGGCCAACTAAACTTATAGGGGAATATTTAAGGTATATTTAAACGATCAGGAGTGTCCACATGCCTCAGAATTCCTATCATATCCCATGTTTCGGCTAGATCCCAAGAATCTTGATTTCAAGATTTGTAGAGTGGGTACCCCACCTTTTCACATCCTGGTGCTCCCCCCCCCCATATCAAAGCAGAGTTCAATAAAATGAACTCATGATGTATGTCAGACCTCGAAGAATACAACTTCCTACCTGTACCAACCCATGAAAGCCATTTCATGAAGTCACATATCTCAGGGAACTTTTCATAGGTTTTATGTCTTATTTTATTGTGCTTATCTGACTTCACAATGCTGAGCGACATCTCTAAAAATGTGTTGACATTTTAGTTCATTCTGCGTGTCCCTTTAATATAGTACCAAGTTTGGACAATGCAGATATTCCCTCAAGGGCAATAAAAAACAGGTACCCAGAGCAATATACAAACAGGCCTTTCAGCCCATATGTTGACTATATTATGTACAAACATTACATCCCCAGGACAGCATTATAAAGTGCAGGGCTAAAAATAGAATGCCAATTTCAGCCACCACCCACCGGGTTTGGTGAGGTACAAAACTTCCAGGCAGCAAGCCAACAGATGCAGGTAGCAGTCACCTAGTCCATCGCCCCGCCCCCCCCAGGACTGCTCCCAAGCAGGTCACTCCCTCCCAGTAAAACAGATCTCTGCCAAATTCAGTGGCTCCCCACAGTCCCTTACAGCCTTGTCTGCCCAAGATGCCGGCACACTTTTAATTACATTGTTGCTTACTTAATCATGCGTATGAACAATTAATTACCAATTAATCTCACTTGATTTTCCCCCACTTTACTGAGCACCTGTAGAAAATACCAGGGGTTCGCAAATGAGGTCCTTATTAGGAGAGCTTAAATCCAAACAAAAACGGGCAGAAAAGGTTCTGGTGGGCTACCAAACAGCGACGTGCGACAACACCACGTCTCTTCCTAAGTTGCACCATTCTGCCATTCCTAAAAGCCTGAAATTCCTGCCTTAGGCTGGAAACGCACATGTCTAGGTTAGACGACAATAACCCTGAGGGCACTGAAAAGGGAATCATTTTTACCCAAGCTTTCTAACTTGAACAAATCTCATCATGAAAGTTAATTACAATGATTTAAAAAAAAAAAAAAACTTTTATCACATTTTATGATAAACGGGAGAAAATGCTCTTATGAGAATGGAAGAAAAAAGAGAAGGGGCAGTACAGCATGGCAGCGGTTCCCAGGAGTGTCTAATTCCCCCTAAAGACCCAGCCAGGATTCGGCGAGGCTTCCGCAGGGCCGCACACGCCGAGGTCCGGCGGCACCGCTCTCCCCGTCCCCGTCCAGGAATGCGTAGTGGGGGTGCTGACGCCAAGTTGGCACCATCACAGCCTCGTAGCCTCGGGGGTCAGGGCATCACAGTCAGCCCCCGCAGGGAGCCCGAGGGGCCAGCGGAGCCCGGGCGCCATCCCTGGGCCCCGCGGGCGGTGCGGGGCGCGCGGGCGACAGGCAGGGGGCGGGCCCGCGTCCCTCGTTCCAAAGTTTCTTGCAGTCGCCCGTTTACTCGCGCTTCCTGTGGGGGGTGACGCCTCGGGCTCGCCGCTCGGCCGACAGCCAGCGCGGGGCGGAAGGCGGCGGGAAGACAAGGCGGGCCGGGCGGCGGCGGGGATCCGGCAGCCGACTGGGGCAGGGGCGGCGCGTCCCGGGGCCGAGAAGCCGGGTCCACCGGGGGCCACGAGGGGGCGCTGCTGCGGGCGCGGGGCTCCGGGGGCAGGCTGATCGCCCGCGCCCCGCCGATGCGCGCCCGGCCGCCGGCTACTTACCCAGCGAGCAGGTGAGGAGCGGGAGCAGTGCCGGGAGCGCGCGGCGGCGGGCGGGCGGCTGCATGCTGGCGGCGGGGCTGAGCGCCCTGCCTGGAGCCGGGGACGAAGACGCGCGGGGAGCGGAGCTGCGCCGCCGCCGCCGCCGCCGCCCCTGCCGCCCGGCTGACCCTTCTCCGCGTTTCCCTCCTCCCTCCGCCGGCTCCGCCCGCGCCCCCTGGCGGCCGGCAGCGGCAGGGCCCGTCTGGCCCGCGGTGAGCCGAGAGGTGGCCGCTTTACCTCGAGGACCAGGCAGGCGTCTGACCCCTGCTCCCTCCGGCCACTAGTCTCCACTTCTCCCTCTCCACCCTCTCCCTTACCTAGGCCCCACCCTCCACCCTGATGCCATCACCTCTCTTTCCTGGATCTCCAGCACTAGGTCACTAGTCCCCCTCTGACCCCCAAAGTGATGGGAGGACAGGAGAAGGGAAAGGAAGTCACTTTTCCTCTTTGTTATTGTACCACCTGCTATTAAAAATAAATCAGTAATTCAACTCTTAATAGTGTTGGTACCAGTGTTCTACTTTGATGAAGCTGTTTTGAATCAGCTAATTTACTTAATATCTATTTTTAATGGCATTTGGCCAATAGCTTCAGCCTGGAATTTGGCTTTTAATAGAAGTTTGAGGGAATGTGATTCCCTATAAATGTAATTTTAAAGCGTTCACCATAATGCAAGAGGAAGGGTGTCATTCAAAACTACTTATAAAAATTAATTAAATCGGAATGCAGGGGAAGTGACATGCGGAAGCCGTGGGACCCACCAGGGGCTCCCTCCCTCCAGGAAGAGTGGTGTCCCTGGCCCAGGACTGGCCCCCTTAGGTTGTGTAGTGGACTGAAGGGGAAAGCAATTACAAAGGAAGGACGACAAAGCTCTCTAATGGGTCCGCACTCCCTGTGTCTCCCCCAAGCCTTGACTCATTTCTGTCTTGGGAAGTAGACGGACCAATGGCCCATTGCCTACCTGTGTTTAGACCACAACTTCCTGAGGTCCTGTCCATGTTTTCCTTTCATACTTGGTCATATTTTTTAGATGCCTACTATGTGCCTGCGACAGCACTAAGTGCTCTGTGAATACCGGTATCTGCCACTTGGACATGCAGCTTTCGCCCACTTGCTAAACACCAAAGGAGGCCCAGTGCCCTAGGAATGCAAGTGAGGCTCCGGGAGCTAGAGAAGCCGGTACTAAACAAATGTTTGTTGTCTTGAGCCTTATAAACATGAATGCCATTAGGGGGTGTCACCTCAGACACACTAGGACAGGTTTGTCCATACAGCAGCTGCTGCAAGTGTTTTAAAAAGAGGAAGATGGAGACAAAGGGTTTTCTCTCTCTGGGTTATATTGACTTCTTAAAACTGGGAACAAAATAAGGTGTGTGTTATCCATTTTGCGTGAATGAAAATCGTGCCATTTGTCCCGTTCAGCCAAGGTCTGTGGCTACATGTCAATACCATTTGTAGGGGAGGGAAATCAAATGTAAGAATCCTTCATTTCATTTTTTTAGTGAGGCTTTTCAAATTTGTGGTTTGACTGCATTGATCCCTTTTATCCTTCTAAAACTTACCTGCCTGTTCTAGAAGATTTCCAATTTCCGAAAGCTGTTTAGCTTTCTTCCAAGAAAATATACCTGCCTCACATATATTAGATATTAAACATTAAAGCAAGGTGGGTATAAAGAGACTCAGAAGCCTAATAAACAGCTTGGTTGCCGAGTATGTGTTCAAATACCTCTTCCACGTTTGGTAACAAGCAACTCTAGGTGCTTAATCAATGTTTTCATCAAAATTCATCGGGTCAGAGTATGACTGTGTGCTATACAAGGGCTGGGGAATGGGGCCTTAAAGACAACACCCAGTGCACTCTGTGTAAGTAATAAACTTGCCCTGGCGTCTTCCTCTCCACACAGACATAGACAAATGGCGCATTACAAAGCTCCATAACTCACATTTTAAAAAGGATTACCTTTCACTTACTCCAGTCCTATGATAAATGGACTTGCTGGGAGTTCTCACTCCCTACCGCAAGTCGAGAGTTTCCTGGAATGGAAGGTGCTGTGAGGACGCTAACACATGCCTGGCCTGCCCCTTGTAGGCTCTGGGGCAGATGCAAAGAAGCATAAAACGGAGAACTGGGCGGCAGGACTCACAGTCCCATAAAGGAGGCAATGATGTCCATAAGTAATTTTACTGCCACGTGATAAATGCTACAGCACAGGTAGGTGGAAACAATTTGGAACTTACAGAGGGAAAGACAAAATCTATTATGGCCATGGGAATCTGTCAGAAAGGCAGAACAGGGCTTTTGTGCAGAGTCTTAGGGAGAAATAGGAGGGTCCTGGGCTGAGAAAAAGAGGAAAGGCGCCCCAAGAAGAGGTACAGCACACACAAAGCCATCAACCCCAAGGAGGGTGGGGGTGGGGAGTGCAATGCGGTGGCCCCAGCGGCTGTCCACCCTGCCTGCCCTTCCCAGCCTGCTGCCTCTCCTGTGCCTCGTGAGAAGCCTCCTGGGCATCCAGGCCTGTACCAGTAAAGACCAAGGGACAGGTTCCAACTCCTCATTCCCTCAGGATCCCTCACAGGACTTCAAGGGGCCCTTGGCACACAAGTGTGTCCTTGTGAATTATGAGTGTCCTTAGCAATTACTTTCCAGGCTGATGATCTGGCAGTGAACTAGAATGTCTAAAACTGGGTCTCTAGGACAAAGGTCACTGGGATCAGCAGGCCCACATTTGACCTTCTGCTAACCGTGCCCCACACCCCCAGAATCAGTGCACACCTGGCCGTGGGAGAGCAGCCAGTCACTGCACCTGAGGCTCTAACCTTTAGGGAAGCAAGAAAACCTTTTCCTGCTAGGGGAGAAGAATGAGGTAGGAAGAAAACAGACCCAGCAAACACCTTCATCAGTGGCCGCAGCCTCCCCCTGCAGCAGGGCTCAAGAAGACCTCTGATGACAGAAATACGGTGGTCTCTCCAGTGCCCTAGAGGGGCTTGTCTCTGCTTCCAGAGGTGTTCACAAATTATAGGTGAGACCCATTCTGTCCAGCCAGACTTTCCACCAAGATTTTATCCAAAGAAGCTTAATCCCGGGATTTGTACAGACACAGCCCTGAACCAAGATCCAGGAAATACAACAGAGGCCAGCCCCCAGGCTAAGCCCAAAAATGCAAAACTGTTGCCATGCAACTTTCTGTTCTTTGGAAGACACAGAGTGGTATAGGGGCTTCCCTACAAAAATGAGCTATCTTCTAGAATCTTCTGATCAGAAGTAGATTATCCACTTGGCTGTTTTGTTCTAGAATCACATGTCCTCCTGTTCTCAGTAGATTCCTGTTAGAATCGCTTCTAACAGGCATATCAACAGGAGCAACAGGAAGTGTCTTCCCTGGACTGGTACTAACGGCAGAAGTTGTGGGCCATAGCCGTTTGGCAGCCTACAGAAATGTGTTGGTCCTCCTGGTGCTGGTGCTAGTAAGTAGTTGCTCATTTTACGACAGCTGCTCTCAGATATAGGCTCCTGGTTCACAAGCTCAACAAAATGAGTAAACGTTTTTCATTTATCCATCAACAAACATGTCAGAGAGTCACTGCAGGTGGGAGGCCCTCACATGACCTGCAGAGGTTGGGAAGAGAAATGCATTTTCCTGGGGAGATCAGAGTGGAGAGATCTCCCGGATGTACTGAGCTAGCCATGAGACCCTGTAGAACACTCCAGGTCCCCTAAGAAGCACCTGAAGGAAGTGTGAGAGAACTGCAGCACATCCCCTAGGGGACTGGAGAAGGCCTCCCACACGAGCCAGTTGAACTGGAGGTGAAGGAACAGACAGGCAGTGGGCAGAAAGAGGAGCGGAGGAGGGGAGAGGGCACTGCCACACCACAGAGGGAACAGGTGGCAGTGACATGGAAGTAAGCTGGGGGAGCTGTGACTTCACAGACTGATGGGTGCAGTTTGGCCCAGTCCAGGCCGCTCCAAGGAGGACCTTGAGTGCCACCCAAAGGAGACTGACCCTCCATTGACTGTGGCAGTAAGGGCAGTGGACAGATGGGAAAGACGTGTCGGCAGGTGAGGACAAGTCTCCCCCCTACAGACCTGTCTGCGTCCTAAGTCTGCAGCCCCCTCAGAGAGGCCAGTGCATAATGAATAGCCAGCCGTTCCTGGGTGCAGGGCACTGATTTAATGAACCAGCTAGGCTGTGAGAACAATAATTCTGTGGTAATGTTCTAGATAGATTAGGGAGGAGAAGAAAAAGAAGAAAGACTTTAAAAAAGGAAAACTATGAGAAAAGGAGAAAGGGAAAGAAGTGCTAAACACATGATATAACTAGGCACTCTGCCAGTTACTTTCAAATATATTATTCCATTTAACCTCAAAAAATCTGTGTGTGTGTGTGTGTGTGTGTGTGTGTGTGTGTGTGTAACTTATACGGAGGTGCCAAAAAAATGTACACAAGTGGACACTTTGGTCAGCATTGCTCAAGCAGTAGTTCGCCGTAATCAGAAGTGTCTGGACACTAATCGTAACCACTTTGAGCTCCTCTTATAATTGCAGACGTCAAACATGACTTGTATTCATCTTTTGTTATTGAGTATTACAATTTTAATAGGTTTTTCCTTTCTTAAAATGTGTATACTTTTTTTGGCACCCTTTGTACACACACACACACACACACACACACACACAAGTTCTGACAGTTAAATTTGTGAACTCATCCTGGAAAAAGTGCTAATACCTCATTGCTGAATATCACTATGGTCACCTTTGAAGTACTCCCCTTGGGAAGCTACGCACTGACACCAGTGCCTAGTCCACCCTTCAAAGAGATTTTGGAACTCTTTTTCTGGAATGGCCATCAGAGCTTTCATTGTATTACCATCGATGTCCTGAATGTCATCAAAATGTCTTCCTTTCAGTATTTCCTTTATCTTCAGGTAAAAGAAAGAAGTCATTGGGAGCCAGATCAGGTGAGTAGGGAGGGTGTTCTAATACAGTGATTTGTTTACTGGCTAAAAACTCCCTCACAGACAGTGCCGTGTGAGCTGGTGCATTGTCATGATGCAAGAGCCATGAATTGTTGGTGAAAAGTTCAGGCCGTCTAACTTTTTCATGCAGCCTTTTCAGCACTTCCAAATAGTAAACTTGGTTACCTGTTTGTCCAGTTGGTACAAATTCATAATGAACAATCCCTCTAATATCACAAAAGGTTAGCAACATTGTTGCAACAAGTTCGCAAATTTAATTGTCAGACCTTGCGTGTGTGTGTGTGTGTGTGTGTGTGTGTGTGTGTGTGTAGACTATTAATCCCACTTACAGATTAGTAAACTGAGTCTCAAACAGGTCAAATACCAATAGCCAGAACTGCCTTTCACAGCAGTTTCTTTCCACAAAGCCAAGCCACAGCCACAGGAATAGAAGGGAAGGAAGGGATTGCCTAAAGGCAGGACAGAGGTCAGATCCATGGGGCTTGTTGGGGAGTAGATATTGGCTGGAGCACAGAAAGGCTGCAGGAGACTGACGGAGCAGTTAATGGAAATGGAAACGTACCTGAGGAATGGGTTCGGGGAGAAAAATGAAAGATTGTCATTACTGTTGTTATAAATTATAGCTCTACCCTCACAATAGCGATAGATTAATAGCTAACATTTCATAAACACTTGCTATATCCTAGGCATGCTACTATGTACTTTACATGCATTAGTTCTTGTTAAATAATATTTAATTCTCAAAACTGCTTTATTCCCACCTTTGGTTCAGGAGTGTGCCTGAGCTCAGTGAATCTCAGTGGGGTTCGCCATCCTCTTAGGGGTTCCCGAGACTCTTTCCGGTGCCCATGTTCACAAGGTTAAAACTTTTTATAACAACACTAAAACGTTATTTGCTTTTTGCCTCTCTGTTGAATTTCCACCAATGGAACAGAAGCAGCACAGGTAAGAGTGGTGTTGCCTTTGCACTAATCCAGGCAGTGGCAGCAGACTGTGTGCGGTGGCAACAACCGAGTGAAATTCACTTAAGGAGAGTCTGATGAAGCAGCACAAATTACTAATTGTTATTAAATGACACCCTTGAGCACACATCTTTTAGAAATTGTGTGTGGCAAAATGAGGTGTCGCATAAAAGTTCTTGCACTGTTTATCAAACCATGATGTCTCAAGGAACAGCAGTGGTGTGACTGCTTGAGTTACGACTTGAACTAGCTGGGTTTTTCACAGCACCCCATTTCTCAGGTGATAGGAACCCTGGCAGATAAACGGGTTATTCAGCATCATGACTGGGCAAATATTTTCTCAGAAGTAAACAAAGTAAACCTGTCTCTTCAAGGGAAACAACTGATGTTATGTGTTGCTAACAATAAAATTCAAGCTTTCACACGAAATTTGAATTTTGGAAAATTTGTATCTGCCATCGTGAGCTCAGTAGCTTCCCAACCCTTTTAAAAACTTTTAAAAACTTCTTGATGAGATCATGGTGTATTAACACATGTGATTTTTTTTTATCTTCTATAATGAAATGAGTCCAGATTTGGAAGAACTGTGTACTTTTGTGAAACAATATTTTCCAAATGGCCTATGTATGACATTACAAAACCGTGAATGGGTTAAAAAAAATTCCAGTCGAAGTAAAAGACCAATGGATTTTAACGTTGACACAGTACCAAAGTTCACTGACATGACTTCACATTCCACATTACAACTAACCTTTAAGAAACTCCCAATTGGGGGGAGGTGGGTGGTAGATGATGGTAAATGGGGCAAATATATGGTGATGGAAAGAGAACTTACTCTGGGTGATGAACACAGAATGTGATATATAGATGATGTATTACTGAATCATACACTTGAAACCTGTGTAACTTTGCTAATCATTGTCACCCAAAAAACTTTAATTTGAAAAAAAGAAAAGAAACTCGCAATTGTCTCGTGTTTTGGTGGAGTATCAAAGAATGTCCACAATTATGTGAAAAGATTATTACAATATCCCCCCATCTGTGTGGAGCTTGCTTGTCTTTACTTCATCTAAAACAACATATCCCAATAGATACAATGAAGGAAATGTGAGAATCTACCCATCTTCCATTAAAGCAGATAAAAAAATTTACAAAAATGTAAAATAATGACACTCTTCTCACTAATTTTTTCGTATGAAAAATATAGTATACTAACATGTGATAAGTTAATTATTATTGTGTTAAATGAATAAATAAACATGTTTCAATATCTTGGTCTTAATTATAATACAGCAAATATTCCTAGATATGACCCACTATATAAAAGTTCTTTAGGGTCCACAATAATTTTTAAGAGTATAAAGGGGTCTTGAGACCAAAGGATTTAAAAACTGCCAGCACAGGACCTAGAACTTGCAACTTGTAGGAACCGGTGTTCAAACTCTGATCAAATGCCTTCACTCTTACCCTGAATTGCTCCCTGTTTCATTTTAGAGTTATTTTTCAGGTACTAAATTTCCAAGAACCCTGTTTGGGGTCTCAGTCACCTAATGAAACCCCTAATCATCAGGGATTTAAAATAATAAGTGTCAGTGAGGTGGGCAAAGTTATGCTGCTTTAGATTACGAAGGCTTTCGTGGTCCAGCCGAGCCTGCTCCTGGCTCGGGCAAAACTCCAGGCCAGCTGTGGTGCATTGTCAGTGGCCTCCAGGCTGCCTGCCACCTCCACTCAAGATCTCCGCCTCATTACCGCAGGGGAGGGGCACGCTAGAGAGCCAAGCACCAGCAGTTAACGGCTTCCAGCTTCCAGCGACAATGACACTGTCACCTCTGCTGGGGTTTCAGTGCAGGATGGGGAAACAGCAGTCCTGCACAGCCAAGAGAGGAGAGTGGATATCCTTTCTCTGTGTCCCCACCCTGTAATACCCCATCATCTGCTCCAAAAAGCTGCTAGATGCCAGGAGGCATGCACAGGGTTGAGAAGCTAGCCTCGGCCCTTCAAGGACTCACAAATTATCTAGAAAGAAAAGATAAAACTGCAAGTGACATCATGTCACCTTTGTATAGCTCTACTGTTTTCTAAGCACTACATAAATAATTCTTAAACAACTTACCTAAAGGAGAAGTCCAGATGAATCAAACAGCTTTGAGGGTTCTTGGGAGAAAGAAAACCATGGCTTGGGTAATCGAAGATGGTTTCAGGGAGAAGGTGGGGATCAGAACAGAGGTCTTGAAATGGGGGAAGGACCCAAACTGGTAGAAATGGAAAAATGTATATAAAGACATAAAGTCAGTGAGGTAAGAGAGACGATGGCTAGACCACTATGGCTGCAGAAAAGGTATCGGATAGCACACAAGGTATCATCTGGGTGAGAAGGCAGGAAAGCTGTCTGGGGAGGAGAGGAGCCAGCCCAGGAGTGGGCGCTGGCCCTGGTGAGGGCTCGGGCCTGTGGGAGGACAGGACACAGCTGACCAGGTCCCCAGGAAAGGAGACCACAGGACCCTAAGGACTTCTCATTCATCGACAAGACAACTGTTAGGCTTTGGAATACAGACAGCATTTATTTTAATTGAAGAAGCTATATGATTTATGCCTCTCTTTTGCCTAAGAAAAAAATAAGAATGTATTTCCAACTTCAACATATATAAAATAGCTGTGGTGTGATCATGTCTTACACAAATAAAAATACAAGTTTCAGAAATATCATTTTCCAAGCTTTAAGTCAAGAGGGTGTTGGAGTTATCTTGCTTACGTTCAACTGCCAAGTTCTTTGGCTTGAGAGAGTAGACAAGTCCTGTTTTTGTGCTTCCCTGCTTTGTACACTGACATCGACTTTGGGAGAAGCAGAAGATAAAAGAGAAGAAAGAAGGAAACCCCAAACCTTGAGACACATGTTTTGCCTGTGCTCAGGGGAGTGGCCATGGCTCACAGAGATGCCCAGGGGTTGGTTGAGAATAAGGAGAAATGAAAGTGGGCAGAGGTGGTAATGGGAGAGAGAAACATTGCAGGCATAGCATTTAAAGGACCTCTGGGTGATTAGAACCAACATACTCTCCTTTCTATGACCCCTACAAGATTGTATCCCTCCCTTAGTCTGTTGAAATGTCTGAGGTTAAACCCTAGACTACATAATGCTAGAACAGAGTCAGGAAGCTGGGGCAAGACAACTGAGGCCTTACATACCAGGCTCTTCCAATAGTCAGTGGGGACCTACCATGTTGTTGAGAGGCCGACACTCATCAAAGTGGCTCATGAAGACTGGGGCAGAGCCCAGGATTCACTGAGAACATGTAGACAGAGGGCAGTGAGGCGGCTTGGAGCCTGTCGCAATAGTCCAGGCAGTAAGAGGCTGAGCTAGAACCTGGGCCGCAGAATTAGAAAAGACAGTGGATGCGAGAGTTATCATGAGGGACACATCAAGATGATTTAGGATTAACCAGAAGGAAGTAACACGGTTCTGGAGTCTGAGTGGCCGACAACTGTGGTTAGAGAAGTGCGCGAACCAACATTAGTTTAAAAGATTTTTGGGAGGTGGAAGGGTGGCTCAGTTCGTTAGAGCGCGAACTCTGAGCAATGCAGCTGCAGGTTTGATTCCCACATGGGCCAGCGAGCTGCGCTCTCTGCAACTAGAATGAAGTCAGTGAGCTGCCGCTCAGCTCCCAGGAGGCCAGATGGCACAGTTGGTTGGAACGCGGGCTCTCAACCACAAGGCTGCCAGTTCAACTCCTCAACTTCTGCAAGGGATGGTGGGCTCCCCCCCACCCTGCCCCCCGACCCCCCCACCCCCCCACCCCGACCCCCACCCCGCGCAACTAACAACAGCAACGGGACCTGGAGCTGAGCTGCACCCTCCACAACTGAAAATTGAAAGGACAACAACTTGACTTGGAAAAGCCCTGGAAGTACACACTGTTCCCCAATAAAGTGCTGTTCCCCCTTCCCCAATAAATCTTAAAAAAAAAAAAAAAAAAAAAAAGATTTTGGTGTTCTCTGCTAGACAAATTGCATCTGATGGGAGGGTGGCCCATCTAAACAGAAACGTTCAGTACAGACAAACACGAGAACCCAAACTGAGAGAAGGGTCAGTGACCGAAACACAGAATGGAAGTGAGCCCCTGAAGACCTGGAGTGAAAGTTCACAGGAGTCAGGAAGAAAGTGGCAAATGGCAGAATCCCAGGCACAGGGCGCCATCTTGGGGGCTGTTAAGATTGTACTGTTGACACGGAATAATTGGTGTCTTTCTCAACACCACTTCTCCAACTCCGTGACACCAGCATGATCTGAGGACTTACTCATGGCTTTCTGGCCTCCAGGCCTGGTTCCCTGCCCCTCCCCTGTGTCCACTCCTCGGTCCCTGCACCCCAGATTATTTCTGTTCTTTTCTCCTTAAATCATTCAGAGTGATTTCTGTTGCTCGCAACTAAGACCCTTGACGAGTACAGAAAGGCTGCTAAGGACGTCAAACCTTGCAGGTTGATCGAAAGGGCAATGGATTTCATGACTTGGTTATTCGTGGCTTTAGACAAATGGCTAATAATGGGCATAAAATGTTATTAGGAGTGGAAGAGAGGGAGTTCAAAAATAATGCTGACCTGACCACGTGCCTGAGACCAATACTGTGCTAACCAACAATAGGGATTTGGCTGTAGATTTCTGGAGGACTCATTATCATCCAGTTGGTAAAACTCTGAGGTCGTCTCTTGCTCAGGGCTACATTTTAGAAGTGATACAGGAGAGTTTTTGATTCTCATTCCTTCTTCCTCCAACAGAAGACGGTTATTCCACCACTCTCGGCACCGTAACTAGGAAGATTCCCACAGATTGACCCAGTGGGCAGGGGGAAGGTCCAATTGTCCAGAGACCACTGAGTCCCTTTGCCCCCTCCTCTCCTTCATATGGGGTAAAACAGGCTCATGAACTTGGCACACTAAGTCCCATCAGTGCCACTTCTCCCTTCCCCCATGTCCCCCCTGGGTGCAGGACTCTCTCGGCACTCCTTGTGTAGAAGAAGTGTCATATTTTTTCACACCTGTGAGAAAACACTGCCATCTTTTCCTTCTGACTGGCATGGTTCCCCGCTCTTCTGTCGGGCAAGATCACAGGTAAGACTCAGGACGAATGCTGCTCATTCGGGCAAGTTGTCCTGAGTCCTCTACGGCCCAGATCACATGATGCCTGCATCTGTTCGCCTTTAGCCGTGCTCTCTCAATGACTGGCTATGCACCACAGCTCCCTATATCATTTATAAATTATATGTGTGTCACTGTACCAATTATGCATATCTGAAAACACACAAAAATAGAAAACGTTAAAGTATGAGATAGAAAAATATAAAGACAAGTTCTAATGTTTTTTCTTGTCCCTATCTCCACCCCAGCCCAGCATGCACAATCCTTGCACGTAATTCTACCAGTGTTCGCAGCATCCATCACATCCATCACAATTCTGTTATAATTCTGTTTCTAAACCTGGTCTAATTTGCCTTTGTATCCATTCATACAGTGCCTGACAAAAAGTAGGTCCTTATAAATATCTGTTGAATTAACTTATGTAATATTAGAAATGGTTCTCTATAGTTTCAAGTTCCTGTAAATCCTCGGTAATGACAGATGGTAGCAATTGGTGTATTGACTCACTTATCTGAGCAACGCTATTTAAAAAGCAAGTGAATTACATTTTCATTTAAACTGTCCTGACACTTGTCTCAGTTAGGTTTTCCCTTCTGTCAGTCCTAGATTTATGCCTTAGGGCACCAATGAATGACAATCGAATTCCAGGCTTGGGGCTGATAAAAATCCCAGCTCTGGGCTGCTTTTTGATACAAAGTGTTTGGACATCTCCATCTCAGCTGGGACTGGGTCATTCATGTCACCGCAAAGAAGCCCAAAGTCCAGTGATTCGCACAAGTCTTGAATCAGAGATAAAAACAATAGGAATAGCCGCAATTCCCCTTTCTGAAAATTCTGTTCAGAGGCCATGCGAACGTGTTATGATGAAGTGAGGGAGTTCTGTGAAGAGGGCCTCGGGCAGCTGCCGGACGAGAACCACAGACACAATAGTACAGGTGAGCTGTTAGAACGCTGCTTTTTTTTTTTGGGGGGGGGGGCATCCTATGATAAGGAAATTGATGGCAGGCTGTGTGCTGTTAAAGGAGCTGTGTAGGGTTTGCGTTGGGTCTGGGGTAACAGACCCCCGTTCATCCTTTCCCCTGAGGGTTTATTCCACAATATCCTACAGCCGGGGACTGTAGCCCCGGCACTGCCTGAACAATGACCCCCATTGCTGGGCTGTCGTGAATCTGGGAGCGTGTGGCTGAGGCCATATTGGTGGTGAATGTGACTGAATATGGATTCCTCTCTCCCAGTGTAGTTGTTATTTATCAGCTGTTCCCAGTGGCTCTGCCTTCTCCCACAAGGAGCCAGGGTGGTGGTTCCGCAAGCAGTCCGCCATATGCCTTAAGGAGAAGTTGTCACTTCTCAGATGGCTCGTCCTTGGTGCGCTCTGGGCCTCAGTCCAGTCTGTTCTCACCGTTCTCTCTCAGCGGTACCATTGCAACAACGTCCCAAATGGTGACCCCGTTCCCACCCTCGCCCCCATGGCGTGCGCTGTACCACCCAGTGTGGTGACCACAGGCCACATAAGGCTGTTAAGCGCTTGCAATATGACTATTTCATATTAAGAGGAGCTGTCAAATAGACACCAGATTTCAAAGATTTAGTATAAAACAAGACATATAAACTACCTCAATAGTAATTTTTATATTGATTACATATTGTACTATTAAGAGTTTAAGTGTATTAGGTTAAATTAAATAGATTAAAATTATTTGCACCTGTTTCGTTTTACTTTTTAACGTGGAACATGTTTTTAGGTTATAGATACGACTCACATTTGTGGCTCACCTTCCATCTGCATTGGACCCCACACAGCATGTGGAGTGAACCTTTGAGCATCATGAATGTCAAGTCACTCCTTTAGTCAAAACTCCGGCGACTTCACACCTCACTCAGAGGCAAATGAAAGTTCCCACTGTGGCCTGTAGGGCCTTAGCTGGTCATAGACGATCCCGACGACTGCTCTGACCCTCCTCTGCCACTCCTGCCTTTGTTCACTGGCCTCCTTGCTACTCGCTGCACGTGCCAACCATGCTTCTACCCCAGGGCCTTTGCATGTCTTTTTCCCTCTGCTGAGAATCTGTCCACAGGATATTTGCGTCTTTTCTCACTTCCTGCAGGTCTCTGCTCATTTCTTACCACCTTATTTAAAGCAGGAATGCACACACACACACACACACACACACACACACACACACTACCCTGTGCCACCTGTTCCTTACTCTGCTTTAGTTTTCTTCATAATTCTTACCAGAAGCTGTCATTTTTATTTACTTATTTTGGTGGGAGGGAGGAGTTCAGTCTCCCTCTATTAGAATGTAAGCTCCATGAGGGCAAGGATTTGTGTGTGTTGTTCACTGCCGAAGACCGAATGCCGAGACTAGTGCCTGGCATGCTGTAGACACTCAGTGGGTGTTTGTTGAATGAATAAATGTCAGAGCAGTAAATGTGTGTGGATCCAGGAGGGAAAAGCCCAGATGGCCCTCAGATTGGCTGCTAGCCTAAGTAAAAGGATCTCCTCTACCACCAATGGACTTCTACACTGGGGTTTGAAGCAAAGCTTCATAGTAATGGAGTCTCTTTACCTGTTTTGTTCTCTATAGATATTCAAGGAGGTAGCTATGGCAGGACAGGACCTGGGGATGTGGGTGTCATCCAAATATTATCAACCTTAACAGCTCACAAAAATCTTTATGTGTGTGTGTGTCTTCTTCCTTCCTTCTTTCCTTCCTTCCTTCCTTGTTGGCATGACTAAAACAGAATACAGTATTTTTAAATTCTTAGGTAAAATCAAAAGCAAGCTACGAAATGCAAATAGCATAAAACCAGTCACTGTCAGGCTTGGGCTGTGATCCCACAATGTCTAGAATGACATCATGAGTTGATTAAAATTTCAGGAGGAAGGCCTGGCTTCCCCTGGCTCCAGCTTCCATCTGTCCCCATGTCACGTGTGCTCTGGACGTTACCTCATCTCCGGTTACCTAGATTGATCCTGAACAGTCTCCTCAACGCAAGGAGAACGTGGAATGTCAGCTTTTCCTATACAAACCCTCACTTTCTGGAGACATCTAGCTCACAGCTTATAGTCACTCTAATGCAGCCCTATGTCTTCCAGGCAGCCCCATCTCTGTGGGCTGTGCTCCCCCCCCCCCCACACACACACACACAGACACACATTGGACTCAAGACGGCCCCTGTGGGAAGATTCAGCAGCTTGGGCTCAACCAACAGGGAAACACAGTACCTGCAGCCTGAAGGCCCCTCTGGGGAGCCCCATAGGGGAGCCCGTTGGAACTCAGCCTGGCCCTCTGAGAGCAGCCTACAGACCCTCATGCCGCTGCTTCCCCAGCGGAGGGTTAGGACCTGCTCTCTGCGAGGTCAGACGGGGACTGTCCCCACCTCCAGTCCTGAAGCCTCACCAGGACTGGCCAGCATCAGATGCTAACCAGTGCCTCCACTGGAACAAAAATTCTGTTCTGTTCTTTGGGACTTACCCGTTAGGGATTTGTGGCTCAGGCTGTGCTTGAAGAAAGGAAAGGAGCTACTTAAAAGCACTTTGTTCGATCCCCTGGCTTTGCCAGCTCCCACACCCACTACCTCTGCCACTCCCAGCCACTGCCCCTGCCTTTCCCCTCCGCCCCTGTGACCAAGGCCTGGATTTTGGAATTTCACACCTGGCTGCACCACTTACCAGTGTCCTCAGGGAATTCCTGAATCCAGCTGAGCTTTCCTCCCACTTGTAAAATGAGGAAGACATAGAAGACCCCTACCTCAGAGGGACCTTGAGGGGCTTTCCTGGAAAGCATGCGTGCTGCCCACTTGCTCTCCTCTTTCCGGTGGTTGAGTACTGTGTCCACTTAGAGCTACAGGGCCCGACACTGCCCATGCCAGGATGGCCCACGCCAGAAAGAAAGCGCTCAGCTGAGGTGGACAGACAGACAGCAAGTCCTGACGAGCCCAGGGGAGCCCCTGGATGTGGCTGAGCCTAAACCGGAAGCACCCCAAAACTTCCAAGCCATGTGAATCGATGCATTCCCTTTCGTTTGTTTCTTGGTTGTTTGGGTTTTTTGTTGCCTGCGAATGCCAAAGCCCAAACTAAAACACTGCTTGTCCTGTGCTCCAGCTCTTCACTTTGGCGGCTCTGTGTAAGATTTTCCTGAGTGTCTGGCTCCCCTGGCTGGCAAGGAGGGTAAGTTCATGTTTCTAGGATCCTAGTTCTCTGCACGAGCACGCTCATTTCTGCACTTCACTGACACTTCGACTCCTCCTGTCTCCGATGTACTTGGCTTTGCTCTCAGCCCACACACGCTTGGACAGAGATTCCTTTCGCGTTGCCTGCCTGCTCGCCCGGCTGTGATGGTGCCATGTGTGCAGTGGGCCAGTCGAATCCCCTTACCGGTCCTGTTTGGGGTGGCCACTGGGTTTGTGTCAGTGGTATAGTGAGCGCCCAGATCCAGGGGGGCAGTGGGTCACCCTTCTTTAGAAGCACTCAGGACGCAAAGCACCATTTTGGAATTATTCTTAGGTTTTGCCAGCCAACCATGCAAACCAGCACAGACAGACTCCATCATACTTTTAAAAGCCCTGGCCCCATGAACTGGGCTCCTCCAGGTCACTCTGAATGAGGAAAGTCCAGAATAGAACAAAAATTCAAACCAGTATTCATTTTCATGGTGAAATTTGTCAGGGTATATTTGAAAACACAAAGGTTTGGCCTTATTGCTTTTATTTTATCATGATTCATTTTCTGGAGAGCCATTGCTGTTGCAAAAAGTCAACAAGGTCCTTGAAGACCTTATCAGCCCTTTAGAACTCAGAGACAGTCTGGAAACACATCTTGGGCATGTCCCCGTCTGTCGTGCTCATTCCTTCCTTGGGCCCTTGCTTTCAGGAACACTCAGCTGCCCATCCTACAGGTAAGGTCCCTCTGTTGTGTGCCTGCAGCCTCTGGCAGGGAGTGCAGTACCCTTCCTGCAACCTCCGCACCTCCACTCAGCTGTCAGTCACCTTGTGCCCCCATCCCACACCCTAGCCCAGGCACCCTGCTTCTGCTTCCAATAAGGTACTAAGCACAGTGTTGGCATTCCAATGATTACATTGGATTGTTACCTGTTTATGGGTGGTGTCCCCAACTAGATCGAGAAGCTTGAGGTGTGGTCTTCATCTCGTTCTTCTTTAAACCAAGTGCTTCCTAGCACAGGGCTCAGCCCAAAGTTTATTAAATGAATATATGAATTAGGAGGACAGGAGAGAGAAAATAGCATTTGTTGCCTGGATGCCTTATTGCAGCACTGTGGTGAGAATTTACTAAGAGCGCACAGGTAAATGACCTGGGGACATACCTAGCACAGCATGGATGTGTTTTTTGTTGACTGAATGATGGTGGAACCACATTCTGCAGGTGAAAATGCTGCAGCTCACAGAGTGTAAGCTGCCTCCCAGGGTCCCACAGTGACACTGAGAGCTGAGATGCAAGCACGGCCCTCTCTGGCCGCTAGGCTCTTGGCTTCACCGAGACCTGGCTGTGGTCTCTGGCTCGCCCCTCGTGCTAGCCCTCACCCCAGCAAGTAGGCAAACATTTTTGTTGTTGTTGATAATGATCTTTGAATCCATTGTAATACTTTTACATAATGGCTGTGCATGGGAGGAATTCCACAAATATTTGTTGGATGAACGGATGACTGACTGGGCTTGTGGAAACTTCCAGTGCTGTATAAAGGTGGCTGACTAGTCCGTTTAGTGCACCATAGGATGTTATTCCTTTAGGAAATGTACTAATATCACTATAGCTATTCACTAAGCAGAAACCTAATGTTATAAAGTAACATTGGAGAAAGGCCTTTGTAAGAACAATGTAACAGAAATAAAGTACCAAAAATAAAGTGTATCTCTCCAGGACAGTGACAAAGTTAAAATCTGTGGGATATTATTAAGATTCTCTCACCACAGGAAGGTGACATTTTAACCTCCCTGCTAAAACTGGAATCTCCGATTTTAAATCATCTGTGAAGATACTAACACAGATTGGACTGCGTTTTTGAAATCTATGGACTGTAGATTACCTGAGCAGTCATGCGCTGTGAGCAGCACGCACACTGACAGGCAGGTGAGGACACGTAAACAGGTCGGTGGTGTCTTACTGGGAGAGGACTAAAAGGAGAGTGGAGCCAATTGGAGGCATCTTATGTGACCAGGAAATTAATCACAGCAATAACCGCCATAGCTGCCATTTACATGCTCCCTTCTGTGGCAGGTCCTTTGCTTATGTTACATTATTTAATTAATTGGTCCCCATGCTACCATGATGCAGTAGGATTTCAGAGAGATTAGGTCATTGTCCCAGAGAGGCTGCAGGTGCCAGGATTTACACAGATCCGTCTGACTCCAGACACAGAGTCTACCTATTGTCTTGCCAAGTGTCAGGACAGACCAGCCCTGAGCCTTGCCACGCCCGTCATCACATTCCCAGGGCAGCCTGGGGTTCTCACCATCACAGGCACAGCCAGGCTCCTCTGCAGGAGTGAAGCGCACAGTGGGCTGGTTAGGCAAACCACTCAAGCTGAAAGCTAATGGCCATTTTCCTTATGCAATCTGTAAGGACACTTTAACAGCACAACAGTTTAGCCATATTGGCTTTGTTTTATTATGATGAATTTCCGGGAGACCCACTGCTATTGAAGACAGTTCCCAAGATCCCTGAAGCCCTCCCGGAAATAGCCCACAGCTCCTCACTCTGCAGCCCCCTGCCCCCATCCCCTCACTCACAGACACACTGGACTCTGCCTCAGGAGAGTTGTGATTCTGTTCTAGGACAAAAGAGATCCCCACAGACACAGAAGTCACAGTAAGGGCGGGCTTCCCGTACTTTCCTTTATCATTGTCCCAATGCTAATAACACTAGATTATACTCCTAATAACACTGGATTATACTCCTCCGCCCTCCGAGGCGGCCTCACCATTGGAAGAACAGTGCAGGGCCGGGGAATAAGGTCTCTGTCATAGTTTGTCCTAGGAAAGACAGGCACCTTTCCACTGCCTCGCAGCTGGGGGTGTCTTCGGCTGGTTAGGCCTCCCAGCCTGGGGGAGGCCAAAGAGAAACCGGATGGAACAAACCTGCAAGAACTGCTTAGCACTAGGCACCGGGAGCCCTGGATTTGCATTCTGGGACTTCGAGGAGACACACCCAACGGTAAATGAGAGGCTGGAGACAGGTATAGAAATGCAGGGTCAGGAGCTAAAGACAGCCTTTCCTGACTTTTCCTCCTGGGCTGACCCTGTCCCCTCCCGGCACAGAAAAAGGAGAATAATTTATACTACTGTCAAAAAGTAACAAGGGTTGATAAATGGTCAACTCCTCGGAATAGAGCCTTCGCAAGCACAAAATCACATATTTGTGGAGCCTGCTGCTTTTAAATGAAAAGTAATAATTTACAAACTTCCTCAGGAAAAACAGACATTTTACAACTTAAATAGTTGGTTTTGGGGTCCTTAGTCTGCAATATCAGCTTCCTAACGGTCACTGTGCTTTTCCCTCTCGGAGTTGGAGGGTACGTCTTCTCCAAAGCTGTCCTCATTCTCCTAACACAGCCTCCACCTTCTGTCTGCGGATGTAGACAGCAGATGGGAGGCACGTGCAATTATTTTGGAGTGCCTCCTCATTCAGAACTGGCAAGAAATAGCCTTGTTGCTATTTCTCCTTTATGTTGGAGAATTAAAACAAGCAACATTAATTTGCAGGACTCAGTCCTCATGTCTCTCTCTTTTCCACCTCACGCTAGTGGTCCACCACTGACAACTGTTCCTTTGTTTGCCAAGGGCCGACTTTGCAAGCAGGTAGCCACGTGAAGTATCCAGAAGGAGGGCCTCATCTCACCTGGCACACCTGAGGTAAGGTCAGTCCAACTTGCCCAATGACAACCAATCCTGAAAATGTTATTTATTCTGCCACGCCCACCCCACACAGTGGACTATTAATTCCTTTGGACTCCAAGAACCTAATATGCCACCCGACAAAGGCATCCGTAATAATGCTAACATCTCTGGAGCTCAGACACATCCTGGTTTTAGAATCTATCTGATATTAGAAAAAAAAAATACACCAACACTTTGGTGGTTGTTCCCCCACTAAAATGAAGGTGCTTCTTTCAAGAGGCCAAATCCAAACTGTCTGCACTGAAATAACTCATCTTTCTGTATAAGTACTTTAACTTACCCCATTATAGTTCAGAATAAAGAAGACAGGACAGTAACATTTCCTCCCTTTCCTTTTTCTCATATGTGTTGAAGAAACAAAGACAAGAGAAATCTATTTCTGGCCTATGGAGTTAGTTTTCAGAGTGAAAATCTTATGTAGGGCAACAATGATCCTGGTTATCCAAATACTGAATTTCTTTATTTTCTCTACTATCATAGAATTGGTAAGGTAACCATAAATGTAAGAATTACTTAATAATTTTCAGTAACTGTGCAAGCTTTCTAATTATTCGTTCATAAGTAGAGAAACTAAGGCAAAGAAAAGTGGCCAGTTATATACACTCGCCTGTAGGAAATAATTTATAATCGTAAAAACACTTCTCAACCACCGTCAAAATTAACTCCTCGGAACGGGCGGGGCACATCACAACACAAGCAGGTCCTGTAGCTAAGTGGGAGACATAGCACCCTCCTCAGCTGTCGGATGGCACACTGGCCAGAGTTGTCTGACTCATTCATAGCTACATCATCTGTGGTTCAGATACCAAATATTACTCTATTTACCTCAAAAAACCTGTCCTAAGATGATGCCCTTTTTGTGCCAGTTAAGCTTAACGAAAATCTCGTAGATATTACAACAATGGTTCTCAATCAGGGAATTTTTTTCCCTGCTACTGGCATCTAGTGGGTAAGGGGCTGGGATGATGGTGAACATCCTACAATGCCCAGGACAGTGCCCCTTGAAAGAATTATCTGGCCTAATGTGTCAACAGTGTCAAGGCTGTGAAACCCCGTATTAAAGGAAAGCTGGAAACTGTCTCTTTTACCCAATAAATTCAGATATAGCATCACCATTCAACCATGTACCAAATATTTATTGAGTATCTATAGGGTACTAGGAGGAAGAAAAATGAGCTCACTGCCTTCCTGAGCCATGCGATTCAAAGAAAGGAAATAAGTAAGTAAATAAGCAAGAGAATTGCAGATTGTGGTGTATATTGACATGGAAATAAATGAATTACAACAGAGAGTAACCGGGAGGTGCTTTAGATAATATAGTCAAAGATGACTTACCTTCCTGAGGGAATCAGAATGTTTTTGGTAGCAGATAACAGAAACCCCCAACTCAGTTTGGCTTAAACAATAAGGAAATGTATGGTTCACATAACTGAAATCCAGAAGTAGGGTGGGTCCCAGGATTGGCTGAAACCCTGGGCTCCAACTTCTATCCAACCCGAGTGCCAGCTTCCTCTTAGGAAGGTAGTAGGTGCCTTATAACGATGGTCCCTACAAACTCACCTGTCCCAATATATAAATAAAGGTGGACTGATTAATAAAGGAGGGTGGAGGGAGGCTACAAAAATGTACAACTCAGAAGCCAAGGCAGTATGAGTTGAGATAGGTGTGGTGCAGTACTGGCTTTTCTTGAATAATATGATTACTATTACTATAATTTATTGAATGCCTACTACCGTACTAGATGTTTTGTTTATATCTAATCTTCCCAAATTCCCAGCAAGATGAGTATTATCTCCAGTTTACAGATGAGGAAACTGAGGCTCTCGGAAGAATTTGAAGATTACATATATATCACCTAATAATGACATGGTTAGTGCTTTACATACATTTTCAATCATTACATGCATCCTATGAGGTGGAACATAGGAAGGTTTAGTAATGATCTCAAGGTCACACAGCTAGCAAATTAATAGGAAGTATATATGGCCAAGATTCAAGCCCATGAAATCTAATTCCAGGAGGTTCTGGTGCTCTCACAAGCTGCAGATATAGTGTATATTAGTATTGCCCCAGGATTTGAATTTAATCCAGATCTGTCTGGCTCCGAAGACCAAGAAGTATTTCTTTCCCTTTTCTGCACAAATTTCCTCATATACAAGCAGACCAAAAAAAAAAAAAAAAAAATTTCCAAGTTCTATATCGGTTCAAAAATGCTGTGAATCTATTGATGTTAATAAAAGATTTTGATACGCAAAAATAGTCGGGAGGGGAGTTTTTGTAAGACACACACACACACCCAATGATAGCTGTGTCTTTTGCAATTTAATACAATCACCTTTAGAATGTGACAATGATTGTCCCAATTTAAAGGCAAAATTAAGTGCAGCATTTAAATATTAAGCAGCTTGTCTAAGTGCCAGAACAACTATCAAAAAGCACGTAGTTTACTTGATTTGTAACAGAAACCTGGGCATTTGTCTCTGATTTAATCTCGTTATAATTGCCATACTTTTCAGGAGTTAGATTTTTGTGACTTTAGGTAACAACCCCTAACTTAACCCAGTTACACACATTTGAACTGTGCTTGTACCTGTGTGTGACTGAGGGAGTGTGAAAAAGGAGCTATCAGGTAAATAAAAAAATACACCGAGACTTGATAATGGCAGTAGAGTTCCACTTTTCTTTATGTTTGACTCTTTAGAGAAAAGTTAACAGGGACATTGCTTTTCAGGGTTGAGATCAAACAAGCAGCAAAACGTTATCTAATAGTCTATGGCTAGGAGCGCAGGGTGGAACAAGGTCTGCTCAAGTCAGAGATATCAAAAATAAGCAGAAAGTGGGCCGGCCCGGTGGCGCAGGCAGTTAGAGCTCCGTGATCCTAACTCCGAAGGCTGCCGGCTCAATTCCCACATGGGCCAGCGGGCTCTCAACCACAAGGTTGTCAGTTCAGTTCCTCGAGTCCCACAAGGGATGGTGGGCAGCGCCCCCTGCAACTAGCAACGGCAACTGGACCTAGAGTTGAGCTGGGCCCTCCACAACTAAGACTAAAAGGACAACAACTTGAAGCTGAACGGCACCCTTCACAACTGAGATTGAAAGGACAACAACTTGACTTGGAAAAAAGGCCTGGAAGTACACACTGTTCCCCAATAAAGTCCTGTTCCCCTTCCCCAATAAATAAAAAAACTTTAAAAGAAAAAAAAATAAGCAGAAAGTGATGCCGCACATGACTTCCAAATTACACTACATTCAAAAATGCTTTCTTAAAACAAACAAAAAAAAACCCTGACATTTTATCTCACAAAAGAATATTCTGCCGGCTGATAAATGCAAGAACATTTAACGCAAACCCTGTGTTTGTGATTCGAGGTTTAAGCGGATATCCTCCTAATTCACAATCTACCACTTGGGGTGTAACCTAGACAATAATACAGACAAACACAAAACAGAACAACGTGGCTGCTGGACGAGGCGCGCAAACACACTGGAGAGAAGCCGGCCTCTCGCGAGAGGACCCCAAGACAAAGCCGGCTCCCGGCACACACTGCGGCGGGGACTACGTATCCCAGCAAGCAAGGCGCCCACCACCTCCTCCTGGACTATGGTTCCCGACATGCTCCCCTCACAGCTGGTCGGCCTCCTCAGCGTCGGCGGCCTTTCCGCCCGCTCAGTCTCCCGTTAGAGTCTAGGGATGGGACAGCATCACCCACGAGCAAATTACGAAGATGACGATTTTCCCATTCTTCGTGGCCGTTGGACTAGGAGAGCAAAGAGCCTGGGGCTATGGCGGGCGGGCGTGGGCTCGTGGCCTGGCCGGCTGAGCCAATAGCGCCAGAGCGGCGCTGCTGCCACCATGGCAACGGCGGCCGTCCCCCTCAGGGACCAGGCCCCCATTGGGTAGAGAAGGCTCTAGAAGAAGGAAGCGGAAGTGGCACGTGGAGGGGCCGGCGGAGGCGCCGGTGAGTAAATGCCGCAGATTCTGGAAAGTTCTGATCAGTGCGATACATAAGGCTGAGGAGCTGGGACCTCCCCTTTTGGGTCGGTGGTTGGGCGCGGAGCGTGGAGAGAGCGGCTGCACATCCAGGCAGTCACCGGAGCTGCGGAGCGACCCGTGGACACTCGGCACCGCCTGCTCCCGGGTGACTTCTCTGCAAACCGCTACTGTCCCCTGGCAGCCGGGGCGCCCGAGTGACACGGGAGCGGTCGGACCCCGCGGCACCGCGCGCGGCAGGGCGGAAAGCAGCGGCGGAGGACTCGGACCCAGACCCGGGCGGAGGAGGACCGCGAGCCGGCCATGTCGGTGGTGGGACTGGACGTAGGCTCGCAGAGCTGCTACATCGCGGTGGCCCGGGCCGGGGGCATCGAGACCATCGCCAACGAATTCAGCGACCGGTGCACCCCGTGAGTGGAATCTGTGGGGCTGCTGGGGGAGGTCCTGGGCGGGAGGAGAAGCCCGGCGGGGGCTGCGAAGCGGGGGGACCCAGATCGGTGGGCTGGCTCCGGAACGCCGGGCGAATGGAGGGGCGGCGTGGGGGGCGATGCGCTTCTCGGTAGGGTCGGGGCCGGCCAGGCAGGACGCTTGCCCACGAACTGGAGAGAGGGTGTCTTCGGGGTCTGTGGGGCCACGAGAAGTCTGCGAGCTGAATCGCCCAGGGTCGTCGCTGGGCGCCAGGCTGCGGCCGAGCCCGCGACCGGGCTCTTTTCTCGGCGGGCTGGAGCCAGCGCCTTCCGCGTTTCCCCGCCCGGCTGCTCTGAGCCGCCGAGCCGCCCCCAGCCGGTCCCTTTCTCTCCGACCCTGTCTCCGCGCTCTGCAGGGCCCGGCTGCCAAGCTTCTTCCGCATTGTGAGTCTCGAAATGAATTGGAAGCTTCCAGAGCTTGTCTGCCGCTGCTTGTCCCCCGAGCAGGCCGACTGTTGTTAGCGACCAGAGTCACTTTGCTACAGGAATGTGCCTTGGTTACTAACGTCGTTGTCCTTGGTTCCTGGGATCATTATGAAAGATGGAAACGTCCTTTTTGCTCACTTAAGAGAGCTATTCAAGAGGAGTCCTAAACCGTGTTCTAATTCCTTTATTAATTTTGCACAATTTACATAGAGGAGAGAAAATAAAAATTAACCTACTTCGGTACTAGAACTCCTTAAGAGGATGGAGGTTGTCACTGAATTAAATGTTATATTCGACAGCAGCGTGGGGTGGGCAAAGGGTAACATTTCAAAAAAGCAACCTTTTCGGCGGGCTTATTTTCTGAGGATAATGTGTCTAGGAACATGCCTGCATGTGCGTTGGTAAAAACACCTGCTGACTTAGGGAAATCCATGTAGCTGTTTATTTTTCAATGCCTTAAACCCAAGATAAAGAGTATAGAATGAAAGAATGAGCCCAAAGGTAAAATGACTGGGCTTGTATCACCATTTGAGTGCAGATGAACATTTATGAAAGTGAGGGGAAGATTAGAAATTAGGCACTTGACAAACTGGTAGCATTGGGGAGACTATTATTCCCAGAGCATCCCATGATTCTACCTGTTTGCAAATCTGCAGTCTGTTTTCAGTTGTGCAGAAAGTTGTGTAATTGGAGTCTAGTAAGAAGACGGGCACCTCAGGCTTCCATGCCTAAGTGCACTTTGTATCTTTGTTCTCTTTGATCCAATAAAGGAAAAGTTAGCTGCTTTGCTCAACCGAGGGTAGGAAAAATTGTGTATGTGGCTAGAGTGACCGTGTGCAAATAAAGACAACAGGTACGCCCCTAAAAAATGTAAATAGGGCAGGGTTGGAGTTCCTTTTAATATTTTTATAAAATAGATATTTGACTGAATTGTATTGGGTACTGTTAATTTCTGTTTAATATAATTAATTTGAGTCCCCTTGGAAAATGAGTAAATTCTGCAAGTGTGTAGTTACTCTAGGCTCAGAATGATACTCTTGTTTTTTGAAGATATCTGTTTAGCCTTTGCTTGCACACTTCTCTGGCTTTTGGGATGCTATTTGGCACCTGCTCAGATAATCTAGGACTAGGATGTCTCTATTAGAGCAAATGTAAACTCGATTCATCCTGGTACTTCATGCCTTCGATATGTTCCCATTTTGTTCATCTTATTTATCACTACTCCTACCTGCCCTCCGATCTAAAACCCAATCCATCTACCTCCTCCTGACTTTCCTGTGCTTAACTGTGCTACGTTCCATTTCCATCACTGGAAGGCTGTCTTACAGTTACAAGTCACTTTTTGTCCCTTCAAAGTTGACTTAATGTAACTGATTATTCACTCCTTTCCCTCCGCGTTTGTCCTCAGTTCTGCTGTGGTGCTCTCTGCATCATTCTTAACTGGCTTTGCAAAGTAAAGTCTTCCGTGTAGGGACCCTCTTTCTAAGTTTATGCTTTTAAATTCCTGAAGCAAACTTAGGCTCACTTGAGTGGATTTATAGAAAACTTCTGATCCTAAAGAGGCAGATGGTATATAAGGACAGCAGTAGGAATTAAATGACATTTAGGTTTGTAGAACGGACTGAGAAGAAGAGGTACACCATATTTTTTGTTAATTGTGTCTAGGACCAAATTAATAATACCTTTAACTGTTCAAAGCATTTCAGAGTTAGTGTCCACCTCCTAATAATTGGGGACCTGGAGAATTGTATTGGTACTAGAGGTATTGGAAAATGTCCCCTGAGCCATGTTCAGACGAGGGGGGAGGGGGGAGTGTAGGACTGCCCCCCAGATTGGATTCTCAGAGTAGCAGTTAAGTGGACCCCCCTCTGAGTATTTGACCAAAGCTTTTGACTCCAAAATTGTACTGCACAAGTGCCCCTCCTTGCCCCAAACCATGTAGATTATTTTCTCTTGTTAAAAATGTCCACATTTATGCTTTTTTACTTTTTTGAAACATGTTTTGTATACCTTACAGATCAGTCATATCATTTGGACCAAAAAACAGAACAATTGGAGTTGCAGCCAAAAATCAGGTATGTTAGGAGAGTTCTGGCCTGTTTTTAAGGGGGATGTTTCAAAAGTAAAATCCCAAGGACATACAAGAATATGAAATATGTAAGCCTGTCATCCATTTGTGAGACTTAGTAATGTAATGCAAGTATTCTTTATGAGCCCTTAGATAGTCCTTGTTTCCTTCTGTTCCCTTTCTCTTGTTTTATTGAATAAGGTCTACTGTAACTTTCTAATCTGCCAATCTTAATTTTTAGTAATTTCTTTACCTTCTAATTTATGTAATTTATGTGGATTTTCTCATGACACTCATTTAAGAGTTAAAGATTCTAGAAGTCCTGTGCCTAAAGGTGTTTTCCGGGGTGACCGGTCAGCTCAGTTGGTTAGAGCGTGGTGCTAATAACACGCTGGTTCGATCCCCGCGTGGAGCACGGTGAGCTGCGCCCTCCTTAAAAACAAAAAAACCCTTAATTGGTTAGTGGTTACACAACTGCGTGTGTTTAACAATACTGAAAAGAGTGATTTAAAAAACAAAATAAAAATAAAAGTGTTTTCAAATTACTTAGTAATTAAGGTGGGACTGGGAGAACTTTTTGTCTCAACCTGTGCTGTCTTATGTGGTAGCCATTGCCTACTTGTGGCTGTCGAGCATGTTAAATGTGCCTAGTCTGAATCAAAAAGTATAATACTTGAGATTTTGAACATTTACAATGAAATAAACTCTCTCATCAGTGTTTCATATTGAGTACATGTTGAAATAATATTTTACATATATTGGACTAAGCTATTAAAATTAATTTCACCTGTTACTACTTAATGTGACTAGAAAATTTATATATGTAGCTCCCATTTAGGGCTCTACATTTGGGGATGGAGGGGAAAGTAAAAAGACATGAAATCTCTTTTGAGAGGCTTTAAGAAAGAGACTGAAAAAATTGTTTTAGATAGACAATAGTATTGCTGGAAAAAAAATAAAACCTGGAGTACTATATTGTGGCTCGTTGGAAGAAAAACAAAACAAAAGAGGAAAAAAGCAAAGGAGAGAAGAGAACTAGGCTCCAGGGAAAGTTATTTATATCCCCAGGGTTTGAGTTGTATAAGTGAGTTCTTGTAAAATTGCTGTAAGTAGTGATAGGTGTTGAAATTAGAAAATAATTTAAAATCTGATTTCTTTTGTAGCAAATCACTCATGCAAACAATACTGTGTCTAACTTCAAGAGGTTCCATGGCCGAGCATTCAATGATCCCTTCATTCAAAAGGAAAAGGAAAACTTAAGTTATGATTTGGTTCCGATGAAAAATGGTGGTGTTGGAATAAAGGTAATAAAATTGAGCAACCTTAGATTTCCTTAATGGGAAACAAATTTATCTGTAGAGAAGTAACTTAATTCTTAATGAAAATTTAACACAATTTTTTTAATTGGACAGTATGATCTTTTTATTGTTTTTTTAATCTAGCTTCTTTTAAACTGTAGGTATGTCTTTCATCTGTCTTTGAAATTTGTTCAAATGGTATATAATGATATAATTTAATGTGTGTTTCTTGTAACTTCTTGGCAATTGTATAACTTTAGGTTTTGCTTAGTGGTGTTTAAAAAGATCTAAATTGTGTTGTCATCTCAAATAAGTCCTTTCCAGTGCGGCCCAGTTGTAGTTGTTGGGAAAGCAATCTTGTAACACAACCAGAAATCTTTTTTTAAACTAGCAGAGACGTTCCTGTCCTGTGATCTACACAAAATAATATTTCTCACAGTGATTCATCTCTTTAGTTAGAGTGGAAATTTACTACCTTTTATAATGTTTTGATGAGTATTTTGAATAGGGGAAAATACGCTGTAGAGTTTTTTTTTCTCTTCATTTCTAGGGGGAAATTCTTGCTTCCTTCTTTTCTTTGCTGGCCTTTCCCTTTTTCCTTTCCTTTTCTCCTTCCCTGAACAGCTATAACAATAAAGATGTTCTGGAAAAGTATATAATAATGGAAGTTAGTATTAGCATGTCGCCTTAGGTACCACTATGTTTAAAACATCTCCTTTCCCCCACACAGGTGATGTACATGGATGAAGAGCATCTATTTAGTGTGGAACAGATAACAGCCATGCTGCTGACGAAGTTAAAGGAAACTGCTGAAAGCAACCTCAAGAAGCCAGTAACAGATTGTGTTATTTCAGTAAGTAGAATTCAGCAAGGCCATGCATTTTGTTTTAATTTGCCTGCTTTGTGTTACTCTTAAGTATCCAGTGTGTGAAAGCTGTTCTGTTACTAGAGATGAAAATTCTACAGGACTATGTTAACACAGTGGTCAGGAGCACTTTGGAGTAGGTTCCAGTGGTATTTTTAGCCAGAAGTTGCGAAGCTTCTTGACTGGAAATGCACGTCTGAATCTATCCTGTGGAACTTTTTGGAAATACAAACTGGTCATTTCAGGTGATAGTCTGATACTTAATGTACTGTTAGACCACTTGTATATTTACTTGGGAGCTTCTCCAAATTTCTCCCGTTGAGAACCATTGTAAGCTTTAAAACGTAACCTACTGATAGTGATAAAACCTAGATTTTTCAGCACTGCTAAGCCCACTACCTTCAATGGACAATTAATTGATAGGTTGTGGCCCAAAGCCATCTTTTGTTTGAACACCAGAAAGGTAGTTGTAAATTCTGCTCTCCCAAATGTCTAGGGTTGCTTGCTGATGTGCTGTGCCCCAGAATTGTCGGAATGGACTGACCGACAGCATGGCCTTAGCACTGCAGCAGACCACTGAGAGCCTTTATGGCAGTGTGGCTTCAGAGGGGCAAGGACAGGCTGAGGAGCAAAATTCCTCCTGTTTCCCTTGTACGGCAGAAGGTGGTCTACTAAAGGGATATGCTTGGAGAAATTACATTAATCTCTGGTAAAATTAAGTCATTAAGTTATAAATCAGTGGTCCTTTCTTTTCTTTAAATAACCTGATGAAAAAACTGATAAAAGCAGCTGATTTGAAAGATGCTCCTATCTCTACTTCTGAAGCATCTACACATACTTTGGGGAAAACGTGAAAGTCACAGTATTGTTTTCTCTTAGGCAAATCAACAGGCTTTGCCAAAAAAATGTCATAACAGGTCTACTGAATTCGAAGGTACCCCTTCCTCTATTAATGCTTGAACTCAACAAAGAGCAAAACTAAAGGGCAATGGCACGTGCTCGAATTAGCTCTGTATTGTCTTCAAGTTTCTGAACGTGTTACCTATAGTTGATTATATTTCACATTAAATGTTGACAGCATTAGCATTTCCAAATGTCAGTTGAAATTTAAGACTACTTTACAAATGGTATTTCATCCACATAAATGTAAAGCTTTCTATTAGATTTAAGTAACTGCCAATGTATTATGAATACTCCTGGCTTTTAAATTTCAGGTTAAAATTTGGTTATAATAAAGATTACTTTGATACTGTAATTTTAGGGCAATCTTTTCAAAAGTAGTTACTGTTTTGAAGGTTAAGGAACTTGCTAGAAACTAGAGCTCTATTTCTGTTTTATGACTTGGCTATGCACCGATTTAGGTGGACTATTTTGAGTTTGTTAAACGTGATTTTGAGAAATTTGTACACATTTTTGTGTTCTAGCTCAGTTATACTTCTTTTCTTATTTGTAGGTCCCCTCTTTCTTCACAGATGCCGAGAGGCGCTCTGTGTTAGATGCTGCACAAATTGTTGGTCTTAACTGCTTAAGACTTATGAATGACATGACAGCTGGTAAGGAAACACTGGAGTGAGTATGCTATCAAAACTAGAGTTAAGACACACCAGGTACTATTGCTAAACACTTTTTCATGTAGGTGTAGATACAGTCTATTCAAAAACGTGTTAGGTTCGGAAGCAAAAATGGCATTTTTTTAGATGGCTGTGTTTAATGAGAAATTGGCACTTTATCAGATTTATGAATCTGTTTTTTATTAAAAAAACACTTTTTCTGTGTACATTTTCTTACATTGGTTTTATAGTTAAGAAACAAGTTTTCCCCAAACCTTACGATTCTGGGTTTCACGACTTCCTTGCTTACAGTTATTAATTTAGTTAAACATTTTTTCTTCACATATTTCCCAGATATGTGTAGTTAACGATGCACCTCTGTCACGTATTCACTTCGGCTGTCCTTTTGCCAGGCATGGGGTCAGATATGGAAATAGTGGTGAGCAAAGTGGTCACTGTTATCTCCTGGAGCTTTTTCGGTTTATTAGGATTACAGGTGAACAAAAGTCAGGTACAGTTCAGTGTAATCAGGCAAAGCAAATAAGACTTTTTTCCCAGCATATTTCTAGTAGATTGTTTTAAAGTCTTAAATTTTCAATAAAGGTATGTTCTTAGGTATACATGTTTAGAAATAAAAGTTCAGAAAAAGCTAACATAGAATCTTTAAGGGAGGTCAGGTCAGTTATTTGCCTCAAATCTAAAAATAATTGGTAGGAACTGCAGTTGCTGTCGTTGTATATTAAATTTTTAATTTTTTTGGATGAGCAGTCTCCTGGCATTTTGTGGTTAAAATGTAAGTATTGTATAATGAGTCTGATATGGTTTGTGGTTACATGTCATTGTAATCGCCCCGTGTATGTCTTCTCCATCATGTCTCCCCACGCATTGAAAAGTGATAGAGCATTGTTCAAAAATCAGAAAAGGGAAAAGTGATTGATTTCAAGAAAATCTTACGGAGTCAGGTATAAAAAGAATGTTTAGCTTTAATTGTTTGAAGGATAGTCAGGTTTCCTGCATGTGTAATTATATTGGTAACAATGAAATTCTTAGGAAAATGTGAACCAAAGAACTGAAACATTTTTTTTTTTTTGTAGTGGCTTTGAATTACGGAATTTATAAGCAGGATCTCCCAGGCCTGGATGAGAAACCTCGGATAGTGGTTTTTGTTGATATGGGACACTCTGCTTTTCAAGTGTCTGCCTGTGCCTTTAACAAGGGAAAATTGAAGGTAAAGTCAGACGTTGGGACTAAGCGGTCAAACGTACTAAATGTGTTAAACTTGCCGTTACTTTGAGGTGTTGAGCTGTCTGACTCTGGTCTTGATGTCAACGAGGAACTGTCAATAAGGTTGATCTTGATAAAGACAATGTCTTGGCTCACTTTAATATTCTTGCTTAGGAAAGAGAAGCTTTTTAAGATCATCTATATAATCATTAAAAGTCAAAAAAATCTTAGAGATTATTCAGTATTGCAGTTGTAATTTGTGGTTCTGTTTCTCCTAACTGGCTTGGATTTCATGTTGTAATTTAAATTTGAGCCTATTGTTTGTTAATTGAGTAGCAATATTTAAGATTCTAGTTAAAAATATCAAAAATAACATTATTTGTTTTAACTAAATTAGGTACTGGGAACAGCTTTTGATCCTTTCTTAGGAGGAAAAAATCTTGATGAAAAGTTAGTGGAACATTTTTGTGCAGAATTTAAAACTAAGTACAAGTTGGATACAAAATCCAAAATTCGAGCCCTGCTTCGTCTGTATCAGGAGTGTGAAAAATTGAAAAAGCTTATGAGCTCCAACAGTACAGACCTACCACTGAATATCGAGTGCTTTATGAATGACAAGGATGTCTCGGGAAAGATGAACAGGTGTGTCTCGAATTCTGCCAGATTAAGTAGAAAGCGCTTGTTACTGAATCAGAGGGTTGGTTCTAGCTGTGGTGCTGTGTGCCTGGGCCCGCATTCCAAGGTTGTGTGCTGCACGCTGGGAAGAGTGGTAATGCCGTCAGAGCCGGGAGCACTTCTGCAAAGGGATTTTAGAGAGCTTTGCCAAGGGCCCTTACTGAAGTCTCTTTGGTAGTCTACTTTTTAGTATTTTTGGACCAGTAATTGAATAATGGGTTCACAAACTATTTCACGGAAACACTTTGAAGTGAATGGAAGTAAATATTCAAAGTAATGAGAGTTGGATGACATAAAAAGTTTAGGAATAAAATGGAAATATTAATATGAAAGTGATTCTTCCAGTGATTACCAGAAGAACTGATTTCTTCCCCATCCCCTTTCCGCACTTGTTTTGTATATTTTTTAAGAAAAGTTACACTTGGTCCATGTGGAATCCAGTGTGTCTGATAAAAAAGTGAAATTCATTGAGTTGATAGATTGTTTAAAAACAGTAGGACAGGATACTGGCCTTTGGGTAACTTTTCTAAAGATTTATAAAGTGTTCTCTTACCTGCCAAGGGCACAATTCGAAGAACTTTGTGCTGAACTCCTGCAAAGGATAGAAGTTCCCCTTTATTCACTGATGGAACAGACTCAGCTCAGAGTTGAAGACGTGAGTGCTGTTGAGATAGTTGGAGGTGCAACACGAATTCCAGCCGTGAAAGAAAAAATTGCCAAATTCTTTGGAAAAGATGTCAGCACGACACTGAATGCAGACGAAGCGGTAGCCAGAGGGTGTGCCCTGCAGGTACGGCCTTCCGGGCCATGCCCGAGACATCTCTACTTCATTTCATCTGAGGGGTCATGCAGTAAGCAGCCCCGTGCCTAAAACATACCACAAGGGAGTTACTGTGAAATAAATCCGTAAGGCTGTGGGCAGACGAACTTCAAGTATGGGCGATCCAGGAAACGCCAAAGAGCTGTGCAGCTGGTGGGGATTGGGAGTGGGCATGACTCGGGGGCTCACAGAACGCAGCAGTAATGTGACGCTCCAATTAGCTGTGTGGCAGGGACAGTTGTTAAAGCACGTAGGAGGGGGTTCAGATGGCACTCGGGTCTAATGAGTTGATGAGGGGGACGTTTGCAGGGTGAAAGGTATTAACAGGTGGTGTTAGGAAGTAGCTGCTCCCCCCTCCAGACTGATTTTAACCTTACAAAGTAAGACAGCAGCTCAGCGGCATGAAGTTTGTTTGGCAAAGCAAAAGCACCAAATCTGGCAGTTACTGATAAAATTATGCTAGTTTATATTTAGGATATTATAGTGAAATAAGTAGTTTAAAGTTTCAAGTTAACATGGCTTGAGTTTTGATCTGGTTAGCAGTTTTTTTAACATAAAAGCAAGAGATTCTGTAGACAAAGGTAATTAGACTACCCTTTAAAACTTAAAAAAGGAGAATATGTAGATACTGAGTACTACTTGCTAATTTGTTGTAACATCATTACCCATCGTGATTTGTTTTTGCTTTTTCCTTGATAATGGAGTATGCCTCCTTAACTAATTCCCAGAAACATTGGAGTTTATAGTTTGTTTATAAGAGTAGCTTCTTTTGGTCTCTTTTGAAGGATCCTATGCTAATCAAAAGTTAATTGACTTTTATTTTATTTGTGTATTTAGTCATTTTTATGTGACCAGTCTAAACCCACCTGTCTGTTGGGTGTTGTCTACCCCAAATTTGAATTTACCGTTGCTTCCTTCATTTATAAAATTACTTGAAATTTATGAACATTTTGGGTTTTATCAACTTTCTTGGTTTTTCCACTTTTGAAAGGCAATGTGGACAGAGCTGTGTATATGTATACATATTCAAACATGATGTCACTTGTCTTTGAAACTGCTGTCAGCAGGGCGTGTCTAAGAAAGACTGGTGTTCTTTCCCAAGCCCCTGTGAAACTTGCTAATAATTAACAGTTGCCATCCTAAGAATCATTACATTATGTGTCATTACAGTTATTGGCATACGATTCAGATGATAAATCATTTATGCTAAAGATTTATATTAAGTAATTTTGATTTTGACTTTAAACCTACCCATCCCATTTGAATTTTTATTTTAAAAGGTGAGTGAAATTATTCATGTGCTCATGCTAATACTTCCTTCCTTCCTTAAAGTGTGCAATCCTGTCCCCAGCGTTTAAAGTGAGAGAGTTTTCCGTCACAGATGCAGTTCCTTTTCCAATATCTCTGGTCTGGAGTCACGACTCAGAAGATACCGAAGGGTAAGTAGCAGAGATTAACTTTCAAATTACGTATTTTAGTGTAAAGAAGGAAAGTTCACAAATGACTTTGACAGCAGTGTGGTTAATTGCGGTTTTCAAGAACTAAACTTGTCAAAGTCTCTTCTTGATGTGATAAATGGTGATATAAATGGTGGGATAAACTTGATAGCAATTTTGGAATGCGTCTATTCTGTTTGTGTTGCACAGTGAGCCTAAGTACTTGATGCACTGCCTGCCTTTGCTTCCTCTAGTGTTCATGAGGTGTTTTGTCGGAACCATGCCGCTCCCTTCTCCAAAGTTCTCACCTTCTTGAGAAGTGGGCCTTTTGAGCTGGAAGCTTTCTACTCTGATCCTCAAGGAGTTCCTTATCCAGAAGCAAAAATAGGTAAGCAGTTCATCGTATTTACTCTTTTAAAGGGTTAAGTTAGTGTACAAACTTGAAACTTTCTTATTCTTGGCAGTGTTGAGTGTAACATAATTCTGTGTGAAGACGTTTTCAATTTAGATAATGGTGATGGAGAAATCTCTTTTGTTGACGATTGAACTGGCCTACAGAAATGAAGTGACTTACTAGTGCTCTGTCACTTCTAAGGATCTCTGTTTAGGGATTTTTTCCTGTTCTGATGTCAACTACATTTAGAGGATTACAACTTTTAATACTGACTTTTCCTCTAGGTGAAATGTTCCTTGCAGAAAGTTACTTCCAATTTAAAGCCTGTCTCAGAAATCATTGAAACTACTTTTTAAATGTACCTTTGTATTTTTAAAAGTGCACCATTTTTGGTACATTTTTTCTTTGAGAGGCTTGACACTGTTTTCATCTAGTTTGACCCACAGTAGCGCTGGAAATCTGGGAGAGCTGCAGGCATCTCCTTAAGGGGCCATATCTCCCAAGGTGTGGGTAAAATTTCCCGATGTTGCTAGATCTTTCCAGGACTCACTCTTGCCCACAGCTTTTCATAATGAAAGTGTTGGAAGGAGCCTAAGATGCTTCTGGCCAGTTGTGTGTTTTTCTTACTAAAGACTCAAAGTATTCTGACTCAAAGGAATTTTTTTTTTTTTAAGTGTGTTTTTCCAGGACCCATCAGCTCCAAGTCAAGTAGTTTCAGTCTAGTTGTGGAGGGTGCATCTCACCCTGGCCCATGTGGGAATCAAACTGACAACCCTGGTGTTAATGGGCATCACACTCTAACCAACTGAGCTAACCGGCTGCCCAAAGGAATTTTTTTTAAGTTTTTGCAGAAGTATTGGGAAGAAATTAGTTTGAGAAATTATTGAATATAGATTAAAATTTTAACAGGTTGGATTCTATGCATTCTGTCCCCATTGTGCTAAGGGTAAAATCCAAGCTCTTCAGCCTAGCACTAGATTTTTCATTCATCACAACTGACAAAACCTGCACATACTTACAGAAACCTTCTCCTATGAGCTCTTCAGCCTAGCACTAGATTTTTCATTCATCACAACTGACAAAACCTGCACATACTTACAGAAACCTGTCTCCTATGAGCCTTCTTGGATACCCCACAGTAAATGCCTTTTCTTTAAGTGGGCCTTAGGGCACTTAGTTCCCGAACTAGTGATGTGATTATTAATGAAGGTGGATTCCAACATCTGCTGCTGTCCTAGTAGTTAAATCTGTAACTTCTGTGTGTGCGTATAGCCAGCGCCTTAAATACAAGGCTGTTGGATGGTGCTTTGCACACAATAAGTCCAGAATACTTCGTTTTGGTTTCGTGGTCTCTGGGACCATGTGTGGTGGACATGGTTGGTCCCGTGGTTTTACGTGTTCCCAGTGAACACCAGCTTAGTCCACTGAAGCACGGGCAGGGTAAGTAGCGTGCAGCAGGCAGGCCACACAGCCGGGATCGGAGCTCAGATCGTTGGCCTCTGAGTCAGCACTGTTCACTCCTGCTCAGGAATGCTCCGGAACTACTCCGTCCTGCATAATAATTTCGGGCTTTGATAGAGGTTTTGAGCTCCCCTTTGCTATTGAAAACATAGGAAATTTGATTATTCAGTCAGAACAAACCATGCTCCTGAAGGACCCTGCAGGATTAGAATGCAGCACGTCCCCATACCGTACCGTCTGCCTTTTACTTGTTAACGGTTTGTCACATCAAGTTCCTGCTCATTCGTCTGGAGAAGTAGGATGAGAGGACACAGTGACAGCCAGTCATCACTACACAGTGTCCACGTCAGAAGCGTCAAGTAGTGGAGGTTTCATGGCAGATGGAGACAAATCCCAAGTATTGTAAGCATACTAGAGACTCCTAAGTCTCTTTTGACAGGTTATGTTTATAGTGTGTATACCAGCTGAATTAGAGGACTTAAATCTAATTCAGCTGGTAGAGGAAATGGGGAGATTTTGGCAAAATAATACTTTGAGCTTTCTTAGCCGCTGTCATCTTTACAGATGCAGATTCAGTTCTAAAATTATTGGTTTCCTTTTGTGCAGGCCGCTTCATAGTTCAGAATGTTTCTGCACAGAAAGATGGAGAGAAATCGAAAGTGAAAGTGAAAGTACGGGTCAATAGCCATGGCATTTTCACCATCTCCACAGCGTCTATGGTGGAGAAAGTCCCCAGCGAGGAGACCGAGCTGCCTTCTGTTGGCGCAGACATGGAATGTCAGAGGCCTCCTGAAAACCCAGACTCTGATGTAAGTCTGTGGGGGGCCCTAGAGTTTGAATAGGTAGTTGACTTAGTTCTAAGCTGGAAGGAAAGGTTAAAACAGGTTTTTCTTCATTTTGATTAGAATTTGGGGTAACGATAATAGCAATTGCTATATGATGGTAGTATACAGCTATCCAGCCTGGAATGTGGTGAATTGTGATTAAATTCTCTAGCTTCATTCGAACTGGCATGTGACAATTGGAGTAGGTAAAGTTTCTTTAAATTACAATTTAAAGACAGACCACATTTTGAAAAGTCAAATTTGACTGGTTAATAAAAAAGACTATTGCAAAAACTATTTGGTGAAATATATACCAAATATTAAAGTTTTGTTTTCTCTTAAAAAGTTACATGGCCAAATAGGCTTTGGTATTTCCAAACTTAATTGCTTTTATTTACATGTTTCATTATACTGTCGGAGGAAGGAAGAGACGTGTCTTTGTACAGAAAGTTACTGATTGTGTTCTTAACTTAGACTTCCTTTTGCCTAAGTGCTAATTTTACACAGTCAACAAAAGAACTTCAAGAAACTTTGAAATAGATCCGCTATTGCAGTTTATTTCTGGGTAATAATCAGAAATAGCTTAAATGAAGAGGCGAGGCAGGCAGTATAGTGTTTTAGTTAAGGTGGGAGAAAGTCTGGTATCCTGTGATCAGAGACCTCTGTTATTTACTTTCTAGAACACGAAAGGAACATCAACATCTGAGCCTCAGTGGTGTTCTCATTTAGAAAAGCCTCACTGGAGTGAGTTAGATAACCAGTGCCATGTACTTTCTCATTTGGCTCGGACACCATTCTAATGCCTGTTGTGTCAGTGTCTCAATACCTTCTGGATATACCGGGGGTGTCAAAAAAAATGTATACACATGACTTGTGTTCATCTTTTGTTATCGGTATATATTGATTACTCAGTTTTAGTACAGTTTTTTTCCTTTTCTAAAATGTGTGTACATTTTTTTGGTACCCTCTGTATATCAGGCGTGCCTGGCTTCTGAACACTTCAACATCTGCTAAGAATCTCAAAGCTCTGACAGAAAAAGATGAGAGCCGCCAGGGTGGGCAGAGAGGATTGAGGGTACTCCCATGTAGCATAGATTCTTTATGCTGAGATCTTTCGGCTGTAACTAGCTGGATCACAAACAGTGGGGACGTGGGGTCTTGTGTGTCTGAGCTGTCCTGATGGGCGCCCAGAGAACTGAAGGTGGCTGTTTCACATAACTGCTCAGTTCACTGAGACATGTCCTGGTGCAGGCTGGCTCCCGGTGAAACAGTTTCGGAGCCTGTTTTGGGGACAGGCCTAGAGTCAATCTATTACCTTTGGTTCTGAGAGTCAGTATCTACAAGGCTAGGTGGAAGTACTTAGCCGAGAGTCCTCGGTTGTCATCACATCAATCAACATGCCCACTAGTTATTTATGTCAACTACAGTCATTCAGGTACCTTTTTACAGGTTTAAAATTTCTAAGAAGTTTTCAGGTATTTTGTGTTCATTTTGCTTTATCCAGTATCTTTTCCCCCACCTGTTAAAATTTCAGAAATTGAACATACTGTCTCTGGTGCCCTGTAATTTTTACATTTACCCAAGTACACCTGCTTTCTACATCCTTTGTGCCTGGGCTTTCATTTCAGAAAAGTATCCAGCAAGACAGCAGTGAAGCTGGAACACAGCCCCAGGTACAAACTGATGGTCAACAGACCTCACAGTCTCCCCCTTCACCTGAACTTACCTCAGAAGAAAACAAAACCCCAGATGCTGACAAAGTGAGTGCTTCTTCTAGTTCATTCCATTGGACAATGTTGCAACGTGATCATTAATCATATCATTAGATCTGCAGCTTGAAGAGCAAGCGCCAGGTTATTTATTCTATGCAGGATTTTTTTGGTTAATTTTCCATGTGTGTTTCAACTAAAACCAGTTGCAGGGACTCAAGCTCAGCTAAGGGAATTGAATATTCTGCTTTAGACCTGAAGTTTTCTCTTGATTAACTGCCACTCCAAAACACGAATGCTTAGCATTGCTTGTTGCTGTGCCAGAGGTCCTGTCAGTGCAAGGAGCAGAAACACATAGCTCGCAGTGCTGGGCAATTGGTTTCCACTCGGGCTAGTCTGGTGATAAATACATGGGCTACAGGAGTCTAGGAAACCCTTCTCTCACATCACCTGTCAGATTTAAATAAACTAATTAGGATGATCTGGAAATAACCAGATTGCGTTTCAAAGTAATTATTCTTTGCCCTGCTTCCCAGTATGTACTGAAGCTAAATTAAAGAGTTCTGTCCCTTTAAAGAGGTTGGTTTCTAATTAAACCTTTAAAATTCATGGTCAGCTGGATATTGGGAGGTTTCCTTTGTTTCTCCAGATCACTCTGCTTTGCAGAACTTCATTCTTTGTGCAAGTTGCATGTAAATGGTTAACCTTTCATGAGTGGTTTGGTTTCTCTCGCATTCCGATAGAGTTCTTGACCCTCAGACGAATTAGGGACATGTTTGTTGGGGTCAAAATACGTTTTACACCTGGTAGAAGTTCCCAGTGTGTAATGTCCCCGTGTCCTGATCAACCCTGTGGGGTCCTGATCCTGGTTTCTGTCAGCTTCCTGTCCCATGGTGCTGGTGGGGCAGCACTGCCCTGGCCATAGTAACAGCTCTGTCATCACTCAGCCTGGAGCATTAACTGGCACGTGCTCATAGTCTCTGTCTGCAACATGCCGTTGGTAGCGTCTCATGCTCTTAGCTGGAGGTGGGGGCACCAGTGTCAGGCTCTGGGGAACATTCTCACACACCCCCTCAGAGGCTTCCTCGTGTGCCACGGCGAATGCCATTTTGTGACACATTGGTTTTGTCGGTAGTTGGTAGTTGGTTGTACTGCCAGGTAGTCTTATCCTGACTTAACTGCCACATATGAACTGCCATCCATTTGTTTCCCAAATATCTGTTGCACTCTGCTGAGTGTAGGTATCATCTGATCCCTTTATCATTCCTGTGGTTCATGTCCCCAGAACGTCAGTATATTGGGGGCTTCACCTGTGCCCTAGTGGGAGGAAGGCACAGGGACCGCAGGCTGGTCAACTGGACCATTGCCAGTGACACAGCTGCCAACACTTGGCAGATAGGGACTGCTAAGGAACACTGAAGCTGAGGTCCGGGAAACAAGTTCCCAACCCATGTCTGTCTTTGTGATTTTAGGCAAGCTGCTGACACTCTTTCAAGTCCCACTTTATTCTGTAAAGGGCCTAGAATTCTAACATACTTGATGGCTCCCCAAAGTGGCTGCGATGCTATGACCCATAGACCAGCCTCTTCCTTTTTTAGAATCCCAGCCAACTAGTGTGCCTGTGATACAACCCCACTTATTCTCTAATCTGTTTCCCACATTATGTTCTTTGTCACTTGTGCAAGTGGAATCCTGCAGAAACAGAAGTTCATAGAACAGGCTTGGGAAATTAGAGGCCAAAGGAGATGCTTACTTCTTTAGCCCTGTATTTATATCTTTTGAAAAATCTACAATAAACTGTTAGCTTTCTTTGCATCACCCCATTTGCTATTTTAAGACTTAGTCTTCTGATGTTGCAGAGTTGCTTATGAGAAGTGATAACGACACAAAGACACGTAGGAATGAGGATATACGTACACAGGGTGCCAAAACAATGTATGCACATTGAAGAAAGGAAAACTATTAAAATCGTAACAATATAAACCGATAACTAAAAATGAATACAAGTCACGTTTGACTTTTCCAGTTACAAGAGGTGTTCACAGTGGTTACTGTCAGTGTCTAGACACTTCTGATTACGGCGAACTACTGCTTCAGCAATACTGACCAAAGTGTCCATTTGTTTACATTCTTTTGGCACCCCTGGTATACACACACAAGTGTGTGTGTAATCTCCAAATTCAGTAGGAAATTTTAAAAGGCACTCGTCAGTGTGGTGCTAATTGTAATTAATGCAGGTATAATACTGGGATGTAGGGACTCGGGAATGTGTTACGGCGGTAGTGTTGATCTGACATTGGTCAGATTCTAGACTATAAGGATGTGACAATTTAATGTTTTTGATTTTAGAATCACAAACATTACTTAAAGGAATTAGAACGTAAAGACCTATGAAGCAAAAGCTTTAGCAGGAGAGCTTAATTTTAATATGAAAAGAGAAAAATGTCCTGGTGAATTTTCGAAGGAGTGTGGGGCTTGCTTGAGTGTGATTGCAGTCCTGATTTAAAGTGGGCGGGTGGGAATCAGATTTATAACTTCCATCTTCATAGTTGTAGGGGTTTTGGTTTTGCCTAGATCATCAGCAAATATGATGAGTTTTAATTTTCTGTTTTTTAAGGATTATTTAAGAACTTTTCCCTTTTTTTTTAAACCTTCCCAAGGCAAATGAAAAGAAAGTTGACCAGCCTCCAGAAGCTAAAAAACCCAAAATAAAGGTGGTGAATGTGGAGCTGCCCATTGAAGCCAACTTGGTTTGGCAGTTGGGGAAAGACCTGCTTAACATGTACATTGAGACCGAGGTGAGGGCTTGAGTTCAGTGCTTTTATCTTGGACTGTTTCTGGTTTGGACCTGTTGCCCATGTTTATAACAGATAATTGACTATAATTCTTTTCCATACCCCAAGTTTTATACACTTGTAGAGATTGGGAAAAGTCAAAAACGGTGGTTTTTCAGTTTAATATTCAAACGTTTTGTTTGTATGTTTGCATCCTTATTAAAGAGATCTGTACCATTCTGCTGGGTATAAAATCAATTGCCTGGGTTCTTGTGAAGAAACTAGATGCTAGTATGTCTGAGCACTGAGCACAGTACAGTTGGCAGGATTTCTTTAAAACACACTGTGCTCTGCAGTCTAGAAGATATGAAATAATTGAGATTGATTACCTTGACTCAGATGGGAACGTGGTGCTTGGAAATTCATTTAACAATAAATATAAGTAAATGGACTCTGAAGTAATTTATCCTTGATTTTAAAATGGTGGCAAAGTGGTCTGATCCATTGGCCAATATTATTCCCAGTATAAGACTACTGTATAACTCCATAAAAAAAAAAATTGGCCGGCCTGGTGGCTCAGGCGGTTAGAGCTCCGTGTTCCTAATTCCAACGGCTGCCGGTTGATTCTCACATGGGCCAGTGGACTCTCAACTACAAGGTGGCCGGTTCAACTCCTCAAGTCCCGCAAGGGTTGGTGGGCTGCGCCCCCTGCAACTAAAGATTGAACATGGCACCTTGAGCTGAGCTGCCGCTGAGCTCCCAGATGGCTCAGTTGGTTGGAGCGCGTCCTCTCAACCACGAGGTTGCCGTTCGACTCCCACAGGGATGGTGGGCTCCGTCCCCTGCAGCTAGAAACGGCAACTGGTCCTGGAGCTGAGCTGCGCGCTCCACAACTGAGACTGAAAGGACAACAACTTGAAGCTGAACGGCACCCTCTACAAATAAGATTGAAAGGACAACAACTTGTCTTGGAAAAAAGTCCTAGAAGCACACACTGTTCCCCAATAAAGTCCTGTTCCCCTTCCCCAATAAAATTTAAAAAAGAAAGAAAAAGAACAAAATTATGTAAAAGCCATAGATTATTTTTTTAGCATTAAATCTGAAACATGAAAACTATGTAATTTTTTACATAATGTTAAAAAAACACACACCTATTTATGTCTATTTAGAAAATGAAGAACTTCTTCGGGTTTTTTTGGAAGAGTTTTATGAAGTATAAATTAGAACTGTTAACACTGATTTTTTTGGTGTTAATTGTTGATTTTGTTGACAACAGAGTGTAAGTACTTAGCTTTTTCTGTTTCCTGACAGGGTAAGATGATAATGCAGGATAAACTGGAGAAGGAAAGAAATGATGCCAAAAATGCAGTGGAGGAATACGTGTACGAGTTCAGGGACAAGCTGAGTGGGCCGTATGAAAAATTTATATGTGAACAGGTATGTTTAGAACTATCTTTTTGTTCAGATAATTTCAGATGAAGTGTTTAATATCAAACTTGGCATTTAACCTTTACCAGATTATGTAACGAGCTTTTTGGAAACAAAACAACTTGAAATAGAAACTGTATAAACAAAGTCCTGGAGAGAGAAGCTCACTAGGAATGTGTGGTTTTGTTCTATCCTGGTTTACTCCAGTGACTGTAGTTTTTACCATCCAGGAGAAAGCCTATCAAACCTTTATTCAGAGTCTGTGACATCCACAGTAAGGGGACTAGAAAGATAAGTAAGAGAAAATTCTTGCTTTCAGAGACCTCAGGAATTTTTTTTTTCTTTAATGACTCTGGCCCCTTGGTTGTTCTGTCATTGTGTTGTCCCCTAAGACAGGTTCAGCCCGTCATTCCAAAGCTTATCAGTCACCGTGATTCCCCGTAGTTCCTGTCTAAGCTCACAAAGTCAGTGTGACTGTGAGTAAATCTCAGAAGCACAACTGTGAAGGGTGGGACTTGGGAAAAAATTGGCTGGATAGCAATCTGGGATGGTTGAGGGATTAATTCTGAAGTTAAAGCAATTCAAACTTAGGACTCTATTTTATTTCTAAAATCCTTGGGCTACTGTGTAATATATTTCAGTTCTTGACTGTCCTAATTCCTGAATTTGCTGCAGTTGGGGTTCTGAGGTAGAGATAACACAAACCAGGCTAGACCTGAGACTAGAGTAATGCATGCTTTATGTGAATTGAGTAGGAATGGGTTTTTCATGGGTTCACTAATTTAATTGTCAACTTGTCTAGTTTCCCTTTAAGTATTTGGTAGTTGTGGAAGTGAATAGACAGGTAAGATAAGACCTAATGTTTTGAAGAGTAGGGAAATGATTGTTCTTCCATAACAACATTTCAGTGTGTAAACTGTTCAAAATTGGACTCCTGAGGTACAATATCTTAAGTCAGTACGAATCATTTCCCCAAAATTCTCTAATGTCTCCGTGTGAAAGACAGAGAAGCCAAAGAATAACTGGCGCTGTCTCCTGTGAAGCACCATGTGAGGCTAATAGTAGAGAGTGTGTTGCTCCCTGACACTTCTCAGTGAAGAGAATCCAGGTCATCCGAAGGCCTTCCTAGAAATAAAGTCAGCTACTCAGTGGTTAACGCTTCTGACGATGGTTCTCCGTATTGTTGGCTCTCATGTTTCACCTACAGGATCATCAAAATTTTTTGAGATTGCTCACAGAGACTGAGGACTGGCTCTATGAGGAAGGAGAGGACCAAGCCAAACAGGCATATGTGGACAAGTTGGAAGAATTAATGGTAAGCCATCTTCTCCTCCTGGAAAGCAGTGCCTGTTTTTTAGACTAGAGAATTTTAAAATATGATTATGACAAACATTAATTTATTTTGTTTTAGAAAATTGGCACTCCGATTAAAGTTCGGTTTCAAGAAGCTGAGGAACGGCCAAAGATGTTTGAAGAACTAGGACAGAGGCTACAGCACTATGCGAAGATGGCAGCCGACTTCAGAAATAACGTAAGGCTGCTTGTACATCGTGAGGAAGTTAGCCTAGGTTTTACTTTATTTTTTTAATTATTTTTCAATTACAGTTGACATACAACAATATGTTAGTTGTAGGTGCACAGCACAGTGATTAGACATTTATATACTTTATGAAGTGATCACCCCAATAAATCTAGTACCCATCTGACACCACATATAGTTATCACAGTATTATTGGCTATATTTCTTGTGCTGTACTTTATATTCCCTTTACTACTTTGTAACTATGAATTGTATGTCTTAATCCCTTCCCTTTTTTTACCCATCCCCCAGCTCCCCTCCCATTTGGCAACCATCAGTTTGTTCTGTGTACCTATGAGTTTGTTTCTGTTTTGTTTGTTCATTTTGTTTTTTAGATTCCACATATAAGCAAAATCAAATGGTATTTGTCTTTCTCTGACTTCATTTGGCATGATACCCTCTAGGTCCATCCATGTTGTTGCAGATAACAAGATTTCATTCTTTCTTATGGCTGAGTAATAATCCATTGTGTAGATGTACCACTGCTTTATCCATTCATCTATTGATGGACACTTAGGTTGCATCCATATCTTGGCTATTGTAAATAATGCTGCAGTTAACATATGGATGGACATGTCTTTTCAAATTAGTCTCCTGGGTTTCTTCGAATAAATACCCAGAAGTGAAGTACTGGTCCTTCTTTGTCTTTTGTTGTAGCTTTTGTTTTCAAGTCTATTTTGTCTAGTATAAGTTTTGCTATCCCAGCTTTTTTTTCCCCCCTCATTTCTATTTTTATGAAGTATCTTTTTTCATCCCTTGACTTTCAGTCTGTGTGTCTTTCAATTTGAAGTGAGTCACTTGTAGCCAGCATATACATGGGTCTTCCTTTTATATCCATTCATCCAGCCCCTATGTCTTTTGATTGGGGCATTTAATCCATTTACATTTAAGGTAATTGTTGAAAGAGATGTATTTGTTGCCATTTTATTATTGATATTTTACCTTTTTCCATCTTAAGTCCCTCTAAGATTCCTTGTAATACTGGTTTGGTGGTGAGGAACTCATTTAGCTTTTTCTTGTCTGGGAAGCTCCTTATCTGTCCTTCGCTTCTAAATGATAGCTTTGCTGGGTAAAGTAATCTTGGTTGTAGTTGCTTGTTTTTCATCACTTTGACTATTTCCTGCCAATCTCTTTTTGGCCTGCAAAATTTCTATTGAGAAATAAACTGACAGTCTTATGGGGGCTTCCTTGTAGGGAACTAACTGCTTTTATCTTACTGCTTTTGAGAACCTCTCTTTGTCTTTAACCTTTGGCATTTCAATTATGATGTGTCTTGGTATGGGCCTCTCTGGGTTCATCTTGTTTGGGATCCTCTGTGCTTGTTGGATTTGTATATCTCTTTCCTTTGCCAGGTTAGGGAAGTTTTCTGTCATTATTTCTTCAAATAGGTTTTATAATTCCTTGTTCTCTTTCTGGTACCCTTATGCGATGTGAATATTGGTATGCTTGATGTCCCTGAGGCCTCTTAAACTATCCTCACTTTTGGGGGCATTTTGTTTGTTTTTTGCTATTCTGATTGGGTGTTTTCTGCTACCTTATCTTCCAAATCGTTGATTTGATTCTTTGCTTCATCTACTCTATTGTTGATCCCCTCTAATGTATTCTCCATTTCAGTTTATTGTAGTCTTCCTTTCTGTCTCCATTTTTATGTTTCCTGTCTCTTTGTTGAAGTGCTCCCTGAGATCATTGAGCATCCTCATAACCAGTGTTTGGAACTCTGCATTTGATAGATTACTTGTCTCCATTTTGTTTTTCTTTTTCTGGAGCTCTGTTGTGTTCTTTAATTTGAGACATGTTTCTTTGTCTCCTCATTTTGGCTGCCTCCCTGTGTTTGTTTCTATGTATTAGGTAGGGCTGCTGTGTCTCCCAGTCTTAGTGGACGTATGTAATAGGTGTCCTGTGGGGCTGAGTGACGGAGTCTCCCTGGTCACCTGAGCTGGGTGCTCCAGGTGTGTCCCTTGTGTGGGTTGTGTGTGCCCTTAGAGTTGGGCCTTGGTTGCTGTTGGCCCGTCAGTGGGCGGGGCTGACCCTCAGGCCGACTGGTTGAGGACTGGCCGTGACTACAGTGGAGGAGCTGTTGTGCCGGAGCTGACCCTATGGAGCAGGGTTTGCTTTAGCAGGGCTCTGGTTCCTGCCCAGTCTGCCCCTCGGGTGTGTCATCTGTGGAGGTGGTGGGTGGGGCTCTGGTGTGGTCTCAAGCTGAACATCGGGTGTGTTGGTTCTGGGGCCTCTTGGTTCTGGTGCAGGCCAGGGTCAGCCACTGCCTGTGCCCTGCCCGGGGCCACTTGATATGAGCTATACAAAGTGATCTGCAGGTGGCTGCCACTTGTGCTGGGCTTGGAAGTGCCTGGGAGAAACTAAGCTGTGAACTGGGGCCTGCTGCTAGTGCCGAGGTCAGAAGCTACTTGTGTGGGATTTGTGACCCTTTGAAAGATTTTAGGAAAGTCCTCAGAATGAGCCAAGACAGGCCGTTTGTATGGAAAAGCCACTGGAAGAGGCTTGGGTGGGCCTGTGCAAGTTGCCTAGGGCAGGGTCTCAGGGAATCACCAGGGCAGACAAGTGGCGTTAGTCAGGTTGATGGAGACTCATGTATGGCGGCCAGCTGTGTCTGCTCCCAGGGAGTGTGAGGGCTCAACAAAGGAACAATGGCTTCCACCAACTCCTCCCTCAGGGAGGAAGCGGCCCCTCCAGCCCAAGCCCTGAAGGTAGACACAGTTCAGTTCCTCCCCATTCAAGCTGCTGCCCCAGTGCTGGAGCAAGAGAATCTGTCAGCAAGTAAATTCGACTGTGGGCCCTTTAAGAGGAGCACCTGGACTCCAGCCGTCCTCAGCTCACTCAGCTAGAAGCTGTGGGGACTTCTCTGCCTGGTACTAAAGCCCTGGGCTGGGGGGCCTGGTGTGGCTGTGGGACCCCTTGCTCCTCTGGACTGGGGCGGGGGGGGGGGGTTCTATAGCTGAGATACCCCTCCCAATTTTTACCTACCACATGTGGGTGTGGGACCAACCCGTTTCGAGTCTCCGCCTCCTACCAGTCTTGAGGTGGCTGCTTCTGTAGGTCCTTGGTTGTAGGGCTAGTTCAGCTAGACTTCAGGTGGTCCTCAGTGATGGTTGTTCTGTAGTTTAGTTGTAATTCTGATGTAGTCATGGGAGGAGGCAGGTGCAGCGATTACCTGCTCTGCCATCTCGACCAGAAGCACCAAGCTAGCCTAGGTTTTGATAAGCTAGTATTTAAGTTGAAGAACCTTTGTTGTGAACAGATGTTCTTAAATGAAAAATTTGTTTTTGGTATTTAAGACTAGAGGTAGATTTTGAACTTCATGGAAAATTGGGTCAAATTATTACTGTTAAAAGCTAAATTCTACTGAATGGCTATGCTTTTTCCATTCAGGATGAGAAGTATAACCATATTGATGAGTCTGAAATGAAAAAGGTCGAGAAATGCGTGAACGAAATGATGGAGTGGATGAATAACGTCATGAATACTCAGGCCAGAAAGAGTCTTGATCAGGAGCCAGTTGTACGTGCTCAGGAAATTAAAGCAAAAATAAAGGTGAGTGTTACAGACTGTTCAATGATGTGTTTTCTTAGGGACTCAAGTTGCAATCATTTGAGTGACCATTTTTCCTATAAATCTTTCACCTCATCCTGATTGCCACCAGATTTCCTAGTTTATTATTGATACCACAAAATACGGAAGACCTGTGTTTCGGCAGTACATCAGATGGTGTTCAGTGCTGATGGTAGAAATAGCGTCAGAGGGGTTAGGAAATTCTGGATAATGGAGAGGACCCAGGCTGGCCTTTGATCAAGGGAGGCTTGGTGGGGGGGGGGGGACTTGAAGGAAGCTGGGAAGAAAACCAAGGAACTGCTCTCTGTCTGGAAGGTACTGAGACACAGTGGAGGTTCCAGAGATGTGGTCTGTGACAAGTTCCAGCTCTGTGCTCGCTAGTTCTTCTGATCTTGAGGTTAAGTTACATAACCTTCGAACCATTTTCCTCTTCCGTAGGTGGGGATCATAGTTCCTACCTTTTAATATTGGTGCGAGGATTAAATGAGGTAATATGTACTTAGCAAGTCCCCGACATGTCATTTCTCTTCGACCATGCTTTAAGCTATAGTTTTGAGCAAGTGTGATGAGTAGATGGAATCCTTTGAGATGTATAATTGGAGTTCTAGGGACAGTATTGGTTCAGGTGTATAGCAAAGCATTCGGAAATGAACTGGATGGATTGAGTCAATGTGATTACTGGTTTTGTTTTCTTTTTTAGGAGTTGAATAACACTTGTGAACCTGTGGTAACACAGCCCAAACCAAAAATTGAATCACCCAAACTGGAAAGAACTCCAAACGGCCCAAATACTGATAAAAAGGAAGACGATTTAGATGAAGGCAAAAATAGTTTTGGTGCTGAACCTCCACATCAGAATGGTGACTGCCACCCTAACGAGAAGAGTTCCGTCAACATGGACTTGGACTAGATAACATGAAATTGGGTTCATCCTTCCAGTAATAAAATATTTTTGCTGCAGTATGTGATTCTACATAACATACTGAGACTATATTTTCTTTTTTAAGGATGTCTAGAAATTCTGTGTATTATATGGAGAAAGAAAAAGCTTACGTCTGTAGTCTTTATGATCCTAAAAGGGAAAATTGCCTTGGTAACTTTCAGATTCCTGTGGAATTGTGAATTCATACTAAGCTTCTGTGCAGTGTTACCATTTGCATCACTGAGGATGAAATTGACTTTTGTCTTTTGGAGAAACTGAAACAGCTGTACTGCTTGTCCCGGGGCTGTGGGTAAAATCGATTGTTCTGCCAAGGTAGTTTTCTTGCATTTTGCTCTCCGTTTCAGCATGTGTGTGGATGTTGATAAACAAGACAGTCTGATTTCAGAAGGGCTTTCTAAAATTATGTCCAATAGAATATGACTTTTTGCTTTGATATTAAAAATGTATTGAGTAATGCAGACACTAGTGAAATGTGTTAGCATGCAGAACAAAAACTTTAAAATATCTCGTTACACAGTGCATCATCATGTGAAGGTGTAAAATGGAAGAAATGTGGATTCTGTTTGTAATTGGTATTGTGAAGCCTTTTATGAGCTTTAAAATAAAGTTTATCTTACGGTGTCATTTCTAAAAGGTTTTGTCACTGACTTAAAAATGGGATGGGGAGAGTGGTATAAACCATTGTAGCAGAAATGAAGTCACTTATGTGAAAACCAGTGTTCCTTTTTTTGCTGCCCCTTACATATGCTAAATGACAATAACTTTCTCCTGACACAAAAGTAGCATATGTTTATTACATTTAAAATTCAAAATACATAAATTTGAATGTAACTTATAATCCAACACCCAGAAAAAAAGCATTGTCTTATTGCATATCCTTCAAGCCTTTTCCTAATGAAAGTGTAGTGTCGTGTGTGTGTGTGTGTGTGTGTGTGTGTGTGTGTGTGTTGGTATGGGTATTACGTTACAGTGTGTAGGCTGCTTTTTAAAACTATACCAGGGAAATAAGTAAATTTAATCGGGTGTTAAACTTTACTGCTGTGCTGAGTTCCATTAAAGACATACATAAAAACATTTTTGACCATTCCTAGTATTGGATTAATAGGTGTTTCTTGAGTTTTTGCTCTTCTACATAATGCTGCGATGAGTCTTCTCTGGTAATTTTCCAAGAATGAAATGATAGTGTTGGGATGGGGTGAGAAGTCATACCCACTTAGGGTAGGTAACAGGAAGCCACATTGCCTGCTAAGGTGCGAGTCTGAGCACCTTCAACTGGCCAGGTTGCTGTAATGAGCCGGGGGGTGGGGGTGGGGACACGCTGGAGTGGGGCTAATCAATTTATTTAGCAATATGCAATAGCAAAACAGGCAATTAGTAGTGTGTTAATGACAGAAAGCAAAGGTCGTTAAGACTACACATTGATACCAATGTCACGTCAAAGGAGTATACATACAAGTTTAAGAGAACCGAACGCATGTTTACTATTGATCAAAATTCACTTGGCTAAATACACAAGTAACATCAGTAAGGAGTATCCAAAAGCAGTAATAAGCTCTATAGGATAGTAACTATTACAGTAGATGTCAAAAGCTCACCAAACGGGGAGCACAGCACTGGAAAAGTCAAAATCTTGCCAGGTCTGCAGCTGAGAGAAACTCAGGCGTCTCCCACACCGCTGCTTGCTAGTTCCCAAGAATGCTGCTGGTGTTGTCTTTTGTCATTGGAAGTCAAGGCGTCTTCTGATGTTATCAGTTGCAAGCTGTATATAAGTTTTCAAGGTGTTAACAATCTGAAGAATGTTGCTGTTGTTAGAAATTAGGACATCTGATGTAAGCTGCAAGGGGCACACAAGTTTTCTGAATGCTAACAAGTTCTCAAGAAGGCTAACCGTGGAGAACAATGGAGAGGCCGGGAACAAGCCAGCCCTCACCACGTTTGCGGCTGAAAGGACATCCCTCTGGTTTCATAAGCTGCATGTTGCTGGAAGTCCAGAATGTTAGAATGATGAGAAATCACCAATGACAAATGACCAAATGATGAAATAGTAACACTGCCAACTCAGGTCTGTTACATATTTTCTCAGATGTACCTCAGAGCCAAGTTTCTTGTTCCTGCCTCTGCCTCTGCCTCCGGGAATGGCCAGTTCCGGGAGGGTCCAGCAGTTACTGATATGAATGCTGTCCATCCCGCTGAAGGGCCAATTCATCCGGATAAGCAATATCTGCAGTTCTTGCTCGGGACCATCAGCCCAAGGTCTTCCAAAGCCTGGCAACGTGCCTGTCACGTCGTCCTGATATAACTTAGCTACTTCTTCACTTCATCTGCTGATGTGGGCGAAACAGACAGAACAAAAAGGGAATTTTCTCAACCCCTCATCAAGAATTTCTTCAACCCTAAGCTAACCATCACCTCACAACACGGACAGAACAACAAACGTCATCTCCTATCTCCCCTTCTTGAGAGAATAAGACCAAACAGAAAACCTCATCCCATGTCTTCCCTGCTCGGGAGAATGAGACCAAAGGGGGAATTTACTTAACCCCTGATCACAGCACAGAAATCACGTCACATACAGGAACAAACAAAAGCTAATAGACAAAAGCTCACATCAACCAATGAAGGCAAATTTTCTTCAACATCTTCCCTACAGTTGCCCTTACCAAGGGGCGATTTCATCTTTTAACTTGCCAGTCTATCATACCTGTTTAGCTACTATGGACCAGGTATCTCACATAGTTGAATGCTTCACCCAAGAAGTTAAGAAATTTACAAGATCACACAGGAAGCATCACAGTTGGGAGCAAACCTGGGCACTCCCGTTTCTCAGATGTTCAAGTCCACAATCCACACGGCCATTCGGCACTAAGGGACGTCTCACTGATACGTCTGGTGTGCACTTCAACATTTTAAATTCGCCTGTTTGTATTTCATGTATATTTTACTCTCAATTTGTAAAGTTGAATGTTGATTTTATATAATATGTTCTTATTAAGGTTCTTAACTGTTTATCAATATTGAAACATTTTCCTGCTTTGTAATTTAACTGTTTTACCATTTAGAAGCCTTGGATTTTTATGTAATCTGCCTCATGGTTTTTCTTAGGCTCTAATGCACCCTAATATATACACTAAATGGGGGTAATATATATACTCAAAGTAACCTTTGAGAGGTGAAAATAGGGAGGTCGCTATACAATTGGGAAGCTCATAAAAAACAAAAGACAAAGATTTTTAAAATATGAAAGGGAAAAGTTTTCTCCCCCTAAATAGTGTCTGATGATGGGGGTTGGGGTAGTATCAGTCTGGCCTAAGCCAGTTTTTATTAAAGGGTGGAAATTTTCGGCAGCCTCACTTTTCTGTAAAGAGAAAGCGATATTTCAAACAGTGGTGGCTATAGTTTGTGGATTCAGGATTGCATTTTTTGGATGTAGGAAGAAAATGTCACATTGACTATTTTATAATACATATATCATTGGCTTACACAATTGTGATGATATATATGGACCAATTTGGATAAATGCTCTTTTAAGCAAGCATTGAATTTCATGTGTAATTTTCACAGAAATTGTCACTTTATGACAATACTTCTAAAAAAGTCTAGTCACTTTAGTAATCAATAATGAACAGAATTGAACCTTGAGTCTAGTTCATGAATGTTGGTTATGTCTGAAACTGTTCTTGGGTAAAATCCCTGATGCTTCCTTGACTTTCATTGTCCTTGATTGCTCATGAAAAAGAAGTGACATGCCTGCCTCTCTACAAAATAGGCAATTGAGAGTTCCCTTCCAAGAGACCAGAAAATAAACTTGAGCAACTGTTGTCAGTGGTTTGCCTTCAGCAGCAGCATCCATGATCATTTTTCAAAATTACCGCTTGTCAGCTCATATCCAGACTTGTCTCGCAGTGGTACTTACTGTGAAGGAATATCTCACTTTCTTAATCAGCACAAAACAATTATGTCATATTTGAAATGGGAGGTTGAGTCTTAATATTTTTAACATTTGGAGCGAGCTGCCCTTTGTCCAAAGTGTGGAGGAGTCTGGTGGGCAGGCTCCCCGGGGCGGCTGCCGGCTGTAGCAGAGGCGCCGTGGTTTTCTCAGGGACCTAGCTTTGCTACACCAGGGCACTTCCTAAAAGACAACCAGTCAATATTAGTTGCTTCTGAGTCTATTTGCATGTGGTTTGTAAATCAAATAAGCACGTGTGACATATTTGAAAACTCTGGGATGATAAGCTTTTCCAGTCACTAGTGGTGTTATTTTCTCAGAATTGCCGCAGTATACCGTGGGCCCCCTAATTCTTATCCTACCTAAGGACAAGTGGCAGTAGGGTGCAGTGGAAAGAGCACCTTTTTGGGTAGGAAAGGATTTGGTTTCACATTCAAGGGCACACAGTGCTGTCTCCACCACAACCAGTATGGTTTGTAGGCAGATCGCCCGACTTGTCTGATTCTCCATTTCCTCACCCAAGTCTATGTCACATGACCTTGGCTGAATCACTGATGTGGACTCCCCTGCGACCGGTTTCTCAGCCTCGGCACCACTGACATTTGGGGGTGGGGGTGGGGACGGGCTGTCCCGTGCCTCCTGACAGCATCCCTTCCTGCCACCAGACCACCACATGCTACCCACCCGATGGCTGAGGGGGCCTCACGCTGGCCTCGTACAAAGGGAAAGAGGACAGATGGAGGAACCCAGAGACGTCGGGCCCAAACCTGGCCTTGCCACCTTCTTGCTGATGAACTTGAACAAGTTACAGCTCTGTTATGTGCTGGACGTTGGTGTCCCACCCAGACTCATGTGTTGAAGCCCTAAACTCAATGGGATGGCGCTGGAGATAAACCTTGGGAGATGATTAGGTTTAGATGAGGTCACGGGGAAGGGGCCCACGTGACAGGATTAAGGGCCCTTATAAGAAGAGAAAGGGACCAGAACCTCCTCTGTCTGCCATGCGAGAACACAGCAAGAGGGCGGCTGTCTGCAAGCTGGGAAGCAGCCCTCGCCAAGAACCAAATCACCAGCACTTGGCCGGCCTCCAATTTCCAACCCCTAGAACTGTGAGAAACACATGCCTATCTGCTGCTTACACCACCCAGTCTATGGCATTTTGTTATAGTAGCCGAGCTGACATACTCCCTGTGCCTCAGTTTCCCTGTATGTTCACCAGCCGGCGCCTAGGCACGCCAGAGGTGAGATGTGGGACCAGGAGCCTCCTGAGCTCAGTTTCCTCATCTGAAAATTTTGAGAAACAGTGTTTGTGTCACAGGGTTGTTGGGAGGGAGAACTGAAAGCAGAGAGCTATGGAAGCTCTTTAAACTTTAAGACCAAAGAAGCTTGACCATTAGATTGAAAAGATTCCCACATAGGACTGAATGGAGTATACCTTAGTCAGGGGTGGAGTTCAAACAGCATTTCCCACAATGTGTTCCTCAGAACACTCATCCCACCAGATGCAACGTAAGAAGGGGTTCCCTGGGCAAGTACGTTTGGGAAACACCCTCTCCTGGGGTTTCATGGGCACTTGAGAAAATTAAGGGCTCCGAGATGCACTGAGGTGAACAGGCCCATCTGATGGTCTTTAATCTAGCACTTCCCAGACTTTCTACTTCAGGGCACTGAGGGTAATGCTTGGACCTGTCACTGCTCCTGTTCTGATGGACAGGAGATAAGGGGAGCAGGATTCCAGCTGCAGAGGTGGGAAGGTGGGGGAAGCGGGCAGAAAGAGATGCTGAGTGAGAAATAAGTCGGGGTTTCACTGCTTTGCCCCATTTTCAAGGCCAGGCCAACAGGAGGCGTGCTGCACCTGGGGGTTGCTGGAGCTCTGCATGGTGGGATTTACAAGACGGGTTTTGTTTTGAAAGCGCTGACTTCCGGTAATGGCATTATTGGTTTAGGAAATTTCCCTGAGTGCCAGGATCATGTCTCGCAAAACCAAAGAATGGAAGCATGGACCAAGGAGAGGCAAGGAATTGTAAAAGAGGATAGCTTATTAAAAGCAAAGGGTTACAGCTCCCGAGTGGGAGGGGGTCCCGACTGGGTGCCCAGTGACTGAGGCAAAAGCTCTTATTTTTATACCTTCCCTTGTCTGCTTGGAGAAGGGAGCTGGCGCCTTCTAATGGAATTTGTCTGTCAGGTTTGTGCTGTTTGCCCACCATCCCTATCCATCAGATCTGCTCCTTTGTCCAGCCAAAAGGGATTTACGAGATAACTTACTAACCTCAGGGCAACATTATATTTTTGTCCTGGAGTGAATGAGCCATTTCAGAACCTGGAGTCTCAGGATATGGCTATGTTTGTTTATTCCACCAGGGACCTCCCTGTCTACCTAACAACATGGTAACTAACCTGTGTCACTATCTCCTCAAGGGATTAGTTAATGGAGGGGGCACTGGCGTCAGGAAAGCAGCGTTCATGCAGAGCCCTCAATTGAAAATAGTACCTAGTAGGCAGGCCAGGACCCCAGATTTAAACTGTAAAGGTTATGGTCCAAGAATCGAGGATTAAAAATGAATACTTCATTAAAATAGAGAGAAATCCACTGTTGAATGGTTTATAAAAAGCAGGGTAGGAAGAGGGGGTCTGAACAAGTTAGGCTGATTACTTAGGAGTTTCAGAGATTCAGAGACAGAGGGCTCAACCTGTTTGGGGGGCACATGGCTCTCCCCTCCCCTTTTAACAGCTGAGGAAATTAAGGCTCAGGGCTAAAGCTGTGCTCTGGGCTATTGGCAGGTTGGTGGCAGAGCTGGGGCTGGGACCTCTTGGTGCCTCTGGAGCCTGGATTCAGTGGGAAGCAGAAAACTTGGTGTCGTGCGGGAGATCCTGCTCGCTGCGCCATTTGTCGTGCGCGGAGGCCTTCTCGCCGCGCCCTCTTTCAGGCGGGGCGGCCTGCTCCCGCTCCCCACACAAGAACGCAGGATATGGTGAGGCCGGAAAGGAACACCCACGGAGCCATAGGTAGGGGAGCCATACCACCACTATCTCACTGGAGGCTGGGCCCACCGGACGCTGACCTGCCGTCCGCTTTTCCGCCAACCGACCGACCGACGACTCTTCTCCACTCTCTCCTCTGTTCCTCTCTCTCGGCTCTCCTCTTCCGCTCTCTTCGGCTCTGCTCGGCTCCTCGGCAATCCTTTGTAGCCGCAGCAGTTATACCAGCGGCCAATCGGCTAACCGGCCACAGCCGACGGCCAATCACCACCCGAGCCAGCACCCCTTCACGTGAGGCCAAGAGCCTGTAAACTACTCTCTGGGGCTCTGTCCCCACACTCAGGATTCAAAGTCAGGAAAGGAAGGAAGGGAGGAAGGAAGGCAGGAAAGAAGGGAGGAAGGGAAGAAGGCAAAAAGGTACAAAAGCAGGAAGGCAGGTAGGAAGGAAGGAAGGGACGGGAGGAAGGAAGGAAGGAACAGTCTGACAGTGTGAGGCCATAGGAGTCCATCCCCAGCCTTAGGAGACATGCAGGGGTCTGTCCGTGTACCCAGCACCCTCCTCTTGTCCTGCTGATGGCAGGGCCTGCAGGTCCTCATGGCTCTAGGAGAAGCAGACATTGTTAAAGGAACCAGTCCCCAGTGTTAGGCACGGCTGCAAGAATGAGTCGCTGGAGGAATGAGCCGTGGGAGATCAAAATTGGTCTATTAGAATTTATTTGGGGTATTTGAGCTGCGAGCAGTCAGGCTAGAAAAGACCATAACCTCCCTGAGCAAACAGGAGTATGGAGTTTTATAGGAGGGGTAAACGAGGCTGTTCCCCCTTCAATGCGTCAGGGGGTTTCCGTTGCATTGTCTCTAGCAACCAAGGGTTTTGGGGCATGACCGAGCCCTCCCGCTCCACATCCTGGCCCCCAGGCCTCCTTGGGACCTCCCAGGCCCACACACCCCTAGGAGATAAACAAAGTACAAAGCAAGACAACATCTGATGGTTTCTACATTCCAGGAGGCTTTTCCAGGCCTAAGGCAAACACAAGCTGGCAGGTACAAGGTACGGAGCAAAACGAGATGGCTTTTAAGATATAAGAAGGTTCCTGTTCCTGGCCTACATATAGCCTAACACCCAGCCCTCCTGGGGGGGGGGGGGCGAAATAAGTACTGACCCAGAATAAGGCAGCAAGTCCCTTTGCTGGGGACTTGGGACTTGAAACCCATGAGTTAGTGTGTCTGTGGAGCTCCAGCTGCACGACAACCTGGAGACGGTTTGGCCATGTTTCCTGCAATATGGAGAGAGCTGGTCTGTGGAGAGAGAGAGGGCAGAGATGCAGGAAGGTCCTGCAGGTGGCAGCTGCCTGGTCACAGGGCTCTGGCCCAGGACTAAGAAGGGTACTGTTGTGGGTGAGCGGATGCTGGAAGGGGCTGGGCTCACGCGTCTGCAGCTGTGGGCTCTGTACCTCAAGGGCTTTGTTTGCAAAATGACCGCAGATGAGTCCTGGACACTTACAGCCCAGTGAGTGGGGACAACTAAGGTTTCAGTTTTGAATTTTTGGCCCTGTGGCTTTGGGTAAAATACGTAATCTCTCTGCGGGTGTTTCTCACCTGTGGACCCTCCTTAGGCTGCTTCAAGGATGAGTGATGCCCATGATGAGATGAGTGCCGTCTGTGCTCTGTGCCCGGCAGCTGTGACACGTTGTAGTTTTTTGTTTCGTTTTGTTTTGTTTTTCAGTTTTAATGGGGGAAGAAATCACTGTATTTATGGAAGAGATTTTGAAAAAGAAAAATCAAAGCCTACTTTTATTGACCCACCAGTAGACTGACAGCAATTGGGGAGGGATGATAACATTAATATACTACTTATCATTAAAGCAAATAGAAATACAAAGGTATCTGAAATGGCTTTACAGTGACGTGATGCCTTAATAAGTCAAGGAAACGGATTGCTCACTAACTGCTCTCATTTCATGTTCTTTACAAACTCCTCTCCTTTCTTGATTGAGGCCTTCAGCTCAGGAATGGCGTCAGCTACCATCTTCTCTTCGAAAGGGGAGATTTTGCCAATGCCTAGGTTCTTCTCCATGCCCTTTTCCCCAGCTGCAATGGTGTGGGGAAATAGGGACAGTCCGTTTCTTGGGACTTCACAAAGGAACATTCGACAGTTCCTTCCTTTCCGTTGATTGCATCCACAAGGGAAAAGACAAACCAGGCTCCAGCATTTACCATGGACAGGGTGGCAGAGACTGCTCCAGCTTTAGCCTAGACCACCTCCGTGCCGGCCTCCTGGATGCGCCCAGTGAGGGCTGTCAGCTGGTCCTGGGGAAAGCCCACCTTGGGCGTGCACTGAGAGAGCAGGGGGATGATTGTTGTGTCCAGCGCAACACAGCAGTGAGGGTGCAAGAAGGGGCGGTTTGGGTTAAGGTTTTTAGAAAGAAACAGATACTTAATGCAGTTAAATCTCTCCGAAGGCCAGGGGTCTCTCAGTCTCAGAGGACTGGAGCCCAGAATATGGCCGACTGGGGGTTTTTATTGAATAGGTATGCAAAAACAAGAGAAAGCAACATTGTTTCTCACACGGTCTCTGAAACTCACACATCATAACAGAAAAATATTTATCTCAATCACCCTTTGTCAGTCAACAGCTGAAGTACGAGGTCCCACAATGTCCTAATTAAGGTATGTACCTTCTCAGGGTCAGAAGGGTCAAGTCTCTTATTTTGTAAGTTCTGTTGAGCTAAGTGGAGAGAACTGATCTTTGTTGTTTTTGTAACTTCTCTCACAAACAGGTGCCAGGGAAAAGGCAGAGCCAGCAACAGCTTTTCCCAGGCAGGGGGAAGGGGAGGCAAGGCCCCTTCCCATATTTTTCTAAGGCAGCTCATTGGGGGTCCCCACTCGGTTCCGCCTGGCTTAGGTTGTATCTCCTGTGAGATATCTTACCCGTCTTTGGCTGCAAACCTTCTTTTGGGGACCAGACAGAGAGACATAAGGTGTAAACATAAGGATGGAACAAAGACCCAGAAAGGCACAGTCTCACAGACTCTTCTTTCCTTGAGGAAAGACACGGGGGGGACAGTTGGCTAGGCTGTTGTGTGACTACAGATGATGGTCTTCCCGGCATGGCCACCGATGGCAGGTGAGTTGACTGGAGCTGGATCCAAACCCTTCAGTTCTGCAACAAAAGCGTTGACTCTTACCACCTCCGGGGTTGTCACCCCAAATATTTTATTGGGGTTGTAGACTCCGTGTTTTTTCTATGAAAGCTGGGATCTGAGGTGATGGAGAGTTTTCAATGTCCCTGGGTTTTCTTGTGCCATCGACTTAACCGTTAACCATTGGCCACTTAACTGCCTGAGCCTTAGTTTCCCTGCTGGTGAAATGGGGTAAAAACAGCATCTCTCCATAGGGGTGTCATTAGGCATAAGTGACATAATACAGCTAAGCTCCTACCCAAGGCTTGCCTGGCACAAAGTAAACTTTCAAAACTCAGCTGCGTGTTTGCCAGCAGCCCCTTTACTCTCGGCTGTGCTCGGCCCACCCGTGGCAGTTGCAGCAGCCCGTCAGCTCAGTGCTGTCCCCTCTCAATAAAATAATGGTTCCCATGGAAGAAAACACTCAAATACAACTTGTTCGCTTAAATCCAAGCTCTAATTGCTTTGGGAAGAAGCCCAAAAGTGTCGTCTGCAATCCTTCCTGTCCTCTGGCCTGTTGGTCAAAGCCAAATCTCACTCAGAGCGCTCCAGTCACCCGGGAAGTAGGACTGGCCGAGAAAAGGACACAGCAGCCTGGGGTCTTTGGGACTCAGGCAAGGAAACTGCTGTCTTGTCACTTCCCTGTCCAGCAGCTTCCCTCCTCTCTTTCTCCTGTTTAAAAAAATTTTGAATTAAGCCAATCCGAGCCAATGATAGATAAACCTGGCTTCTCCCCCAGAGCGGACACACAGGTGACCTGGTGGCACTGGAAGGTCCCCAGCTCGGGCACTCTCCAGGAAGGCAGCAGCCTAGGGGGGAAAGGACCAGGAAGTGTTGAGCCACACTTGGGGGCTCCATGCTGCCCCCTACTAAAATGTAAGCCCCCAGCTAGGCATGGCCCTACCTGCCAATGTAGCAGATTTCCACTGGCAAAAACGTATGCACGTTGACCCTCTGTCACTCTATCTACTTGATCTTCTGTCACCCACTCTTTCCTACCCTCCCTCCTGTTCATTTCTAAACACCTTGGAAAGAAAGCCATCTACGTCCACCCCTCAAGCCCCAACCTGTCATAGTCCTGTCCTTGTCCTGTCACCCTCCCCCTAACTGTGCCAGCCACTGGAACCACCACAGTGCCCTCAACTTCCCGTCTCTCTGGCCTAAGGGCCTTGCCTCATGCTCTCTCTCGCTCTTTAATTTTTAGTTGTGGTAAGATACACAACATAAACTTTACCATCTGAACTGTATTGTCTTTTGATACCCCTGGTTGTTCGCAAAGCGTGAAGGAATTCAAGAGGCACAGAAAAGAGAAAAGATGAGACATGTTTATTAAAGTCACGAGGTAGGAAACTAACGGTAGTGGCTCAGGGAGACGCTGCCCCATACTCTAGGCTAACTTTTTCTTATATAGAAATGGGTAGGTAACTTTTCTTACAGCAGGAGATGTGCCATCCCTCTGAGGTCCTTTGATTGACATATGTTGTTTATATCACCAGTCTCTTTCTGTGCATGCTCTTACCCAGAATGCATACAGAAAAGCCCATGGGGTGGGGGGAAGGTTTAAGGTTCATTTTATTTCAATTGTATTACAATAGAGCTAGAGTTCAAGTAATGGACAGGTTTTAACAGTTTGCGCACGTGTGAGGAACCAGTTAGAACCAATCGGGTCTTAGCTCCTCTTTTTAGGAGTGTTTGGAAATCTTAGAGTTATTTGTAGGGGATGAGCCTGGGGGGTCCCTGGGGAGGGGGTGCAGGCCTGGGCAGCCCCCTTTGGGCTTGCTTTTAATAACCCTTTTCTGCCTCATCATTAACCACTTTAAAGTGTCATATCTGTGGTATTACATTCACAATGTGTGCAAACATCACCACTACCATCTCCTGAGCTTGGTGAGGGGACCCAAGAAGGCCAGTGTGTGGCCTTGGGAACAGCACTCCTCACACAGTGGGGAGAGGCGCCCATTCACTCGCCCACCTCTCTGTGAGGCAGCCACGCCCCAGGGCAGGGACACTGGAGAGCACGCAGGGCACTGTGGTGCCCCAGGCTTTCCCAGCTTTGGGAGTCCAGGGCCTGGCCTGCAGGAGGTCAGGTGGCTGCACAGGGCTCCTGAGGGAGGGACAGAAAGGCCAGACCTCTGGGAAGCGCTCTTTTCCAGGACTTGCCTAAACAACTTCTCCTTTCCTTTGTTCTGCCTCTCCTGATCTGCCTATAAAACCTTCTGGCCATGCAGGGAAGGTGGGGAATGGCCTTTGGACAGGAGTCCTCCGTCCTCCCAGAATTCTGGCATGTTGTATAAACCTACTTTGCTTTCCACCAATCACCTCTTGAGTTTTGGCTTACATGCCTTGAGCAGCGGGACATTTAGCACGGTAAAAGAACCTGGGTGAGCCTGACCCAACCAGGGCTGCAAACACCTTGTTCTGTAATTTCACAGATTGGATTCCCATCAACAGGCCCAGGGACACTATCTAAGGGCTCAGGTCCTTTTTTTCTGCGCAGTTTTCTTGGAAGGAATTTGCAGATTGTTTTCTGGAGTACTTGCAGTCAAATGGAACAGAATAATAAACATCAAAGCACCTAATGGTTTCCTTACAGGAGCTCAAGGTCACTCGTGAAGTCTATTGTCTCACCCTCGCTCACCTCACCGTTGGAGAGCAAACATCATGGAAGTTATATGTTTTGATTTGTTGAGTGTCCTTCCTCCCCTCCCCTTTTCCTCTTCCTCCCCTTCTCCTTCTTCCTTTGCTCCCCTTCCCCTCCCCCTTCTCCTTCCTTCCCTCCCCTCCCCCTCCATCCTCCCCTCACCCTCCTTTCTCCTCCTTCCTCACTCCCCTCCCCTCCCTCCCCTCCCCTTCCCTCACTCCTCCCTTCCTATATCTGTACCTGGAGTCTGATTCTCTGTCCCTGTGCAGTAGCATCCAGCCCAGGTTTTTGTGCACATCAGCACACTCCCTTCCTTCCTCTCTTCCCACCTCCCTGCCCCTGTGCTTTTGTTTCCCAAATTGTGAGCCTATCAAAATTAATGAACTCATTTATTTTCTCTGTATCAAATACACACGGAAATTACCGTATTTCTAAATGGGCCGATAGTGCCGGGTAGTCACATCCGAGGCTCCTGAGAGCTGCCGAAGCACCTCTTTATAATCTGGGGGACGCTGATGAGAGCTTGGTCATGCAAACGTGAGAGACCTCTGACAAGACAGAAGGTTTCCTTGATCTATGCTTGCCCAGTCCCTTTATTTCCGATTTTGAACATGTTTGGGGCTCTAGGCAGAAGTCAGTGGTGAGGTTGCGCTGTGTGCTCGGTATTCTAGAGGCTGCCAAGGAAAAACCAGAGACATTATTTTGCTGGCAGAGCAGGTGTCCTGCTATGAGTTGTAACATAACCAGTGAGCAATAGCTCATGAAATGCCCTTCTTTTCCATTTGTTAAAGGGCATGAGTTTCTTGGAAATCCATATATTTCCCTGAGCTCTAAATCAAGTCTCCATCTACCAGGGACCCCTCAAAACCTCTTGCTCCAATTTTGATTTTCATCGACTTGGGCACTAACGCCATCATTTCTTCCTTTCACTCGTTAGGAAGCCCAGCTTTTAAATGTACTTCCTAATGGTGTGTAGGCTGAAATTTCAGTGTCTGTCTCTCGGATGTGGCAGTTGGGTTGCACGTGGTGCTGAGGCTCGTGTTCCACGGCTATGGACAGCAAGCAGCCTTTCTGTTGGCCAAAAGGAGGACAAAGTCAGGACACTGGGAGATGAGCTCCCACACCCCCGTAGCCAGCCCTCCTGGCTCTGGGCAGTAGCGTCATCTTGAGACATTTATTGTGGGTCCTGCCCTGACTCTTTCAGGCTGTGGTGTGGATTCCACGCTGATCTGCCTGCAAGTGACAAAGTAAACACAGGGCCTCAGATGTGCCAAGACCAAGCTTGGACTGGCCTTTTCCTCCACCACGCTGTCTGGCTCCTGCTCTCCTGTGTGTCTAGCAGGGGCGCCTTGTCCGGCACTGGGGGAGCAGGCATGCTCTGGAGGTGTGTCAGAATCTCACAGGGCACCCTGGGGTGGCTTCAGGAGGCAGGAGTGAAAGTATCCCAGGGGCCACTCCGCCCAAAGTCCCTGAAACAATAGACACATTAGTAAGTAGTAAGCATAGGATGGAAGGTAACCTGTCTTCTAATTAAAGCAAAGATTTGCTAGGTCTTCTTCATCCTTTTTAGATCAACTTTACCAAACTCAGTTCTGCTTACACAGATCATTAAGAAATCCTTCCAGGGCAACTGACCCAGGAGAATTGAGCCGGGAACGCCTCTGACAAAATGCATCCCCTGGTAAATAAATTACTCAATATGCACTACGAACATGCAGCATAGATTAAAAATAGTGCTAGCACCTGCTTTAAGAAACATGAACCAGGGAGACCAGATAACCTGCTGAGACAGGTACATAGCCTCTCTGAGAAAAGCCAGGGAGCCCCCTCAGCCTAGGTCTTTCCCACCACACGGTACCCCCAGTCCTGAACTGTTCCCACCAACAGAGGACCCTGGGATGACATGTTTCCTTACCAGACTCATTGCCTTCAGTCCAGCTGAGTCCTCTAAGTTTAAATGTCTTTGATTCTGCTGATATTTGTGAAATTAAGCTGATTTTATGGGATGGGATGGATTATGTCTCCACTACTCCAAATTCATATGTTGAATTCCTAACCCCCAATTAGATTGTATTTGGAGATAGGCGCTTTAAGGAAATAATCGAGGTGGAATGAGGGCAAAGGGTAGGGTCTGAGCTGATAGAATTGGTGTCCAGGTAAGAAGAGACATTAGAGGGCCCTCTCCCTGCCACGAGAGGACACAGCAGGAAGGCGCTGGTCTGCACTCCAGGAAGAGAGCCCTCACCAGAGCCGGACTGCACTGGCACCCTGATCTCAGAGCCCAGCCTCCTGAACTGCTCACATGTCAGATATGAAGTCCTGTCCTTTAAGCTGCTTAGTCTGGTATTTTGTTATGGCAGTGGGAGCAGACCAACACACTTGACCTCAGAGACTTCACGACTCAGTGTAGGTTTCATCTGAGGCCCTGACCTGGCGTTGAGGTGACGGCCAGGAGGACGTTCCACTTGCTCACAGTGTGGTCAAGGGAGACCCCGTCTTCTTCTCTCAGCTACAAACTACTGAGACAAAAGGGGAGAAGAGATGCCCCAAGGCTGCCCCAGCATGGAAGGCCCATTGGATCCATTAATTAAAGTTGGAATATCAAAGCCAGGTTAATCCTCTGAATTATTCTTGGCACCATTCTCTCCCTGCCTCCCACCACACCACACCTCCTCCACACCCCCCAGCTGCAGCCCCAATAAGTCAAACTAGTTGATGGATGATGGGTCTGGGGGTAAGAACCTTCTGGCCAGAATTCACGTCCTGCCCTTAGCCCTGACTCCTTTCAACTCCAGTGAAAAAAGTCTTACAGGTACTAAGCTTCTAAACTTACACTAATATACCAGATTCATTCCAGGAAAACAATCATCTGTTTACAAAAAAAATGTAAAATTTCGGATCTCTTCCTTTGCGCTGTGCAGGCAACATATACATCTTGTTTTCATCCATAGCAGAATCGTAACACAGCCTTCTTATTTGAATTCAGAGGGCTTCTGCGAGGGTCCATTTGATCAGAGCTGTGAAAAGTATTTTAACTCTAAAACGTATCATCCTCACGATGTCACCATGCTGACATGGGCCCACCAGAATGTCACATCTAAATCAAAGGAAAGAACACACCTGAGTATGGGGGGGAGTTAAGTACTGTGATGCTGGATGCTGTGTAACAGTCCATACCTGGCAGGGTCAGGTCTGGTGAATGTCCAGCAGGGAGAGAGGTATTGGCGTGCTGGTGAGAGAGGTACTGGTCTTGATACATTAATAAGTGTTCACTGAGACTTACTATCTGCAAGACCCCATGCCAGGTCCAAAGACGTAAAATAAAATAGGACCCATGCAAGGTGCTTTCACTATGGTTTCCTACACTGCTTAGGGTTTGGCAAGCATGCAGGAGTGGGCAAGTAATCAAAATAATTTTTCAAATAGCCTGGTAAAAGCTACGCTCCCAGTGCCTGGAGTAAAGACCAACGCAAGGCAGACCACTCCTACTTCTAAATTACAATTGCTCTTACTTCAGCCTGTACACTTCTCCTGTGGTGGGACAGGAAATGTTTAACCATAAGAGAAGTATGTGAATATTTACCTCTAAATTGGCTTTACAGAAATGTGTTTAATGGAATATTATATAGCTATTTAAGTATGCTAAATGTTAAGTATGCTAAATAGACCTAAATATGCTTATTTGAAAAGTTGTTTAAGTGGTACAAAGAAAAAAACAAGTCCTGAAAATTATGGCTGTTGTGTGTCTGTGTATGAGTGTGTGTGTGTGTGTGTGTGTGTGTGCGCGCGCGCGCGCGCGCACGCGCCCCGGTATATACACATATACATATATATGCACAGAAACTTTCTGGATGGAACTTCAAATTTATTACTAGGAAGCAGAAATGACAGTTTAGGTGGTAGATGAGGTCAGAGAAACAAACACTATTTTTAATTTTCCATTCTTACATGCTGATTGATTTTTCCCCCTAAAATGAGCACTTTCACAATGTATGAAGGGTTTTAAAATCTTAAACATATTTTGTTATTATTTAAGAATTATGTATCCAGAAAAATTAGAAAAGATAGATTTCCAAAAAAGAAGAAAATAAAACATATCTATAACCTCATCTACAGAGAGAACGTTTGTTAAAACCTTGGCGAATATCTTTCCAGACTTTCATATACTTCTGTGTTTTAACAAAGGTAGACTCATACTATAAAAATGTTTTGCAATCTGATCTTTTCCATTTAACAACTTCATCATGAATATTTTCCTGTGAATACATTTTTATATATGGCATCATATTTAATGACTCAATGATATTCCAATGTATTACAGCATCATGTATTTAACCAATTCCCCTTATGATGAGCACCTAGCTTTTCTCTATCTTCTCTCTCTCTCTCATAAACAATATGTTGATTCACAACTAAATCTTTGTGCACATTTCTTATTCTTACGTTCATCCAAATCCTCAGAAGTAGGATTGCGGTTCAATCAGATACTTATTGTCAGCTTGCCCTTTTGATAGTGTGCGCCAGTACCCGCTGTCCAAGAGCGTGTGAGTCTCCATTTTCCTGTGTCCTTGCCAACGTTGAGTACTTTCATGAAAATATTTTTCTCTAAATCCATCCTTAAAAGGTTAAGAGACCTCTCCTCACTGGCACAATTTAATTTTACCAACCAGAATATTAAACGAGAACTGTATTTAACATGAAGAGCTCATTGCTAGCTCTTGGGAGGCTGCACTCAGGTCCCCACAGGCCATACTCCCTGATGTTGGGGACACAGAAAAACTTTCCTGGTCAGCCACGCTGGCGAGGGCGTCCCCTGCTGTCACCTCCATGCTGTTTACTTGGGCTTTGTCTCTAGACTGAAAGACACATGCCCATCACAGACAGACAGACAGGCAGGCAGTCAGACAGACTGACAGAGAGACAGACACAGTCCATCACAGACAGACAGACAGATGCTCACTCACACAGAATGTCTATCACAGACAGACAAACAGGCAGACACACACACACACACACACACACACACACACACACACACACCACATACACAGGGCCCAGTACAGACACACACACACACACACAGCTTATCACAGACACACACGCCACCCACCACAGATGAAGCTTACCTGTCAGACAACATGTGAAGTGCTATATCCTATTTATAGTAAGAACCAGGCTCTCTGCCTGTATTAATCTACAGTGAATAGACAGGCTGTGCAGATAAATAAAGCTGAGGGCTTGGAACCCAGCAGAGTCCCCATGTCACATATCCAGCATGGTGTCAAAAAAGTAAAACAAACAGAAGCATGGAAGTTATTTCCAATCCACTGGCCAACCTACAGGAGCAAAGTTTGCAATGGGACCAGCCCCACCGAACAGCCTCCAGGTGACAGAACCTGGCAGGGGAAGCAAAAGGAGGGATTGCTGTGTTGACGCTTTGCCCAAGGGCTGAGCTCCTGGGGGTTAGAATGGACAGGAGAAAGAATGGACGGCCAGAGGGAAATAGCAGACTGCGGGAGAGAGCTGGGAATGCTGAAGGACCCCTCCTGGGCAAGCCGGGCCTGGAGCCTCCTGTCTGAGAAACAGCAGCACTCTCACCTCGGGGCAGCTGGCCATCAGGAAAGCAGCGGCTGACTCCAGCTTGGCCTCCTGAGTCTTCAGGAGCCAAGGCAGGAAACACTTTGTTCTGGGCCTGGGGAAGAAGGAGTGTTTTGTTGCTCTCCCTGCACAGCTCACAGCTTTCTCTCACCCTCTGCTCCAGCTGCCCATGTCACAGAGCTGACCTGGGCCTGCAGCAGGTGCCATTCACACAGCAGAGCTGGTGGCCTCTCTGGTCAAGAACCAGCCCAGTTTGTTAGTGGCATTAAGGCAGATGTGACAGCTCCAGGGCCCTGGTAGCCCAGGGCACCCCAACATTGCCCTACGACTTAGGACTTTTGGAAAGAGAGGCATTAAGAACTTGGTGTGGGCCGGAGGGAGGGGCTGGGAGAGCTGAACCCAAGCAGGTCGGGCATTTGGGGGCTTAGCCTGGGACCCTACAGGGACCTCCCAAGAGGTCCCCACTCCCTAGGAATTCCTGAATTGGAATAAAACCAGGTAACCTTTATATCACCTTTAACATTTACCAACACGTAAAACCATGTTGTATCACATGGTATTGAATTATTAGTCCCATGGTCAGATGAGGAAACGAAGACTTAGAAAAATGAAAGCTTGGCTCAAGGCCTTGAGGATGCTCATTCTTTCATTCCCTTGTTTTTTATCAGCATCTGGTAAATCTCTAGTAGGAACTAGGCATCGTGCCGAATGCTGTGGGAAGAAGGGGAAGCAGAGAACTGTTGATTCACGTGGGGGGTGGAGGCCTTGTAGTATGTGAAGAAGGGAGGGGTCAGAGAAGGCTTCTCATGGGAAGGAAGCTGTGTTGGACCTGGAATCTTTAAATGGGGGGGCACTGGGCAGAGGGGCCACTCTAGGCAGAGTTGATGTCAAACCATGATCTTCACAACACAGCTAAGGGTTGGAAGAACCTCCCAACACAGCTCCCCACCTCCCGGGCTTCCTCTCCTCCTGCTGGACCTCGAGCACCATCCACACAGGGCCTGTCTTTTTTTTCCGCACTTAGCTCGAATCTGCCAAGAGTGCTTAGTACATAGAACTGCAATATTTGCAATTGAATACAAATCCTACAAACCTACTTAGATGCAAACCTCCAAGAGCCACAGAGAACGTTGCTACTTGGATATTGGGAGTGTGGCAACTGCCTCTCTTGACCTTGAGTCTGCGGGCTCCGTGGTTATATCGCCCAGGCTGGGGGTGAAGCCAATGGTCTTGTGTAAATAGGAGCTGTGGAAATAATGGTGTTTGTGCTGCTCCCATGTGTCTCCACCGTGGGGTCCCCTGGGATTCAGGCTGTCAATCGTTCAACAACTTCTTTCTGGCCTGATTCTGTGCCTGGCACTGTGCCGTACCTTTAAAATCACAGTGGACACAGCAGACTCAGGCCCTGCCCTCACGTGGACCATGATTAGAGCCAGGGTTGTCTGCTTAGTGGACACTTTCCATGTGCAAGCCCTGAGCTAAGCATTTTCTCAACATGACCCTACTCAGCAATCACAACAATCCCAGGTAGACATTACACTCCCGATTTTACAGACAGTGACCCTGAGACTGTGGTTTAGAGAGAACCACATTGCAAAGTCCTACATCCAGTATGTGGAGGGGCTGACATTCACACCCAGGTCTGTTTGCCTCCAAAGCCCATGCCCTCCATTTTGGGCTTTCCAGTTGTCTTTGGGGGACTGAGGGGTCTCAGAGGCAGGATGGAGGATCACGCACATGGTGTGTCTCTTGCCTGGGTCCTCAGTCCCAGTGTTCTCCCTCATATCTGGATGCATGGCTAGTGATTTGGGCTAAGTGTTACCTTACTCTCAGGTTATCGGGCTTTGAAGGTATTAACGTAGGGGGCAGGGTCTGGGGAATTGAGAGAGGGGAGGCACAGACAACATAAATTCCCTTCACTAAGAATAAAATACCTTAACCAAAAAAGTGAAAACTTGTACAATGAAAACTACAAAACACTGCTGAAGGAAATTAAAGATAGAAATAAGTGGAAACACATCCCATTTGCACAGATGGGAAGAATTCATACTGTTAAAACATTAATACTACCCAAAGTGATCTGCAGATTTAATGAAATCTCAATCAAAAGTTTAATAACATTTTTTTGCAGAACCAGAAAAATCCATCCTAAAATTCACATGCAATCTCAGGGAGGCCCAGATAGCCAGAACAACTTGAAAACAAAGAACAAAACTAGAGGACTCACACTTCCAGATTTCAAAACTCACTACAAAGCTATAGTAACCCAAACAGTGTGGTGTTGGCATAAAGACAGATATGTAGACCAATGGACTAGAATAGAGAGCCCAGAAGTAAATCCCATATATCTATGGTCAAATGATTTTTGGCAAGGGTGCCAAGACCATGGAAAGGACCATCTCTTCAACAAATGGTGCTGGAAAAACTGGATACCCACATGCAAGAGAATGAAGTTGGATCCTTACCTGACAGCATATGTAAAAATTAACTCAAAATGGACCAAGGACCTTAATATAAGACCCAACACAATAACATTCTTAGAAGAAAACATAGGAAAAAACTTTACAATGCTGGATCTGGCAGTGATTTCTAGGATATCAACACCAAAGGCATAACTAACTAATTAACTAACTAAATAAATAAAAATCGGACTTCACAAAAATTTTAAAATTTTTTGCTTCAAAAGATTACCCACAGAGTAAAGAGGTAACCCACAGAACATGAGTAAATATTTGTAAATTATATATGTGATAAGGGATTAGTATCCAGAATAGAGAACTTCTAACACTCAATACAAACACATACACACACACACACACACACACACACACACAACTCTATTCAAAAATAGAGGCCATTTCTCCAAAGAAGACATACCGATGGCCAATAAGCATATGAAAAAATGCTCCACTTCACTAATCATTAAGGAAATGCAAATCAATCAAGCCACTTGAAGCCATTAGGGTGGTATTATAAAACAGACAAGAAAATACATAGAATATAACATACACTGTGAGGATGTAGAGAAATAAGAACCCTTGGGCACTGCTGGGGGGAATGTAAATCAGTACAGTCCCTGTGGAAAACGGTAAGGCAATTCTGTAATATGCTACCAGCTGGATGAATCTTGAGGATATTAGGCTGAGTAAAAGAAGCCAGTCACAAAAGGACAAATGCTATATGATTCCACTTATATGAGGTACCTGGCGTAGTCAAATTCGTAGAGACAGAAAGTGTAATGGTGGGTGCCAGGCACTGGTGGGGAGGGGTGTTAGTGTTTAACAAGTACAGAGTTTCAGTTTTACAACATAAAAACAGTTATGGGGATGGATGGTGGTGATGGCTGCACAACAGTCTGGATACATTGAATTCCACTGAACTGTACACTTAAAACTAATTAAGATGGTAAATTTCACGTGGTGTGTATTTTACCACAATAAAAAAAGAAGAAGAAAATAAAAAGCTTTAGTGAGCAGGGAGCTCACTGATTTCCTGGGTTCTAGCCTGGTTGCAGTCTCTTGGTCTCTTTCTTTCACTCTTGAATTCTTCCTGTTTGTTGTAGGGGAATAAGTTACCCCCGACATAAGGAAGAGGGGAGCTAACACGGTGAAAGGTCGGCAGGAAGAACCTGTTTTCAGCTCATCCATCTTTGCTTGCTCAACTGCCTTTCTCAGCTCCCCTCGCTACTGAGATGACTTCAGACTTCAGAATAACTATCCAGATGGTTTTCCAAATAAGACGATGACCTCTTAACCAACCCCGTGTGAAGAGACCGCCATGTTCTGGACTGACCTTCGAGAAGAGACAGTGCTGCTCTTTTTTGGAAGAATGAGGCGTTTTTATACATTTCCATCTCATTTTTGCAATTTTTGCAATGCAGACATAGTATGAATTCTTGGTAGCTATGGCTGGCTTAGCATTTTAGGAGCAGAAAAGGAGTTTCTCAGAACCAGCAGTCACATAACCGTAAGTAATAAATGCGGCTGCAAACAGGGTTTTAAATTAGAACTGCTGGCTGAAAGGTCAACACTGCATTCTTGGCTGGTGACTTTATTTTCATTTTAATGGCAATGAAAATAAACCTTTAGAAGGAAATGCCACCACTTTTCCCCAAAGATTTTTAAAATGCTAAGTCTCTCTCAGAAAGAGCTTCATAGAGGAATCTTTTTATATATAGTAAAGGGGGCTCGGAATAGATAGGATACTAAATCTACAGGTAAAATTTCTTTATAATCCCACAGTGTCCAGTGGTTTCAAGTTCTAACCATTGCCCTGCAGCATCTCTCAGGTGCAGGGAGGCTGATCACATTGCTGTATCATTATTTTGCATGTGTCAGGTGTGCACATCTTGTCTCTGAATTTAGACTGGGTCCCTTAAGGGCAGCACCAGGCGTCACATCTCTCCTGATCTCCTCCACGCATGTGCCCCAGAGTTGTGCCCACGGGAGAAGCTTAAAGATATTTTCTGATCAAATGAGTTATTAGACCTATTCCTTGGCTGGTAAGTTATCAAATGCCTAAAACAGGAGACTGTAATGTGGGGCTCATGGCTCTCTAAGCATTTGCTGGTTGGGCCTCAGGAGATGTAAGAATTCCCCAATTTTATGCAAAAATGCCCAATGCTTTGTGTCTCCCCTGTCGGGCTCCATGGGCGTGAGGCAGTGGACTCCCTGGCTGGTGGCAGGTGAGTGTCTGCAGACTGCCCCGCAGGGAGGATGAGCCTGGACTGTGCAGGTAGGGAGAGGAAGCTGCTGGGCTGTGGTCCTGCCAGTTTTCCAATCCAGCACAGCCAGCAACGAAACTGATGGATAAGTGGAGCCTCCATTTGTCTCCCACATGTAGTTTTCAGATGGTTTAGGACTTGGAGGGAGAGGGGCGCGATTAGTGGCTCCAGCACCGAGCCTGGCACAGAGCAGGAGGTCATCACTCGTGTTTGAATGAATAAGTGAATGCATGGGCCCATGACCACATGAGCAGAGAGAGGGGTCCTTGAAGAAGTGGGACAAGGGCAGAAAACTCAGGGGGAATGGGGTGCAGGGTGGGTGTGGAAAGGTTTTGCTATCGAATATACAAGTAGTAAGACCCAGGTGGGCGGTATAGGGGGATTTGGGCGACGGGAGGACCCTGGAGCCAGGAGCCAGCAGGGGAGGCTGGTGATGAGGGTGGCATAGAGCTCTGTGAAGGCACACAGACGAGGGACGCAGCAGGAGACGAAGTCTGATCTGGGCTGGGGGAGCAGACTTGCTAGCAGGTGAAAGAAGCAGTTAGGAGAGACCTTTGTCTGGATAAAGCCCGAGGACCTCTGCAGAGGACAGAGTCCTTCACATGGGCATTGGGAGAGAAAAGGGCTCCCTGGAGATGGCGGCTCCCCGTGACATGGGCTTTGATGGACGGGTGCCCGGGGATGTGGACTGAGCTAGTTGAACTCCTAAGCTCCCTCCATCCTTCAAGTTAAACCTGAAGCCAGGCCAGCCCCCATCCCTGGGAAGCAGTCCAGAACGGACATGTCTCAGACAACTGGCAGGACACCAAGCTTGCTGGGGTCTGCGCAGTGGCCGGGAGCCCGCCCCTCGCCTACGTCTCCACCTTCTGCACCATCAGAGGGGCTGGGGGGGTCCCAGCTCGCAGTACATGTGGCCTGAGAGGACCTTCCACGTGATCATCTCCCCATCGTAGCTGGAGGTGACAAGAAGCAAAGGTGGGCACTGAGCTACACAGAGGGTGTCGTCCTGGTGCCCGCAGTTCTCAGAGAGAGACAGAGAGGCACAGAGGAAGAAATAGAGTCCCCAGCCCCCCACAGCTAACTTCCCTTCCTGTCACCCCTAAGAAGGAGGGAGCAGAGGGGGTCCCTCCTTCTGTGCTGTTCCCACCAAGGACTCCCCTGGGTCCCCGTGGCTCAGGCCAAGGACTGGGGACGTGTCCATGCAGGTCAGCCAGAGGGCTGCCACATCTCCTCAGGTCAGCTTTACCACCCGCCCCAGGGAAGTGCTACTCCTAGCAGCCTCCTTACCTCCCCACATTGCTGGCAAGAACATGATTTGCAAAAAGGCCTCTTTGGGTCTGAAATGTTGATGGAAATGCGACAACAGAACCCAAGCACTGGCCAAGGTGATTTGGTTTCCCAGCAGCCTCAAGTCTAAATTCCAGAGCAGCTGTCCCCCAACTCCTTTCCCATAGGGCACCCATCTGCCCCACTGTGGCTTCCACGTGTCCTGAGGAACTGAAACCACCTACTCTCCTCCAAAGAAGGATTTTCGGATATGGACCCTTAACAAAGCCAAGAAACCAAAATGTTTTTCCTTTTGAGACCAGTGCTGCAGAGATCAAAGTGTCCCTTTCACGTTTCTCACTGGGTGCAGTTTCTATGTGAAGAGAATTGCTTTTCTTGGCGCTGGGCAGGTACTTTTTCTCCCTCGCCCTCACAGCGTCCTCGAGGACCTCGCCAAGATCACGTAAGATGCCCCTTCTGCTTGAAGGCAGCTGGGAAGGCGGCACTGGATGACTGTTGTAAGAGAAGGTCAGTGGCTCTGTCCTTCCCACAACCTTCGCGGTCTGTGAGCACTGATATCTGGGCTCCTCCTGTGCCCCCCGCCACTGCCTGAGTGAGATGGACACACCTTAGTATGACTTTCAAGCTCCAATTTAACTTTCCAACCTTATTTCCTTCTGTACCTGATGTCCAGCCCCTCAAACTTCCCACAGGCCTTCCCAACGACATGCTTCTCCTGCTTCCAGACCTGGCTTGAACTTTCCTTCCCCCTCATCTAATGCCTTTCCCTACCTTGACCTCCTGGAAAATCCCTAGTGATATGAAATATCCCTTATGATGTTAGAGCAAAGTTAGTACTTTCCACCTCTGAGCTTCTCTGCAGTTTATACATTATTATATCATCTGTCACATTGTATGATTATTATTTCCTTAGTTTATCTTCTCACAGACTGTGGGATTCTAGGCCGGGAACCACGTGTTATTCCCATGTGTATCTTCTGTGCCTATCCACTAAGCGCGGCACGATGAAACTGTTTGAAAAATAAGTGTTGAACAAATTGGTAGTTGAATGAATAAATATTTGGATGAACTAACACATCCTGACGCTTGCATAACTTCAGCTCTTGCACTGGCCGTGCTTCCCAGGGGTATTTTGTGCATGACTTGGTGTTTTCGCTAATGATTCACTAACCTGCCAGCTCCGTGAAGGTAGGGACCGTGTGATGACCTTTTGCACTGCATCTTTACAGAACAACACACACTTGGCACACAATAAGAATTTGACAAATTCTGGTTGAATGTGAACATATTTATTGGGCAGCTACTATAACCCAGGCACTGGACTGGGTCTTGGGAATGACTTTATGGGGTTTGTATTCTATTGATTTGTGCCTTTGCAATATTTACAGGGAGCATAAGACAGGGTGGTGGGACAGTGGCAGATGGTACAGTGACCTTTCTTTCTTAACACTTGTTTTATTGGCTTGCATCCAGACAATTTTGAGGGAGGTCATTCAATCCTGGGAAGCTATAGAAAGTTGGGGGCATTTTGAATGCTGATGAGAATCACAAGAAGCCCGCTGGTTATGGGCCCCTAACTAACCACAGAGCAGCAGGAGCGTCATCTCTGAGGCTCCCTGGCTCCCCAGACATGGCGCAGTATTGCACTCCAGGCAGAAGCAGGAAGTGGAGGCTTCTTTGAGGAAAGCCACGCCCTCCACATCCTGGGCTGCCTTTCCTGCACTACAGGACTCCCGGCTGGATTCATGGATTGCAGCATGGATTTGCTCCCATGACCTCACACCCCAGCCTGAACACGGGGCCATCATTCTTCCTGGAGCTCAGTGCTCCTGGCTCCACCTGGACCTCAGTCGTGAATCTTGCCACAGCAGAGACTTTTGAGATGCTGTGACAGCGCAGGCAGGCCCAGGAGAATCAGGGTGCACCCCTGAGTGAAAGCGACCCTCATCATGTGCCATTGTTTGGGTTGCGAGCCAGACAGGGCACCAGGACTCACCAGGTCATCCTGCCAGTGTGGCTGCGGCTTCCAGAAGTGATGAAAGTCACGTGGTGCATCCTGTTCCAAAGCCGCACAAGCAGTGAAACGAGCTGCCAACACATTTGCCACTTCAGAGAGAAGGCGTTGGCACATTGCATAACCCTGCCCCTCACCCCAGCAGTGATGTAGATTTTCAAAATGTCAAAGCAAATTCCCCTGGTGCCAGTGGGAATAAAACGCAATCCACGTCTGACGTCTGGGTGATTGCACTGCCGCAAATCATGTGTCAACTGACAAGCTCTCCGCGGATGGTCGGCATAGCTTTGCCTCCACAATAAGACTCATAGCTGTTGCATGTGCAAAACAAAAGCCATCAGTCCCAGAATCTGTAATGCCAAAGGACACATTCAGCGCCAAGACGTCTCAGTCAGCTCTCAAATCACCTGAGGATGCAAAGCTTAGGCTCTGCGTGAGATTAATAAAGAACTTTCGATGTTTAAAGACTTTTGGGCATCCGTGACCATTCCGCGGAGCAAGCAGGGGAAATAAGATGCCACAGATAGATTCAAATCTTGGTTGTAGTCAGCACTTTCAGCTTCCCTGTCTCTTCACCTCTTCCCCATGTCTAAGCCATCCAAAAGGGATTTTCTTTCCTAAGGGATGCTGATGGATGGCATTTTATCTTGTCTTTCCATTTCGAGAGGGACTAAGGCATAAAGACAAGGCAGAAGGAAGAAGGAAAAAACTAAAGGGCTGGGCAATTGACAGAATGGGTAACCTTCATCGGGGTGGGACAGGACTGGGAGCCCCTGCACGAGGGGAGGAGGGGACATGGCCAGCCTGTGCGAAGCGTCAGAAAACCAGGCAAGGCTTGGAGAACTGCAGGAGCAAGGCACACGCTGCTTTGGATTCATAGGGAAGGCCCTCTCCGCCCCTGGTGGCTTTTCTAGACAGAATATATATTTCTTACAAATCACGATATCACAAAGCTAGCACTTTGTGATATCATGATTCATAATAAAAAGTACATAGTCTGTCCCCATTTCTGGCACAGAGCTCCTAAAACCCTTTGGAATTTCCCACATGATGAGAGCACGGAAGCTCCACACCCCTTCCCACATAGCTTACCCTTTGCATCTCTTCCATCAGGCTGCTCCTGAGTTAGATCTTTTTATAATAAATTGGTAATCTAGAAAGTAACATGTCTCTCTGAGTTCTGTGTGCTGCTCCAGAAAATGAATCGAATCCAAGGAGAAGGTTGTTGGAACCTCCGATCTATAGCCAGTTGGTCAGAAGCACAGGTGACACCCTGAGCTTGCTACTGGCATCTGAGGTGAGGAGAGGCAGTGGTACAGGACCTGTGGAAGCTGATGCTGTCTCTGGGTAGGTAGTGTCAGAACTGAGCTGAACTGTAGGACACCTAGCTGGTGTTGGAGATTTGCTTGTTGGTGTGGGAACCACCCCCACTGTGCCCTGACAAAGAATGGGGAGCAGTGTCCTTAGACTTCTTCCTGTAGAAGAGAAGTATAAGGAAGAAACAAGCCAGCAAGGTAAGAGGTTTTCTAAAGGGAAGGAGGTAGGAAAGATGGGATGAAAAAGGGAAGGGAGGGAGGCCCTCCTTTGTCTGCATCACAGCTTGACTTGTACCAGGTAGCAGAGGGGGAGAGGCAGAGACAGAGGGGGAGGAAAGGCGAGAGAGAGAGAGAGAGAGAGAGAGAGAGAGAGAGAGAGAGAGAGAGGAGACAAATCTGAAGCAGGGTTTTGAAATGTCATGATTTTATACATTTCACTTATAAAATACACGTTTATTCTCCTATCCCATCCAACAGCTATGATACACCTAGAAAAATAACAGACTATGACATTTTGATGCTTTAACTTACCATGTTTCCCTTTCACATAGAATCAATATTGTGGCTTAATTTTGCCCTGTCCGTGTGATCAAGGAAGAGAGCAAGCACATAACCTCTTCTGTTTTTTATGAAGAACAAGATAAAATGTGATGTGATAAATTAGATCAGTATTTTAACAGGTGCTTAAAGGATCAGGAAACAGACACAGAACACCCTGCAGCTCCCAGGTCCACAGACGCCACTCCCTGAGCAGCGGCCTTCCTGGGGTCCCTTACCCCTAAAGGGTCCCAGGGCGGCAAGGGCACCAACAGAAACTGAGCAAGAATTGTTTCTACCCTTTTAGTGCTCAGGAGGGAACTTCCTGGGTTTTTTTACTCGCCTTACGCTGCCGTATTTAATTACTCTAGTCTCTGATTTATTCCTTCATAAAGCGTTTGGTGGAGAGATACAGTGCTGTTCCTGGTCTCTACCTCTAAACAGCCAGAGAATGACTTCCAAAATTCTGGAAGAGCCTAGCTGCCTAAACTAGCACCTGGGAGCAGCCAAGATCCTTGGGAGTTCTTTGACACATTCCTTCTGGAAAATTCCCTGCATTGTCTTGGTGTCCTCCTCTAGGACCAACTTTGTATCCATAAAGGTGCCCACTAAATATCCAAGATGACCCCTCTTATGTGCAAACTGAATAAACTCACCTATTTTGGTTTACCTCCAAGTAGGCACAATCAGACTTCTCTTTGCTTTCCATCTAGAAAGACAGCTTTGTCAACATTATATTAAACGTGTTTCTTTATTAATCTTGAATCAGCATAAGCTCCCCTTCTCCTCACAGGACTCCACGCAGCACCCCACATTTGCTGAGAGAGAACAAACAAAAAAATACATGCAGGTCAGAGCTGGACCTTGAAGGATTGCGAAGGTGCGTGTAGGGAAAGGGGAAAAGGCAGAGCCCGGGGCAGGGATGTGTAGAGGGTGAGAAGGTAAGGAGGGTGGCTTCTTGGGGGCCCGGGGTGATTCTGGAACCTTCCAGATTTACGTGCTTCTTTATAAGGGTGAGCTCAAACTACGCAGAAACCCACCTTTTTTGAGATGAATTGAGACTGGGTCATCACAAAAAATATTCGACCCACCGATGACGTCATCTACTTGTTGCTAATCTGTGGCGCAGAGAGCAGGCAAGAAAGTATGTGACGACAACTGAGTGTCACTGGGAGTGAAGCTGAGTGAGTGTGAGCATGAGGAGGTGACAGGCTGTGACACCCCTGGCGCTGTAATTCCTAGGCTGTGGCAGGAAGAAAGAAAAGTGGCCCCGGCCACTCGCTTGTAATGCTGGAGCCTAGGCCAGTGGTTCAGACAACGGCCAAACTAACATTAGGAGGTTTCAGAGCATGTCAACATCATGAGTGCTCTTGCGGTATGGCCCCCCTGCCAGCCCCTCAAGGACCTGAATTCATATATTAGTAACCAATGCTACCCCAAACAGATTTGATTAAAAAAGAAGAACAGGATTGGCATAAGAATGATTGGAACTTCTCCAGGATGGTGCCTGGGCTTCAGGACGTGGAGGTGGAGGCTGGGAACACCATCCCACAGAGGAAGCCCAGGCCTGCAGCTCAGGCCTGCATACATAGTCTCCCTCATCTTTCTCTCTCTCTTTCTTTCTTAGTTTCTTTCTTTCTTTCTTTCTTTCTTTCTTTCTTTCTTTCTTTCTTTCTTTCTTTCTTTCTTTCTTTCTTTCTTTCTTTCTTTCTTTCTTTCTTCAAGTTTATTGGGGTGACAATGGTTAGTAAAAGTTACACAGATTTCAGGTGTACAATTCTGTAATGCATCATCTATATATCACATTGAGTGTTCAACACCCAGAGTCAGTTTTCTTTCTATCACGATATATTAGACCCCGTTTACCCTCTTTTACCACCCCCCACCCCCGTTACCCTCTGGTACCACTAAACTATTATCTGTGTCTATGAGCTTTTGTTTATTCATTTGTTTGTCTTATTCCTTTGTTGTTTTCAGTTTTATATCCCACATATCAGTGGGGTCACATGGTTCTCAGCTTTTTCTGTCTGACTTATTTATTTATTTATTTATTTATTTATTTATTTATTTATTTATTTTAATTAACGTTTATGGGGTGACAATTGTTAGTAAAGTTACACAGATTTCAGGTGTACAAGTCTATATTACATCATCTATAAATCCCATTGTGTGTTCACCACCCATAGTCAGTTCTCCCTCTATAACCAATATATTTTGCCCCCTTTACCCTCATCTACCACCCCTGTCCCCCCTTACCCTCTGGTAACCACTAAACTATTGTCTGTGTCTATGAGTTTTTGTTTCTCATTTGTTTGTCTTGTTCTTTTGTTGTTTTTGGTTCATATACCACATATCAGTGAAATCATATGGTTCTCTGCTTTTTCTTTCTGACTTATTTCGCTTAGCATCATACTCTCAAGATCCATCCATGTTGTCACAAATGTTCCTATATCATCTTTTCTTACCGCCGAATAGTATTCCTTTGTGTATATACCCCACAACTTTTTTATCCATTCATCTATCGAAGGACATTTTGGTTGTTTCCATGTCTTGGCCACCATAAACAAAGCTGCAATGAACATTGGAGCACACGTGTCTTTATCTCTAAATGTTTTCAGATTTTTTTGGTAGATACCCAGGAGAGAGATTGTGGGTCATATGGTAATTCTATTCATACTATTTTGAGGAACCTCCACACTGCCTTCCATAACGGCTGCACCAGTCTGCATTCCCACCAACAGTGTACGAGGGTTCCTTTTTCTCCACAGCCTCTCCAACACTTGTTACTATTTGTCTTGTTGATGATAGCCATTCTCACTGAGGTGAGGTGATATCTCATTGTGGTTTTTATTTGCATTTCTCTGATGATTAGTGACGTTGAGCATTTTTTCATATGTCTATTGGCCATCTCTGTGTCCTCTTTGGAGACCTCGTCTCAGGGGAAGGAGCTGAGTCTCCTCACTTCGCAGATGAGGAAACCAGCAGAAGGCTGAGAAGGGCTGGGAACTTGACCAAGATCGCGAAGCTCCCAAGATCAGGCAGCCATCACCTGGGCACTGCAGTGTCGGCGCTGGAGACAGAGGCTGTTTCTGCCACGTGGTGGAATTTCAGCCACTTGCTCCAAACAAACCCCAATCAAGCAGGCTGTTTATTCTGCACAGTGACATTGTGTAGGACAAACAGCAGCTGATTGACCCACGCCCAGGTTTCAGCTGGTGGCTGTGGCATCTTGAGTGACAAGCCACAGCTCCCAGGCCTGGCTGCATCAACCAGAGAGCCTTTCCCATGGCCTCAGGGGACACACGAGGAAGGGGCATACACCAGGCAGCAGCCATACATTCTGGGCCTTTCGGTATAGCTCCGATGCTGCGAAATCTGGTCACTCTCTCATAAGGTCAGCTCTTGATGTGTGATTTACTCACCAAAATACAATAAATGCATATGTTCACAAATTAATACAAGAGAAAACAAAACCATTTTTCAAGACTGCATGCCATCATTTTTAGCTCAGGAAATCCAGTTGCCATTATCATATCTGTAGGGATGGAAATCTGAAAACTACAATATGCAGTGGAAAAGTTTTCCTGTGTCCTTTGCTTACTTCTCTAGATGACTGCCTTTAGTTGCCTTCTCTAGACGCTGCAGACGTTGAGGGCAGTGAGGAACGTGACAGAGCAGTGGGGGTGGGGAGGGCTGATGAGAGTGGGCCTGGGTGGACCAGGACTTCCGTCTCGTTCCCACTTTCACAGTCAGAGGGCCCGTTGGCTCCAAAGTGCAGGCAGGCCAGTCAGGCCCCTGGAGTGGACATTCAGTGCTGCGGGAGGAGCACCTCAGCGACCTCTCTGGGTGTGCACAGGTCAGGCAGGTAGGCGCCTATTTTCCTTGCCATGGAGGTGATGGTAATGTGGCAAAGGTGTGCCAAGGAACCCAGGAAGGGACACTAGGGTCTTCATGACATTCAAGCTCCCTGACACTGAGGCCCCGGACTGGGGACGCCCGTGAGGGGACCCTCCCCAGGGACCCGCCTTAGCACCTGGATGCATGCTGTCCTTGAAAGTCCGCTGCACTTTAGGGACAGGGTCTTGGATGTGCAGCATCGCTGTGGGACCAGGACTGCACGTGGGGTCTGAGTCAGCCACCTGGGCTTCCTGGATGGTTCACAAGAGGGGAGAATAGGGCTGAGGGAGAGAGTCCAGGCTTTGGGACAATATAGAGATGTGGTACTGAAGTAATGAATGGGTCGTGTCAAACAGAGCTCACCAAACGCATATTGTCAGTTAAGGACACAGCACTGAGCTTGGAAGCTGGCACAGAGACCTTGACTGTGGCACATTAGGTGGAAATTTGCAAGAGTGGCACTGGGCTCAGCAGCAACCCTAGACAGCTGACTACGTGGGTCCAAGAGGGGACCTCATACCTCAGTCTCAGGTGAGGACCACAAGGGCATCTGTGGCCGCTGGGCCCTTGGGCGGGGCAGGTAGAAGAAAGCCACTGGCTCCCCACAATACCGCTGGCTTTGGAGGACAGGCCACAGGCAGCCTCCAGATCCCAGACCTGAGGAAGAAATGGGACATGCAATGGGGAGTGCTGAACAGTCCGTTTTGCTGTGTCTCCCCAGCTGTCACCTGCTGTGGGGTCTGGTTTGGCACTGCCCCATTCCCACCTCACTGAAGGGCTTCCCATGTTAAAAGGGGTTCCTTCTCTGTTGTTTGAAAGTGGCCTGTGTTCCTGAGGACCCCCGTCATGCTGACACTGCTCGGGAACTAGGATAGCTGTGGCCAAGCCCCTCTGGAGCTGAGCTTTCTCCCCCTACAAGGAGAAGACAGGTGGCTTCCCTACCCACGGTCCCGGCTGTCCCGGCTGAGGCTGACACAGTGGGTCTGACGTGTGGCCTGGAGCCCCTATCCTCCACACATGTTCCCATTTCTTAACACATGTCCCCAAAACGGGTCACTGGAGAGACAGCTGGAGGACAAGGGAGCAACCCTCAGGATGGCTATTGGCGGAGATCATGGAGGGCCACAACCCTGCCTGGGGCGGACGCCCAGCTCTACCACCTATGGTTGTGTGGCGTTGGGCTAATTACTACACTCGCTTCTCTTAGTTTCTTTATCTGTAAAATGGGGGAGAATGATAATAGTACCTACCTTATAGAGTTTTTTTAAGGAATTAAAAAATTAATAAGAGGTGACATCATAAGAATCGCGGCAGCGGGGCGCACTTTTTGAGTTCTCCTCCAGATCTTATCACAAACGGGACATCTATAACCCATCAAAGGACTCTCTGCTCGTCATGCAGAACAGCTAAGAGACTCGTGCAAGGATTACTTGAAGGTGGGCAAATTGGGTGAGCAGGGGAAGAGGGAAGGGAGCGGAGTGGAGATGCAGCCGCATTTGCGGTGGTGGAAATGCCGCCGGCATCCGCAGCTGCAGAGACGCAGGGGATCCCAGGATGGAACAGAACATACAAAAGCCAGGAGGTGGGCTCTTTCCCTGCGTCCCACAGCTGATCTATCCCGCCAAAGGGACAGCCAGTTGGGCCCTAGGTCGGACAAAGGACACAAACTCCATGCCTGGGCCCCTCCCCCGCTCTTCCAATCCTACCCCCGCCATTCCAGAGACTCAAGCTGGCCCCTGAATTGAGGAGTAGTGTCAGATTACAGAGGAGCCTTAGTGCTCCGGAAGACCGTTGTGCAGCTCTGACCCAGGAAAGAGGCTGGGAAGAGTGTGTTTTTTGCTGGTCTAGGAGAGAAGAGACTCCTCCACCCCCAGCCACCACCTTTTCTGTCCTGCGGGAGGAGTATGACATGGCTGGGCTGGGAGAGAGAAGACTCCTCCATCCCCCGCCCCCACCCTTTCTGGCCTGCCTAGGGCAGGGCAATTACAACTGCGGAGACACTCCCAGGGATCAGCAGTAAGTGGCAGACACAGCTCTGGGCTTTCAGCAGCTCAGAAATCTCCCGCCCGCCACACACACACACACACACACACACACACACACACACACACACACGAAGTGCCGTAAGACTCAGGAGAACTGGACACAGGGCTGATGGTGCTACTCTCAGTGCGCATATGTGTAGGCAAGGGCAGAAACTGCACTGACTTTGTAGAAACTACCACCCAGACCCCTCAGCCCCACGCATCTGGGCAGGCTCTGCCTGCACAATATGCAGAAGACTCTTTGGTACAGCAGAGGACAACCTGGAGATTACTTGGTGGATTTAAACCAAGACTGGTGCTGCTTTTTGTTTGTTTGTTTGTTTGTTTTTTGTTTGTTGTTTTGTTTTGTCTTTATATCTTTGATATCTTTGCCTGTGTTGAGTGTGGGTTGTTGGTTGTTTTTACATGTGAATGTATTTTATTTTTTCTTTGTTGTTGTTGTTGGTGTGCTTGGTGATTCACTTTGTTCTGAAATTGCCCTACCAGGGCCCAGCTTAAGAGGCTCAAGATTCAATACACCCAGAGGCCAACTCCAGACCAAACCAGAATACTACCGGGTTTGACCTACAAGTGACACACCCAGAGGGAATTCTCTACAGGCACAAGAGCCCATAGAGGCCAAACCACATTTAAGTGGTCAACCCTCACGCAGCAGAACACCCTGCGGTGGGCAGAGCCAAGTCTCACAACTAGTCAGCCTAGGAGTTAACCCCACCTACTCACAAGTGAAAAGCAATTAAAGATCTTCTTTAACAGGACAATATACACAACACAAGAGTCACCTTTGGAGCACACGCAGACGAGACGAACGCAGTAGTGCAAGTCAAATATAAAGGACACATATTACATAAGATAACCCAGCAAGAACTAAGAACTCTAGAAAATCTACCTAATACATCGAAGCAAACACAGAGAGTCAGCCAGAATGGGGAAACAAAGAAACATGTCCCAAATAAAAGAATAGAAGAAACCTCCAGAAATGGAACCAAATGAAACAGAGGTAACCAACCTATCAGAGACAGAGTTCAGAACACTGATGATAAGAATGTTTAAGGAGCTTAGAGACGACATACAGAAGGATAGAGGAATCATAATGAACAACCAGTTAGAAATAAAGAACACAATTACTGAAATAAAGAACACACTTGAAGGAATTACCAGCAGGTTAGATGAAGCAGAGGATCATATCAGCGACTTAGAAGACAAGTTAGCAGAGATCACCCAAACAGAACAACAGAAAGAAAAAAGAATACAAAACAATGAAGATGGTTTAAGAGACCTCTGGGATAACATCAAGCGCAACAACATGCACATCATGGGAATACCAGAAGGTGAAGAGAGGAAGCAAGGGATTGAGAACATATTTGAAATAATAATGTCCGAAAACTTCCCTAACCTGATGAAGGAAACCAACATACAAGCCCAGGAAGTGCAGAGAGTTCCAATTAGGATAAACCCAAACTGGTCCACACCAAGACACATTATAGTTAAAATGGCAAAGGTTAAAGACAAAATGAGAATCCTAAAAGCAGCAAGAGAAAGACAGAGGGTTACATACAAGGGAACTCCCATAAGACTATCAAATGACTTTTCTACAGAAACATTGAAGGCCAGGAGGGAGTGGCAGGAGATACTCAAAGTGATGGAAAACAAAGGCCTACAACCTAGATTGCTTTATCCAGCAAAGCTATCATTTAAAGTTAATGATAAAGAGATTCCCAGAAAAGAATAAGCTAAAGGAATTTATTACCACCAAGCCAGCATTGCAAGAAATACTAAAAGGACTTCTGTAAATAGAAAAAGATGAAAGCAATCTAACTACAAATTTTAAAATAGCAATAACTATGTACCTATCAATAATCACTTTAAATACAAATGGATTAAATGCTCCAATCAAGAGACATAGGGTGGCTGAGTGGATAAGAAAGCAAGACCCTTGTATATGCTGTATACCAGAGACTCCCCTCAGATCAAAAGACACACACAGGCTGAAAGTGAAGGGTTGGAGTAAGATATTTCATGCAAATGGAAATGAGAAAAAAGCTGGAGTTGCAATACTTATATCTGACAAAATAGACTTTAAAATGAAGAACATATTAAAAGACAAAGATGGGCACTATATAATAATAAAGGAATCGATCCGACAAGAGGACATAACCCTAGTAAACATCTATGCACCCAACATAGGAGCACCTAAATATATAAAACAGATATTGACTGACATAAAGACAGAGATCAACAGTAACACTATCATAGTAGGGGACTTCAACACACCTCTGAGAACAAGGGACAGGTCTTCCAGACAGAAAATCAATATGGAAACAATGGCCTTAAATGACACATTGACCACTTGGATTTAATCGATATTTTCAGAGCATTTCACCCCAGTGCTACAGAATACACGTTCTTCTCAAGCGCACATGGAACATTTTCCAAGATAGACCATATGTTAGGCCACAAAACAAGTCTTGATAAATTTAAGAAAATTGAAATCATACCAATTGTCTTCTATGACCACAGTGCTATGAAATTAGAAATGAACTACAGGAAAAAAACTGGAAGACACACCAATGCATGGAGGCTGAATAACATGTTACTAAATAATGAATGGGTCAAGCAGGAGATCAAGGAAGAAATCAAAAGATATCTCGAGACAAACGAAAATGAAAACACGATGACCCAAAATCTATGGGATGCCATGAAAGCAGTCCTAAGGGAAATTCATAGCATTGCAGGCCTACCTAAAGAAACAAGAAAAATCACTAATCAACAGTTTATCTTCACACTTAAGGGATCTGGAAAAAGAACAGCAAAATAAGCCCAAAGGGAGTACAAGGAAGGAGATAATAAAGATCAGAGCCGAAAAACAATATAAAAGATTAATGAATCCAAGAGTTGGTTCTTAGAGAAGATAAACAAAATTGACAAACCTTTAGCCAGACTCATTAAAAGAGAGAGAGAGAGGACCCAAATTAATAAAATTAGAAATGAAAGAGGAGAAATGACAACAGACACCTCAGAAATACAAAAAATTTTAAGAAATTACTATGAGCAACTATATGCCAACAAATTTGACAATCTGGGAGAAATGGACAATTTTCTAGAGGCGTACAACATTCCAAGGCTAACTCAAGAAGAAACAGAAAACCTGAATAGACTGGTTACCACCAGGGAAATTGAATCAGTAATCAACAATCTCCCAACAAACAAAAGCCCTGGACCAGATGGTTTTACAGGTGAATTTCACAAAATGTTCAAAAAAGAATTATCACCTATTCTCCTCAAGATCTTCCAAAAAATCCAGAAGGAGGGAAGACTCCCAAACACGTTTTATGAAGCCACTATCACCCTGACCCCAAAATCAGACAAAGACACCACAAAAAAAGAAAACTACAGGCCAATATCTCTAATGAACATAGATGCAAAAATCCTCAATAAAATATTAGCAAACAGAATTCAGCAATACATTAAAAAGATCATACAACATGATCAAGTGGGATTCATCCCTGGTATGCAAGGGTGGTTCAACATCCGCAAATCAATTAATGTGATACACCACATTAACAAAATGAAAAATAAAAATTACATGTTCATATCAATAGATGCTGAAAAAGCATTTGATAAAATCCAGCAGCCATTTATGTAAAAACCCTTAAGAAAGTGGGAATAGAGGGATATCTCAACATAATAAAGGCCATATATGATAACACACAGCTAACATCATACTCAATGGGGAAAAGCTAAAACAATTCCGCTTAAGATCAGGAACAAGGCAAGGTTGCCCACTTTCTCCACTTCTAGTCAACATAGTGCTGGAAGTTCTAGCCACAGCACTCAGGCAAGAAAAATAAATAAAAGGCATCCAAATCGGTAAGGAGGAAGTCAAATTGTCATTATATGCAGATGACATGATACTATATAGAGAGAACCCTAAAGACTCCACCAAGAAACTATTAGAGCTGATAGATGAATTTAGTAAAGTAGCAGGATACAAAATTAATATTCAGAAATCAGTTGCATTTGTATGTACCTATAATAAAATATCAGAAGGAGAAATTTTTGAAAAATCCCATTTACAACTGCTTCAAAGACTATGAAATACCTGGGGATAAATTTAACCAAAGAAGTAAAAGATCTGTACTCAGAAGATTATAAGACACTGAAGAAATGAAAGAAGATACAAATAGATGGAAACACATACCATGTTCATGGATAGGAAGAATTAATATAGTTAAAATGTCCATACTGCCTAAGGCAATATACATATTCAATGCGATCCTATCAAACTACCAACAATGTTTTTCACAGAAATAGAACATATAATCCTAAAATTTATATGGGACCATAAAAGACCCCGGATAGCCTCAGCAATCTTGAGAAATAAGAACAAAGTGGGAGGTATAACAATACCTGACATCAAATTATACTACAAGGCTACAGTAATCAAAACAGCATGGTACTGGCATAAAAACAGACACATAGATCAATGGAACAGAATAGAGAGTCCAGAAATAAATCCATGCCTATATGGCCATTTAATCTACGACAATGGAAGCAAGAATGTACGGTGGGGTAAAGACAGTCTATTCAATAAATGGTGCTGGGAGACCTGGACAGACACATGCAAAAAAATGAAGCTGGGCCACCTCCTTATACCACATACAAAAATAAATTCAAAATGGCTTAAAGACTTAAATGTAAGATCTGAGACCATAAAACTACTAGAAGAAAATATAGGAAGAAACTTCACAGACATTACCCGGAGTAAGATTTTTACTGATATATCTCCTCGCGCAAGGGAAGTAAGAGAAAAAATAAACATGTGGGATTACATCAAACTAAAAAGTTTTTTCACAGCAAAGGAAACCATCAATAAAACAAAAAGGGACCCTACTGAATGGGAAAAGATATTTGCCAATGATATATCTGATAAGGGGTTAATATCACAAATTTATAAAAAACTCACTCAACTCAACTCCAAAAAAACAAACAACCCAATTAAAAAATGGGCAGAGGACATGAAGAGACATTTTTCTAAAAAGGACATACAGATGGCAAACAGACATATGAAAAAATGCTCAAACTCACTAATCATTAGAGAAATGCAAATAAAAACCACAATGAGATACCACCTCACCCCAGTCAAAATGGCTATCATCAATAAATCAACAAACAACAAGTGCTGGCGCGGATGTGGAGAAAAGGGAACCCTTGTGCACTGTTGGTGGGATTGCAGATTGGTGCAGCCACTATGGAAAACAGTATGGAGGTATCTCAAAAATCTGAAAATGGAACTACCTTATGATCCAGCAATTCCACTCCTAGGTATCTATCCAGGGAAATCCAAAACTCTAATTCAAAAAGCTTTATGCACTTCTATGTTTATTGCAGCACTATACACAATAGCCAAGACCTGGAAACAACCGAAATGCCCCTCGGTAGATGACTGGATTAAGAAACTGTGGTACATTTATACAATGGAGTATTACACAGCCATAAAGAAGAAAGAAATCTTACCATTTGCAACAACATGGATGGATCTAGAGAACATTATGTTAAGTGAAATAAGTCAGACAGAGAAAGACAAATACCATATGATCTCACTTATATGTGGAATATAAAGAAAAGAATAAGTGAATGAACTAATCAGAAACTGTTTTGGAGACAGACAGGAAAAACTGAGGGTTGCTAGATGGGAGGGGGGTGGGGACAAGGGGGAAGGTGAGGGGATTAGAAAACAGTCAGTAACCATAAGATGGCCATGGGGTTCTGAAAATTAATTTGGGGAATGTAATCAATAATGTTGTAAAGATTTTGTAGGGTATCCGATGGACACTTGTCTCATTAGGGAGACCACCTCAGGGATGATGTAGATGCCTGATCACTGCACTGTACACCTGAAGCTGAACAATAATGAATGTCAACTACAAGTTTGTATATATATATATATGTGTGTGTGTGTGTGTGTGTGTGTGTGTGTGTATAGGTATGTACTTACAAGAAGCGGAGTACAACATTAGGAATAGAGACAGTGGAAATGTAATCACTCTGTGCGATGTCAGAGGGTTAGTGGTTGGGGGGAGGGGGGCTCACACAATGTGAGGGATATAAAAGATAAACGTCTAAGTATTACTTTGTCTTGTGCACCTGTAACTAAAAAAAAGAAAAAAAAAAGTAGAGAAGCACTTAACAAATGGTTGTTGAATGAATAAATTATTGACTAAATCAGAAAAAAAATTAATAAGAAATCGAGTGCTTAGGACTGTGGCTGGAACATGGCATAATGGTATAATATGACGAGAATGAGACTGTTATTGTTGATAGCGTGATGAGTACGGAAGTCAGGCCACAGCTCTCATGTTACCTTGAGGTACTGTGACCTGGTAAGAGCTGCAAGGACGGCCACATCCCAGGGTGTAGTGGATGGGCCACGTGTAAAACTGGGAAGCTCATGGTTTACGAAGGCAGCCGCTGTGTAGTGAGCCCACATGTACCAGGCATCGTGTTCAATGCTTTATGTGTATGGTTTTATGTATTCTTTGTTATGAGTTAAATTATGTCCCCACACATTTGCATGTTGAATTAACCCCCAGTACTTCAGAATGGAACCTTATTTGGAAATAAGGTTGTTGTAGGTGTATTTAGTTAAGATGAGGTCTTGCTGGTATAGGTTGGGCCCTGAATCTAATACGACTGATGTCCTTATAGAAGGGGAAACTTAGAGATTGGTATGCACACAGGGAGATTACTGTTCTTTGTTACAGCAGCTCTAGCAAACTAATACATGCTTAGATCAGCTTTGGGTGGTAGGCACCCTCCATTGGGTTCCAGCACGGTGACGTGACATACAGAGCGAGTAAGTAGCTAAGCCAGGAGTCAGTCGCAGGCCCCTTGCCCTTCAGAGCTGCACAGGGGACTCTAAGAATTAAAGTAGGTAGGATGTGCTTGGATGGAACTTTCCCCTCAGTCTAGACTCCAGGAAGCAAACAAGCTATCATGAAATGTGAAGCCTTTACCGCTTAGGACAGACTCTTATTTGATGTAACTGTGTTTACTTTTCTTTAGTTCTCCCCAGCAGTTAGCAAACTCATTTTGAAAGTCCCAGCTTGCCCTTTTATCTGTGCTCTTGGTTCATGGCCGCAAAGGAGGGAGTAGTGCATCCTGGAAGGTCAGTATGGAGGTGACTGTGGAAATAATCCATGGAAAAGGTGACCCTGGGCTGCTTGTCAAAGGGCAGCCCCTCCCTTCTGGAGCATTGATTGGTTTGAAGATGCTCATTTTCCTGGACAGAAAGGTAACACGTACTGTACTGTCAGTCACTGGTAGCTCAGTGGGAATCCATCTGTCTGTTTACTTCTTCTCACTTCATGCGGCAATGTTACTGAGAGAAAGAAGGTTTTGGCAAGGGGAGGACAGAGGAGATTCTGGAGGCTGGGAAGAGCGACCTCAGGTGGGATGCTATAGAGGGACCCTGCAAGTTCTGAGAAAGGGAACAGTGGGGAGAGGCTCTTCCCACGGATGTTGACGCTGACTTGGCAAGTTGACATTGAATCCCCTGAACAAAGACAGCTACAACAGATTCAGCACTGCCGACTTACCTATTGTCTGCCCACTACCCTCCTGCCTTCTGCTAAGAGATGTGCCTCTCTGACTGCAAGCCTAGACATGGGACCCAAGCCTGGTCCATCTGCGTCCTTCCCTTGGATTTTTCTGGTAGGAGCTTGTGGTGAAGCTGGAATTGGGATGAGTTCAAAGCTTGTGGGGTCCCTGCTATTTGGGGGGAGAAAGCCTTTGTGCAGTAGGGGTTGGTGAGGCCAGTGGGCACCCAGGAGCAGAGACAAGAAGGGGAGGCAGAGCGCAGGGGAACTGCAGTGCCCAGCTGCCCTGCGAGACCGTCTACCTAACGACCTGGTTGCAATAACCAACACATCTTCCCTTTTTATCGTAAATTATTTGAGTTAGATTTTTTGTGTGTGTGTGTGTGTGTCTCTGAGGCTCAAAAGAATCTTTCCTGGTAAAACTGTTGCATGGTGAGCACAGTTCATGCATGATCTCTAATGAGCATAGCTAACCTACAAGGTGGGTCTTTCCCCCATTTTGTGGAAGAGTAAACAGACAGCCAAAAGAATCAAGTGACTTAGTTCAGAAGGATTGATTATTACACCCAAGATCACCTAATTTCAGGTAGTTTCCGAATGTAAACTCAAGTTTGTAGGTCTCCAGAGCGTGCTGTCCCCCAAATCCACACTTGTGTGTGTAAAACTGTTACTAAGAGGTGGCGACCACACTAAGGCACTTGCCAGCATGTGAACTGAGCAGTACAATGTGTGAGAGAGTGACGTGTCATTTATGACTAGGAATTTTACGAGGCAGCTGCTATTCTTATTCCCATACCTTTTGTGCCTGCATGAAGAGGACTCTGAGAACCCAGGCGGGTGGGACCCCAGATGGAGACAGCCTGGTTGTTGGATGGGAGAAAAGCGTCCCTTCCCAGGACCACGGGTGTTGGATTGTTATAATACACAGAAATAAACTTTATTGTTTCAATCTGTGGAAAATACAGGGTTGATCTGTTACAGTGGCAATCCTATTTTAAAGAACATACCATGCTGCTTCCTTCCAAGAAATATCCTTCTTTCCATCCTAGTTCCTGTTGACAGAAAACAGCCCTCTACGTGGTGTGCAATATTAAATTCACAGAAAATCACAACTGGACATGGAAATTTGAATCTGTCACTTTCCTTTCTTTTTAGAATGCCAGATACCAGAACACTTCTGAAACGTTTGGTGTGTCCCTAAGATTTAAAGAAGTGAACTATTGGGGCTGAAAAATCAATATCAGACATGCCAGAAATTTAGTTCTTTAGTTCCTACTTGATTAGTTTTTATTTGTTATGAATAATATATTCTGAAATGAATGACATGCCATATTTCCAAGATAGGATTTCAATGTATTTTAAACACACTTTGGAAGTGATTCAACATGCTTGAATCATCATAGGCAAGATGCTAATCTTGTAATCATGAGTTCAGATTAGAAAATGGAGAGGCACCAGGAAAAGAAAATAGGGCAGAAGACACGTCTTCACATACAGCGTCATGATTATCTGATGGCAGCAAGTTTTCAAAAAAATGCTCATTAAAAATATGAAGTCTCCAACTTTCTGCTTTTGGAGGAGGCCTTTGAATGACTGTGACTTTCAAAATAACTAAGAGTTAGTCTACAAAATAACTAAATGCAAGTCCGCAAATCTTACCATTTTAATCAAATTTGCTCAGAGGCCTGAACTGAGTTTGGGTCCTGGTTGTATCACTGACCATGACCTCAACACCCACTTTTATATAAAATTTTATATAAAATGTCCTCCTCACTGCTCTGGGATGGGATGGGCTCTGAGCTCACCCTGTGGGACCGCGCTGCCCCCGCCCCCTGCCCAGTAACACCCCAGCACATGGATCGCAGCCTCGGTGCTTGGTCTCTGAGTGTCTCCTGCCCTGTGCCTAATCGCACTCCCTTGGAGAGCGGCCTCACTCCAGCGCCTTCAGACTTATATCTCCAGTCCTCATCTCTCCTCCATGCAGGATGACCCCTGCAGACAGCCACATTGACCTCATGCTCCTCT